>NC_064822.1:1222741-1834111 GCF_024166365.1 Elephas maximus indicus
AGTCACAGTGTTCTTTCTCTCACTGAGATACACACAATCTGACGTTGCCTCTGAGCTCCGTTGCTGACAAAGAACTGAAACTGACATACATTCCTGTGGGGACACCCAGGGCTTTGCTAGGATTTCTCTAGGCAGTGTGTTTTCCCTGGGCCTCACTGTAGCAACACTATCTCGCCAGGGCAACACTGCATGGCATATCCTCTGCCAGGATAGAGCTGCTGCTTTGTAGTTTGTGCTGGGAAACCTTGCTTTGGCAAGTGCGAATTGACCGCATTCAGGCAGAAAGAAAAGAGAATAGCAAGAGGCCTTTTCTCCCCGGCTGCTCTGCCAAGCCCTTCCAGCTCAAACTATGAAGTTGCTCCTCTGGAAGGATCCCTGCACCGCGGCGTAGTTTTTCCGAAGAAGCCCTGCGTTTGCAAGAGCAAATGAGGAATTCGTGGCAGGAAAGAGGAAGGAAAGAAAGTTTCTCTCCCTCTGCCTGCTTTGCTCACAGGACTGGATGAAGTCAGGGACTTCTCCCTTTCACTGAGAAACGTACGGGCTGCTGTTGCCTGGGCGCTCTCTTCTTTGCAAAAGAGTCTGCAGTTCCA
The DNA here is from genome assembly GCF_024166365.1 of Elephas maximus indicus. Lineage (NCBI taxonomy): Eukaryota > Metazoa > Chordata > Mammalia > Proboscidea > Elephantidae > Elephas > Elephas maximus. The sequence goes on from NC_064822.1 coordinate 1,223,332, forward strand.
CGCTTTGAACCGTGGAAAGGCGCCGGGCTCTGCTAAGATTTCCCCCGGCGCTTCGTTTGCCCTGGGCCAAAGCGAGCCTTCACAATAGCTGAACGCTAACACTGCATACTCGTTCCACTTCCAGAACCGGGCTACGGCGAGGCAGTTCTCCGGGGGAAAAAGGCCCTTCGCGAAGGGCAGATCTGCCGAGCTCATTGCGGGAAAGCAAAAGCAAAGGACGCTTTTCTCCCTCTAACCGCTTTCGTCAGAGGAACGGGGGAAGTCACGGTGTTCTTTCTCTCCCTGAGATACACACAATCTGACGTTGCCTCTGAGCTCCATTGCTGGCAAAGAACTGAAACGGACATACATTCCTGTGGGGAAACACAGGGCTTTGCTAGGATTTCTCTAGGCAGTGTGTTTTCCCTGGGCCTCACTGTAGCAACACTATCTCGCCAGGGCAACACTGCATGGCACTTCCTCTGCCAGGAGAGAGCTGCTGCTTTGTAGTTTGTGCTGGGAAACCTTGCTTTGGCAAGTGCCAATAGACCGCATTCAGGCAGAAAGAAAAGAGAATAGCAAGAGGCCTTTTCTCCCCGGCTGCTCTGCCAAGCCCTTCCAGCTCAAACTATGTCGTTGCTCCTCTGGAAGGATCCCTGCACCGCGGCGTAGTTTTTCCGAAGAAGCCCTGCGTTTGCAAGAGCAAATGAGGAATTCGTGGCAGGAAAGAGGAAGGAAAGAAAGTTTCTCTCCCTCTGACTGCTTTGCTCAGAGGACTGCATGAAGTCAGGGAGTTCTCCCTTTCACTGAGAAACGTGCGGGCTGCTGTTGCCTGGGCGCTCTCTTCTTTGCAAAAGAGTCTGCAGTTCCACGTTTTGAACCGTGGAAAGGCGCCGGGCTCTGCTAAGAATTCCCCCGGCGCTTCGTTTGCCCTGGGCCAAAGCGAGCCTTCACAATAGCTGAACGCTAACACTGCATACTCGTTCCACTTCCAGAACCGGGCTACGGCGAGGCAGTTCTCCGGGGGAAAACGGCCCTTCGCGAAGGGCAGATCTGCCGAGCTCATTGCGGGAAAGCGAAAGCAAAGGACCCTTTTCTCCCTCTAACCGCCTTCGTCAGAGGAACGGGGGAAGTCACAGTGTTCTTTCTCTCCCTGAGATACACACAATCTGACGTTGCCTCTGAGCTCCGTTGCTGGCAAAGAACTGAAACGGACATACATTCCTGTGGGGAAACACAGGGTTTCGCTAGGATTTCTCTAGGCAGTGTGTTTTCCCTGGGCTTCACTGTAGCAACACTATCTCGCCAGGGCAACACTGCATGGCACTTCCTCTGCCAGGAGAGAGCTGCTGCTTTGTAGTTTGTGCTGGGAAACCTTGCTTTGGCAAGTGCCAATTGACCGCATTCAGGCAGAAAGAAAAGAGAATAGCAAGAGGCCTTTCCTTCCCGGCTGCTTTCCCAAGCCCTTCCAGCTCAAACTATGTCGTTGCTCCTCTGGAAGGATCCCTGCACTGCGGCGTAGTTTTTCCGAAGAAGCCCTGCGTTTGCAAGAGCAAATGAGGAATTCGTTGCAGGAAAGAGGAAGGAAAGAAAGTTTCTCTCCCTCTGCCTGCTTTGCTCAGAGGACTGGATAAAGTCAGGGAGTTCTCCCTTTCACTGAGAAACGTGCGGGCTGCTGTTGCCTGGGCGCTCTCTTCTTTGCAAAAGAGTCTGCAGTTCCACGCTTTGAACCGTGGAAAGGCGCCGGGCTCTGCTAAGATTTCCCCCGGCGCTTCGTTTGCCCTGGGCCAAAGCGAGCCTTCACAATAGCTGAACGCTAACACTGCATACTCGTTCCACTTCGAGAACCGGGCTACGGCGAGGCAGTTCTCCGGGGGAAAACGGCCCTTCGCGAAGGGCAGATCTGCCGAGCTCATTGCGGGAAAGCGAAAGCAAAGGACGCTTTTCTCCCTCTAACCGCTTTCGTCAGAGGAACGGGGAAAGTCACAGTGTTCTTTCTCTCCCTGAGATACACACAATCTGACGTTGCCTCTGAGCTCCGTTGCTGGCAAAGAACTGAAACGGACATACATTCCTGTGGGGAAACACAGGGCTTTGTTAGGATTTCTCTAGGCAGTGTGTTTTCCCTGGGCCTCACTGTAGCAACACTATCTCGCCGGGGCAACACTGCATGGCATATCCTCTGCCAGGAGAGAGCTGCTGCTTTGTACTTTGTGCTGGGAAACCTTGCTTTGGCAAGTGCCAATTGACCGCATTCAGGCAGAAAGAAAAGAGAATAGCAAGAGGCCTTTTCTCCCCGGCTGCTCTGCCAAGCCCTTCCAGCTCAAACTATGTCGTTGCTCCTCTGGAAGGATCCCTGCACCGCGGCGTAGTTTTTCCGAAGAAGCCCTGCGTTTGCAAGAGCAAATGAGGAATTCGTGGCAGGAAAGAGGAAGGAAAGAAAGTTTCTCTCCCTCTGCCTGCTTTGCTCAGAGGACTGCATGAAGTCAGGGAGTTCTCCCTTTCACTGAGAAACGTGCGGGCTGCTGTTGCCTGGGCGCTCTCTTCTTTGCAAAAGAGTCTGCAGTTCCACGCTTTGAACCGTGGAAAGGCGCCGGGCTCTGCTAAGATTTCCCCCGGCGCTTCGTTTGCCCTGGGCCAAAGCGAGCCTTCACAATAGCTGAACGCTAACACTGCATACTCGTTCCACTTCCAGAACCGGGCTACGGCGAGGCAGTTCTCCGGGGGAAAACGGCCCTTCGCGAAGGGCAGATCTGCCGAGCTCATTGCGGGAAAGCGAAAGCAAAGGACGCTTTTCTCCCTCTAACCGCTTTCGTCAGAGGAACGGGGGAAGTCACAGTGTTCTTTCTCTCACTGAGATACACACAATCTGACGTTGCCTCTGAGCTCCGTTGCTGGCAAAGAACTGAAACGGACATACATTCCTGTGGGGAAACACAGGGCTTTGCTAGGATTTCTCTAGGCAGTGTGTTTTCCCTGGGCCTCACTGTAGCAACACTATCTCGCCAGGGCAACACTGCATGGCACTTCCTCTGCCAGGAGAGAGCTGCTGCTTTGTAGTTTGTGCTGGGAAACCTTGCTTTGGCAAGTGCCAATAGACCGCATTCAGGCAGAAAGAAAAGAGAATAGCAAGAGGCCTTTTCTCCCCGGCTGCTCTGCCAAGCCCTTCCAGCTCAAACTATGTCGTTGCTCCTCTGGAAGGATCCCTGCACCGCGGCGTAGTTTTTCCGAAGAAGCCCTGCGTTTGCAAGAGCAAATGAGGAATTCGTGGCAGGAAAGAGGAAGGAAAGAAAGTTTCTCTCCCTCTGACTGCTTTGCTCAGAGGACTGCATGAAGTCAGGGAGTTCTCCCTTTCACTGAGAAACGTGCGGGCTGCTGTTGCCTGGGCGCTCTCTTCTTTGCAAAAGAGTCTGCAGTTCCACGTTTTGAACCGTGGAAAGGCGCCGGGCTCTGCTAAGAATTCCCCCGGCGCTTCGTTTGCCCTGGGCCAAAGCGAGCCTTCACAATAGCTGAACGCTAACACTGCATACTCGTTCCACTTCCAGAACCGGGCTACGGCGAGGCAGTTCTCCGGGGGAAAACGGCCCTTCGCGAAGGGCAGATCTGCCGAGCTCATTGCGGGAAAGCGAAAGCAAAGGACCCTTTTCTCCCTCTAACCGCCTTCGTCAGAGGAACGGGGGAAGTCACAGTGTTCTTTCTCTCCCTGAGATACACACAATCTGACGTTGCCTCTGAGCTCCGTTGCTGGCAAAGAACTGAAACGGACATACATTCCTGTGGGGAAACACAGGGTTTCGCTAGGATTTCTCTAGGCAGTGTGTTTTCCCTGGGCTTCACTGTAGCAACACTATCTCGCCAGGGCAACACTGCATGGCACTTCCTCTGCCAGGAGAGAGCTGCTGCTTTGTAGTTTGTGCTGGGAAACCTTGCTTTGGCAAGTGCCAATTGACCGCATTCAGGCAGAAAGAAAAGAGAATAGCAAGAGGCCTTTCCTTCCCGGCTGCTTTCCCAAGCCCTTCCAGCTCAAACTATGTCGTTGCTCCTCTGGAAGGATCCCTGCACTGCGGCGTAGTTTTTCCGAAGAAGCCCTGCGTTTGCAAGAGCAAATGAGGAATTCGTTGCAGGAAAGAGGAAGGAAAGAAAGTTTCTCTCCCTCTGCCTGCTTTGCTCAGAGGACTGGATAAAGTCAGGGAGTTCTCCCTTTCACTGAGAAACGTGCGGGCTGCTGTTGCCTGGGCGCTCTCTTCTTTGCAAAAGAGTCTGCAGTTCCACGCTTTGAACCGTGGAAAGGCGCCGGGCTCTGCTAAGATTTCCCCCGGCGCTTCGTTTGCCCTGGGCCAAAGCGAGCCTTCACAATAGCTGAACGCTAACACTGCATACTCGTTCCACTTCGAGAACCGGGCTACGGCGAGGCAGTTCTCCGGGGGAAAACGGCCCTTCGCGAAGGGCAGATCTGCCGAGCTCATTGCGGGAAAGCGAAAGCAAAGGACGCTTTTCTCCCTCTAACCGCTTTCGTCAGAGGAACGGGGAAAGTCACAGTGTTCTTTCTCTCCCTGAGATACACACAATCTGACGTTGCCTCTGAGCTCCGTTGCTGGCAAAGAACTGAAACGGACATACATTCCTGTGGGGAAACACAGGGCTTTGTTAGGATTTCTCTAGGCAGTGTGTTTTCCCTGGGCCTCACTGTAGCAACACTATCTCGCCGGGGCAACACTGCATGGCATATCCTCTGCCAGGAGAGAGCTGCTGCTTTGTACTTTGTGCTGGGAAACCTTGCTTTGGCAAGTGCCAATTGACCGCATTCAGGCAGAAAGAAAAGAGAATAGCAAGAGGCCTTTTCTCCCCGGCTGCTCTGCCAAGCCCTTCCAGCTCAAACTATGTCGTTGCTCCTCTGGAAGGATCCCTGCACCGCGGCGTAGTTTTTCCGAAGAAGCCCTGCGTTTGCAAGAGCAAATGAGGAATTCGTGGCAGGAAAGAGGAAGGAAAGAAAGTTTCTCTCCCTCTGCCTGCTTTGCTCAGAGGACTGCATGAAGTCAGGGAGTTCTCCCTTTCACTGAGAAACGTGCGGGCTGCTGTTGCCTGGGCGCTCTCTTCTTTGCAAAAGAGTCTGCAGTTCCACGCTTTGAACCGTGGAAAGGCGCCGGGCTCTGCTAAGATTTCCCCCGGCGCTTCGTTTGCCCTGGGCCAAAGCGAGCCTTCACAATAGCTGAACGCTAACACTGCATACTCGTTCCACTTCCAGAACCGGGCTACGGCGAGGCAGTTCTCCGGGGGAAAACGGCCCTTCGCGAAGGGCAGATCTGCCGAGCTCATTGCGGGAAAGCGAAAGCAAAGGACGCTTTTCTCCCTCTAACCGCTTTCGTCAGAGGAACGGGGGAAGTCACAGTGTTCTTTCTCTCACTGAGATACACACAATCTGACGTTGCCTCTGAGCTCCGTTGCTGGCAAAGAACTGAAACGGACATACATTCCTGTGGGGAAACACAGGGCTTTGCTAGGATTTCTCTAGGCAGTGTGTTTTCCCTGGGCCTCACTGTAGCAACACTATCTCGCCAGGGCAACACTGCATGGGATTTCCTCTGCCAGGAGAGAGCTGCTGCTTTGTAGTTTGTGCTGGGAAACTTTGCTTTGGCAAGTGCCAATTGACCGCATTCAGGCAGAAAGAAAAGAGAATAGCAAGAGGCCTTTTCTCCCCGGCTGCTTTCCCAAGCCCTTCCAGCTCAAACTATGTCGTTGCTCCTCTGGAAGGATCCCTGCACCGCGGCGTAGTTTTTCCGAAGAAGCCCTGCGTTTGCAAGAGCAAATGAGGAATTCGTGGCAGGAAAGAGGAAGGAAAGAAAGTTTCTCTCCCTCTGCCTGCTTTGCTCAGAGGACTGGATGAAGTCAGGGACTTCTCCCTTTCACTGAGAAACGTGCGGGCTGCTGTTGCCTGGGCGCTCTCTTCTTTGCAAAAGAGTCTGCAGTTCCACGCTTTGAACCGTGGAACGGCGCCGGGCTCTGCTAAGATTTCCCCCGGCGCTTCGTTTGCCCTGGGCCAAAGCGAGCCTTCACAATAGCTGAACGCTAACACTGCATACTCGTTCCACTTCCAGAACCGGGCTACGGCGAGGCAGTTCTCCGGGGGAAAACGGCCCTTCGCGAAGGGCAGATCTGCCGAGCTCATTGCGGGAAAGCGAAAGCAAAGGACGCTTTTCTCCCTCTAACCGCTTTCGTCAGAGGAACGGGGGAAGTCACAGTGTTCTTTCTCTCACTGAGATACACACAATCTGACGTTGCCTCTGAGCTCCGTTGCTGGCAAAGAACTGAAACTGACATACATTCCTGTGGGGACACCCAGGGCTTTGCTAGGATTTCTCTAGGCAGTGTGTTTTCCCTGGGCCTCACTGTAGCAACACTATCTCGCCAGGGCAACACTGCATGGCATATCCTCTGCCAGGATAGAGCTGCTGCTTTGTAGTTTGTGCTGGGAAACCTTGCTTTGGCAAGTGCCAATTGACCGCATTCAGGCAGAAAGAAAAGAGAATAGCAAGAGGCCTTTTCTCCCCGGCTGCTTTCCCAAGCCCTTCCAGCTCAAACTATGTCGTTGCTCCTCTGGAAGGATCCCTGCACCGCGGCGTAGTTTTTCCGAAGAAGCCCTGCGTTTGCAAGAGCAAATGAGGAATTCGTGGCAGGAAAGAGGAAGGAAAGAAAGTTTCTCTCCCTCTGCCTGCTTTGCTCACAGGACTGGATGAAGTCAGGGACTTCTCCCTTTCACTGAGAAACGTACGGGCTGCTGTTGCCTGGGCGCTCTCTTCTTTGCAAAAGAGTCTGCAGTTCCACGCTTTGAACCGTGGAAAGGCGCCGGGCTCTGCTAAGATTTCCCCCGGCGCTTCGTTTGCCCTGGGCCAAAGCGAGCCTTCACAATAGCTGAACGCTAACACTGCATACTCGTTCCACTTCCAGAAGCGGGCTACGGCGAGGCAGTTCTCCGGGGGAAAACGGCCCTTCGCGAAGGGCAGATCTGCCGAGCTCATTGCGGGAAAGCGAAAGCAAAGGACGCTTTTCTCCCTCTAACCGCTTTCGTCAGAGGAACGGGGAAAGTCACAGTGTTCTTTCTCTCCCTGAGATACACACAATCTGACGTTGCCTCTGAGCTCCGTTGCTGGCAAAGAACTGAAACGGACATACATTCCTGTGGGGAAACACAGGGTTTCGCTAGGATTTCTCTAGGCAGTGTGTTTTCCCTGGGCTTCACTGTAGCAACACTATCTCGCCAGGGCAACACTGCATGGCACTTCCTCTGCCAGGAGAGAGCTGCTGCTTTGTAGTTTGTGCTGGGAAACCTTGCTTTGGCAAGTGCCAATTGACCGCATTCAGGCAGAAAGAAAAGAGAATAGCAAGAGGCCTTTCCTTCCCGGCTGCTTTCCCAAGCCCTTCCAGCTCAAACTATGTCGTTGCTCCTCTGGAAGGATCCCTGCACTGCGGCGTAGTTTTTCCGAAGAAGCCCTGCGTTTGCAAGAGCAAATGAGGAATTCGTTGCAGGAAAGAGGAAGGAAAGAAAGTTTCTCTCCCTCTGCCTGCTTTGCTCAGAGGACTGGATGAAGTCAGGGAGTTCTCCCTTTCACTGAGAAACGTGCGGGCTGCTGTTGCCTGGGCGCTCTCTTCTTTGCAAAAGAGTCTGCAGTTCCACGCTTTGAACCGTGGAAAGGCGCCGGGCTCTGCTAAGATTTCCCCCGGCGCTTCGTTTGCCCTGGGCCAAAGCGAGCCTTCACAATAGCTGAACGCTAACACTGCATACTCGTTCCACTTCCAGAACCGGGCTACGGCGAGGCAGTTCTCCGGGGGAAAACGGCCCTTCGCGAAGGGCAGATCTGCCGAGCTCATTGCGGGAAAGCGAAAGCAAAGGACGCTTTTCTCCCTCTAACCGCTTTCGTCAGAGGAACGGGGAAAGTCACAGTGTTCTTTCTCTCCCTGAGATACACACAATCTGACGTTGCCTCTGACCTCCATTGCTGGCAAAGAACTGAAACGGACATACATTCCTGTGGGGAAACACAGGGCTTTGCTAGGATTTCTCTAGGCAGTTTGTTTTCCCTGGGCCTCACTGTAGCAACACTATCTCGCCGGGGCAACACTGCATGGCATATCCTCTGCCAGGAGAGAGCTGCTGCTTTGTAGTTTGTGCTGGGAAACCTTGCTTTGGCAAGTGCCAATTGACCGCATTCAGGCAGAAAGAAAAGAGAATAGCAAGAGGCCTTTTCTCCCCGGCTGCTCTGCCAAGCCCTTCCAGCTCAAACTATGTCGTTGCTCCTCTGGAAGGATCCCTGCACCGCGGCGTAGTTTTTCCGAAGAAGCCCTGCGTTTGCAAGAGCAAATGAGGAATTCGTGGCAGGAAAGAGGAAGGAAAGAAAGTTTCTCTCCCTCTGCCTGCTTTGCTCAGAGGACTGCATGAAGTCAGGGACTTCTCCCTTTCACTGAGAAACGTGCGGGCTGCTGTTGCCTGGGCGCTCTCTTCTTTGCAAAAGAGTCTGCAGTTCCACGCTTTGAACCGTGGAAAGGCGCCGGGCTCTGCTAAGATTTCCCCCGGCGCTTCGTTTGCCCTGGGCCAAAGCGAGCCTTCACAATAGCTGAACGCTAACACTGCATACTCGTTCCACTTCCAGAACCGGGCTACGGCGAGGCAGTTCTCCGGGGGAAAACGGCCCTTCGCGAAGGGCAGATCTGCCGAGCTCATTGCGGGAAAGCGAAAGCAAAGGACGCTTTTCTCCCTCTAACCGCTTTCGTCAGAGGAACGGGGGAAGTCACAGTGTTCTTTCTCTCCCTGAGATACACACAATCTGACGTTGCCTCTGAGCTCCGTTGCTGGCAAAGAACTGAAAGTGACATACATTCCTGTGGGGAAACACAGGGCTTTGCTAGGATTTCTCTAGGCAGTGTGTTTTCCCTGGGCCTCACTGTAGCAACTCTATCTCGCAAGGGCAGAACTGCATGGGATTTCCTCTGCCAGGAGAGAGCTGCTGCTTTGTAGTTTGTGCTGGGAAACCTTGCCTTGGCAAGTGCGAATTGACCGCATTCAGGCAGAAAGAAAAGAGAATAGCAAGAGGCCTTTTCTCCCCGGCTGCTCTGCCAAGCCCTTCCAGCTCAAACTATGTCGTTGCTCCTCTGGAAGGATCCCTGCACCGCGGCGTAGTTTTTCCGAAGAAGCCCTGCGTTTGCAAGAGCAAATGAGGAATTCGTGGCAGGAAAGAGGAAGGAAAGAAAGTTTCTCTCCCTCTGCCTGCTTTGCTCAGAGGACTGCATGAAGTCAGGGACTTCTCCCTTTCACTGAGAAACGTGCGGGCTGCTGTTGCCTGGGCGCTCTCTTCTTTGCAAAAGAGTCTGCAGTTCCACGCTTTGAACCGTGGAAAGGCGCCGGGCTCTGCTAAGATTTCCCCCAGCGCTTCGTTTGCCCTGGGCCAAAGCGAGCCTTCACAATAGCTGAACGCTAACACTGCATACTCGTTCCACTTCCAGAAGCGGGCTACGGCGAGGCAGTTCTCCGGGGGAAAACGGCCCTTCGCGAAGGGCAGATCTGCCGAGCTCATTGCGGGAAAGCGAAAGCAAAGGACGCTTTTGTCCTCTAACCGCTTTCGTCAGAGGAACGGGGAAAGTCACAGTGTTCTTTCTCTCCCTGAGATACACACAATCTGACGTTGCCTCTGAGCTCCGTTGCTGGCAAAGAACTGAAACTGACATACATTCCTGTGGGGACACCCAGGGCTTTGCTAGGATTTCTCTAGGCAGTGTGTTTTCCCTGGGCCTCACTGTAGCAACACTATCTCGCCGGGGCAACACTGCATGGCATATCCTCTGCCAGGAGAGAGCTGCTGCTTTGTACTTTGTGCTGGGAAACCTTGCTTTGGCAAGTGCCAATTGACCGCATTCAGGCAGAAAGAAAAGAGAATAGCATGAGGCCTTTTCTCCCCGGCTGCTCTGCCAAGCCCTTCCAGCTCAAACTATGTCGTTGCTCCTCTGGAAGGATCCCTGCACCGCGGCGTAGTTTTTCCGAAGAAGCCCTGCGTTTGCAAGAGCAAATGAGGAATTCGTGGCAGGAAAGAGGAAGGAAAGAAAGTTTCTCTCCCTCTGACTGCTTTGCTCAGAGGACTGCATGAAGTCAGGGAGTTCTTCCTTTCACTGAGAAACGTGCGGGCTGCTGTTGCCTGGGCGCTCTCTTCTTTGCAAAAGAGTCTGCAGTTCCACGCTTTGAACCGTGGAAAGGCGCCGGGCTCTGCTAAGAATTCCCCCGGCGCTTCGTTTGCCCTGGGCCAAAGCGAGCCTTCACAATAGCTGAACGCTAACACTGCATACTCGTTCCACTTCCAGAACCGGGCTACGGCGAGGCAGTTCTCCGGGGGAAAACGGCCCTTCGCGAAGGGCAGATCTGCCGAGCTCATTGCGGGAAAGCGAAAGCAAAGGACCCTTTTCTCCCTCTAACCGCCTTCGTCAGAGGAACGGGGGAAGTCACAGTGTTCTTTCTCTCCCTGAGATACACACAATCTGACGTTGCCTCTGAGCTCCGTTGCTGGCAAAGAACTGAAACGGACATACATTCCTGTGGGGAAACACAGGGTTTCGCTAGGATTTCTCTAGGCAGTGTGTTTTCCCTGGGCTTCACTGTAGCAACACTATCTCGCCAGGGCAACACTGCATGGCACTTCCTCTGCCAGGAGAGAGCTGCTGCTTTGTAGTTTGTGCTGGGAAACCTTGCTTTGGCAAGTGCCAATTGACCGCATTCAGGCAGAAAGAAAAGAGAATAGCAAGAGGCCTTTTCTCCCCGGCTGCTTTCCCAAGCCCTTCCAGCTCAAACTATGTCGTTGCTCCTCTGGAAGGATCCCTGCACCGCGGCGTAGTTTTTCCGAAGAAGCCCTGCGTTTGCAAGAGCAAATGAGGAATTCGTGGCAGGAAAGAGGAAGGAAAGAAAGTTTCTCTCCCTCTGCCTGCTTTGCTCAGAGGACTGGATGAAGTCAGGGACTTCTCCCTTTCACTGAGAAACGTGCGGGCTGCTGTTGCCTGGGCGCTCTCTTCTTTGCAAAAGAGTCTGCAGTTCCACGCTTTGAACCGTGGAACGGCGCCGGGCTCTGCTAAGATTTCCCCCGGCGCTTCGTTTGCCCTGGGCCAAAGCGAGCCTTCACAATAGCTGAACGCTAACACTGCATACTCGTTCCACTTCCAGAACCGGGCTACGGCGAGGCAGTTCTCCGGGGGAAAACGGCCCTTCGCGAAGGGCAGATCTGCCGAGCTCATTGCGGGAAAGCGAAAGCAAAGGACGCTTTTCTCCCTCTAACCGCTTTCGTCAGAGGAACGGGGGAAGTCACAGTGTTCTTTCTCTCACTGAGATACACACAATCTGACGTTGCCTCTGAGCTCCGTTGCTGGCAAAGAACTGAAACTGACATACATTCCTGTGGGGACACCCAGGGCTTTGCTAGGATTTCTCTAGGCAGTGTGTTTTCCCTGGGCCTCACTGTAGCAACACTATCTCGCCAGGGCAACACTGCATGGCATATCCTCTGCCAGGATAGAGCTGCTGCTTTGTAGTTTGTGCTGGGAAACCTTGCTTTGGCAAGTGCCAATTGACCGCATTCAGGCTGAAAGAAAAGAGAATAGCAAGAGGCCTTTTCTCCCCGGCTGCTCTGCCAAGCCCTTCCAGCTCAAACTATGAAGTTGCTCCTCTGGAAGGATCCCTGCACCGCGGCGTAGTTTTTCCGAAGAAGCCCTGCGTTTGCAAGAGCAAATGAGGAATTCGTGGCAGGAAAGAGGAAGGAAAGAAAGTTTCTCTCCCTCTGCCTGCTTTGCTCACAGGACTGGATGAAGTCAGGGACTTCTCCCTTTCACTGAGAAACGTACGGGCTGCTGTTGCCTGGGCGCTCTCTTCTTTGCAAAAGAGTCTGCAGTTCCACGCTTTGAACCGTGGAAAGGCGCCGGGCTCTGCTAAGATTTCCCCCGGCGCTTCGTTTGCCCTGGGCCAAAGCGAGCCTTCACAATAGCTGAACGCTAACACTGCATACTCGTTCCACTTCCAGAACCGGGCTACGGCGAGGCAGTTCTCCGGGGGAAAACGGCCCTTCGCGAAGGGCAGATCTGCCGAGCTCATTGCGGGAAAGCGAAAGCAAAGGACGCTTTTCTCCCTCTAACCGCTTTCGTCAGAGGAACGGGGAAAGTCACAGTGTTCTTTCTCTCCCTGAGATACACACAATCTGACGTTGCCTCTGAGCTCCGTTGCTGGCAAAGAACTGAAACGGACATACATTCCTGTGGGGAAACACAGGGCTTTGCTAGGATTTCTCTAGGCAGTGTGTTTTCCCTGGGCCTCACTGTAGCAACACTATCTCGCCAGGGCAACACTGCATGGGATTTCCTCTGCCAGGAGAGAGCTGCTGCTTTGTAGTTTGTGCTGGGAAACTTTGCTTTGGCAAGTGCCAATTGACCGCATTCAGGCAGAAAGAAAAGAGAATAGCAAGAGGCCTTTTCTCCCCGGCTGCTTTCCCAAGCCCTTCCAGCTCAAACTATGTCGTTGCTCCTCTGGAAGGATCCCTGCACCACGGCGTAGTTTTTCTGAAGAAGCCCTGCGTTTGCAAGAGCAAATGAGGAATTCGTGGCAGGAAAGAGGAAGGAAAGAAAGTTTCTCTCCCTCTGCCTGCTTTGCTCAGAGGACTGCATGAAGTCAGGGAGTTCTCCCTTTCACTGAGAAACGTGCGGGCTGCTGTTGCCTGGGCGCTCTCTTCTTTGCAAAAGAGTCTGCAGTTCCACGCTTTGAACCGTGGAAAGGCGCCGGGCTCTGCTAAGATTTCCCCCGGCGCTTCGTTTGCCCTGGGCCAAAGCGAGCCTTCACAATAGCTGAACGCTAACACTGCATACTCGTTCCACTTCCAGAACCGGGCTACGGCGAGGCAGTTCTCCGGGGGAAAACGGCCCTTCGCGAAGGGCAGATCTGCCGAGCTCATTGCGGGAAAGCGAAAGCAAAGGACGCTTTTCTCCCTCTAACCGCTTTCGTCAGAGGAACGGGGAAAGTCACAGTGTTCTTTCTCTCCCTGAGATACACACAATCTGACGTTGCCTCTGACCTCCATTGCTGGCAAAGAACTGAAACGGACATACATTCCTGTGGGGAAACACAGGGCTTTGCTAGGATTTCTCTAGGCAGTGTGTTTTCCCTGGGCCTCACTGTAGCAACACTATCTCGCAAGGGCAGAACTGCATGGGATTTCCTCTGCCAGGAGAGAGCTGCTGCTTTGTAGTTTGTGCTGGGAAACCTTGCTTTGGCAAGTGCCAATTGACCGCATTCAGGCAGAAAGAAAAGAGAATAGCAAGAGGCCTTTTCTCCCCGGCTGCTCTGCCAAGCCCTTCCAGCTCAAACTATGTCGTTGCTCCTCTGGAAGGATCCCTGCACCGCGGCGTAGTTTTTCCGAAGAAGCCCTGCGTTTGCAAGAGCAAATGAGGAATTCGTGGCAGGAAAGAGGAAGGAAAGAAAGTTTCTCTCCCTCTGCCTGCTTTGCTCAGAGGACTGCATGAAGTCAGGGACTTCTCCCTTTCACTGAGAAACGTGCGGGCTGCTGTTGCCTGGGCGCTCTCTTCTTTGCAAAAGAGTCTGCAGTTCCACGCTTTGAACCGTGGAAAGGCGCCGGGCTCTGCTAAGATTTCCCCCGGCGCTTCGTTTGCCCTGGGCCAAAGCGAGCCTTCACAATAGCTGAACGCTAACACTGCATACTCGTTCCACTTCCAGAACCGGGCTACGGCGAGGCAGTTCTCCGGGGGAAAACGGCCCTTCGCGAAGGGCAGATCTGCCGAGCTCATTGCGGGAAAGCGAAAGCAAAGGACCCTTTTCTCCCTCTAACCGCCTTCGTCAGAGGAACGGGGGAAGTCACAGTGTTCTTTCTCTCCCTGAGATACACACAATCTGACGTTGCCTCTGAGCTCCGTTGCTGGCAAAGAACAGAAACGGACATACATTCCTGTGGGGAAACACAGGGTTTCGCTAGGATTTCTCTAGGCAGTGTGTTTTCCCTGGGCTTCACTGTAGCAACACTATCTCGCCAGGGCAACACTGCATGGCACTTCCTCTGCCAGGAGAGAGCTGCTGCTTTGTAGTTTGTGCTGGGAAACCTTGCTTTGGCAAGTGCCAATTGACCGCATTCAGGCAGAAAGAAAAGAGAATAGCAAGAGGCCTTTCCTTCCCGGCTGCTTTCCCAAGCCCTTCCAGCTCAAACTATGTCGTTGCTCCTCTGGAAGGATCCCTGCACTGCGGCGTAGTTTTTCCGAAGAAGCCCTGCGTTTGCAAGAGAAAATGAGGAATTCGTTGCAGGAAAGAGGAAGGAAAGAAAGTTTCTCTCCCTCTGCCTGCTTTGCTCAGAGGACTGGATGAAGTCAGGGAGTTCTCCCTTTCACTGAGAAACGTGCGGGCTGCTGTTGCCTGGGCGCTCTCTTCTTTGCAAAAGAGTCTGCAGTTCCACGCTTTGAACCGTGGAAAGGCGCCGGGCTCTGCTAAGATTTCCCCCGGCGCTTCGTTTGCCCTGGGCCAAAGCGAGCCTTCACAATAGCTGAACGCTAACACTGCATACTCGTTCCACTTCCAGAACCGGGCTACGGCGAGGCAGTTCTCCGGGGGAAAACGGCCCTTCGCGAAGGGCAGATCTGCCGAGCTCATTGCGGGAAAGCGAAAGCAAAGGACGCTTTTCTCCCTCTAACCGCTTTCGTCAGAGGAACGGGGAAAGTCACAGTGTTCTTTCTCTCCCTGAGATACACACAATCTGACGTTGCCTCTGACCTCCATTGCTGGCAAAGAACTGAAACGGACATACATTCCTGTGGGGAAACACAGGGCTTTGCTAGGATTTCTCTAGGCAGTGTGTTTTCCCTGGGCCTCACTGTAGCAACACTATCTCGCAAGGGCAGAACTGCATGGGATTTCCTCTGCCAGGAGAGAGCTGCTGCTTTGTAGTTTGTGCTGGGAAACCTTGCTTTGGCAAGTGCCAATTGACCGCATTCAGGCAGAAAGAAAAGAGAATAGCAAGAGGCCTTTTCTCCCCGGCTGCTTTCCCAAGCCCTTCCAGCTCAAAGTATGTCGTTGCTCCTCTGGAAGGATCCCTGCACCGCGGCGTAGTTTTTCCGAAGAAGCCCTGCGTTTGCAAGAGCAAATGAGGAATTCGTGGCAGGAAAGATGAAGGAAAGAAAGTTTCTCTCCCTCTGCCTGCTTTGCTCAGAGGACTGCATGAAGTCAGGGAGTTCTCCCTTTCACTGAGAAACGTGCGGGCTGCTGTTGCCTGGGCGCTCTCTTCTTTGCAAAAGAGTCTGCAGTTCCACGCTTTGAACCGTGGAAAGGCGCCGGGCTCTGCTAAGATTTCCCCCGGCGCTTCGTTTGCCCTGGGCCAAAGCGAGCCTTCACAATAGCTGAACGCTAACACTGCATACTCGTTCCACTTCCAGAACCGGGCTACGGCGAGGCAGTTCTCCGGGGGAAAACGGCCCTTCGCGAAGGGCAGATCTGCCGAGCTCATTGCGGGAAAGCGAAAGCAAAGGACGCTTTTCTCCCTCTAACCGCTTTCGTCAGAGGAACGGGGGAAGTCACAGTGTTCTTTCTCTCCCTGAGATACACACAATCTGACGTTGCCTCTGAGCTCCGTTGCTGGCAAAGAACTGAAAGTGACATACATTCCTGTGGGGAAACACAGGGCTTTGCTAGGATTTCTCTAGGCAGTGTGTTTTCCCTGGGCCTCACTGTAGCAACTCTATCTCGCAAGGGCAGAACTGCATGGGATTTCCTCTGCCAGGAGAGAGCTGCTGCTTTGTAGTTTGTGCTGGGAAACCTTGCCTTGGCAAGTGCGAATTGACCGCATTCAGGCAGAAAGAAAAGAGAATAGCAAGAGGCCTTTTCTCCCCGGCTGCTCTGCCAAGCCCTTCCAGCTCAAACTATGTCGTTGCTCCTCTGGAAGGATCCCTGCACCGCGGCGTAGTTTTTCCGAAGAAGCCCTGCGTTTGCAAGAGCAAATGAGGAATTCGTGGCAGGAAAGAGGAAGGAAAGAAAGTTTCTCTCCCTCTGCCTGCTTTGCTCAGAGGACTGGATGAAGTCAGGGACTTCTCCCTTTCACTGAGAAACGTGCGGGCTGCTGTTGCCTGGGCGCTCTCTTCTTTGCAAAAGAGTCTGCAGTTCCACGCTTTGAACCGTGGAAAGGCGCCGGGCTCTGCTAAGATTTCCCCCAGCGCTTCGTTTGCCCTGGGCCAAAGCGAGCCTTCACAATAGCTGAACGCTAACACTGCATACTCGTTCCACTTCCAGAAGCGGGCTACGGCGAGGCAGTTCTCCGGGGGAAAACGGCCCTTCGCGAAGGGCAGATCTGCCGAGCTCATTGCGGGAAAGCGAAAGCAAAGGACGCTTTTCTCCTCTAACCGCTTTCGTCAGAGGAACGGGGAAAGTCACAGTGTTCTTTCTCTCCCTGAGATACACACAATCTGACGTTGCCTCTGAGCTCCGTTGCTGGCAAAGAACTGAAACTGACATACATTCCTGTGGGGACACCCAGGGCTTTGCTAGGATTTCTCTAGGCAGTGTGTTTTCCCTGGGCCTCACTGTAGCAACACTATCTCGCCGGGGCAACACTGCATGGCATATCCTCTGCCAGGAGAGAGCTGCTGCTTTGTACTTTGTGCTGGGAAACCTTGCTTTGGCAAGTGCCAATTGACCGCATTCAGGCAGAAAGAAAAGAGAATAGCATGAGGCCTTTTCTCCCCGGCTGCTCTGCCAAGCCCTTCCAGCTCAAACTATGTCGTTGCTCCTCTGGAAGGATCCCTGCACCGCGGCGTAGTTTTTCCGAAGAAGCCCTGCGTTTGCAAGAGCAAATGAGGAATTCGTGGCAGGAAAGAGGAAGGAAAGAAAGTTTCTCTCCCTCTGACTGCTTTGCTCAGAGGACTGCATGAAGTCAGGGAGTTCTTCCTTTCACTGAGAAACGTGCGGGCTGCTGTTGCCTGGGCGCTCTCTTCTTTGCAAAAGAGTCTGCAGTTCCACGCTTTGAACCGTGGAAAGGCGCCGGGCTCTGCTAAGAATTCCCCCGGCGCTTCGTTTGCCCTGGGCCAAAGCGAGCCTTCACAATAGCTGAACGCTAACACTGCATACTCGTTCCACTTCCAGAACCGGGCTACGGCGAGGCAGTTCTCCGGGGGAAAACGGCCCTTCGCGAAGGGCAGATCTGCCGAGCTCATTGCGGGAAAGCGAAAGCAAAGGACCCTTTTCTCCCTCTAACCGCCTTCGTCAGAGGAACGGGGGAAGTCACAGTGTTCTTTCTCTCCCTGAGATACACACAATCTGACGTTGCCTCTGAGCTCCGTTGCTGGCAAAGAACTGAAACGGACATACATTCCTGTGGGGAAACACAGGGTTTCGCTAGGATTTCTCTAGGCAGTGTGTTTTCCCTGGGCTTCACTGTAGCAACACTATCTCGCCAGGGCAACACTGCATGGCACTTCCTCTGCCAGGAGAGAGCTGCTGCTTTGTAGTTTGTGCTGGGAAACCTTGCTTTGGCAAGTGCCAATTGACCGCATTCAGGCAGAAAGAAAAGAGAATAGCAAGAGGCCTTTCCTTCCCGGCTGCTTTCCCAAGCCCTTCCAGCTCAAACTATGTCGTTGCTCCTCTGGAAGGATCCCTGCACTGCGGCGTAGTTTTTCCGAAGAAGCCCTGCGTTTGCAAGAGAAAATGAGGAATTCGTTGCAGGAAAGAGGAAGGAAAGAAAGTTTCTCTCCCTCTGCCTGCTTTGCTCAGAGGACTGGATGAAGTCAGGGAGTTCTCCCTTTCACTGAGAAACGTGCGGGCTGCTGTTGCCTGGGCGCTCTCTTCTTTGCAAAAGAGTCTGCAGTTCCACGCTTTGAACCGTGGAAAGGCGCCGGGCTCTGCTAAGATTTCCCCCGGCGCTTCGTTTGCCCTGGGCCAAAGCGAGCCTTCACAATAGCTGAACGCTAACACTGCATACTCGTTCCACTTCCAGAACCGGGCTACGGCGAGGCAGTTCTCCGGGGGAAAACGGCCCTTCGCGAAGGGCAGATCTGCCGAGCTCATTGCGGGAAAGCGAAAGCAAAGGACGCTTTTCTCCCTCTAACCGCTTTCGTCAGAGGAACGGGGAAAGTCACAGTGTTCTTTCTCTCCCTGAGATACACACAATCTGACGTTGCCTCTGAGCTCCGTTGCTGGCAAAGAACTGAAACGGACATACATTCCTGTGGGGAAACACAGGGCTTTGCTAGGATTTCTCTAGGCAGTGTGTTTTCCCTGGGCCTCACTGTAGCAACACTATCTCGCCAGGGCAACACTGCATGGGATTTCCTCTGCCAGGAGAGAGCTGCTGCTTTGTAGTTTGTGCTGGGAAACTTTGCTTTGGCAAGTGCCAATTGACCGCATTCAGGCAGAAAGAAAAGAGAATAGCAAGAGGCCTTTTCTCCCCGGCTGCTTTCCCAAGCCCTTCCAGCTCAAACTATGTCGTTGCTCCTCTGGAAGGATCCCTGCACCACGGCGTAGTTTTTCTGAAGAAGCCCTGCGTTTGCAAGAGCAAATGAGGAATTCGTGGCAGGAAAGAGGAAGGAAAGAAAGTTTCTCTCCCTCTGCCTGCTTTGCTCAGAGGACTGCATGAAGTCAGGGAGTTCTCCCTTTCACTGAGAAACGTGCGGGCTGCTGTTGCCTGGGCGCTCTCTTCTTTGCAAAAGAGTCTGCAGTTCCACGCTTTGAACCGTGGAAAGGCGCCGGGCTCTGCTAAGATTTCCCCCGGCGCTTCGTTTGCCCTGGGCCAAAGCGAGCCTTCACAATAGCTGAACGCTAACACTGCATACTCGTTCCACTTCCAGAACCGGGCTACGGCGAGGCAGTTCTCCGGGGGAAAACGGCCCTTCGCGAAGGGCAGATCTGCCGAGCTCATTGCGGGAAAGCGAAAGCAAAGGACGCTTTTCTCCCTCTAACCGCTTTCGTCAGAGGAACGGGGAAAGTCACAGTGTTCTTTCTCTCCCTGAGATACACACAATCTGACGTTGCCTCTGACCTCCATTGCTGGCAAAGAACTGAAACGGACATACATTCCTGTGGGGAAACACAGGGCTTTGCTAGGATTTCTCTAGGCAGTGTGTTTTCCCTGGGCCTCACTGTAGCAACACTATCTCGCAAGGGCAGAACTGCATGGGATTTCCTCTGCCAGGAGAGAGCTGCTGCTTTGTAGTTTGTGCTGGGAAACCTTGCTTTGGCAAGTGCCAATTGACCGCATTCAGGCAGAAAGAAAAGAGAATAGCAAGAGGCCTTTTCTCCCCGGCTGCTTTCCCAAGCCCTTCCAGCTCAAAGTATGTCGTTGCTCCTCTGGAAGGATCCCTGCACCGCGGCGTAGTTTTTCCGAAGAAGCCCTGCGTTTGCAAGAGCAAATGAGGAATTCGTGGCAGCAAAGAGGAAGGAAAGAAAGTTTCTCTCCCTCTGCCTGCTTTGCTCAGAGGACTGCATGAAGTCAGGGACTTCTCCCTTTCACTGAGAAACGTGCGGGCTGCTGTTGCCTGGGCGCTCTCTTCTTTGCAAAAGAGTCTGCAGTTCCACGCTTTGAACCGTGGAAAGGCGCCGGGCTCTGCTAAGATTTCCCCCGGCGCTTCGTTTGCCCTGGGCCAAAGCGAGCCTTCACAATAGCTGAACGCTAACACTGCATACTCGTTCCACTTCCAGAACCGGGCTACGGCGAGGCAGTTCTCCGGGGGAAAACGGCCCTTCGCGAAGGGCAGATCTGCCGAGCTCATTGCGGGAAAGCGAAAGCAAAGGACGCTTTTCTCCCTCTAACCGCTTTCGTCAGAGGAACGGGGGAAGTCACAGTGTTCTTTCTCTCACTGAGATACACACAATCTGACGTTGCCTCTGAGCTCCGTTGCTGGCAAAGAACTGAAACGGACATACATTCCTGTGGGGAAACCCAGGGCTTTGCTAGGATTTCTCTAGGCAGTGTGTTTTCCCTGGGCCTCACTGTAGCAACACTATCTCGCCAGGGCAACACTGCATGGGATTTCCTCTGCCAGGAGAGAGCTGGTGCTTTGTAGTTTGTGCTGGGAAACTTTGCTTTGGCAAGTGCCAATTGACCGCATTCAGGCAGAAAGAAAAGAGAATAGCAAGAGGCCTTTTCTCCCCGGCTGCTTTCCCAAGCCCTTCCAGCTCAAACTATGTCGTTGCTCCTCTGGAAGGATCCCTGCACCGCGGCGTAGTTTTTCCGAAGAAGCCCTGCGTTTGCAAGAGCAAATGAGGAATTCGTGGCAGGAAAGAGGAAGGAAAGAAAGTTTCTCTCCCTCTGCCTGCTTTGCTCAGAGGACTGCATGAAGTCAGGGACTTCTCCCTTTCACTGAGAAACGTGCGGGCTGCTGTTGCCTGGGCGCTCTCTTCTTTGCAAAAGAGTCTGCAGTTCCACGCTTTGAACCGTGGAACGGCGCCGGGCTCTGCTAAGATTTCCCCCGGCGCTTCGTTTGCCCTGGGCCAAAGCGAGCCTTCACAATAGCTGAACGCTAACACTGCATACTCGTTCCACTTCCAGAACCGGGCTACGGCGAGGCAGTTCTCCGGGGGAAAACGGCCCTTCGCGAAGGGCAGATCTGCCGAGCTCATTGCGGGAAAGCGAAAGCAAAGGACGCTTTTCTCCCTCTAACCGCTTTCGTCAGAGGAACGGGGGAAGTCACAGTGTTCTTTCTCTCACTGAGATACACACAATCTGACGTTGCCTCTGAGCTCCGTTGCTGGCAAAGAACTGAAACTGACATACATTCCTGTGGGGACACCCAGGGCTTTGCTAGGATTTCTCTAGGCAGTGTGTTTTCCCTGGGCCTCACTGTAGCAACACTATCTCGCCAGGGCAACACTGCATGGCATATCCTCTGCCAGGATAGAGCTGCTGCTTTGTAGTTTGTGCTGGGAAACCTTGCTTTGGCAAGTGCCAATTGACCGCATTCAGGCAGAAAGAAAAGAGAATAGCAAGAGGCCTTTTCTCCCCGGCTGCTCTGCCAAGCCCTTCCAGCTCAAACTATGAAGTTGCTCCTCTGGAAGGATCCCTGCACCGCGGCGTAGTTTTTCCGAAGAAGCCCTGCGTTTGCAAGAGCAAATGAGGAATTCGTGGCAGGAAAGAGGAAGGAAAGAAAGTTTCTCTCCCTCTGCCTGCTTTGCTCACAGGACTGGATGAAGTCAGGGACTTCTCCCTTTCACTGAGAAACGTACGGGCTGCTGTTGCCTGGGCGCTCTCTTCTTTGCAAAAGAGTCTGCAGTTCCACGCTTTGAACCGTGGAAAGGCGCCGGGCTCTGCTAAGATTTCCCCCGGCGCTTCGTTTGCCCTGGGCCAAAGCGAGCCTTCACAATAGCTGAACGCTAACACTGCATACTCGTTCCACTTCCAGAACCGGGCTACGGCGAGGCAGTTCTCCGGGGGAAAACGGCCCTTCGCGAAGGGCAGATCTGCCGAGCTCATTGCGGGAAAGCGAAAGCAAAGGACGCTTTTCTCCCTCTAACCGCTTTCGTCAGAGGAACGGGGAAAGTCACAGTGTTCTTTCTCTCCCTGAGATACACACAATCTGACGTTGCCTCTGAGCTCCGTTGCTGGCAAAGAACTGAAACGGACATACATTCCTGTGGGGAAACACAGGGCTTTGCTAGGATTTCTCTAGGCAGTGTGTTTTCCCTGGGCCTCACTGTAGCAACACTATCTCGCCAGGGCAACACTGCATGGGATTTCCTCTGCCAGGAGAGAGCTGCTGCTTTGTAGTTTGTGCTGGGAAACTTTGCTTTGGCAAGTGCCAATTGACCGCATTCAGGCAGAAAGAAAAGAGAATAGCAAGAGGCCTTTTCTCCCCGGCTGCTTTCCCAAGCCCTTCCAGCTCAAACTATGTCGTTGCTCCTCTGGAAGGATCCCTGCACCACGGCGTAGTTTTTCTGAAGAAGCCCTGCGTTTGCAAGAGCAAATGAGGAATTCGTGGCAGGAAAGAGGAAGGAAAGAAAGTTTCTCTCCCTCTGCCTGCTTTGCTCAGAGGACTGCATGAAGTCAGGGAGTTCTCCCTTTCACTGAGAAACGTGCGGGCTGCTGTTGCCTGGGCGCTCTCTTCTTTGCAAAAGAGTCTGCAGTTCCACGCTTTGAACCGTGGAAAGGCGCCGGGCTCTGCTAAGATTTCCCCCGGCGCTTCGTTTGCCCTGGGCCAAAGCGAGCCTTCACAATAGCTGAACGCTAACACTGCATACTCGTTCCACTTCCAGAACCGGGCTACGGCGAGGCAGTTCTCCGGGGGAAAACGGCCCTTCGCGAAGGGCAGATCTGCCGAGCTCATTGCGGGAAAGCGAAAGCAAAGGACGCTTTTCTCCCTCTAACCGCTTTCGTCAGAGGAACGGGGGAAGTCACAGTGTTCTTTCTCTCCCTGAGATACACACAATCTGACGTTGCCTCTGAGCTCCGTTGCTGGCAAAGAACTGAAAGTGACATACATTCCTGTGGGGAAACACAGGGCTTTGCTAGGATTTCTCTAGGCAGTGTGTTTTCCCTGGGCCTCACTGTAGCAACTCTATCTCGCAAGGGCAGAACTGCATGGGATTTCCTCTGCCAGGAGAGAGCTGCTGCTTTGTAGTTTGTGCTGGGAAACCTTGCCTTGGCAAGTGCGAATTGACCGCATTCAGGCAGAAAGAAAAGAGAATAGCAAGAGGCCTTTTCTCCCCGGCTGCTCTGCCAAGCCCTTCCAGCTCAAACTATGTCGTTGCTCCTCTGGAAGGATCCCTGCACCGCGGCGTAGTTTTTCCGAAGAAGCCCTGCGTTTGCAAGAGCAAATGAGGAATTCGTGGCAGGAAAGAGGAAGGAAAGAAAGTTTCTCTCCCTCTGCCTGCTTTGCTCAGAGGACTGCATGAAGTCAGGGACTTCTCCCTTTCACTGAGAAACGTGCGGGCTGCTGTTGCCTGGGCGCTCTCTTCTTTGCAAAAGAGTCTGCAGTTCCACGCTTTGAACCGTGGAACGGCGCCGGGCTCTGCTAAGATTTCCCCCGGCGCTTCGTTTGCCCTGGGCCAAAGCGAGCCTTCACAATAGCTGAACGCTAACACTGCATACTCGTTCCACTTCCAGAACCGGGCTACGGCGAGGCAGTTCTCCGGGGGAAAACGGCCCTTCGCGAAGGGCAGATCTGCCGAGCTCATTGCGGGAAAGCGAAAGCAAAGGACGCTTTTCTCCCTCTAACCGCTTTCGTCAGAGGAACGGGGGAAGTCACAGTGTTCTTTCTCTCACTGAGATACACACAATCTGACGTTGCCTCTGAGCTCCGTTGCTGGCAAAGAACTGAAACTGACATACATTCCTGTGGGGACACCCAGGGCTTTGCTAGGATTTCTCTAGGCAGTGTGTTTTCCCTGGGCCTCACTGTAGCAACACTATCTCGCCAGGGCAACACTGCATGGCATATCCTCTGCCAGGATAGAGCTGCTGCTTTGTAGTTTGTGCTGGGAAACCTTGCTTTGGCAAGTGCCAATTGACCGCATTCAGGCAGAAAGAAAAGAGAATAGCAAGAGGCCTTTTCTCCCCGGCTGCTCTGCCAAGCCCTTCCAGCTCAAACTATGAAGTTGCTCCTCTGGAAGGATCCCTGCACCGCGGCGTAGTTTTTCCGAAGAAGCCCTGCGTTTGCAAGAGCAAATGAGGAATTCGTGGCAGGAAAGAGGAAGGAAAGAAAGTTTCTCTCCCTCTGCCTGCTTTGCTCACAGGACTGGATGAAGTCAGGGACTTCTCCCTTTCACTGAGAAACGTACGGGCTGCTGTTGCCTGGGCGCTCTCTTCTTTGCAAAAGAGTCTGCAGTTCCACGCTTTGAACCGTGGAAAGGCGCCGGGCTCTGCTAAGATTTCCCCCGGCGCTTCGTTTGCCCTGGGCCAAAGCGAGCCTTCACAATAGCTGAACGCTAACACTGCATACTCGTTCCACTTCCAGAACCGGGCTACGGCGAGGCAGTTCTCCGGGGGAAAACGGCCCTTCGCGAAGGGCAGATCTGCCGAGCTCATTGCGGGAAAGCGAAAGCAAAGGACGCTTTTCTCCCTCTAACCGCTTTCGTCAGAGGAACGGGGAAAGTCACAGTGTTCTTTCTCTCCCTGAGATACACACAATCTGACGTTGCCTCTGAGCTCCGTTGCTGGCAAAGAACTGAAACGGACATACATTCCTGTGGGGAAACACAGGGCTTTGCTAGGATTTCTCTAGGCAGTGTGTTTTCCCTGGGCCTCACTGTAGCAACACTATCTCGCCAGGGCAACACTGCATGGGATTTCCTCTGCCAGGAGAGAGCTGCTGCTTTGTAGTTTGTGCTGGGAAACTTTGCTTTGGCAAGTGCCAATTGACCGCATTCAGGCAGAAAGAAAAGAGAATAGCAAGAGGCCTTTTCTCCCCGGCTGCTTTCCCAAGCCCTTCCAGCTCAAACTATGTCGTTGCTCCTCTGGAAGGATCCCTGCACCACGGCGTAGTTTTTCTGAAGAAGCCCTGCGTTTGCAAGAGCAAATGAGGAATTCGTGGCAGGAAAGAGGAAGGAAAGAAAGTTTCTCTCCCTCTGCCTGCTTTGCTCAGAGGACTGCATGAAGTCAGGGAGTTCTCCCTTTCACTGAGAAACGTGCGGGCTGCTGTTGCCTGGGCGCTCTCTTCTTTGCAAAAGAGTCTGCAGTTCCACGCTTTGAACCGTGGAAAGGCGCCGGGCTCTGCTAAGATTTCCCCCGGCGCTTCGTTTGCCCTGGGCCAAAGCGAGCCTTCACAATAGCTGAACGCTAACACTGCATACTCGTTCCACTTCCAGAACCGGGCTACGGCGAGGCAGTTCTCCGGGGGAAAACGGCCCTTCGCGAAGGGCAGATCTGCCGAGCTCATTGCGGGAAAGCGAAAGCAAAGGACGCTTTTCTCCCTCTAACCGCTTTCGTCAGAGGAACGGGGGAAGTCACAGTGTTCTTTCTCTCACTGAGATACACACAATCTGACGTTGCCTCTGAGCTCCGTTGCTGGCAAAGAACTGAAACTGACATACATTCCTGTGGGGACACCCAGGGCTTTGCTAGGATTTCTCTAGGCAGTGTGTTTTCCCTGGGCCTCACTGTAGCAACACTATCTCGCCAGGGCAACACTGCATGGCATATCCTCTGCCAGGATAGAGCTGCTGCTTTGTAGTTTGTGCTGGGAAACCTTGCTTTGGCAAGTGCCAATTGACCGCATTCAGGCAGAAAGAAAAGAGAATAGCAAGAGGCCTTTTCTCCCCGGCTGCTCTGCCAAGCCCTTCCAGCTCAAACTATGGAGTTGCTCCTCTGGAAGGATCCCTGCACCGCGGCGTAGTTTTTCCGAAGAAGCCCTGCGTTTGCAAGAGCAAATGAGGAATTCGTGGCAGGAAAGAGGAAGGAAAGAAAGTTTCTCTCCCTCTGCCTGCTTTGCTCACAGGACTGGATGAAGTCAGGGACTTCTCCCTTTCACTGAGAAACATACGGGCTGCTGTTGCCTGGGCGCTCTCTTCTTTGCAAAAGAGTCTGCAGTTCCACGCTTTGAACCGTGGAAAGGCGCCGGGCTCTGCTAAGATTTCCCCCGGCGCTTCGTTTGCCCTGGGCCAAAGCGAGCCTTCACAATAGCTGAACGCTAACACTGCATACTCGTTCCACTTCCAGAACCGGGCTACGGCGAGGCAGTTCTCCGGGGGAAAACGGCCCTTCGCGAAGGGCAGATCTGCCGAGCTCATTGCGGGAAAGCGAAAGCAAAGGACGCTTTTCTCCCTCTAACCGCTTTCGTCAGAGGAACGGGGAAAGTCACAGTGTTCTTTCTCTCCCTGAGATACACACAATCTGACGTTGCCTCTGAGCTCCGTTGCTGGCAAAGAACTGAAACGGACATACATTCCTGTGGGGAAACACAGGGCTTTGCTAGGATTTCTCTAGGCAGTGTGTTTTCCCTGGGCCTCACTGTAGCAACACTATCTCGCCAGGGCAACACTGCATGGGATTTCCTCTGCCAGGAGAGAGCTGCTGCTTTGTAGTTTGTGCTGGGAAACTTTGCTTTGGCAAGTGCCAATTGACCGCATTCAGGCAGAAAGAAAAGAGAATAGCAAGAGGCCTTTTCTCCCCGGCTGCTTTCCCAAGCCCTTCCAGCTCAAACTATGTCGTTGCTCCTCTGGAAGGATACCTGCACCACGGCGTAGTTTTTCTGAAGAAGCCCTGCGTTTGCAAGAGCAAATGAGGAATTCGTGGCAGGAAAGAGGAAGGAAAGAAAGGTTCTCTCCCTCTGCCTGCTTTGCTCAGAGGACTGCATGAAGTCAGGGAGTTCTCCCTTTCACTGAGAAACGTGCGGGCTGCTGTTGCCTGGGCGCTCTCTTCTTTGCAAAAGAGTCTGCAGTTCCACGCTTTGAACCGTGGAAAGGCGCCGGGCTCTGCTAAGATTTCCCCCGGCGCTTCGTTTGCCCTGGGCCAAAGCGAGCCTTCACAATAGCTGAACGCTAACACTGCATACTCGTTCCACTTCCAGAACCGGGCTACGGAGAGGCAGTTCTCCGGGGGAAAACGGCCCTTCGCGAAGGGCAGATCTGCCGAGCTCATTGCGGGAAAGCGAAAGCAAAGGACGCTTTTCTCCCTCTAACCGCTTTCGTCAGAGGAACGGGGGAAGTCACAGTGTTCTTTCTCTCCCTGAGATACACACAATCTGCCGTTGCCTCTGAGCTCCGTTGCTGGCAAAGAACTGAAAGTGACATACATTCCTGTGGGGAAACACAGGGCTTTGCTAGGATTTCTCTAGGCAGTGTGTTTTCCCTGGGCCTCACTGTAGCAACACTATCTCGCAAGGGCAGAACTGCATGGGATTTCCTCTGCCAGGAGAGAGCTGCTGCTTTGTAGTTTGTGCTGGGAAACCTTGCTTTGGCAAGTGCCAATTGACCGCATTCAGGCAGAAAGAAAAGAGAATAGCAAGAGGCCTTTTCTCCCCGGCTGCTCTGCCAAGCCCTTCCAGCTCAAACTATGTCGTTGCTCCTCTGGAAGGATCCCTGCACCGCGGCGTAGTTTTTCCGAAGAAGCCCTGCGTTTGCAAGAGCAAATGAGGAATTCGTGGCAGGAAAGAGGAAGGAAAGAAAGTTTCTCTCCCTCTGCCTGCTTTGCTCAGAGGACTGCATGAAGTCAGGGAGTTCTCCCTTTCACTGAGAAACGTGCGGGCTGCTGTTGCCTGGGCGCTCTCTTCTTTGCAAAAGAGTCTGCAGTTCCACGCTTTGAACCGTGGAAAGGCGCCGGGCTCTGCTAAGATTTCCCCCGGCGCTTCGTTTGCCCTGGGCCAAAGCGAGCCTTCACAATAGCTGAACGCTAACACTGCATACTCGTTCCACTTCCAGAACCGGGCTACAGCGAGGCAGTTCTCCGGGGGAAAACGGCCCTTCGCGAAGGGCAGATCTGCCGAGCTCATTGCGGGAAAGCGAAAGCAAAGGACGCTTTTCTCCCTCTAACCGCTTTCGTCAGAGGAACGGGGGAAGTCACAGTGTTCTTTCTCTCACTGAGATACACACAATCTGACGTTGCCTCTGAGCTCCGTTGCTGGCAAAGAACTGAAACGGACATACATTCCTGTGGGGAAACACAGGGCTTTGCTAGGATTTCTCTAGGCAGTGTGTTTTCCCTGGGCCTCACTGTAGCAACACTATCTCGCCAGGGCAACACTGCATGGGATTTCCTCTGCCAGGAGAGAGCTGCTGCTTTGTAGTTTGTGCTGGGAAACTTTGCTTTGGCAAGTGCCAATTGACCGCATTCAGGCAGAAAGAAAAGAGAATAGCAAGAGGCCTTTTCTCCCCGGCTGCTTTCCCAAGCCCTTCCAGCTCAAACTATGTCGTTGCTCCTCTGGAAGGATACCTGCACCACGGCGTAGTTTTTCTGAAGAAGCCCTGCGTTTGCAAGAGCAAATGAGGAATTCGTGGCAGGAAAGAGGAAGGAAAGAAAGGTTCTCTCCCTCTGCCTGCTTTGCTCAGAGGACTGCATGAAGTCAGGGAGTTCTCCCTTTCACTGAGAAACGTGCGGGCTGCTGTTGCCTGGGCGCTCTCTTCTTTGCAAAAGAGTCTGCAGTTCCACGCTTTGAACCGTGGAAAGGCGCCGGGCTCTGCTAAGATTTCCCCCGGCGCTTCGTTTGCCCTGGGCCAAAGCGAGCCTTCACAATAGCTGAACGCTAACACTGCATACTCGTTCCACTTCCAGAACCGGGCTACGGAGAGGCAGTTCTCCGGGGGAAAACGGCCCTTCGCGAAGGGCAGATCTGCCGAGCTCATTGCGGGAAAGCGAAAGCAAAGGACGCTTTTCTCCCTCTAACCGCTTTCGTCAGAGGAACGGGGGAAGTCACAGTGTTCTTTCTCTCCCTGAGATACACACAATCTGCCGTTGCCTCTGAGCTCCGTTGCTGGCAAAGAACTGAAAGTGACATACATTCCTGTGGGGAAACACAGGGCTTTGCTAGGATTTCTCTAGGCAGTGTGTTTTCCCTGGGCCTCACTGTAGCAACACTATCTCGCAAGGGCAGAACTGCATGGGATTTCCTCTGCCAGGAGAGAGCTGCTGCTTTGTAGTTTGTGCTGGGAAACCTTGCTTTGGCAAGTGCCAATTGACCGCATTCAGGCAGAAAGAAAAGAGAATAGCAAGAGGCCTTTTCTCCCCGGCTGCTCTGCCAAGCCCTTCCAGCTCAAACTATGTCGTTGCTCCTCTGGAAGGATCCCTGCACCGCGGCGTAGTTTTTCCGAAGAAGCCCTGCGTTTGCAAGAGCAAATGAGGAATTCGTGGCAGGAAAGAGGAAGGAAAGAAAGTTTCTCTCCCTCTGCCTGCTTTGCTCAGAGGACTGCATGAAGTCAGGGAGTTCTCCCTTTCACTGAGAAACGTGCGGGCTGCTGTTGCCTGGGCGCTCTCTTCTTTGCAAAAGAGTCTGCAGTTCCACGCTTTGAACCGTGGAAAGGCGCCGGGCTCTGCTAAGATTTCCCCCGGCGCTTCGTTTGCCCTGGGCCAAAGCGAGCCTTCACAATAGCTGAACGCTAACACTGCATACTCGTTCCACTTCCAGAACCGGGCTACGGCGAGGCAGTTCTCCGGGGGAAAACGGCCCTTCGCGAAGGGCAGATCTGCCGAGCTCATTGCGGGAAAGCGAAAGCAAAGGACGCTTTTCTCCCTCTAACCGCTTTCGTCAGAGGAACGGGGGAAGTCACAGTGTTCTTTCTCTCACTGAGATACACACAATCTGACGTTGCCTCTGAGCTCCGTTGCTGGCAAAGAACTGAAACGGACATACATTCCTATGGGGAAACACAGGGCTTTGCTAGGATTTCTCTAGGCAGTGTGTTTTCCCTGGCCTCACTGTAGCAACACTATCTCGCCAGGGCAACACTGCATGGGATTTCCTCTGCCAGGAGAGAGCTGCTGCTTTGTAGTTTGTGCTGGGAAACTTTGCTTTGGCAAGTGCCAATTGACCGCATTCAGGCAGAAAGAAAAGAGAATAGCAAGAGGCCTTTTCTCCCCGGCTGCTTTCCCAAGCCCTTCCAGCTCAAACTATGTCGTTGCTCCTCTGGAAGGATCCCTGCACCGCGGCGTAGTTTTTCCGAAGAAGCCCTGCGTTTGCAAGAGCAAATGAGGAATTCGTGGCAGGAAAGAGGAAGGAAAGAAAGTTTCTCTCCCTCTGCCTGCTTTGCTCAGAGGACTGCATGAAGTCAGGGACTTCTCCCTTTCACTGGGAAACGTGCGGGCTGCTGTTGCCTGGGCGCTCTCTTCTTTGCAAAAGAGTCTGCAGTTCCACGCTTTGAACCGTGGAACGGCGCCGGGCTCTGCTAAGATTTCCCCCGGCGCTTCGTTTGCCCTGGGCCAAAGCGAGCCTTCACAATAGCTGAACGCTAACACTGCATACTCGTTCCACTTCCAGAACCGGGCTACGGCGAGGCAGTTCTCCGGGGGAAAACGGCCCTTCGCGAAGGGCAGATCTGCCGAGCTCATTGCGGGAAAGCGAAAGCAAAGGACGCTTTTCTCCCTCTAACCGCTTTCGTCAGAGGAACGGGGGAAGTCACAGTGTTCTTTCTCTCACTGAGATACACACAATCTGACGTTGCCTCTGAGCTCCGTTGCTGGCAAAGAACTGAAACTGACATACATTCCTGTGGGGACACCCAGGGCTTTGCTAGGATTTCTCTAGGCAGTGTGTTTTCCCTGGGCCTCACTGTAGCAACACTATCTCGCCAGGGCAACACTGCATGGCATATCCTCTGCCAGGATAGAGCTGCTGCTTTGTAGTTTGTGCTGGGAAACCTTGCTTTGGCAAGTGCCAATTGACCGCATTCAGGCAGAAAGAAAAGAGAATAGCAAGAGGCCTTTTCTCCCCGGCTGCTCTGCCAAGCCCT
This sequence comes from Elephas maximus indicus, assembly GCF_024166365.1. Classification (NCBI taxonomy): domain Eukaryota; kingdom Metazoa; phylum Chordata; class Mammalia; order Proboscidea; family Elephantidae; genus Elephas; species Elephas maximus. Next base: position 1,253,675 of record NC_064822.1, read on the forward strand.
TCCAGCTCAAACTATGAAGTTGCTCCTCTGGAAGGATCCCTGCACCGCGGCGTAGTTTTTCCGAAGAAGCCCTGCGTTTGCAAGAGCAAATGAGGAATTCGTGGCAGGAAAGAGGAAGGAAAGAAAGTTTCTCTCCCTCTGCCTGCTTTGCTCACAGGACTGGATGAAGTCAGGGACTTCTCCCTTTCACTGAGAAACGTACGGGCTGCTGTTGCCTGGGCGCTCTCTTCTTTGCAAAAGAGTCTGCAGTTCCACGCTTTGAACCGTGGAAAGGCGCCGGGCTCTGCTAAGATTTCCCCCGGCGCTTCGTTTGCCCTGGGCCAAAGCGAGCCTTCACAATAGCTGAACGCTAACACTGCATACTCGTTCCACTTCCAGAACCGGGCTACGGCGAGGCAGTTCTCCGGGGGAAAACGGCCCTTCGCGAAGGGCAGATCTGCCGAGCTCATTGCGGGAAAGCGAAAGCAAAGGACGCTTTTCTCCCTCTAACCGCTTTCGTCAGAGGAACGGGGAAAGTCACAGTGTTCTTTCTCTCCCTGAGATACACACAATCTGACGTTGCCTCTGAGCTCCGTTGCTGGCAAAGAACTGAAACGGACATACATTCCTGTGGGAAACACAGGGCTTTGCTAGGATTTCTCTAGGCAGTGTGTTTTCCCTGGGCCTCACTGTAGCAACACTATCTCGCCAGGGCAACACTGCATGGGATTTCCTCTGCCAGGAGAGAGCTGCTGCTTTGTAGTTTGTGCTGGGAAACTTTGCTTTGGCAAGTGCCAATTGACCGCATTCAGGCAGAAAGAAAAGAGAATAGCAAGAGGCCTTTTCTCCCCGGCTGCTTTCCCAAGCCCTTCCAGCTCAAACTATGTCGTTGCTCCTCTGGAAGGATCCCTGCACCACGGCGTAGTTTTTCTGAAGAAGCCCTGCGTTTGCAAGAGCAAATGAGGAATTCGTGGCAGGAAAGAGGAAGGAAAGAAAGTTTCTCTCCCTCTGCCTGCTTTGCTCAGAGGACTGCATGAAGTCAGGGAGTTCTCCCTTTCACTGAGAAACGTGCGGGCTGCTGTTGCCTGGGCGCTCTCTTCTTTGCAAAAGAGTCTGCAGTTCCACGCTTTGAACCGTGGAAAGGCGCCGGGCTCTGCTAAGATTTCCCCCGGCGCTTCGTTTGCCCTGGGCCAAAGCGAGCCTTCACAATAGCTGAACGGTAACACTGCATACTCGTTCCACTTCCAGAACCGGGCTACGGCGAGGCAGTTCTCCGGGGGAAAACGGCCCTTCGCGAAGGGCAGATCTGCCGAGCTCATTGCGGGAAAGCGAAAGCAAAGGACGCTTTTCTCCCTCTAACCGCTTTCGTCAGAGGAACGGGGGAAGTCACAGTGTTCTTTCTCTCCCTGAGATACACACAATCTGACGTTGCCTCTGAGCTCCGTTGCTGGCAAAGAACTGAAAGTGACATACATTCCTGTGGGGAAACACAGGGCTTTGCTAGGATTTCTCTAGGCAGTGTGTTTTCCCTGGGCCTCACTGTAGCAACTCTATCTCGCAAGGGCAGAACTGCATGGGATTTCCTCTGCCAGGAGAGAGCTGCTGCTTTGTAGTTTGTGCTGGGAAACCTTGCCTTGGCAAGTGCGAATTGACCGCATTCAGGCAGAAAGAAAAGAGAATAGCAAGAGGCCTTTTCTCCCCGGCTGCTCTGCCAAGCCCTTCCAGCTCAAACTATGTCGTTGCTCCTCTGGAAGGATCCCTGCACCGCGGCGTAGTTTTTCCGAAGAAGCCCTGCGTTTGCAAGAGCAAATGAGGAATTCGTGGCAGGAAAGAGGAAGGAAAGAAAGTTTCTCTCCCTCTGCCTGCTTTGCTCAGAGGACTGCATGAAGTCAGGGACTTCTCCCTTTCACTGAGAAACGTGCGGGCTGCTGTTGCCTGGGCGCTCTCTTCTTTGCAAAAGAGTCTGCAGATCCACGCTTTGAACCGTGGAACGGCGCCGGGCTCTGCTAAGATTTCCCCCGGCGCTTCGTTTGCCCTGGGCCAAAGCGAGCCTTCACAATAGCTGAACGCTAACACTGCATACTCGTTCCACTTCCAGAACCGGGCTACGGCGAGGCAGTTCTCCGGGGGAAAACGGCCCTTCGCGAAGGGCAGATCTGCCGAGCTCATTGCGGGAAAGCGAAAGCAAAGGACGCTTTTCTCCCTCTAACCGCTTTCGTCAGAGGAACGGGGGAAGTCACAGTGTTCTTTCTCTCACTGAGATACACACAATCTGACGTTGCCTCTGAGCTCCGTTGCTGGCAAAGAACTGAAACTGACATACATTCCTGTGGGGACACCCAGGGCTTTGCTAGGATTTCTCTAGGCAGTGTGTTTTCCCTGGGCCTCACTGTAGCAACACTATCTCGCCAGGGCAACACTGCATGGCATATCCTCTGCCAGGATAGAGCTGCTGCTTTGTAGTTTGTGCTGGGAAACCTTGCTTTGGCAAGTGCCAATTGACCGCATTCAGGCAGAAAGAAAAGAGAATAGCAAGAGGCCTTTTCTCCCCGGCTGCTTTCCCAAGCCCTTCCAGCTCAAACTATGTCGTTGCTCCTCTGGAAGGATCCCTGCACCGCGGCGTAGTTTTTCCGAAGAAGCCCTGCGTTTGCAAGAGCAAATGAGGAATTCGTGGCAGGAAAGAGGAAGGAAAGAAAGTTTCTCTCCCTCTGCCTGCCTTGCTCAGAGGACTGGATGAAGTCAGGGACTTCTCCCTTTCACTGAGAAACGTGCGGGCTGCTGTTGCCTGGGCGCTCTCTTCTTTGCAAAAGAGTCTGCAGTTCCACGCTTTGAACCGTGGAAAGGCGCCGGGCTCTGCTAAGATTTCCCCCGGCGCTTCGTTTGCCCTGGGCCAAAGCGAGCCTTCACAATAGCTGAACGCTAACACTGCATACTCGTTCCACTTCCAGAACCGGGCTACGGCGAGGCAGTTCTCCGGGGGAAAACGGCCCTTCGCGAAGGGCAGATCTGCCGAGCTCATTGCGGGAAAGCGAAAGCAAAGGACGCTTTTCTCCCTCTAACCGCTTTCGTCAGAGGAACGGGGGAAGTCACAGTGTTCTTTCTCTCACTGAGATACACACAATCTGACGTTGCCTCTGAGCTCCGTTGCTGGCAAAGAACTGAAACGGACATACATTCCTGTGGGGACACCCAGGGCTTTGCTAGGATTTCTCTAGGCAGTGTGTTTTCCCTGGGCCTCACTGTAGCAACACTATCTCGCCAGGGCAACACTGCATGGCATATCCTCTGCCAGGATAGAGCTGCTGCTTTGTAGTTTGTGCTGGGAAACCTTGCTTTGGCAAGTGCCAATTGACCGCATTCAGGCAGAAAGAAAAGAGAATAGCAAGAGGCCTTTTCTCCCCGGCTGCTCTGCCAAGCCCTTCCAGCTCAAACTATGAAGTTGCTCCTCTGGAAGGATCCCTGCACCGCGGCGTAGTTTTTCCGAAGAAGCCCTGCGTTTGCAAGAGCAAATGAGGAATTCGTGGCAGGAAAGAGGAAGGAAAGAAAGTTTCTCTCCCTCTGCCTGCTTTGCTCAGAGGACTGCATGAAGTCAGGGAGTTCTCCCTTTCACTGAGAAACGTGCGGGCTGCTGTTGCCTGGGCGCTCTCTTCTTTGCAAAAGAGTCTGCAGTTCCACGCTTTGAACCGTGGAAAGGCGCCGGGCTCTGCTAAGATTTCCCCCGGCGCTTCGTTTGCCCTGGGCCAAAGCGAGCCTTCACAATAGCTGAACGCTAACACTGCATACTCGTTCCACTTCCAGAACCGGGCTACGGCGAGGCAGTTCTCCGGGGGAAAACGGCCCTTCGCGAAGGGCAGATCTGCCGAGCTCATTGCGGGAAAGCGAAAGCAAAGGACGCTTTTCTCCCTCTAACCGCTTTCGTCAGAGGAACGGGGAAAGTCACAGTGTTCTTTCTCTCCCTGAGATACACACAATCTGACGTTGCCTCTGAGCTCCGTTGCTGGCAAAGAACTGAAACGGACATACATTCCTGTGGGGAAACACAGGGCTTTGCTAGGATTTCTCTAGGCAGTGTGTTTTCCCTGGGCCTCACTGTAGCAACACTATCTCGCCAGGGCAACACTGCATGGGATTTCCTCTGCCAGGAGAGAGCTGCTGCTTTGTAGTTTGTGCTGGGAAACTTTGCTTTGGCAAGTGCCAATTGACCGCATTCAGGCAGAAAGAAAAGAGAATAGCAAGAGGCCTTTTCTCCCCGGCTGCTTTCCCAAGCCCTTCCAGCTCAAACTATGTCGTTGCTCCTCTGGAAGGATCCCTGCACCGCGGCGTAGTTTTTCCGAAGAAGCCCTGCGTTTGCAAGAGCAAATGAGGAATTCGTGGCAGGAAAGAGGAAGGAAAGAAAGTTTCTCTCCCTCTGCCTGCTTTGCTCAGAGGACTGCATGAAGTCAGGGACTTCTCCCTTTCACTGGGAAACGTGCGGGCTGCTGTTGCCTGGGCGCTCTCTTCTTTGCAAAAGAGTCTGCAGTTCCACGCTTTGAACCGTGGAACGGCGCCGGGCTCTGCTAAGATTTCCCCCGGCGCTTCGTTTGCCCTGGGCCAAAGCGAGCCTTCACAATAGCTGAACGCTAACACTGCATACTCGTTCCACTTCCAGAACCGGGCTACGGCGAGGCAGTTCTCCGGGGGAAAACGGCCCTTCGCGAAGGGCAGATCTGCCGAGCTCATTGCGGGAAAGCGAAAGCAAAGGACGCTTTTCTCCCTCTAACCGCTTTCGTCAGAGGAACGGGGGAAGTCACAGTGTTCTTTCTCTCACTGAGATACACACAATCTGACGTTGCCTCTGAGCTCCGTTGCTGGCAAAGAACTGAAACTGACATACATTCCTGTGGGGACACCCAGGGCTTTGCTAGGATTTCTCTAGGCAGTGTGTTTTCCCTGGGCCTCACTGTAGCAACACTATCTCGCCAGGGCAACACTGCATGGCATATCCTCTGCCAGGATAGAGCTGCTGCTTTGTAGTTTGTGCTGGGAAACCTTGCTTTGGCAAGTGCCAATTGACCGCATTCAGGCAGAAAGAAAAGAGAATAGCAAGAGGCCTTTTCTCCCCGGCTGCTCTGCCAAGCCCTTCCAGCTCAAACTATGAAGTTGCTCCTCTGGAAGGATCCCTGCACCGCGGCGTAGTTTTTCCGAAGAAGCCCTGCGTTTGCAAGAGCAAATGAGGAATTCGTGGCAGGAAAGAGGAAGGAAAGAAAGTTTCTCTCCCTCTGCCTGCTTTGCTCACAGGACTGGATGAAGTCAGGGACTTCTCCCTTTCACTGAGAAACGTACGGGCTGCTGTTGCCTGGGCGCTCTCTTCTTTGCAAAAGAGTCTGCAGTTCCACGCTTTGAACCGTGGAAAGGCGCCGGGCTCTGCTAAGATTTCCCCCGGCGCTTCGTTTGCCCTGGGCCAAAGCGAGCCTTCACAATAGCTGAACGCTAACACTGCATACTCGTTCCACTTCCAGAACCGGGCTACGGCGAGGCAGTTCTCCGGGGGAAAACTGCCCTTCGCGAAGGGCAGATCTGCCGAGCTCATTGCGGGAAAGCGAAAGCAAAGGACGCTTTTCTCCCTCTAACCGCTTTCGTCAGAGGAACGGGGAAAGTCACAGTGTTCTTTCTCTCCCTGAGATACACACAATCTGACGTTGCCTCTGAGCTCCGTTGCTGGCAAAGAACTGAAACGGACATACATTCCTGTGGGGAAACACAGGGCTTTGCTAGGATTTCTCTAGGCAGTGTGTTTTCCCTGGGCCTCACTGTAGCAACACTATCTCGCCAGGGCAACACTGCATGGGATTTCCTCTGCCAGGAGAGAGCTGCTGCTTTGTAGTTTGTGCTGGGAAACTTTGCTTTGGCAAGTGCCAATTGACCGCATTCAGGCAGAAAGAAAAGAGAATAGCAAGAGGCCTTTTCTCCCCGGCTGCTTTCCCAAGCCCTTCCAGCTCAAACTATGTCGTTGCTCCTCTGGAAGGATCCCTGCACCACGGCGTAGTTTTTCTGAAGAAGCCCTGCGTTTGCAAGAGCAAATGAGGAATTCGTGGCAGGAAAGAGGAAGGAAAGAAAGTTTCTCTCCCTCTGCCTGCTTTGCTCAGAGGACTGCATGAAGTCAGGGAGTTCTCCCTTTCACTGAGAAACGTGCGGGCTGCTGTTGCCTGGGCGCTCTCTTCTTTGCAAAAGAGTCTGCAGTTCCACGCTTTGAACCGTGGAAAGGCGCCGGGCTCTGCTAAGATTTCCCCCGGCGCTTCGTTTGCCCTGGGCCAAAGCGAGCCTTCACAATAGCTGAACGCTAACACTGCATACTCGTTCCACTTCCAGAACCGGGCTACGGCGAGGCAGTTCTCCGGGGGAAAACGGCCCTTCGCGAAGGGCAGATCTGCCGAGCTCATTGCGGGAAAGCGAAAGCAAAGGACGCTTTTCTCCCTCTAACCGCTTTCGTCAGAGGAACGGGGGAAGTCACAGTGTTCTTTCTCTCCCTGAGATACACACAATCTGACGTTGCCTCTGAGCTCCGTTGCTGGCAAAGAACTGAAAGTGACATACATTCCTGTGGGGACACCCAGGGCTTTGCTAGGATTTCTCTAGGCAGTGTGTTTTCCCTGGGCCTCACTGTAGCAACACTATCTCGCCAGGGCAACACTGCATGGCATATCCTCTGCCAGGATAGAGCTGCTGCTTTGTAGTTTGTGCTGGGAAACCTTGCTTTGGCAAGTGCCAATTGACCGCATTCAGGCAGAAAGAAAAGAGAATAGCAAGAGGCCTTTTCTCCCCGGCTGCTTTCCCAAGCCCTTCCAGCTCAAACTATGTCGTTGCTCCTCTGGAAGGATCCCTGCACCGCGGCGTAGTTTTTCCGAAGAAGCCCTGCGTTTGCAAGAGCAAATGAGGAATTCGTGGCAGGAAAGAGGAAGGAAAGAAAGTTTCTCTCCCTCTGCCTGCCTTGCTCAGAGGACTGGATGAAGTCAGGGACTTCTCCCTTTCACTGAGAAACGTGCGGGCTGCTGTTGCCTGGGCGCTCTCTTCTTTGCAAAAGAGTCTGCAGTTCCACGCTTTGAACCGTGGAAAGGCGCCGGGCTCTGCTAAGATTTCCCCCGGCGCTTCGTTTGCCCTGGGCCAAAGCGAGCCTTCACAATAGCTGAACGCTAACACTGCATACTCGTTCCACTTCCAGAACCGGGCTACGGCGAGGCAGTTCTCCGGGGGAAAACGGCCCTTCGCGAAGGGCAGATCTGCCGAGCTCATTGCGGGAAAGCGAAAGCAAAGGACGCTTTTCTCCCTCTAACCGCTTTCGTCAGAGGAACGGGGGAAGTCACAGTGTTCTTTCTCTCACTGAGATACACACAATCTGACGTTGCCTCTGAGCTCCGTTGCTGGCAAAGAACTGAAACGGACATACATTCCTGTGGGGACACCCAGGGCTTTGCTAGGATTTCTCTAGGCAGTGTGTTTTCCCTGGGCCTCACTGTAGCAACACTATCTCGCCAGGGCAACACTGCATGGCATATCCTCTGCCAGGATAGAGCTGCTGCTTTGTAGTTTGTGCTGGGAAACCTTGCTTTGGCAAGTGCCAATTGACCGCATTCAGGCAGAAAGAAAAGAGAATAGCAAGAGGCCTTTTCTCCCCGGCTGCTCTGCCAAGCCCTTCCAGCTCAAACTATGAAGTTGCTCCTCTGGAAGGATCCCTGCACCGCGGCGTAGTTTTTCCGAAGAAGCCCTGCGTTTGCAAGAGCAAATGAGGAATTCGTGGCAGGAAAGAGGAAGGAAAGAAAGTTTCTCTCCCTCTGCCTGCTTTGCTCAGAGGACTGCATGAAGTCAGGGAGTTCTCCCTTTCACTGAGAAACGTGCGGGCTGCTGTTGCCTGGGCGCTCTCTTCTTTGCAAAAGAGTCTGCAGTTCCACGCTTTGAACCGTGGAAAGGCGCCGGGCTCTGCTAAGATTTCCCCCGGCGCTTCGTTTGCCCTGGGCCAAAGCGAGCCTTCACAATAGCTGAACGCTAACACTGCATACTCGTTCCACTTCCAGAACCGGGCTACGGCGAGGCAGTTCTCCGGGGGAAAACGGCCCTTCGCGAAGGGCAGATCTGCCGAGCTCATTGCGGGAAAGCGAAAGCAAAGGACGCTTTTCTCCCTCTAACCGCTTTCGTCAGAGGAACGGGGAAAGTCACAGTGTTCTTTCTCTCCCTGAGATACACACAATCTGACGTTGCCTCTGAGCTCCGTTGCTGGCAAAGAACTGAAACGGACATACATTCCTGTGGGGAAACACAGGGCTTTGCTAGGATTTCTCTAGGCAGTGTGTTTTCCCTGGGCCTCACTGTAGCAACACTATCTCGCCAGGGCAACACTGCATGGGATTTCCTCTGCCAGGAGAGAGCTGCTGCTTTGTAGTTTGTGCTGGGAAACTTTGCTTTGGCAAGTGCCAATTGACCGCATTCAGGCAGAAAGAAAAGAGAATAGCAAGAGGCCTTTTCTCCCCGGCTGCTTTCCCAAGCCCTTCCAGCTCAAACTATGTCGTTGCTCCTCTGGAAGGATCCCTGCACCGCGGCGTAGTTTTTCCGAAGAAGCCCTGCGTTTGCAAGAGCAAATGAGGAATTCGTGGCAGGAAAGAGGAAGTAAAGAAAGTTTCTCTCCCTCTGCCTGCTTTGCTCAGAGGACTGCATGAAGTCAGGGACTTCTCCCTTTCACTGGGAAACGTGCGGGCTGCTGTTGCCTGGGCGCTCTCTTCTTTGCAAAAGAGTCTGCAGTTCCACGCTTTGAACCGTGGAACGGCGCCGGGCTCTGCTAAGATTTCCCCCGGCGCTTCGTTTGCCCTGGGCCAAAGCGAGCCTTCACAATAGCTGAACGCTAACACTGCATACTCGTTCCACTTCCAGAACCGGGCTACGGCGAGGCAGTTCTCCGGGGGAAAACGGCCCTTCGCGAAGGGCAGATCTGCCGAGCTCATTGCGGGAAAGCGAAAGCAAAGGACGCTTTTCTCCCTCTAACCGCTTTCGTCAGAGGAACGGGGGAAGTCACAGTGTTCTTTCTCTCACTGAGATACACACAATCTGACGTTGCCTCTGAGCTCCGTTGCTGGCAAAGAACTGAAACTGACATACATTCCTGTGGGGACACCCAGGGCTTTGCTAGGATTTCTCTAGGCAGTGTGTTTTCCCTGGGCCTCACTGTAGCAACACTATCTCGCCAGGGCAACACTGCATGGCATATCCTCTGCCAGGATAGAGCTGCTGCTTTGTAGTTTGTGCTGGGAAACCTTGCTTTGGCAAGTGCCAATTGACCGCATTCAGGCAGAAAGAAAAGAGAATAGCAAGAGGCCTTTTCTCCCCGGCTGCTCTGCCAAGCCCTTCCAGCTCAAACTATGAAGTTGCTCCTCTGGAAGGATCCCTGCACCGCGGCGTAGTTTTTCCGAAGAAGCCCTGCGTTTGCAAGAGCAAATGAGGAATTCGTGGCAGGAAAGAGGAAGGAAAGAAAGTTTCTCTCCCTCTGCCTGCTTTGCTCACAGGACTGGATGAAGTCAGGGACTTCTCCCTTTCACTGAGAAACGTACGGGCTGCTGTTGCCTGGGCGCTCTCTTCTTTGCAAAAGAGTCTGCAGTTCCACGCTTTGAACCGTGGAAAGGCGCCGGGCTCTGCTAAGATTTCCCCCGGCGCTTCGTTTGCCCTGGGCCAAAGCGAGCCTTCACAATAGCTGAACGCTAACACTGCATACTCGTTCCACTTCCAGAACCGGGCTACGGCGAGGCAGTTCTCCAGGGGAAAACTGCCCTTCGCGAAGGGCAGATCTGCCGAGCTCATTGCGGGAAAGCGAAAGCAAAGGACGCTTTTCTCCCTCTAACCGCTTTCGTCAGAGGAACGGGGAAAGTCACAGTGTTCTTTCTCTCCCTGAGATACACACAATCTGACGTTGCCTCTGAGCTCCGTTGCTGGCAAAGAACTGAAACGGACATACATTCCTGTGGGGAAACACAGGGCTTTGCTAGGATTTCTCTAGGCAGTGTGTTTTCCCTGGGCCTCACTGTAGCAACACTATCTCGCCAGGGCAACACTGCATGGGATTTCCTCTGCCAGGAGAGAGCTGCTGCTTTGTAGTTTGTGCTGGGAAACTTTGCTTTGGCAAGTGCCAATTGACCGCATTCAGGCAGAAAGAAAAGAGAATAGCAAGAGGCCTTTTCTCCCCGGCTGCTCTGCCAAGCCCTTCCAGCTCAAACTATGTCGTTGCTCCTCTGGAAGGATCCCTGCACCGCGGCGTAGTTTTTCCGAAGAAGCCCTGCGTTTGCAAGAGCAAATGAGGAATTCGTGGCAGGAAAGAGGAAGGAAAGAAAGTTTCTCTCCCTCTGCCTGCTTTGCTCAGAGGACTGCATGAAGTCAGGGAGTTCTCCCTTTCACTGAGAAACGTGCGGGCTGCTGTTGCCTGGGCGCTCTCTTCTTTGCAAAAGAGTCTGCAGTTCCACGCTTTGAACCGTGGAAAGGCGCCGGGCTCTGCTAAGATTTCCCCCGGCGCTTCGTTTGCCCTGGGCCAAAGCGAGCCTTCACAATAGCTGAACGCTAACACTGCATACTCGTTCCACTTCCAGAACCGGGCTACGGCGAGGCAGTTCTCCGGGGGAAAACGGCCCTTCGCGAAGGGCAGATCTGCCGAGCTCATTGCGGGAAAGCGAAAGCAAAGGACGCTTTTCTCCCTCTAACCGCTTTCGTCAGAGGAACGGGGGAAGTCACAGTGTTCTTTCTCTCCCTGAGATACACACAATCTGACGTTGCCTCTGAGCTCCGTTGCTGGCAAAGAACTGAAAGTGACATACATTCCTGTGGGGAAACACAGGGCTTTGCTAGGATTTCTCTAGGCAGTGTGTTTTCCCTGGGCCTCACTGTAGCAACTCTATCTCGCAAGGGCAGAACTGCATGGGATTTCCTCTGCCAGGAGAGAGCTGCTGCTTTGTAGTTTGTGCTGGGAAACCTTGCCTTGGCAAGTGCGAATTGACCGCATTCAGGCAGAAAGAAAAGAGAATAGCAAGAGGCCTTTTCTCCCCGGCTGCTCTGCCAAGCCCTTCCAGCTCAAACTATGTCGTTGCTCCTCTGGAAGGATCCCTGCACCGCGGCGTAGTTTTTCCGAAGAAGCCCTGCGTTTGCAAGAGCAAATGAGGAATTCGTGGCAGGAAAGAGGAAGGAAAGAAAGTTTCTCTCCCTCTGCCTGCTTTGCTCAGAGGACTGCATGAAGTCAGGGACTTCTCCCTTTCACTGAGAAACGTGCGGGCTGCTGTTGCCTGGGCGCTCTCTTCTTTGCAAAAGAGTCTGCAGTTCCACGCTTTGAACCGTGGAACGGCGCCGGGCTCTGCTAAGATTTCCCCCGGCGCTTCGTTTGCCCTGGGCCAAAGCGAGCCTTCACAATAGCTGAACGCTAACACTGCATACTCGTTCCACTTCCAGAACCGGGCTACGGCGAGGCAGTTCTCCGGGGGAAAACGGCCCTTCGCGAAGGGCAGATCTGCCGAGCTCATTGCGGGAAAGCGAAAGCAAAGGACGCTTTTCTCCCTCTAACCGCTTTCGTCAGAGGAACGGGGGAAGTCACAGTGTTCTTTCTCTCACTGAGATACACACAATCTGACGTTGCCTCTGAGCTCCGTTGCTGGCAAAGAACTGAAACTGACATACATTCCTGTGGGGACACCCAGGGCTTTGCTAGGATTTCTCTAGGCAGTGTGTTTTCCCTGGGCCTCACTGTAGCAACACTATCTCGCCAGGGCAACACTGCATGGCATATCCTCTGCCAGGATAGAGCTGCTGCTTTGTAGTTTGTGCTGGGAAACCTTGCTTTGGCAAGTGCCAGTTGACCGCATTCAGGCAGAAAGAAAAGAGAATAGCAAGAGGCCTTTTCTCCCCGGCTGCTTTCCCAAGCCCTTCCAGCTCAAACTATGTCGTTGCTCCTCTGGAAGGATCCCTGCACCGCGGCGTAGTTTTTCCGAAGAAGCCCTGCGTTTGCAAGAGCAAATGAGGAATTCGTGGCAGGAAAGAGGAAGGAAAGAAAGTTTCTCTCCCTCTGCCTGCCTTGCTCAGAGGACTGGATGAAGTCAGGGAGTTCTCCCTTTCACTGAGAAACGTGCGGGCTGCTGTTGCCTGGGCGCTCTCTTCTTTGCAAAAGAGTCTGCAGTTCCACGCTTTGAACCGTGGAAAGGCGCCGGGCTCTGCTAAGATTTCCCCCGGCGCTTCGTTTGCCCTGGGCCAAAGCGAGCCTTCACAATAGCTGAACGCTAACACTGCATACTCGTTCCACTTCCAGAACCGGGCTACGGCGAGGCAGTTCTCCGGGGGAAAACGGCCCTTCGCGAAGGGCAGATCTGCCGAGCTCATTGCGGGAAAGCGAAAGCAAAGGACGCTTTTCTCCCTCTAACCGCTTTCGTCAGAGGAACGGAGGAAGTCACAGTGTTCTTTCTCTCACTGAGATACACACAATCTGACGTTGCCTCTGAGCTCCGTTGCTGGCAAAGAACTGAAACTGACATACATTCCTGTGGGGACACCCAGGGCTTTGCTAGGATTTCTCTAGGCAGTGTGTTTTCCCTGGGCCTCACTGTAGCAACACTATCTCGCCAGGGCAACACTGCATGGCATATCCTCTGCCAGGATAGAGCTGCTGCTTTGTAGTTTGTGCTGGGAAACCTTGCTTTGGCAAGTGCCAATTGACCGCATTCAGGCAGAAAGAAAAGAGAATAGCAAGAGGCCTTTTCTCCCCGGCTGCTCTGCCAAGCCCTTCCAGCTCAAACTATGAAGTTGCTCCTCTGGAAGGATCCCTGCACCGCGGCGTAGTTTTTCCGAAGAAGCCCTGCGTTTGCAAGAGCAAATGAGGAATTCGTGGCAGGAAAGAGGAAGGAAAGAAAGTTTCTCTCCCTCTGCCTGCTTTGCTCACAGGACTGGATGAAGTCAGGGACTTCTCCCTTTCACTGAGAAACGTACGGGCTGCTGTTGCCTGGGCGCTCTCTTCTTTGCAAAAGAGTCTGCAGTTCCACGCTTTGAACCGTGGAAAGGCGCCGGGCTCTGCTAAGATTTCCCCCGGCGCTTCGTTTGCCCTGGGCCAAAGCGAGCCTTCACAATAGCTGAACGCTAACACTGCATACTCGTTCCACTTCCAGAACCGGGCTACGGCGAGGCAGTTCTCCGGGGGAAAACGGCCCTTCGCGAAGGGCAGATCTGCCGAGCTCATTGCGGGAAAGCGAAAGCAAAGGACGCTTTTCTCCCTCTAACCGCTTTCGTCAGAGGAACGGGGAAAGTCACAGTGTTCTTTCTCTCCCTGAGATACACACAATCTGACGTTGCCTCTGAGCTCCGTTGCTGGCAAAGAACTGAAACGGACATACATTCCTGTGGGGAAACACAGGGCTTTGCTAGGATTTCTCTAGGCAGTGTGTTTTCCCTGGGCCTCACTGTAGCAACACTATCTCGCCAGGGCAACACTGCATGGGATTTCCTCTGCCAGGAGAGAGCTGCTGCTTTGTAGTTTGTGCTGGGAAACTTTGCTTTGGCAAGTGCCAATTGACCGCATTCAGGCAGAAAGAAAAGAGAATAGCAAGAGGCCTTTTCTCCCCGGCTGCTTTCCCAAGCCCTTCCAGCTCAAACTATGTCGTTGCTCCTCTGGAAGGATCCCTGCACCACGGCGTAGTTTTTCTGAAGAAGCCCTGCGTTTGCAAGAGCAAATGAGGAATTCGTGGCAGGAAAGAGGAAGGAAAGAAAGTTTCTCTCCCTCTGCCTGCTTTGCTCAGAGGACTGCATGAAGTCAGGGAGTTCTCCCTTTCACTGAGAAACGTGCGGGCTGCTGTTGCCTGGGCGCTCTCTTCTTTGCAAAAGAGTCTGCAGTTCCACGCTTTGAACCGTGGAAAGGCGCCGGGCTCTGCTAAGATTTCCCCCGGCGCTTCGTTTGCCCTGGGCCAAAGCGAGCCTTCACAATAGCTGAACGCTAACACTGCATACTCGTTCCACTTCCAGAACCGGGCTACGGCGAGGCAGTTCTCCGGGGGAAAACGGCCCTTCGCGAAGGGCAGATCTGCCGAGCTCATTGCGGGAAAGCGAAAGCAAAGGACGCTTTTCTCCCTCTAACCGCTTTCGTCAGAGGAACGGGGGAAGTCACAGTGTTCTTTCTCTCCCTGAGATACACACAATCTGACGTTGCCTCTGAGCTCCGTTGCTGGCAAAGAACTGAAAGTGACATACATTCCTGTGGGGAAACACAGGGCTTTGCTAGGATTTCTCTAGGCAGTGTGTTTTCCCTGGGCCTCACTGTAGCAACTCTATCTCGCAAGGGCAGAACTGCATGGGATTTCCTCTGCCAGGAGAGAGCTGCTGCTTTGTAGTTTGTGCTGGGAAACCTTGCCTTGGCAAGTGCGAATTGACCGCATTCAGGCAGAAAGAAAAGAGAATAGCAAGAGGCCTTTTCTCCCCGGCTGCTCTGCCAAGCCCTTCCAGCTCAAACTATGTCGTTGCTCCTCTGGAAGGATCCCTGCACCGCGGCGTAGTTTTTCCGAAGAAGCCCTGCGTTTGCAAGAGCAAATGAGGAATTCGTGGCAGGAAAGAGGAAGGAAAGAAAGTTTCTCTCCCTCTGCCTGCTTTGCTCAGAGGACTGCATGAAGTCAGGGACTTCTCCCTTTCACTGAGAAACGTGCGGGCTGCTGTTGCCTGGGCGCTCTCTTCTTTGCAAAAGAGTCTGCAGTTCCACGCTTTGAACCGTGGAACGGCGCCGGGCTCTGCTAAGATTTCCCCCGGCGCTTCGTTTGCCCTGGGCCAAAGCGAGCCTTCACAATAGCTGAACGCTAACACTGCATACTCGTTCCACTTCCAGAACCGGGCTACGGCGAGGCAGTTCTCCGGGGGAAAACGGCCCTTCGCGAAGGGCAGATCTGCCGAGCTCATTGCGGGAAAGCGAAAGCAAAGGACGCTTTTCTCCCTCTAACCGCTTTCGTCAGAGGAACGGGGGAAGTCACAGTGTTCTTTCTCTCACTGAGATACACACAATCTGACGTTGCCTCTGAGCTCCGTTGCTGGCAAAGAACTGAAACTGACATACATTCCTGTGGGGACACCCAGGGCTTTGCTAGGATTTCTCTAGGCAGTGTGTTTTCCCTGGGCCTCACTGTAGCAACACTATCTCGCCAGGGCAACACTGCATGGCATATCCTCTGCCAGGATAGAGCTGCTGCTTTGTAGTTTGTGCTGGGAAACCTTGCTTTGGCAAGTGCCAGTTGACCGCATTCAGGCAGAAAGAAAAGAGAATAGCAAGAGGCCTTTTCTCCCCGGCTGCTTTCCCAAGCCCTTCCAGCTCAAACTATGTCGTTGCTCCTCTGGAAGGATCCCTGCACCGCGGCGTAGTTTTTCCGAAGAAGCCCTGCGTTTGCAAGAGCAAATGAGGAATTCGTGGCAGGAAAGAGGAAGGAAAGAAAGTTTCTCTCCCTCTGCCTGCCTTGCTCAGAGGACTGGATGAAGTCAGGGAGTTCTCCCTTTCACTGAGAAACGTGCGGGCTGCTGTTGCCTGGGCGCTCTCTTCTTTGCAAAAGAGTCTGCAGTTCCACGCTTTGAACCGTGGAAAGGCGCCGGGCTCTGCTAAGATTTCCCCCGGCGCTTCGTTTGCCCTGGGCCAAAGCGAGCCTTCACAATAGCTGAACGCTAACACTGCATACTCGTTCCACTTCCAGAACCGGGCTACGGCGAGGCAGTTCTCCGGGGGAAAACGGCCCTTCGCGAAGGGCAGATCTGCCGAGCTCATTGCGGGAAAGCGAAAGCAAAGGACGCTTTTCTCCCTCTAACCGCTTTCGTCAGAGGAACGGAGGAAGTCACAGTGTTCTTTCTCTCACTGAGATACACACAATCTGACGTTGCCTCTGAGCTCCGTTGCTGGCAAAGAACTGAAACTGACATACATTCCTGTGGGGACACCCAGGGCTTTGCTAGGATTTCTCTAGGCAGTGTGTTTTCCCTGGGCCTCACTGTAGCAACACTATCTCGCCAGGGCAACACTGCATGGCATATCCTCTGCCAGGATAGAGCTGCTGCTTTGTAGTTTGTGCTGGGAAACCTTGCTTTGGCAAGTGCCAATTGACCGCATTCAGGCAGAAAGAAAAGAGAATAGCAAGAGGCCTTTTCTCCCCGGCTGCTCTGCCAAGCCCTTCCAGCTCAAACTATGAAGTTGCTCCTCTGGAAGGATCCCTGCACCGCGGCGTAGTTTTTCCGAAGAAGCCCTGCGTTTGCAAGAGCAAATGAGGAATTCGTGGCAGGAAAGAGGAAGGAAAGAAAGTTTCTCTCCCTCTGCCTGCTTTGCTCACAGGACTGGATGAAGTCAGGGACTTCTCCCTTTCACTGAGAAACGTACGGGCTGCTGTTGCCTGGGCGCTCTCTTCTTTGCAAAAGAGTCTGCAGTTCCACGCTTTGAACCGTGGAAAGGCGCCGGGCTCTGCTAAGATTTCCCCCGGCGCTTCGTTTGCCCTGGGCCAAAGCGAGCCTTCACAATAGCTGAACGCTAACACTGCATACTCGTTCCACTTCCAGAACCGGGCTACGGCGAGGCAGTTCTCCGGGGGAAAACGGCCCTTCGCGAAGGGCAGATCTGCCGAGCTCATTGCGGGAAAGCGAAAGCAAAGGACGCTTTTCTCCCTCTAACCGCTTTCGTCAGAGGAACGGGGGAAGTCACAGTGTTCTTTCTCTCCCTGAGATACACACAATCTGACGTTGCCTCTGAGCTCCGTTGCTGGCAAAGAACTGAAAGTGACATACATTCCTGTGGGGAAACACAGGGCTTTGCTAGGATTTCTCTAGGCAGTGTGTTTTCCCTGGGCCTCACTGTAGCAACTCTATCTCGCAAGGGCAGAACTGCATGGGATTTCCTCTGCCAGGAGAGAGCTGCTGCTTTGTAGTTTGTGCTGGGAAACCTTGCCTTGGCAAGTGCGAATTGACCGCATTCAGGCAGAAAGAAAAGAGAATAGCAAGAGGCCTTTTCTCCCCGGCTGCTCTGCCAAGCCCTTCCAGCTCAAACTATGTCGTTGCTCCTCTGGAAGGATCCCTGCACCGCGGCGTAGTTTTTCCGAAGAAGCCCTGCGTTTGCAAGAGCAAATGAGGAATTCGTGGCAGGAAAGAGGAAGGAAAGAAAGTTTCTCTCCCTCTGCCTGCTTTGCTCAGAGGACTGCATGAAGTCAGGGACTTCTCCCTTTCACTGAGAAACGTGCGGGCTGCTGTTGCCTGGGCGCTCTCTTCTTTGCAAAAGAGTCTGCAGATCCACGCTTTGAACCGTGGAACGGCGCCGGGCTCTGCTAAGATTTCCCCCGGCGCTTCGTTTGCCCTGGGCCAAAGCGAGCCTTCACAATAGCTGAACGCTAACACTGCATACTCGTTCCACTTCCAGAACCGGGCTACGGCGAGGCAGTTCTCCGGGGGAAAACGGCCCTTCGCGAAGGGCAGATCTGCCGAGCTCATTGCGGGAAAGCGAAAGCAAAGGACGCTTTTCTCCCTCTAACCGCTTTCGTCAGAGGAACGGGGGAAGTCACAGTGTTCTTTCTCTCACTGAGATACACACAATCTGACGTTGCCTCTGAGCTCCGTTGCTGGCAAAGAACTGAAACTGACATACATTCCTGTGGGGACACCCAGGGCTTTGCTAGGATTTCTCTAGGCAGTGTGTTTTCCCTGGGCCTCACTGTAGCAACACTATCTCGCCAGGGCAACACTGCATGGCATATCCTCTGCCAGGATAGAGCTGCTGCTTTGTAGTTTGTGCTGGGAAACCTTGCTTTGGCAAGTGCCAATTGACCGCATTCAGGCAGAAAGAAAAGAGAATAGCAAGAGGCCTTTTCTCCCCGGCTGCTTTCCCAAGCCCTTCCAGCTCAAACTATGTCGTTGCTCCTCTGGAAGGATCCCTGCACCGCGGCGTAGTTTTTCCGAAGAAGCCCTGCGTTTGCAAGAGCAAATGAGGAATTCGTGGCAGGAAAGAGGAAGGAAAGAAAGTTTCTCTCCCTCTGCCTGCCTTGCTCAGAGGACTGGATGAAGTCAGGGACTTCTCCCTTTCACTGAGAAACGTGCGGGCTGCTGTTGCCTGGGCGCTCTCTTCTTTGCAAAAGAGTCTGCAGTTCCACGCTTTGAACCGTGGAAAGGCGCCGGGCTCTGCTAAGATTTCCCCCGGCGCTTCGTTTGCCCTGGGCCAAAGCGAGCCTTCACAATAGCTGAACGCTAACACTGCATACTCGTTCCACTTCCAGAACCGGGCTACGGCGAGGCAGTTCTCCGGGGGAAAACGGCCCTTCGCGAAGGGCAGATCTGCCGAGCTCATTGCGGGAAAGCGAAAGCAAAGGACGCTTTTCTCCCTCTAACCGCTTTCGTCAGAGGAACGGGGGAAGTCACAGTGTTCTTTCTCTCACTGAGATACACACAATCTGACGTTGCCTCTGAGCTCCGTTGCTGGCAAAGAACTGAAACGGACATACATTCCTGTGGGGACACCCAGGGCTTTGCTAGGATTTCTCTAGGCAGTGTGTTTTCCCTGGGCCTCACTGTAGCAACACTATCTCGCCAGGGCAACACTGCATGGCATATCCTCTGCCAGGATAGAGCTGCTGCTTTGTAGTTTGTGCTGGGAAACCTTGCTTTGGCAAGTGCCAATTGACCGCATTCAGGCAGAAAGAAAAGAGAATAGCAAGAGGCCTTTTCTCCCCGGCTGCTCTGCCAAGCCCTTCCAGCTCAAACTATGAAGTTGCTCCTCTGGAAGGATCCCTGCACCGCGGCGTAGTTTTTCCGAAGAAGCCCTGCGTTTGCAAGAGCAAATGAGGAATTCGTGGCAGGAAAGAGGAAGGAAAGAAAGTTTCTCTCCCTCTGCCTGCTTTGCTCAGAGGACTGCATGAAGTCAGGGAGTTCTCCCTTTCACTGAGAAACGTGCGGGCTGCTGTTGCCTGGGCGCTCTCTTCTTTGCAAAAGAGTCTGCAGTTCCACGCTTTGAACCGTGGAAAGGCGCCGGGCTCTGCTAAGATTTCCCCCGGCGCTTCGTTTGCCCTGGGCCAAAGCGAGCCTTCACAATAGCTGAACGCTAACACTGCATACTCGTTCCACTTCCAGAACCGGGCTACGGCGAGGCAGTTCTCCGGGGGAAAACGGCCCTTCGCGAAGGGCAGATCTGCCGAGCTCATTGCGGGAAAGCGAAAG
This sequence comes from Elephas maximus indicus, assembly GCF_024166365.1. NCBI lineage: Eukaryota > Metazoa > Chordata > Mammalia > Proboscidea > Elephantidae > Elephas > Elephas maximus. The sequence goes on from NC_064822.1 coordinate 1,272,839, forward strand.
CAAAGGACGCTTTTCTCCCTCTAACCGCTTTCGTCAGAGGAACGGGGGAAGTCACAGTGTTCTTTCTCTCACTGAGATACACACAATCTGACGTTGCCTCTGAGCTCCGTTGCTGGCAAAGAACTGAAACGGACATACATTCCTGTGGGGACACCCAGGGCTTTGCTAGGATTTCTCTAGGCAGTGTGTTTTCCCTGGGCCTCACTGTAGCAACACTATCTCGCCAGGGCAACACTGCATGGCATATCCTCTGCCAGGATAGAGCTGCTGCTTTGTAGTTTGTGCTGGGAAACCTTGCTTTGGCAAGTGCCAATTGACCGCATTCAGGCAGAAAGAAAAGAGAATAGCAAGAGGCCTTTTCTCCCCGGCTGCTCTGCCAAGCCCTTCCAGCTCAAACTATGAAGTTGCTCCTCTGGAAGGATCCCTGCACCGCGGCGTAGTTTTTCCGAAGAAGCCCTGCGTTTGCAAGAGCAAATGAGGAATTCGTGGCAGGAAAGAGGAAGGAAAGAAAGTTTCTCTCCCTCTGCCTGCTTTGCTCAGAGGACTGCATGAAGTCAGGGAGTTCTCCCTTTCACTGAGAAACGTGCGGGCTGCTGTTGCCTGGGCGCTCTCTTCTTTGCAAAAGAGTCTGCAGTTCCACGCTTTGAACCGTGGAAAGGCGCCGGGCTCTGCTAAGATTTCCCCCGGCGCTTCGTTTGCCCTGGGCCAAAGCGAGCCTTCACAATAGCTGAACGCTAACACTGCATACTCGTTCCACTTCCAGAACCGGGCTACGGCGAGGCAGTTCTCCGGGGGAAAACGGCCCTTCGCGAAGGGCAGATCTGCCGAGCTCATTGCGGGAAAGCGAAAGCAAAGGACGCTTTTCTCCCTCTAACCGCTTTCGTCAGAGGAACGGGGAAAGTCACAGTGTTCTTTCTCTCCCTGAGATACACACAATCTGACGTTGCCTCTGAGCTCCGTTGCTGGCAAAGAACTGAAACGGACATACATTCCTGTGGGGAAACACAGGGCTTTGCTAGGATTTCTCTAGGCAGTGTGTTTTCCCTGGGCCTCACTGTAGCAACACTATCTCGCCAGGGCAACACTGCATGGGATTTCCTCTGCCAGGAGAGAGCTGCTGCTTTGTAGTTTGTGCTGGGAAACTTTGCTTTGGCAAGTGCCAATTGACCGCATTCAGGCAGAAAGAAAAGAGAATAGCAAGAGGCCTTTTCTCCCCGGCTGCTTTCCCAAGCCCTTCCAGCTCAAACTATGTCGTTGCTCCTCTGGAAGGATCCCTGCACCGCGGCGTAGTTTTTCCGAAGAAGCCCTGCGTTTGCAAGAGCAAATGAGGAATTCGTGGCAGGAAAGAGGAAGGAAAGAAAGTTTCTCTCCCTCTGCCTGCTTTGCTCAGAGGACTGCATGAAGTCAGGGACTTCTCCCTTTCACTGGGAAACGTGCGGGCTGCTGTTGCCTGGGCGCTCTCTTCTTTGCAAAAGAGTCTGCAGTTCCACGCTTTGAACCGTGGAACGGCGCCGGGCTCTGCTAAGATTTCCCCCGGCGCTTCGTTTGCCCTGGGCCAAAGCGAGCCTTCACAATAGCTGAACGCTAACACTGCATACTCGTTCCACTTCCAGAACCGGGCTACGGCGAGGCAGTTCTCCGGGGGAAAACGGCCCTTCGCGAAGGGCAGATCTGCCGAGCTCATTGCGGGAAAGCGAAAGCAAAGGACGCTTTTCTCCCTCTAACCGCTTTCGTCAGAGGAACGGGGGAAGTCACAGTGTTCTTTCTCTCACTGAGATACACACAATCTGACGTTGCCTCTGAGCTCCGTTGCTGGCAAAGAACTGAAACTGACATACATTCCTGTGGGGACACCCAGGGCTTTGCTAGGATTTCTCTAGGCAGTGTGTTTTCCCTGGGCCTCACTGTAGCAACACTATCTCGCCAGGGCAACACTGCATGGCATATCCTCTGCCAGGATAGAGCTGCTGCTTTGTAGTTTGTGCTGGGAAACCTTGCTTTGGCAAGTGCCAATTGACCGCATTCAGGCAGAAAGAAAAGAGAATAGCAAGAGGCCTTTTCTCCCCGGCTGCTCTGCCAAGCCCTTCCAGCTCAAACTATGAAGTTGCTCCTCTGGAAGGATCCCTGCACCGCGGCGTAGTTTTTCCGAAGAAGCCCTGCGTTTGCAAGAGCAAATGAGGAATTCGTGGCAGGAAAGAGGAAGGAAAGAAAGTTTCTCTCCCTCTGCCTGCTTTGCTCACAGGACTGGATGAAGTCAGGGACTTCTCCCTTTCACTGAGAAACGTACGGGCTGCTGTTGCCTGGGCGCTCTCTTCTTTGCAAAAGAGTCTGCAGTTCCACGCTTTGAACCGTGGAAAGGCGCCGGGCTCTGCTAAGATTTCCCCCGGCGCTTCGTTTGCCCTGGGCCAAAGCGAGCCTTCACAATAGCTGAACGCTAACACTGCATACTCGTTCCACTTCCAGAACCGGGCTACGGCGAGGCAGTTCTCCGGGGGAAAACTGCCCTTCGCGAAGGGCAGATCTGCCGAGCTCATTGCGGGAAAGCGAAAGCAAAGGACGCTTTTCTCCCTCTAACCGCTTTCGTCAGAGGAACGGGGAAAGTCACAGTGTTCTTTCTCTCCCTGAGATACACACAATCTGACGTTGCCTCTGAGCTCCGTTGCTGGCAAAGAACTGAAACGGACATACATTCCTGTGGGGAAACACAGGGCTTTGCTAGGATTTCTCTAGGCAGTGTGTTTTCCCTGGGCCTCACTGTAGCAACACTATCTCGCCAGGGCAACACTGCATGGGATTTCCTCTGCCAGGAGAGAGCTGCTGCTTTGTAGTTTGTGCTGGGAAACTTTGCTTTGGCAAGTGCCAATTGACCGCATTCAGGCAGAAAGAAAAGAGAATAGCAAGAGGCCTTTTCTCCCCGGCTGCTTTCCCAAGCCCTTCCAGCTCAAACTATGTCGTTGCTCCTCTGGAAGGATCCCTGCACCACGGCGTAGTTTTTCTGAAGAAGCCCTGCGTTTGCAAGAGCAAATGAGGAATTCGTGGCAGGAAAGAGGAAGGAAAGAAAGTTTCTCTCCCTCTGCCTGCTTTGCTCAGAGGACTGCATGAAGTCAGGGAGTTCTCCCTTTCACTGAGAAACGTGCGGGCTGCTGTTGCCTGGGCGCTCTCTTCTTTGCAAAAGAGTCTGCAGTTCCACGCTTTGAACCGTGGAAAGGCGCCGGGCTCTGCTAAGATTTCCCCCGGCGCTTCGTTTGCCCTGGGCCAAAGCGAGCCTTCACAATAGCTGAACGCTAACACTGCATACTCGTTCCACTTCCAGAACCGGGCTACGGCGAGGCAGTTCTCCGGGGGAAAACGGCCCTTCGCGAAGGGCAGATCTGCCGAGCTCATTGCGGGAAAGCGAAAGCAAAGGACGCTTTTCTCCCTCTAACCGCTTTCGTCAGAGGAACGGGGGAAGTCACAGTGTTCTTTCTCTCCCTGAGATACACACAATCTGACGTTGCCTCTGAGCTCCGTTGCTGGCAAAGAACTGAAAGTGACATACATTCCTGTGGGGACACCCAGGGCTTTGCTAGGATTTCTCTAGGCAGTGTGTTTTCCCTGGGCCTCACTGTAGCAACACTATCTCGCCAGGGCAACACTGCATGGCATATCCTCTGCCAGGATAGAGCTGCTGCTTTGTAGTTTGTGCTGGGAAACCTTGCTTTGGCAAGTGCCAATTGACCGCATTCAGGCAGAAAGAAAAGAGAATAGCAAGAGGCCTTTTCTCCCCGGCTGCTTTCCCAAGCCCTTCCAGCTCAAACTATGTCGTTGCTCCTCTGGAAGGATCCCTGCACCGCGGCGTAGTTTTTCCGAAGAAGCCCTGCGTTTGCAAGAGCAAATGAGGAATTCGTGGCAGGAAAGAGGAAGGAAAGAAAGTTTCTCTCCCTCTGCCTGCCTTGCTCAGAGGACTGGATGAAGTCAGGGACTTCTCCCTTTCACTGAGAAACGTGCGGGCTGCTGTTGCCTGGGCGCTCTCTTCTTTGCAAAAGAGTCTGCAGTTCCACGCTTTGAACCGTGGAAAGGCGCCGGGCTCTGCTAAGATTTCCCCCGGCGCTTCGTTTGCCCTGGGCCAAAGCGAGCCTTCACAATAGCTGAACGCTAACACTGCATACTCGTTCCACTTCCAGAACCGGGCTACGGCGAGGCAGTTCTCCGGGGGAAAACGGCCCTTCGCGAAGGGCAGATCTGCCGAGCTCATTGCGGGAAAGCGAAAGCAAAGGACGCTTTTCTCCCTCTAACCGCTTTCGTCAGAGGAACGGGGGAAGTCACAGTGTTCTTTCTCTCACTGAGATACACACAATCTGACGTTGCCTCTGAGCTCCGTTGCTGGCAAAGAACTGAAACGGACATACATTCCTGTGGGGACACCCAGGGCTTTGCTAGGATTTCTCTAGGCAGTGTGTTTTCCCTGGGCCTCACTGTAGCAACACTATCTCGCCAGGGCAACACTGCATGGCATATCCTCTGCCAGGATAGAGCTGCTGCTTTGTAGTTTGTGCTGGGAAACCTTGCTTTGGCAAGTGCCAATTGACCGCATTCAGGCAGAAAGAAAAGAGAATAGCAAGAGGCCTTTTCTCCCCGGCTGCTCTGCCAAGCCCTTCCAGCTCAAACTATGAAGTTGCTCCTCTGGAAGGATCCCTGCACCGCGGCGTAGTTTTTCCGAAGAAGCCCTGCGTTTGCAAGAGCAAATGAGGAATTCGTGGCAGGAAAGAGGAAGGAAAGAAAGTTTCTCTCCCTCTGCCTGCTTTGCTCAGAGGACTGCATGAAGTCAGGGAGTTCTCCCTTTCACTGAGAAACGTGCGGGCTGCTGTTGCCTGGGCGCTCTCTTCTTTGCAAAAGAGTCTGCAGTTCCACGCTTTGAACCGTGGAAAGGCGCCGGGCTCTGCTAAGATTTCCCCCGGCGCTTCGTTTGCCCTGGGCCAAAGCGAGCCTTCACAATAGCTGAACGCTAACACTGCATACTCGTTCCACTTCCAGAACCGGGCTACGGCGAGGCAGTTCTCCGGGGGAAAACGGCCCTTCGCGAAGGGCAGATCTGCCGAGCTCATTGCGGGAAAGCGAAAGCAAAGGACGCTTTTCTCCCTCTAACCGCTTTCGTCAGAGGAACGGGGAAAGTCACAGTGTTCTTTCTCTCCCTGAGATACACACAATCTGACGTTGCCTCTGAGCTCCGTTGCTGGCAAAGAACTGAAACGGACATACATTCCTGTGGGGAAACACAGGGCTTTGCTAGGATTTCTCTAGGCAGTGTGTTTTCCCTGGGCCTCACTGTAGCAACACTATCTCGCCAGGGCAACACTGCATGGGATTTCCTCTGCCAGGAGAGAGCTGCTGCTTTGTAGTTTGTGCTGGGAAACTTTGCTTTGGCAAGTGCCAATTGACCGCATTCAGGCAGAAAGAAAAGAGAATAGCAAGAGGCCTTTTCTCCCCGGCTGCTTTCCCAAGCCCTTCCAGCTCAAACTATGTCGTTGCTCCTCTGGAAGGATCCCTGCACCGCGGCGTAGTTTTTCCGAAGAAGCCCTGCGTTTGCAAGAGCAAATGAGGAATTCGTGGCAGGAAAGAGGAAGGAAAGAAAGTTTCTCTCCCTCTGCCTGCTTTGCTCAGAGGACTGCATGAAGTCAGGGACTTCTCCCTTTCACTGGGAAACGTGCGGGCTGCTGTTGCCTGGGCGCTCTCTTCTTTGCAAAAGAGTCTGCAGTTCCACGCTTTGAACCGTGGAACGGCGCCGGGCTCTGCTAAGATTTCCCCCGGCGCTTCGTTTGCCCTGGGCCAAAGCGAGCCTTCACAATAGCTGAACGCTAACACTGCATACTCGTTCCACTTCCAGAACCGGGCTACGGCGAGGCAGTTCTCCGGGGGAAAACGGCCCTTCGCGAAGGGCAGATCTGCCGAGCTCATTGCGGGAAAGCGAAAGCAAAGGACGCTTTTCTCCCTCTAACCGCTTTCGTCAGAGGAACGGAGGAAGTCACAGTGTTCTTTCTCTCACTGAGATACACACAATCTGACGTTGCCTCTGAGCTCCGTTGCTGGCAAAGAACTGAAACTGACATACATTCCTGTGGGGACACCCAGGGCTTTGCTAGGATTTCTCTAGGCAGTGTGTTTTCCCTGGGCCTCACTGTAGCAACACTATCTCGCCAGGGCAACACTGCATGGCATATCCTCTGCCAGGATAGAGCTGCTGCTTTGTAGTTTGTGCTGGGAAACCTTGCTTTGGCAAGTGCCAATTGACCGCATTCAGGCAGAAAGAAAAGAGAATAGCAAGAGGCCTTTTCTCCCCGGCTGCTCTGCCAAGCCCTTCCAGCTCAAACTATGAAGTTGCTCCTCTGGAAGGATCCCTGCACCGCGGCGTAGTTTTTCCGAAGAAGCCCTGCGTTTGCAAGAGCAAATGAGGAATTCGTGGCAGGAAAGAGGAAGGAAAGAAAGTTTCTCTCCCTCTGCCTGCTTTGCTCACAGGACTGGATGAAGTCAGGGACTTCTCCCTTTCACTGAGAAACGTACGGGCTGCTGTTGCCTGGGCGCTCTCTTCTTTGCAAAAGAGTCTGCAGTTCCACGCTTTGAACCGTGGAAAGGCGCCGGGCTCTGCTAAGATTTCCCCCGGCGCTTCGTTTGCCCTGGGCCAAAGCGAGCCTTCACAATAGCTGAACGCTAACACTGCATACTCGTTCCACTTCCAGAACCGGGCTACGGCGAGGCAGTTCTCCAGGGGAAAACTGCCCTTCGCGAAGGGCAGATCTGCCGAGCTCATTGCGGGAAAGCGAAAGCAAAGGACGCTTTTCTCCCTCTAACCGCTTTCGTCAGAGGAACGGGGAAAGTCACAGTGTTCTTTCTCTCCCTGAGATACACACAATCTGACGTTGCCTCTGAGCTCCGTTGCTGGCAAAGAACTGAAACGGACATACATTCCTGTGGGGAAACACAGGGCTTTGCTAGGATTTCTCTAGGCAGTGTGTTTTCCCTGGGCCTCACTGTAGCAACACTATCTCGCCAGGGCAACACTGCATGGGATTTCCTCTGCCAGGAGAGAGCTGCTGCTTTGTAGTTTGTGCTGGGAAACTTTGCTTTGGCAAGTGCCAATTGACCGCATTCAGGCAGAAAGAAAAGAGAATAGCAAGAGGCCTTTTCTCCCCGGCTGCTTTCCCAAGCCCTTCCAGCTCAAACTATGTCGTTGCTCCTCTGGAAGGATCCCTGCACCACGGCGTAGTTTTTCTGAAGAAGCCCTGCGTTTGCAAGAGCAAATGAGGAATTCGTGGCAGGAAAGAGGAAGGAAAGAAAGTTTCTCTCCCTCTGCCTGCTTTGCTCAGAGGACTGCATGAAGTCAGGGAGTTCTCCCTTTCACTGAGAAACGTGCGGGCTGCTGTTGCCTGGGCGCTCTCTTCTTTGCAAAAGAGTCTGCAGTTCCACGCTTTGAACCGTGGAAAGGCGCCGGGCTCTGCTAAGATTTCCCCCGGCGCTTCGTTTGCCCTGGGCCAAAGCGAGCCTTCACAATAGCTGAACGCTAACACTGCATACTCGTTCCACTTCCAGAACCGGGCTACGGCGAGGCAGTTCTCCGGGGGAAAACGGCCCTTCGCGAAGGGCAGATCTGCCGAGCTCATTGCGGGAAAGCGAAAGCAAAGGACGCTTTTCTCCCTCTAACCGCTTTCGTCAGAGGAACGGGGGAAGTCACAGTGTTCTTTCTCTCCCTGAGATACACACAATCTGACGTTGCCTCTGAGCTCCGTTGCTGGCAAAGAACTGAAAGTGACATACATTCCTGTGGGGAAACACAGGGCTTTGCTAGGATTTCTCTAGGCAGTGTGTTTTCCCTGGGCCTCACTGTAGCAACTCTATCTCGCAAGGGCAGAACTGCATGGGATTTCCTCTGCCAGGAGAGAGCTGCTGCTTTGTAGTTTGTGCTGGGAAACCTTGCCTTGGCAAGTGCGAATTGACCGCATTCAGGCAGAAAGAAAAGAGAATAGCAAGAGGCCTTTTCTCCCCGGCTGCTCTGCCAAGCCCTTCCAGCTCAAACTATGTCGTTGCTCCTCTGGAAGGATCCCTGCACCGCGGCGTAGTTTTTCCGAAGAAGCCCTGCGTTTGCAAGAGCAAATGAGGAATTCGTGGCAGGAAAGAGGAAGGAAAGAAAGTTTCTCTCCCTCTGCCTGCTTTGCTCAGAGGACTGCATGAAGTCAGGGACTTCTCCCTTTCACTGAGAAACGTGCGGGCTGCTGTTGCCTGGGCGCTCTCTTCTTTGCAAAAGAGTCTGCAGTTCCACGCTTTGAACCGTGGAACGGCGCCGGGCTCTGCTAAGATTTCCCCCGGCGCTTCGTTTGCCCTGGGCCAAAGCGAGCCTTCACAATAGCTGAACGCTAACACTGCATACTCGTTCCACTTCCAGAACCGGGCTACGGCGAGGCAGTTCTCCGGGGGAAAACGGCCCTTCGCGAAGGGCAGATCTGCCGAGCTCATTGCGGGAAAGCGAAAGCAAAGGACGCTTTTCTCCCTCTAACCGCTTTCGTCAGAGGAACGGGGGAAGTCACAGTGTTCTTTCTCTCACTGAGATACACACAATCTGACGTTGCCTCTGAGCTCCGTTGCTGGCAAAGAACTGAAACTGACATACATTCCTGTGGGGACACCCAGGGCTTTGCTAGGATTTCTCTAGGCAGTGTGTTTTCCCTGGGCCTCACTGTAGCAACACTATCTCGCCAGGGCAACACTGCATGGCATATCCTCTGCCAGGATAGAGCTGCTGCTTTGTAGTTTGTGCTGGGAAACCTTGCTTTGGCAAGTGCCAGTTGACCGCATTCAGGCAGAAAGAAAAGAGAATAGCAAGAGGCCTTTTCTCCCCGGCTGCTTTCCCAAGCCCTTCCAGCTCAAACTATGTCGTTGCTCCTCTGGAAGGATCCCTGCACCGCGGCGTAGTTTTTCCGAAGAAGCCCTGCGTTTGCAAGAGCAAATGAGGAATTCGTGGCAGGAAAGAGGAAGGAAAGAAAGTTTCTCTCCCTCTGCCTGCCTTGCTCAGAGGACTGGATGAAGTCAGGGAGTTCTCCCTTTCACTGAGAAACGTGCGGGCTGCTGTTGCCTGGGCGCTCTCTTCTTTGCAAAAGAGTCTGCAGTTCCACGCTTTGAACCGTGGAAAGGCGCCGGGCTCTGCTAAGATTTCCCCCGGCGCTTCGTTTGCCCTGGGCCAAAGCGAGCCTTCACAATAGCTGAACGCTAACACTGCATACTCGTTCCACTTCCAGAACCGGGCTACGGCGAGGCAGTTCTCCGGGGGAAAACGGCCCTTCGCGAAGGGCAGATCTGCCGAGCTCATTGCGGGAAAGCGAAAGCAAAGGACGCTTTTCTCCCTCTAACCGCTTTCGTCAGAGGAACGGAGGAAGTCACAGTGTTCTTTCTCTCACTGAGATACACACAATCTGACGTTGCCTCTGAGCTCCGTTGCTGGCAAAGAACTGAAACTGACATACATTCCTGTGGGGACACCCAGGGCTTTGCTAGGATTTCTCTAGGCAGTGTGTTTTCCCTGGGCCTCACTGTAGCAACACTATCTCGCCAGGGCAACACTGCATGGCATATCCTCTGCCAGGATAGAGCTGCTGCTTTGTAGTTTGTGCTGGGAAACCTTGCTTTGGCAAGTGCCAATTGACCGCATTCAGGCAGAAAGAAAAGAGAATAGCAAGAGGCCTTTTCTCCCCGGCTGCTCTGCCAAGCCCTTCCAGCTCAAACTATGAAGTTGCTCCTCTGGAAGGATCCCTGCACCGCGGCGTAGTTTTTCCGAAGAAGCCCTGCGTTTGCAAGAGCAAATGAGGAATTCGTGGCAGGAAAGAGGAAGGAAAGAAAGTTTCTCTCCCTCTGCCTGCTTTGCTCACAGGACTGGATGAAGTCAGGGACTTCTCCCTTTCACTGAGAAACGTACGGGCTGCTGTTGCCTGGGCGCTCTCTTCTTTGCAAAAGAGTCTGCAGTTCCACGCTTTGAACCGTGGAAAGGCGCCGGGCTCTGCTAAGATTTCCCCCGGCGCTTCGTTTGCCCTGGGCCAAAGCGAGCCTTCACAATAGCTGAACGCTAACACTGCATACTCGTTCCACTTCCAGAACCGGGCTACGGCGAGGCAGTTCTCCGGGGGAAAACGGCCCTTCGCGAAGGGCAGATCTGCCGAGCTCATTGCGGGAAAGCGAAAGCAAAGGACGCTTTTCTCCCTCTAACCGCTTTCGTCAGAGGAACGGGGAAAGTCACAGTGTTCTTTCTCTCCCTGAGATACACACAATCTGACGTTGCCTCTGAGCTCCGTTGCTGGCAAAGAACTGAAACGGACATACATTCCTGTGGGGAAACACAGGGCTTTGCTAGGATTTCTCTAGGCAGTGTGTTTTCCCTGGGCCTCACTGTAGCAACACTATCTCGCCAGGGCAACACTGCATGGGATTTCCTCTGCCAGGAGAGAGCTGCTGCTTTGTAGTTTGTGCTGGGAAACTTTGCTTTGGCAAGTGCCAATTGACCGCATTCAGGCAGAAAGAAAAGAGAATAGCAAGAGGCCTTTTCTCCCCGGCTGCTTTCCCAAGCCCTTCCAGCTCAAACTATGTCGTTGCTCCTCTGGAAGGATCCCTGCACCACGGCGTAGTTTTTCTGAAGAAGCCCTGCGTTTGCAAGAGCAAATGAGGAATTCGTGGCAGGAAAGAGGAAGGAAAGAAAGTTTCTCTCCCTCTGCCTGCTTTGCTCAGAGGACTGCATGAAGTCAGGGAGTTCTCCCTTTCACTGAGAAACGTGCGGGCTGCTGTTGCCTGGGCGCTCTCTTCTTTGCAAAAGAGTCTGCAGTTCCACGCTTTGAACCGTGGAAAGGCGCCGGGCTCTGCTAAGATTTCCCCCGGCGCTTCGTTTGCCCTGGGCCAAAGCGAGCCTTCACAATAGCTGAACGCTAACACTGCATACTCGTTCCACTTCCAGAACCGGGCTACGGCGAGGCAGTTCTCCGGGGGAAAACGGCCCTTCGCGAAGGGCAGATCTGCCGAGCTCATTGCGGGAAAGCGAAAGCAAAGGACGCTTTTCTCCCTCTAACCGCTTTCGTCAGAGGAACGGGGGAAGTCACAGTGTTCTTTCTCTCCCTGAGATACACACAATCTGACGTTGCCTCTGAGCTCCGTTGCTGGCAAAGAACTGAAAGTGACATACATTCCTGTGGGGAAACACAGGGCTTTGCTAGGATTTCTCTAGGCAGTGTGTTTTCCCTGGGCCTCACTGTAGCAACTCTATCTCGCAAGGGCAGAACTGCATGGGATTTCCTCTGCCAGGAGAGAGCTGCTGCTTTGTAGTTTGTGCTGGGAAACCTTGCTTTGGCAAGTGCCAATTGACCGCATTCAGGCAGAAAGAAAAGAGAATAGCAAGAGGCCTTTTCTCCCCGGCTGCTCTGCCAAGCCCTTCCAGCTCAAACTATGAAGTTGCTCCTCTGGAAGGATCCCTGCACCGCGGCGTAGTTTTTCCGAAGAAGCCCTGCGTTTGCAAGAGCAAATGAGGAATTCGTGGCAGGAAAGAGGAAGGAAAGAAAGTTTCTCTCCCTCTGCCTGCTTTGCTCAGAGGACTGCATGAAGTCAGGGAGTTCTCCCTTTCACTGAGAAACGTGCGGGCTGCTGTTGCCTGGGCGCTCTCTTCTTTGCAAAAGAGTCTGCAGTTCCACGCTTTGAACCGTGGAAAGGCGCCGGGCTCTGCTAAGATTTCCCCCGGCGCTTCGTTTGCCCTGGGCCAAAGCGAGCCTTCACAATAGCTGAACGCTAACACTGCATACTCGTTCCACTTCCAGAACCGGGCTACGGCGAGGCAGTTCTCCGGGGGAAAACGGCCCTTCGCGAAGGGCAGATCTGCCGAGCTCATTGCGGGAAAGCGAAAGCAAAGGACGCTTTTCTCCCTCTAACCGCTTTCGTCAGAGGAACGGGGAAAGTCACAGTGTTCTTTCTCTCCCTGAGATACACACAATCTGACGTTGCCTCTGAGCTCCGTTGCTGGCAAAGAACTGAAACGGACATACATTCCTGTGGGGAAACACAGGGCTTTGCTAGGATTTCTCTAGGCAGTGTGTTTTCCCTGGGCCTCACTGTAGCAACACTATCTCGCCAGGGCAACACTGCATGGGATTTCCTCTGCCAGGAGAGAGCTGCTGCTTTGTAGTTTGTGCTGGGAAACTTTGCTTTGGCAAGTGCCAATTGACCGCATTCAGGCAGAAAGAAAAGAGAATAGCAAGAGGCCTTTTCTCCCCGGCTGCTTTCCCAAGCCCTTCCAGCTCAAACTATGTCGTTGCTCCTCTGGAAGGATCCCTGCACCGCGGCGTAGTTTTTCCGAAGAAGCCCTGCGTTTGCAAGAGCAAATGAGGAATTCGTGGCAGGAAAGAGGAAGGAAAGAAAGTTTCTCTCCCTCTGCCTGCTTTGCTCAGAGGACTGCATGAAGTCAGGGACTTCTCCCTTTCACTGGGAAACGTGCGGGCTGCTGTTGCCTGGGCGCTCTCTTCTTTGCAAAAGAGTCTGCAGTTCCACGCTTTGAACCGTGGAACGGCGCCGGGCTCTGCTAAGATTTCCCCCGGCGCTTCGTTTGCCCTGGGCCAAAGCGAGCCTTCACAATAGCTGAACGCTAACACTGCATACTCGTTCCACTTCCAGAACCGGGCTACGGCGAGGCAGTTCTCCGGGGGAAAACGGCCCTTCGCGAAGGGCAGATCTGCCGAGCTCATTGCGGGAAAGCGAAAGCAAAGGACGCTTTTCTCCCTCTAACCGCTTTCGTCAGAGGAACGGGGGAAGTCACAGTGTTCTTTCTCTCACTGAGATACACACAATCTGACGTTGCCTCTGAGCTCCGTTGCTGGCAAAGAACTGAAACTGACATACATTCCTGTGGGGACACCCAGGGCTTTGCTAGGATTTCTCTAGGCAGTGTGTTTTCCCTGGGCCTCACTGTAGCAACACTATCTCGCCAGGGCAACACTGCATGGCATATCCTCTGCCAGGATAGAGCTGCTGCTTTGTAGTTTGTGCTGGGAAACCTTGCTTTGGCAAGTGCCAATTGACCGCATTCAGGCAGAAAGAAAAGAGAATAGCAAGAGGCCTTTTCTCCCCGGCTGCTCTGCCAAGCCCTTCCAGCTCAAACTATGAAGTTGCTCCTCTGGAAGGATCCCTGCACCGCGGCGTAGTTTTTCCGAAGAAGCCCTGCGTTTGCAAGAGCAAATGAGGAATTCGTGGCAGGAAAGAGGAAGGAAAGAAAGTTTCTCTCCCTCTGCCTGCTTTGCTCACAGGACTGGATGAAGTCAGGGACTTCTCCCTTTCACTGAGAAACGTACGGGCTGCTGTTGCCTGGGCGCTCTCTTCTTTGCAAAAGAGTCTGCAGTTCCACGCTTTGAACCGTGGAAAGGCGCCGGGCTCTGCTAAGATTTCCCCCGGCGCTTCGTTTGCCCTGGGCCAAAGCGAGCCTTCACAATAGCTGAACGCTAACACTGCATACTCGTTCCACTTCCAGAACCGGGCTACGGCGAGGCAGTTCTCCGGGGGAAAACGGCCCTTCGCGAAGGGCAGATCTGCCGAGCTCATTGCGGGAAAGCGAAAGCAAAGGACGCTTTTCTCCCTCTAACCGCTTTCGTCAGAGGAACGGGGAAAGTCACAGTGTTCTTTCTCTCCCTGAGATACACACAATCTGACGTTGCCTCTGAGCTCCGTTGCTGGCAAAGAACTGAAACGGACATACATTCCTGTGGGGAAACACAGGGCTTTGCTAGGATTTCTCTAGGCAGTGTGTTTTCCCTGGGCCTCACTGTAGCAACACTATCTCGCCAGGGCAACACTGCATGGGATTTCCTCTGCCAGGAGAGAGCTGCTGCTTTGTAGTTTGTGCTGGGAAACTTTGCTTTGGCAAGTGCCAATTGACCGCATTCAGGCAGAAAGAAAAGAGAATAGCAAGAGGCCTTTTCTCCCCGGCTGCTTTCCCAAGCCCTTCCAGCTCAAACTATGTCGTTGCTCCTCTGGAAGGATCCCTGCACCACGGCGTAGTTTTTCTGAAGAAGCCCTGCGTTTGCAAGAGCAAATGAGGAATTCGTGGCAGGAAAGAGGAAGGAAAGAAAGTTTCTCTCCCTCTGCCTGCTTTGCTCAGAGGACTGCATGAAGTCAGGGAGTTCTCCCTTTCACTGAGAAACGTGCGGGCTGCTGTTGCCTGGGCGCTCTCTTCTTTGCAAAAGAGTCTGCAGTTCCACGCTTTGAACCGTGGAAAGGCGCCGGGCTCTGCTAAGATTTCCCCCGGCGCTTCGTTTGCCCTGGGCCAAAGCGAGCCTTCACAATAGCTGAACGCTAACACTGCATACTCGTTCCACTTCCAGAACCGGGCTACGGCGAGGCAGTTCTCCGGGGGAAAACGGCCCTTCGCGAAGGGCAGATCTGCCGAGCTCATTGCGGGAAAGCGAAAGCAAAGGACGCTTTTCTCCCTCTAACCGCTTTCGTCAGAGGAACGGGGGAAGTCACAGTGTTCTTTCTCTCCCTGAGATACACACAATCTGACGTTGCCTCTGAGCTCCGTTGCTGGCAAAGAACTGAAAGTGACATACATTCCTGTGGGGACACCCAGGGCTTTGCTAGGATTTCTCTAGGCAGTGTGTTTTCCCTGGGCCTCACTGTAGCAACACTATCTCGCCAGGGCAACACTGCATGGCATATCCTCTGCCAGGATAGAGCTGCTGCTTTGTAGTTTGTGCTGGGAAACCTTGCTTTGGCAAGTGCCAATTGACCGCATTCAGGCAGAAAGAAAAGAGAATAGCAAGAGGCCTTTTCTCCCCGGCTGCTTTCCCAAGCCCTTCCAGCTCAAACTATGTCGTTGCTCCTCTGGAAGGATCCCTGCACCGCGGCGTAGTTTTTCCGAAGAAGCCCTGCGTTTGCAAGAGCAAATGAGGAATTCGTGGCAGGAAAGAGGAAGGAAAGAAAGTTTCTCTCCCTCTGCCTGCCTTGCTCAGAGGACTGGATGAAGTCAGGGACTTCTCCCTTTCACTGAGAAACGTGCGGGCTGCTGTTGCCTGGGCGCTCTCTTCTTTGCAAAAGAGTCTGCAGTTCCACGCTTTGAACCGTGGAAAGGCGCCGGGCTCTGCTAAGATTTCCCCCGGCGCTTCGTTTGCCCTGGGCCAAAGCGAGCCTTCACAATAGCTGAACGCTAACACTGCATACTCGTTCCACTTCCAGAACCGGGCTACGGCGAGGCAGTTCTCCGGGGGAAAACGGCCCTTCGCGAAGGGCAGATCTGCCGAGCTCATTGCGGGAAAGCGAAAGCAAAGGACGCTTTTCTCCCTCTAACCGCTTTCGTCAGAGGAACGGGGGAAGTCACAGTGTTCTTTCTCTCACTGAGATACACACAATCTGACGTTGCCTCTGAGCTCCGTTGCTGGCAAAGAACTGAAACGGACATACATTCCTGTGGGGACACCCAGGGCTTTGCTAGGATTTCTCTAGGCAGTGTGTTTTCCCTGGGCCTCACTGTAGCAACACTATCTCGCCAGGGCAACACTGCATGGCATATCCTCTGCCAGGATAGAGCTGCTGCTTTGTAGTTTGTGCTGGGAAACCTTGCTTTGGCAAGTGCCAATTGACCGCATTCAGGCAGAAAGAAAAGAGAATAGCAAGAGGCCTTTTCTCCCCGGCTGCTCTGCCAAGCCCTTCCAGCTCAAACTATGAAGTTGCTCCTCTGGAAGGATCCCTGCACCGCGGCGTAGTTTTTCCGAAGAAGCCCTGCGTTTGCAAGAGCAAATGAGGAATTCGTGGCAGGAAAGAGGAAGGAAAGAAAGTTTCTCTCCCTCTGCCTGCTTTGCTCAGAGGACTGCATGAAGTCAGGGAGTTCTCCCTTTCACTGAGAAACGTGCGGGCTGCTGTTGCCTGGGCGCTCTCTTCTTTGCAAAAGAGTCTGCAGTTCCACGCTTTGAACCGTGGAAAGGCGCCGGGCTCTGCTAAGATTTCCCCCGGCGCTTCGTTTGCCCTGGGCCAAAGCGAGCCTTCACAATAGCTGAACGCTAACACTGCATACTCGTTCCACTTCCAGAACCGGGCTACGGCGAGGCAGTTCTCCGGGGGAAAACGGCCCTTCGCGAAGGGCAGATCTGCCGAGCTCATTGCGGGAAAGCGAAAGCAAAGGACGCTTTTCTCCCTCTAACCGCTTTCGTCAGAGGAACGGGGAAAGTCACAGTGTTCTTTCTCTCCCTGAGATACACACAATCTGACGTTGCCTCTGAGCTCCGTTGCTGGCAAAGAACTGAAACGGACATACATTCCTGTGGGGAAACACAGGGCTTTGCTAGGATTTCTCTAGGCAGTGTGTTTTCCCTGGGCCTCACTGTAGCAACACTATCTCGCCAGGGCAACACTGCATGGGATTTCCTCTGCCAGGAGAGAGCTGCTGCTTTGTAGTTTGTGCTGGGAAACTTTGCTTTGGCAAGTGCCAATTGACCGCATTCAGGCAGAAAGAAAAGAGAATAGCAAGAGGCCTTTTCTCCCCGGCTGCTTTCCCAAGCCCTTCCAGCTCAAACTATGTCGTTGCTCCTCTGGAAGGATCCCTGCACCGCGGCGTAGTTTTTCCGAAGAAGCCCTGCGTTTGCAAGAGCAAATGAGGAATTCGTGGCAGGAAAGAGGAAGGAAAGAAAGTTTCTCTCCCTCTGCCTGCTTTGCTCAGAGGACTGCATGAAGTCAGGGACTTCTCCCTTTCACTGGGAAACGTGCGGGCTGCTGTTGCCTGGGCGCTCTCTTCTTTGCAAAAGAGTCTGCAGTTCCACGCTTTGAACCGTGGAACGGCGCCGGGCTCTGCTAAGATTTCCCCCTGCGCTTCGTTTGCCCTGGGCCAAAGCGAGCCTTCACAATAGCTGAACGCTAACACTGCATACTCGTTCCACTTCCAGAACCGGGCTACGGCGAGGCAGTTCTCCGGGGGAAAACGGCCCTTCGCGAAGGGCAGATCTGCCGAGCTCATTGCGGGAAAGCGAAAGCAAAGGACGCTTTTCTCCCTCTAACCGCTTTCGTCAGAGGAACGGGGGAAGTCACAGTGTTCTTTCTCTCCCTGAGATACACACAATCTGACGTTGCCTCTGAGCTCCGTTGCTGGCAAAGAACTGAAACTGACATACATTCCTGTGGGGACACCCAGGGCTTTGCTAGGATTTCTCTAGGCAGTGTGTTTTCCCTGGGCCTCACTGTAGCAACACTATCTCGCCAGGGCAACACTGCATGGCATATCCTCTGCCAGGATAGAGCTGCTGCTTTGTAGTTTGTGCTGGGAAACCTTGCTTTGGCAAGTGCCAATTGACCGCATTCAGGCAGAAAGAAAAGAGAATAGCAAGAGGCCTTTTCTCCCCGGCTGCTCTGCCAAGCCCTTCCAGCTCAAACTATGAAGTTGCTCCTCTGGAAGGATCCCTGCACCGCGGCGTAGTTTTTCCGAAGAAGCCCTGCGTTTGCAAGAGCAAATGAGGAATTCGTGGCAGGAAAGAGGAAGGAAAGAAAGTTTCTCTCCCTCTGCCTGCTTTGCTCACAGGACTGGATGAAGTCAGGGACTTCTCCCTTTCACTGAGAAACGTACGGGCTGCTGTTGCCTGGGCGCTCTCTTCTTTGCAAAAGAGTCTGCAGTTCCACGCTTTGAACCGTGGAAAGGCGCCGGGCTCTGCTAAGATTTCCCCCGGCGCTTCGTTTGCCCTGGGCCAAAGCGAGCCTTCACAATAGCTGAACGCTAACACTGCATACTCGTTCCACTTCCAGAACCGGGCTACGGCGAGGCAGTTCTCCAGGGGAAAACTGCCCTTCGCGAAGGGCAGATCTGCCGAGCTCATTGCGGGAAAGCGAAAGCAAAGGACGCTTTTCTCCCTCTAACCGCTTTCGTCAGAGGAACGGGGAAAGTCACAGTGTTCTTTCTCTCCCTGAGATACACACAATCTGACGTTGCCTCTGAGCTCCGTTGCTGGCAAAGAACTGAAACGGACATACATTCCTGTGGGGACACCCAGGGCTTTGCTAGGATTTCTCTAGGCAGTGTGTTTTCCCTGGGCCTCACTGTAGCAACACTATCTCGCCAGGGCAACACTGCATGGCATATCCTCTGCCAGGATAGAGCTGCTGCTTTGTAGTTTGTGCTGGGAAACCTTGCTTTGGCAAGTGCCAATAGACCGCATTCAGGCAGAAAGAAAAGAGAATAGCAAGAGGCCTTTTCTCCCCGGCTGCTCTGCCAAGCCCTTCCAGCTCAAACTATGAAGTTGCTCCTCTGGAAGGATCCCTGCACCGCGGCGTAGTTTTTCCGAAGAAGCCCTGCGTTTGCAAGAGCAAATGAGGAATTCGTGGCAGGAAAGAGGAAGGAAAGAAAGTTTCTCTCCCTCTGCCTGCTTTGCTCAGAGGACTGCATGAAGTCAGGGAGTTCTCCCTTTCACTGAGAAACGTGCGGGCTGCTGTTGCCTGGGCGCTCTCTTCTTTGCAAAAGAGTCTGCAGTTCCACGCTTTGAACCGTGGAAAGGCGCCGGGCTCTGCTAAGATTTCCCCCGGCGCTTCGTTTGCCCTGGGCCAAAGCGAGCCTTCACAATAGCTGAACGCTAACACTGCATACTCGTTCCACTTCCAGAACCGGGCTACGGCGAGGCAGTTCTCCGGGGGAAAACGGCCCTTCGCGAAGGGCAGATCTGCCGAGCTCATTGCGGGAAAGCGAAAGCAAAGGACGCTTTTCTCCCTCTAACCGCTTTCGTCAGAGGAACGGGGAAAGTCACAGTGTTCTTTCTCTCCCTGAGATACACACAATCTGACGTTGCCTCTGAGCTCCGTTGCTGGCAAAGAACTGAAACGGACATACATTCCTGTGGGGAAACACAGGGCTTTGCTAGGATTTCTCTAGGCAGTGTGTTTTCCCTGGGCCTCACTGTAGCAACACTATCTCGCCAGGGCAACACTGCATGGGATTTCCTCTGCCAGGAGAGAGCTGCTGCTTTGTAGTTTGTGCTGGGAAACTTTGCTTTGGCAAGTGCCAATTGACCGCATTCAGGCAGAAAGAAAAGAGAATAGCAAGAGGCCTTTTCTCCCCGGCTGCTTTCCCAAGCCCTTCCAGCTCAAACTATGTCGTTGCTCCTCTGGAAGGATCCCTGCACCGCGGCGTAGTTTTTCCGAAGAAGCCCTGCGTTTGCAAGAGCAAATGAGGAATTCGTGGCAGGAAAGAGGAAGGAAAGAAAGTTTCTCTCCCTCTGCCTGCTTTGCTCAGAGGACTGCATGAAGTCAGGGACTTCTCCCTTTCACTGGGAAACGTGCGGGCTGCTGTTGCCTGGGCGCTCTCTTCTTTGCAAAAGAGTCTGCAGTTCCACGCTTTGAACCGTGGAACGGCGCCGGGCTCTGCTAAGATTTCCCCCGGCGCTTCGTTTGCCCTGGGCCAAAGCGAGCCTTCACAATAGCTGAACGCTAACACTGCATACTCGTTCCACTTCCAGAACCGGGCTACGGCGAGGCAGTTCTCCGGGGGAAAACGGCCCTTCGCGAAGGGCAGATCTGCCGAGCTCATTGCGGGAAAGCGAAAGCAAAGGACGCTTTTCTCCCTCTAACCGCTTTCGTCAGAGGAACGGGGGAAGTCACAGTGTTCTTTCTCTCACTGAGATACACACAATCTGACGTTGCCTCTGAGCTCCGTTGCTGGCAAAGAACTGAAACTGACATACATTCCTGTGGGGACACCCAGGGCTTTGCTAGGATTTCTCTAGGCAGTGTGTTTTCCCTGGGCCTCACTGTAGCAACACTATCTCGCCAGGGCAACACTGCATGGCATATCCTCTGCCAGGATAGAGCTGCTGCTTTGTAGTTTGTGCTGGGAAACCTTGCTTTGGCAAGTGCCAATTGACCGCATTCAGGCAGAAAGAAAAGAGAATAGCAAGAGGCCTTTTCTCCCCGGCTGCTCTGCCAAGCCCTTCCAGCTCAAACTATGAAGTTGCTCCTCTGGAAGGATCCCTGCACCGCGGCGTAGTTTTTCCGAAGAAGCCCTGCGTTTGCAAGAGCAAATGAGGAATTCGTGGCAGGAAAGAGGAAGGAAAGAAAGTTTCTCTCCCTCTGCCTGCTTTGCTCACAGGACTGGATGAAGTCAGGGACTTCTCCCTTTCACTGAGAAACGTACGGGCTGCTGTTGCCTGGGCGCTCTCTTCTTTGCAAAAGAGTCTGCAGTTCCACGCTTTGAACCGTGGAAAGGCGCCGGGCTCTGCTAAGATTTCCCCCGGCGCTTCGTTTGCCCTGGGCCAAAGCGAGCCTTCACAATAGCTGAACGCTAACACTGCATACTCGTTCCACTTCCAGAACCGGGCTACGGCGAGGCAGTTCTCCAGGGGAAAACTGCCCTTCGCGAAGGGCAGATCTGCCGAGCTCATTGCGGGAAAGCGAAAGCAAAGGACGCTTTTCTCCCTCTAACCGCTTTCGTCAGAGGAACGGGGAAAGTCACAGTGTTCTTTCTCTCCCTGAGATACACACAATCTGACGTTGCCTCTGAGCTCCGTTGCTGGCAAAGAACTGAAACGGACATACATTCCTGTGGGGAAACACAGGGCTTTGCTAGGATTTCTCTAGGCAGTGTGTTTTCCCTGGGCCTCACTGTAGCAACACTATCTCGCCAGGGCAACACTGCATGGGATTTCCTCTGCCAGGAGAGAGCTGCTGCTTTGTAGTTTGTGCTGGGAAACCTTGCTTTGGCAAGTGCCAATTGACCGCATTCAGGCAGAAAGAAAAGAGAATAGCAAGAGGCCTTTTCTCCCCGGCTGCTTTCCCAAGCCCTTCCAGCTCAAACTATGTCGTTGCTCCTCTGGAAGGATCCCTGCACCACGGCGTAGTTTTTCTGAAGAAGCCCTGCGTTTGCAAGAGCAAATGAGGAATTCGTGGCAGGAAAGAGGAAGGAAAGAAAGTTTCTCTCCCTCTGCCTGCTTTGCTCAGAGGACTGCATGAAGTCAGGGAGTTCTCCCTTTCACTGAGAAACGTGCGGGCTGCTGTTGCCTGGGCGCTCTCTTCTTTGCAAAAGAGTCTGCAGTTCCACGCTTTGAACCGTGGAAAGGCGCCGGGCTCTGCTAAGATTTCCCCCGGCGCTTCGTTTGCCCTGGGCCAAAGCGAGCCTTCACAATAGCTGAACGCTAACACTGCATACTCGTTCCACTTCCAGAACCGGGCTACGGCGAGGCAGTTCTCCGGGGGAAAACGGCCCTTCGCGAAGGGCAGATCTGCCGAGCTCATTGCGGGAAAGCGAAAGCAAAGGACGCTTTTCTCCCTCTAACCGCTTTCGTCAGAGGAACGGGGGAAGTCACAGTGTTCTTTCTCTCCCTGAGATACACACAATCTGACGTTGCCTCTGAGCTCCGTTGCTGGCAAAGAACTGAAAGTGACATACATTCCTGTGGGGAAACACAGGGCTTTGCTAGGATTTCTCTAGGCAGTGTGTTTTCCCTGGGCCTCACTGTAGCAACTCTATCTCGCAAGGGCAGAACTGCATGGGATTTCCTCTGCCAGGAGAGAGCTGCTGCTTTGTAGTTTGTGCTGGGAAACCTTGCCTTGGCAAGTGCGAATTGACCGCATTCAGGCAGAAAGAAAAGAGAATAGCAAGAGGCCTTTTCTCCCCGGCTGCTCTGCCAAGCCCTTCCAGCTCAAACTATGTCGTTGCTCCTCTGGAAGGATCCCTGCACCGCGGCGTAGTTTTTCCGAAGAAGCCCTGCGTTTGCAAGAGCAAATGAGGAATTCGTGGCAGGAAAGAGGAAGGAAAGAAAGTTTCTCTCCCTCTGCCTGCTTTGCTCAGAGGACTGCATGAAGTCAGGGACTTCTCCCTTTCACTGAGAAACGTGCGGGCTGCTGTTGCCTGGGCGCTCTCTTCTTTGCAAAAGAGTCTGCAGTTCCACGCTTTGAACCGTGGAACGGCGCCGGGCTCTGCTAAGATTTCCCCCGGCGCTTCGTTTGCCCTGGGCCAAAGCGAGCCTTCACAATAGCTGAACGCTAACACTGCATACTCGTTCCACTTCCAGAACCGGGCTACGGCGAGGCAGTTCTCCGGGGGAAAACGGCCCTTCGCGAAGGGCAGATCTGCCGAGCTCATTGCGGGAAAGCGAAAGCAAAGGACGCTTTTCTCCCTCTAACCGCTTTCGTCAGAGGAACGGGGGAAGTCACAGTGTTCTTTCTCTCACTGAGATACACACAATCTGACGTTGCCTCTGAGCTCCGTTGCTGGCAAAGAACTGAAACTGACATACATTCCTGTGGGGACACCCAGGGCTTTGCTAGGATTTCTCTAGGCAGTGTGTTTTCCCTGGGCCTCACTGTAGCAACACTATCTCGCCAGGGCAACACTGCATGGCATATCCTCTGCCAGGATAGAGCTGCTGCTTTGTAGTTTGTGCTGGGAAACCTTGCTTTGGCAAGTGCCAGTTGACCGCATTCAGGCAGAAAGAAAAGAGAATAGCAAGAGGCCTTTTCTCCCCGGCTGCTTTCCCAAGCCCTTCCAGCTCAAACTATGTCGTTGCTCCTCTGGAAGGATCCCTGCACCGCGGCGTAGTTTTTCCGAAGAAGCCCTGCGTTTGCAAGAGCAAATGAGGAATTCGTGGCAGGAAAGAGGAAGGAAAGAAAGTTTCTCTCCCTCTGCCTGCCTTGCTCAGAGGACTGGATGAAGTCAGGGAGTTCTCCCTTTCACTGAGAAACGTGCGGGCTGCTGTTGCCTGGGCGCTCTCTTCTTTGCAAAAGAGTCTGCAGTTCCACGCTTTGAACCGTGGAAAGGCGCCGGGCTCTGCTAAGATTTCCCCCGGCGCTTCGTTTGCCCTGGGCCAAAGCGAGCCTTCACAATAGCTGAACGCTAACACTGCATACTCGTTCCACTTCCAGAACCGGGCTACGGCGAGGCAGTTCTCCGGGGGAAAACGGCCCTTCGCGAAGGGCAGATCTGCCGAGCTCATTGCGGGAAAGCGAAAGCAAAGGACGCTTTTCTCCCTCTAACCGCTTTCGTCAGAGGAACGGAGGAAGTCACAGTGTTCTTTCTCTCACTGAGATACACACAATCTGACGTTGCCTCTGAGCTCCGTTGCTGGCAAAGAACTGAAACTGACATACATTCCTGTGGGGACACCCAGGGCTTTGCTAGGATTTCTCTAGGCAGTGTGTTTTCCCTGGGCCTCACTGTAGCAACACTATCTCGCCAGGGCAACACTGCATGGCATATCCTCTGCCAGGATAGAGCTGCTGCTTTGTAGTTTGTGCTGGGAAACCTTGCTTTGGCAAGTGCCAATTGACCGCATTCAGGCAGAAAGAAAAGAGAATAGCAAGAGGCCTTTTCTCCCCGGCTGCTCTGCCAAGCCCTTCCAGCTCAAACTATGAAGTTGCTCCTCTGGAAGGATCCCTGCACCGCGGCGTAGTTTTTCCGAAGAAGCCCTGCGTTTGCAAGAGCAAATGAGGAATTCGTGGCAGGAAAGAGGAAGGAAAGAAAGTTTCTCTCCCTCTGCCTGCTTTGCTCACAGGACTGGATGAAGTCAGGGACTTCTCCCTTTCACTGAGAAACGTACGGGCTGCTGTTGCCTGGGCGCTCTCTTCTTTGCAAAAGAGTCTGCAGTTCCACGCTTTGAACCGTGGAAAGGCGCCGGGCTCTGCTAAGATTTCCCCCGGCGCTTCGTTTGCCCTGGGCCAAAGCGAGCCTTCACAATAGCTGAACGCTAACACTGCATACTCGTTCCACTTCCAGAACCGGGCTACGGCGAGGCAGTTCTCCGGGGGAAAACGGCCCTTCGCGAAGGGCAGATCTGCCGAGCTCATTGCGGGAAAGCGAAAGCAAAGGACGCTTTTCTCCCTCTAACCGCTTTCGTCAGAGGAACGGGGAAAGTCACAGTGTTCTTTCTCTCCCTGAGATACACACAATCTGACGTTGCCTCTGAGCTCCGTTGCTGGCAAAGAACTGAAACGGACATACATTCCTGTGGGGAAACACAGGGCTTTGCTAGGATTTCTGTAGGCAGTGTGTTTTCCCTGGGCCTCACTGTAGCAACACTATCTCGCCAGGGCAACACTGCATGGGATTTCCTCTGCCAGGAGAGAGCTGCTGCTTTGTAGTTTGTGCTGGGAAACTTTGCTTTGGCAAGTGCCAATTGACCGCATTCAGGCAGAAAGAAAAGAGAATAGCAAGAGGCCTTTTCTCCCCGGCTGCTTTCCCAAGCCCTTCCAGCTCAAACTATGTCGTTGCTCCTCTGGAAGGATCCCTGCACCACGGCGTAGTTTTTCTGAAGAAGCCCTGCGTTTGCAAGAGCAAATGAGGAATTCGTGGCAGGAAAGAGGAAGGAAAGAAAGTTTCTCTCCCTCTGCCTGCTTTGCTCAGAGGACTGCATGAAGTCAGGGAGTTCTCCCTTTCACTGAGAAACGTGCGGGCTGCTGTTGCCTGGGCGCTCTCTTCTTTGCAAAAGAGTCTGCAGTTCCACGCTTTGAACCGTGGAAAGGCGCCGGGCTCTGCTAAGATTTCCCCCGGCGCTTCGTTTGCCCTGGGCCAAAGCGAGCCTTCACAATAGCTGAACGCTAACACTGCATACTCGTTCCACTTCCAGAACCGGGCTACGGCGAGGCAGTTCTCCGGGGGAAAACGGCCCTTCGCGAAGGGCAGATCTGCCGAGCTCATTGCGGGAAAGCGAAAGCAAAGGACGCTTTTCTCCCTCTAACCGCTTTCGTCAGAGGAACGGGGGAAGTCACAGTGTTCTTTCTCTCCCTGAGATACACACAATCTGACGTTGCCTCTGAGCTCCGTTGCTGGCAAAGAACTGAAAGTGACATACATTCCTGTGGGGAAACACAGGGCTTTGCTAGGATTTCTCTAGGCAGTGTGTTTTCCCTGGGCCTCACTGTAGCAACTCTATCTCGCAAGGGCAGAACTGCATGGGATTTCCTCTGCCAGGAGAGAGCTGCTGCTTTGTAGTTTGTGCTGGGAAACCTTGCCTTGGCAAGTGCGAATTGACCGCATTCAGGCAGAAAGAAAAGAGAATAGCAAGAGGCCTTTTCTCCCCGGCTGCTCTGCCAAGCCCTTCCAGCTCAAACTATGTCGTTGCTCCTCTGGAAGGATCCCTGCACCGCGGCGTAGTTTTTCCGAAGAAGCCCTGCGTTTGCAAGAGCAAATGAGGAATTCGTGGCAGGAAAGAGGAAGGAAAGAAAGTTTCTCTCCCTCTGCCTGCTTTGCTCAGAGGACTGCATGAAGTCAGGGACTTCTCCCTTTCACTGAGAAACGTGCGGGCTGCTGTTGCCTGGGCGCTCTCTTCTTTGCAAAAGAGTCTGCAGTTCCACGCTTTGAACCGTGGAACGGCGCCGGGCTCTGCTAAGATTTCCCCCGGCGCTTCGTTTGCCCTGGGCCAAAGCGAGCCTTCACAATAGCTGAACGCTAACACTGCATACTCGTTCCACTTCCAGAACCGGGCTACGGCGAGGCAGTTCTCCGGGGGAAAACGGCCCTTCGCGAAGGGCAGATCTGCCGAGCTCATTGCGGGAAAGCGAAAGCAAAGGACGCTTTTCTCCCTCTAACCGCTTTCGTCAGAGGAACGGGGGAAGTCACAGTGTTCTTTCTCTCACTGAGATACACACAATCTGACGTTGCCTCTGAGCTCCGTTGCTGGCAAAGAACTGAAACTGACATACATTCCTGTGGGGACACCCAGGGCTTTGCTAGGATTTCTCTAGGCAGTGTGTTTTCCCTGGGCCTCACTGTAGCAACACTATCTCGCCAGGGCAACACTGCATGGCATATCCTCTGCCAGGATAGAGCTGCTGCTTTGTAGTTTGTG
Source organism: Elephas maximus indicus (assembly GCF_024166365.1). Taxonomy (NCBI): domain Eukaryota; kingdom Metazoa; phylum Chordata; class Mammalia; order Proboscidea; family Elephantidae; genus Elephas; species Elephas maximus. The sequence continues at coordinate 1,298,623 of NC_064822.1, forward strand.
CTGGGAAACCTTGCTTTGGCAAGTGCCAGTTGACCGCATTCAGGCAGAAAGAAAAGAGAATAGCAAGAGGCCTTTTCTCCCCGGCTGCTTTCCCAAGCCCTTCCAGCTCAAACTATGTCGTTGCTCCTCTGGAAGGATCCCTGCACCGCGGCGTAGTTTTTCCGAAGAAGCCCTGCGTTTGCAAGAGCAAATGAGGAATTCGTGGCAGGAAAGAGGAAGGAAAGAAAGTTTCTCTCCCTCTGCCTGCCTTGCTCAGAGGACTGGATGAAGTCAGGGAGTTCTCCCTTTCACTGAGAAACGTGCGGGCTGCTGTTGCCTGGGCGCTCTCTTCTTTGCAAAAGAGTCTGCAGTTCCACGCTTTGAACCGTGGAAAGGCGCCGGGCTCTGCTAAGATTTCCCCCGGCGCTTCGTTTGCCCTGGGCCAAAGCGAGCCTTCACAATAGCTGAACGCTAACACTGCATACTCGTTCCACTTCCAGAACCGGGCTACGGCGAGGCAGTTCTCCGGGGGAAAACGGCCCTTCGCGAAGGGCAGATCTGCCGAGCTCATTGCGGGAAAGCGAAAGCAAAGGACGCTTTTCTCCCTCTAACCGCTTTCGTCAGAGGAACGGAGGAAGTCACAGTGTTCTTTCTCTCACTGAGATACACACAATCTGACGTTGCCTCTGAGCTCCGTTGCTGGCAAAGAACTGAAACTGACATACATTCCTGTGGGGACACCCAGGGCTTTGCTAGGATTTCTCTAGGCAGTGTGTTTTCCCTGGGCCTCACTGTAGCAACACTATCTCGCCAGGGCAACACTGCATGGCATATCCTCTGCCAGGATAGAGCTGCTGCTTTGTAGTTTGTGCTGGGAAACCTTGCTTTGGCAAGTGCCAATTGACCGCATTCAGGCAGAAAGAAAAGAGAATAGCAAGAGGCCTTTTCTCCCCGGCTGCTCTGCCAAGCCCTTCCAGCTCAAACTATGAAGTTGCTCCTCTGGAAGGATCCCTGCACCGCGGCGTAGTTTTTCCGAAGAAGCCCTGCGTTTGCAAGAGCAAATGAGGAATTCGTGGCAGGAAAGAGGAAGGAAAGAAAGTTTCTCTCCCTCTGCCTGCTTTGCTCACAGGACTGGATGAAGTCAGGGACTTCTCCCTTTCACTGAGAAACGTACGGGCTGCTGTTGCCTGGGCGCTCTCTTCTTTGCAAAAGAGTCTGCAGTTCCACGCTTTGAACCGTGGAAAGGCGCCGGGCTCTGCTAAGATTTCCCCCGGCGCTTCGTTTGCCCTGGGCCAAAGCGAGCCTTCACAATAGCTGAACGCTAACACTGCATACTCGTTCCACTTCCAGAACCGGGCTACGGCGAGGCAGTTCTCCGGGGGAAAACGGCCCTTCGCGAAGGGCAGATCTGCCGAGCTCATTGCGGGAAAGCGAAAGCAAAGGACGCTTTTCTCCCTCTAACCGCTTTCGTCAGAGGAACGGGGAAAGTCACAGTGTTCTTTCTCTCCCTGAGATACACACAATCTGACGTTGCCTCTGAGCTCCGTTGCTGGCAAAGAACTGAAACGGACATACATTCCTGTGGGGAAACACAGGGCTTTGCTAGGATTTCTCTAGGCAGTGTGTTTTCCCTGGGCCTCACTGTAGCAACACTATCTCGCCAGGGCAACACTGCATGGGATTTCCTCTGCCAGGAGAGAGCTGCTGCTTTGTAGTTTGTGCTGGGAAACTTTGCTTTGGCAAGTGCCAATTGACCGCATTCAGGCAGAAAGAAAAGAGAATAGCAAGAGGCCTTTTCTCCCCGGCTGCTTTCCCAAGCCCTTCCAGCTCAAACTATGTCGTTGCTCCTCTGGAAGGATACCTGCACCACGGCGTAGTTTTTCTGAAGAAGCCCTGCGTTTGCAAGAGCAAATGAGGAATTCGTGGCAGGAAAGAGGAAGGAAAGAAAGTTTCTCTCCCTCTGCCTGCTTTGCTCAGAGGACTGCATGAAGTCAGGGAGTTCTCCCTTTCACTGAGAAACGTGCGGGCTGCTGTTGCCTGGGCGCTCTCTTCTTTGCAAAAGAGTCTGCAGTTCCACGCTTTGAACCGTGGAAAGGCGCCGGGCTCTGCTAAGATTTCCCCCGGCGCTTCGTTTGCCCTGGGCCAAAGCGAGCCTTCACAATAGCTGAACGCTAACACTGCATACTCGTTCCACTTCCAGAACCGGGCTACGGCGAGGCAGTTCTCCGGGGGAAAACGGCCCTTCGCGAAGGGCAGATCTGCCGAGCTCATTGCGGGAAAGCGAAAGCAAAGGACGCTTTTCTCCCTCTAACCGCTTTCGTCAGAGGAACGGGGGAAGTCACAGTGTTCTTTTTCTCCCTGAGATACACACAATCTGACGTTGCCTCTGAGCTCCGTTGCTGGCAAAGAACTGAAAGTGACATACATTCCTGTGGGGAAACACAGGGCTTTGCTAGGATTTCTCTAGGCAGTGTGTTTTCCCTGGGCCTCACTGTAGCAACACTATCTCGCAAGGGCAGAACTGCATGGGATTTCCTCTGCCAGGAGAGAGCTGCTGCTTTGTAGTTTGTGCTGGGAAACCTTGCTTTGGCAAGTGCCAATTGACCGCATTCAGGCAGAAAGAAAAGAGAATAGCAAGAGGCCTTTTCTCCCCGGCTGCTCTGCCAAGCCCTTCCAGCTCAAACTATGTCGTTGCTCCTCTGGAAGGATCCCTGCACCGCGGCGTAGTTTTTCCGAAGAAGCCCTGCGTTTGCAAGAGCAAATGAGGAATTCGTGGCAGGAAAGAGGAAGGAAAGAAAGTTTCTCTCCCTCTGCCTGCTTTGCTCAGAGGACTGCATGAAGTCAGGGACTTCTCCCTTTCACTGAGAAACGTGCGGGCTGCTGTTGCCTGGGCGCTCTCTTCTTTGCAAAAGAGTCTGCAGTTCCACGCTTTGAACCGTGGAACGGCGCCGGGCTCTGCTAAGATTTCCCCCGGCGCTTCGTTTGCCCTGGGCCAAAGCGAGCCTTCACAATAGCTGAACGCTAACACTGCATACTCGTTCCACTTCCAGAACCGGGCTACGGCGAGGCAGTTCTCCGGGGGAAAACGGCCCTTCGCGAAGGGCAGATCTGCCGAGCTCATTGCGGGAAAGCGAAAGCAAAGGACGCTTTTCTCCCTCTAACCGCTTTCGTCAGAGGAACGGGGGAAGTCACAGTGTTCTTTCTCTCACTGAGATACACACAATCTGACGTTGCCTCTGAGCTCCGTTGCTGGCAAAGAACTGAAAGTGACATACATTCCTGTGGGGACACCCAGGGCTTTGCTAGGATTTCTCTAGGCAGTGTGTTTTCCCTGGGCCTCACTGTAGCAACACTATCTCGCCAGGGCAACACTGCATGGCATATCCTCTGCCAGGATAGAGCTGCTGCTTTGTAGTTTGTGCTGGGAAACCTTGCTTTGGCAAGTGCCAGTTGACCGCATTCAGGCAGAAAGAAAAGAGAATAGCAAGAGGCCTTTTCTCCCCGGCTGCTTTCCCAAGCCCTTCCAGCTCAAACTATGTCGTTGCTCCTCTGGAAGGATCCCTGCACCGCGGCGTAGTTTTTCCGAAGAAGCCCTGCGTTTGCAAGAGCAAATGAGGAATTCGTGGCAGGAAAGAGGAAGGAAAGAAAGTTTCTCTCCCTCTGCCTGCCTTGCTCAGAGGACTGGATGAAGTCAGGGACTTCTCCCTTTCACTGAGAAACGTGCGGGCTGCTGTTGCCTGGGCGCTCTCTTCTTTGCAAAAGAGTCTGCAGTTCCACGCTTTGAACCGTGGAAAGGCGCCGGGCTCTGCTAAGATTTCCCCCGGCGCTTCGTTTGCCCTGGGCCAAAGCGAGCCTTCACAATAGCTGAACGCTAACACTGCATACTCGTTCCACTTCCAGAACCGGGCTACGGCGAGGCAGTTCTCCGGGGGAAAACGGCCCTTCGCGAAGGGCAGATCTGCCGAGCTCATTGCGGGAAAGCGAAAGCAAAGGACGCTTTTCTCCCTCTAACCGCTTTCGTCAGAGGAACGGAGGAAGTCACAGTGTTCTTTCTCTCACTGAGATACACACAATCTGACGTTGCCTCTGAGCTCCGTTGCTGGCAAAGAACTGAAACTGACATACATTCCTGTGGGGACACCCAGGGCTTTGCTAGGATTTCTCTAGGCAGTGTGTTTTCCCTGGGCCTCACTGTAGCAACACTATCTCGCCAGGGCAACACTGCATGGCATATCCTCTGCCAGGATAGAGCTGCTGCTTTGTAGTTTGTGCTGGGAAACCTTGCTTTGGCAAGTGCCAATTGACCGCATTCAGGCAGAAAGAAAAGAGAATAGCAAGAGGCCTTTTCTCCCCGGCTGCTCTGCCAAGCCCTTCCAGCTCAAACTATGTCGTTGCTCCTCTGGAAGGATCCCTGCACCGCGGCGTAGTTTTTCCGAAGAAGCCCTGCGTTTGCAAGAGCAAATGAGGAATTCGTGGCAGGAAAGAGGAAGGAAAGAAAGTTTCTCTCCCTCTGCCTGCTTTGCTCAGAGGACTGCATGAAGTCAGGGACTTCTCCCTTTCACTGAGAAACGTGCGGGCTGCTGTTGCCTGGGCGCTCTCTTCTTTGCAAGAGAGTCTGCAGTTCCACGCTTTGAACCGTGGAACGGCGCCGGGCTCTGCTAAGATTTCCCCCGGCGCTTCGTTTGCCCTGGGCCAAAGCGAGCCTTCACAATAGCTGAACGCTAACACTGCATACTCGTTCCACTTCCAGAACCGGGCTACGGCGAGGCAGTTCTCCGGGGGAAAACGGCCCTTCGCGAAGGGCAGATCTGCCGAGCTCATTGCGGGAAAGCGAAAGCAAAGGACGCTTTTCTCCCTCTAACCGCTTTCGTCAGAGGAACGGGGGAAGTCACAGTGTTCTTTCTCTCCCTGAGATACACACAATCTGACGTTGCCTCTGAGCTCCGTTGCTGGCAAAGAACTGAAAGTCACATACATTCCTGTGGGGAAACACAGGGCTTTGCTAGGATTTCTCTAGGCAGTGTGTTTTCCCTGGGCCTCACTGTAGCAACACTATCTCGCAAGGGCAGAACTGCATGGGATTTCCTCTGCCAGGAGAGAGCTGCTGCTTTGTAGTTTGTGCTGGGAAACCTTGCTTTGGCAAGTGCCAATTGACCGCATTCAGGCAGAAAGAAAAGAGAATAGCAAGAGGCCTTTTCTCCCCGGCTGCTCTGCCAAGCCCTTCCAGCTCAAACTATGTCGTTGCTCCTCTGGAAGGATCCCTGCACCGCGGCGTAGTTTTTCCGAAGAAACCCTGCGTTTGCAAGAGCAAATGAGGAATTCGTGGCAGGAAAGAGGAAGGAAAGAAAGTTTCTCTCCCTCTGCCTGCTTTGCTCAGAGGACTGCATGAAGTCAGGGAGTTCTCCCTTTCACTGAGAAACGTGCGGGCTGCTGTTGCCTGGGCGCTCTCTTCTTTGCAAAAGAGTCTGCAGTTCCACGCTTTGAACCGTGGAAAGGCGCCGGGCTCTGCTAAGATTTCCCCCGGCGCTTCGTTTGCCCTGGGCCAAAGCGAGCCTTCACAATAGCTGAACGCTAACACTGCATACTCGTTCCACTTCCAGAACCGGGCTACGGCGAGGCAGTTCTCCGGGGGAAAACGGCCCTTCGCGAAGGGCAGATCTGCCGAGCTCATTGCGGGAAAGCGAAAGCAAAGGACGCTTTTCTCCCTCTAACCGCTTTCGTCAGAGGAACGGGGGAAGTCACAGTGTTCTTTCTCTCCCTGAGATACACACAATCTGACGTTGCCTCTGAGCTCCGTTGCTGGCAAAGAACTGAAACGGACATACATTCCTGTGGGGAAACACAGGGCTTTGCTAGGATTTCTCTAGGCAGTGTGTTTTCCCTGGGCCTCACTGTAGCAACACTATCTCGCCAGGGCAACACTGCATGGGATTTCCTCTGCCAGGAGAGAGCTGCTGCTTTGTAGTTTGTGCTGGGAAACTTTGCTTTGGCAAGTGCCAATTGACCGCATTCAGGCAGAAAGAAAAGAGAATAGCAAGAGGCCTTTTCTCCCCGGCTGCTTTCCCAAGCCCTTCCAGCTCAAACTATGTCGTTGCTCCTCTGGAAGGATCCCTGCACCGCGGCGTAGTTTTTCCGAAGAAGCCCTGCGTTTGCAAGAGCAAATGAGGAATTCGTGGCAGGAAAGAGGAAGGAAAGAAAGTTTCTCTCCCTCTGCCTGCTTTGCTCAGAGGACTGCATGAAGTCAGGGACTTCTCCCTTTCACTGGGAAACGTGCGGGCTGCTGTTGCCTGGGCGCTCTCTTCTTTGCAAAAGAGTCTGCAGTTCCACGCTTTGAACCGTGGAACGGCGCCGGGCTCTGCTAAGATTTCCCCCGGCGCTTCGTTTGCCCTGGGCCAAAGCGAGCCTTCACAATAGCTGAACGCTAACACTGCATACTCGTTCCACTTCCAGAACCGGGCTACGGCGAGGCAGTTCTCCGGGGGAAAACGGCCCTTCGCGAAGGGCAGATCTGCCGAGCTCATTGCGGGAAAGCGAAAGCAAAGGACGCTTTTCTCCCTCTAACCGCTTTCGTCAGAGGAACGGGGGAAGTCACAGTGTTCTTTCTCTCACTGAGATACACACAATCTGACGTTGCCTCTGAGCTCCGTTGCTGGCAAAGAACTGAAACTGACATACATTCCTGTGGGGACACCCAGGGCTTTGCTAGGATTTCTCTAGGCAGTGTGTTTTCCCTGGGCCTCACTGTAGCAACACTATCTCGCCAGGGCAACACTGCATGGCATATCCTCTGCCAGGATAGAGCTGCTGCTTTGTAGTTTCTGCTGGGAAACCTTGCTTTGGCAAGTGCCAATTGACCGCATTCAGGCAGAAAGAAAAGAGAATAGCAAGAGGCCTTTTCTCCCCGGCTGCTCTGCCAAGCCCTTCCAGCTCAAACTATGAAGTTGCTCCTCTGGAAGGATCCCTGCACCGCGGCGTAGTTTTTCCGAAGAAGCCCTGCGTTTGCAAGAGCAAATGAGGAATTCGTGGCAGGAAAGAGGAAGGAAAGAAAGTTTCTCTCCCTCTGCCTGCTTTGCTCACAGGACTGGATGAAGTCAGGGACTTCTCCCTTTCACTGAGAAACGTACGGGCTGCTGTTGCCTGGGCGCTCTCTTCTTTGCAAAAGAGTCTGCAGTTCCACGCTTTGAACCGTGGAAAGGCGCCGGGCTCTGCTAAGATTTCCCCCGGCGCTTCGTTTGCCCTGGGCCAAAGCGAGCCTTCACAATAGCTGAACGCTAACACTGCATACTCGTTCCACTTCCAGAACCGGGCTACGGCGAGGCAGTTCTCCGGGGGAAAACGGCCCTTCGCGAAGGGCAGATAGGCGAGCTCATTGCGGGAAAGCGAAAGCAAAGGACGCTTTTCTCCCTCTAACCGCTTTCGTCAGAGGAACGGGGGAAGTCACAGTGTTCTTTCTCTCACTGAGATACACACAATCTGACGTTGCCTCTGAGCTCCGTTGCTGGCAAAGAACTGAAACTGACATACATTCCTGTGGGGACACCCAGGGCTTTGCTAGGATTTCTCTAGGCAGTGTGTTTTCCCTGGGCCTCACTGTAGCAACACTATCTCGCCAGGGCAACACTGCATGGCATATCCTCTGCCAGGATAGAGCTGCTGCTTTGTAGTTTGTGCTGGGAAACCTTGCTTTGGCAAGTGCCAATTGACCGCATTCAGGCAGAAAGAAAAGAGAATAGCAAGAGGCCTTTTCTCCCCGGCTGCTCTGCCAAGCCCTTCCAGCTCAAACTATGAAGTTGCTCCTCTGGAAGGATCCCTGCACCGCGGCGTAGTTTTTCCGAAGAAGCCCTGCGTTTGCAAGAGCAAATGAGGAATTCGTGGCAGGAAAGAGGAAGGAAAGAAAGTTTCTCTCCCTCTGCCTGCTTTGCTCAGAGGACTGGATGAAGTCAGGGACTTCTCCCTTTCACTGAGAAACGTACGGGCTGCTGTTGCCTGGGCGCTCTCTTCTTTGCAAAAGAGTCTGCAGTTCCACGCTTTGAACCGTGGAACGGCGCCGGGCTCTGCTAAGATTTCCCCCGGCGCTTCGTTTGCCCTGGGCCAAAGCGAGCCTTCACAATAGCTGAACGCTAACACTGCATACTCGTTCCACTTCCAGAACCGGGCTACGGCGAGGCAGTTCTCCGGGGGAAAACGGCCCTTCGCGAAGGGCAGATCTGCCGAGCTCATTGCGGGAAAGCGAAAGCAAAGGACGCTTTTCTCCCTCTAACCGCTTTCGTCAGAGGAACGGGGGAAGTCACAGTGTTCTTTCTCTCACTGAGATACACACAATCTGACGTTGCCTCTGAGCTCCGTTGCTGGCAAAGAACTGAAACTGACATACATTCCTGTGGGGACACCCAGGGCTTTGCTAGGATTTCTCTAGGCAGTGTGTTTTCCCTGGGCCTCACTGTAGCAACACTATCTCGCCAGGGCAACACTGCATGGCATATCCTCTGCCAGGATAGAGCTGCTGCTTTGTAGTTTGTGCTTGGAAACCTTGCTTTGGCAAGTGCCAATTGACCGCATTCAGGCAGAAAGAAAAGAGAATAGCAAGAGGCCTTTTCTCCCCGGCTGCTCTGCCAAGCCCTTCCAGCTCAAACTATGAAGTTGCTCCTCTGGAAGGATCCCTGCACCGCGGCGTAGTTTTTCCGAAGAAGCCCTGCGTTTGCAAGAGCAAATGAGGAATTCGTGGCAGGAAAGAGGAAGGAAAGAAAGTTTCTCTCCCTCTGCCTGCTTTGCTCACAGGACTGGATGAAGTCAGGGACTTCTCCCTTTCACTGAGAAACGTACGGGCTGCTGTTGCCTGGGCGCTCTCTTCTTTGCAAAAGAGTCTGCAGTTCCACGCTTTGAACCGTGGAAAGGCGCCGGGCTCTGCTAAGATTTCCCCCGGCGCTTCGTTTGCCCTGGGCCAAAGCGAGCCTTCACAATAGCTGAACGCTAACACTGCATACTCGTTCCACTTCCAGAACCGGGCTACGGCGAGGCAGTTCTCCGGGGGAAAACGGCCCTTCGCGAAGGGCAGATCTGCCGAGCTCATTGCGGGAAAGCGAAAGCAAAGGACGCTTTTCTCCCTCTAACCGCTTTCGTCAGAGGAACGGGGAAAGTCACAGTGTTCTTTCTCTCCCTGAGATACACACAATCTGACGTTGCCTCTGAGCTCCGTTGCTGGCAAAGAACTGAAACGGACATACATTCCTGTGGGGAAACACAGGGCTTTGCTAGGATTTCTCTAGGCAGTGTGTTTTCCCTGGGCCTCACTGTAGCAACACTATCTCGCCAGGGCAACACTGCATGGGATTTCCTCTGCCAGGAGAGAGCTGCTGCTTTGTAGTTTGTGCTGGGAAACTTTGCTTTGGCAAGTGCCAATTGACCGCATTCAGGCAGAAAGAAAAGAGAATAGCAAGAGGCCTTTTCTCCCCGGCTGCTTTCCCAAGCCCTTCCAGCTCAAACTATGTCGTTGCTCCTCTGGAAGGATCCCTGCACCACGGCGTAGTTTTTCCGAAGAAGCCCTGCGTTTGCAAGAGCAAATGAGGAATTCGTGGCAGCAAAGAGGAAGGAAAGAAAGTTTCTCTCCCTCTGCCTGCTTTGCTCAGAGGACTGGATGAAGTCAGGGACTTCTCCCTTTCACTGAGAAACGTGCGGGCTGCTGTTGCCTGGGCGCTCTCTTCTTTGCAAAAGAGTCTGCAGTTCCACGCTTTGAACCGTGGAACGGCGCCGGGCTCTGCTAAGATTTCCCCCGGCGCTTCGTTTGCCCTGGGCCAAAGCGAGCCTTCACAATAGCTGAACGCTAACACTGCATACTCGTTCCACTTCCAGAACCGGGCTACGGCGAGGCAGTTCTCCGGGGGAAAACGGCCCTTCGCGAAGGGCAGATCTGCCGAGCTCATTGCGGGAAAGCGAAAGCAAAGGACGCTTTTCTCCCTCTAACCGCTTTCGTCAGAGGAACGGGGAAAGTCACAGTGTTCTTTCTCTCCCTGAGATACACACAATCTGACGTTGCCTCTGAGCTCCGTTGCTGGCAAAGAACTGAAACGGACATACATTCCTGTGGGGAAACACAGGGCTTTGCTAGGATTTCTCTAGGCAGTGTGTTTTCCCTGGGCCTCACTGTAGCAACACTATCTCGCCAGGGCAACACTGCATGGGATTTCCTCTGCCAGGAGAGAGCTGCTGCTTTGTAGTTTGTGCTGGGAAACTTTGCTTTGGCAAGTGCCAATTGACCGCATTCAGGCAGAAAGAAAAGAGAATAGCAAGAGGCCTTTTCTCCCCGGCTGCTTTCCCAAGCCCTTCCAGCTCAAACTATGTCGTTGCTCCTCTGGAAGGATCCCTGCACCGCGGCGTAGTTTTTCCGAAGAAGCCCTGCGTTTGCAAGAGCAAATGAGGAATTCGTGGCAGGAAAGAGGAAGGAAAGAAAGTTTCTCTCCCTCTGCCTGCTTTGCTCAGAGGACTGCATGAAGTCAGGGACTTCTCCCTTTCACTGGGAAACGTGCGGGCTGCTGTTGCCTGGGCGCTCTCTTCTTTGCAAAAGAGTCTGCAGTTCCACGCTTTGAACCGTGGAACGGCGCCGGGCTCTGCTAAGATTTCCCCCGGCGCTTCGTTTGCCCTGGGCCAAAGCGAGCCTTCACAATAGCTGAACGCTAACACTGCATACTCGTTCCACTTCCAGAACCGGGCTACGGCGAGGCAGTTCTCCGGGGGAAAACGGCCCTTCGCGAAGGGCAGATCTGCCGAGCTCATTGCGGGAAAGCGAAAGCAAAGGACGCTTTTCTCCCTCTAACCGCTTTCGTCAGAGGAACGGGGGAAGTCACAGTGTTCTTTCTCTCACTGAGATACACACAATCTGACGTTGCCTCTGAGCTCCGTTGCTGGCAAAGAACTGAAACTGACATACATTCCTGTGGGGACACCCAGGGCTTTGCTAGGATTTCTCTAGGCAGTGTGTTTTCCCTGGGCCTCACTGTAGCAACACTATCTCGCCAGGGCAACACTGCATGGCATATCCTCTGCCAGGATAGAGCTGCTGCTTTGTAGTTTCTGCTGGGAAACCTTGCTTTGGCAAGTGCCAATTGACCGCATTCAGGCAGAAAGAAAAGAGAATAGCAAGAGGCCTTTTCTCCCCGGCTGCTCTGCCAAGCCCTTCCAGCTCAAACTATGAAGTTGCTCCTCTGGAAGGATCCCTGCACCGCGGCGTAGTTTTTCCGAAGAAGCCCTGCGTTTGCAAGAGCAAATGAGGAATTCGTGGCAGGAAAGAGGAAGGAAAGAAAGTTTCTCTCCCTCTGCCTGCTTTGCTCACAGGACTGGATGAAGTCAGGGACTTCTCCCTTTCACTGAGAAACGTACGGGCTGCTGTTGCCTGGGCGCTCTCTTCTTTGCAAAAGAGTCTGCAGTTCCACGCTTTGAACCGTGGAAAGGCGCCGGGCTCTGCTAAGATTTCCCCCGGCGCTTCGTTTGCCCTGGGCCAAAGCGAGCCTTCACAATAGCTGAACGCTAACACTGCATACTCGTTCCACTTCCAGAACCGGGCTACGGCGAGGCAGTTCTCCGGGGGAAAACGGCCCTTCGCGAAGGGCAGATAGGCGAGCTCATTGCGGGAAAGCGAAAGCAAAGGACGCTTTTCTCCCTCTAACCGCTTTCGTCAGAGGAACGGGGGAAGTCACAGTGTTCTTTCTCTCACTGAGATACACACAATCTGACGTTGCCTCTGAGCTCCGTTGCTGGCAAAGAACTGAAACTGACATACATTCCTGTGGGGACACCCAGGGCTTTGCTAGGATTTCTCTAGGCAGTGTGTTTTCCCTGGGCCTCACTGTAGCAACACTATCTCGCCAGGGCAACACTGCATGGCATATCCTCTGCCAGGATAGAGCTGCTGCTTTGTAGTTTGTGCTGGGAAACCTTGCTTTGGCAAGTGCCAATTGACCGCATTCAGGCAGAAAGAAAAGAGAATAGCAAGAGGCCTTTTCTCCCCGGCTGCTCTGCCAAGCCCTTCCAGCTCAAACTATGAAGTTGCTCCTCTGGAAGGATCCCTGCACCGCGGCGTAGTTTTTCCGAAGAAGCCCTGCGTTTGCAAGAGCAAATGAGGAATTCGTGGCAGGAAAGAGGAAGGAAAGAAAGTTTCTCTCCCTCTGCCTGCTTTGCTCAGAGGACTGGATGAAGTCAGGGACTTCTCCCTTTCACTGAGAAACGTACGGGCTGCTGTTGCCTGGGCGCTCTCTTCTTTGCAAAAGAGTCTGCAGTTCCACGCTTTGAACCGTGGAACGGCGCCGGGCTCTGCTAAGATTTCCCCCGGCGCTTCGTTTGCCCTGGGCCAAAGCGAGCCTTCACAATAGCTGAACGCTAACACTGCATACTCGTTCCACTTCCAGAACCGGGCTACGGCGAGGCAGTTCTCCGGGGGAAAACGGCCCTTCGCGAAGGGCAGATCTGCCGAGCTCATTGCGGGAAAGCGAAAGCAAAGGACGCTTTTCTCCCTCTAACCGCTTTCGTCAGAGGAACGGGGGAAGTCACAGTGTTCTTTCTCTCACTGAGATACACACAATCTGACGTTGCCTCTGAGCTCCGTTGCTGGCAAAGAACTGAAACTGACATACATTCCTGTGGGGACACCCAGGGCTTTGCTAGGATTTCTCTAGGCAGTGTGTTTTCCCTGGGCCTCACTGTAGCAACACTATCTCGCCAGGGCAACACTGCATGGCATATCCTCTGCCAGGATAGAGCTGCTGCTTTGTAGTTTGTGCTTGGAAACCTTGCTTTGGCAAGTGCCAATTGACCGCATTCAGGCAGAAAGAAAAGAGAATAGCAAGAGGCCTTTTCTCCCCGGCTGCTCTGCCAAGCCCTTCCAGCTCAAACTATGAAGTTGCTCCTCTGGAAGGATCCCTGCACCGCGGCGTAGTTTTTCCGAAGAAGCCCTGCGTTTGCAAGAGCAAATGAGGAATTCGTGGCAGGAAAGAGGAAGGAAAGAAAGTTTCTCTCCCTCTGCCTGCTTTGCTCACAGGACTGGATGAAGTCAGGGACTTCTCCCTTTCACTGAGAAACGTACGGGCTGCTGTTGCCTGGGCGCTCTCTTCTTTGCAAAAGAGTCTGCAGTTCCACGCTTTGAACCGTGGAAAGGCGCCGGGCTCTGCTAAGATTTCCCCCGGCGCTTCGTTTGCCCTGGGCCAAAGCGAGCCTTCACAATAGCTGAACGCTAACACTGCATACTCGTTCCACTTCCAGAACCGGGCTACGGCGAGGCAGTTCTCCGGGGGAAAACGGCCCTTCGCGAAGGGCAGATCTGCCGAGCTCATTGCGGGAAAGCGAAAGCAAAGGACGCTTTTCTCCCTCTAACCGCTTTCGTCAGAGGAACGGGGAAAGTCACAGTGTTCTTTCTCTCCCTGAGATACACACAATCTGACGTTGCCTCTGAGCTCCGTTGCTGGCAAAGAACTGAAACGGACATACATTCCTGTGGGGAAACACAGGGCTTTGCTAGGATTTCTCTAGGCAGTGTGTTTTCCCTGGGCCTCACTGTAGCAACACTATCTCGCCAGGGCAACACTGCATGGGATTTCCTCTGCCAGGAGAGAGCTGCTGCTTTGTAGTTTGTGCTGGGAAACTTTGCTTTGGCAAGTGCCAATTGACCGCATTCAGGCAGAAAGAAAAGAGAATAGCAAGAGGCCTTTTCTCCCCGGCTGCTTTCCCAAGCCCTTCCAGCTCAAACTATGTCGTTGCTCCTCTGGAAGGATCCCTGCACCACGGCGTAGTTTTTCCGAAGAAGCCCTGCGTTTGCAAGAGCAAATGAGGAATTCGTGGCAGCAAAGAGGAAGGAAAGAAAGTTTCTCTCCCTCTGCCTGCTTTGCTCAGAGGACTGGATGAAGTCAGGGACTTCTCCCTTTCACTGAGAAACGTGCGGGCTGCTGTTGCCTGGGCGCTCTCTTCTTTGCAAAAGAGTCTGCAGTTCCACGCTTTGAACCGTGGAACGGCGCCGGGCTCTGCTAAGATTTCCCCCGGCGCTTCGTTTGCCCTGGGCCAAAGCGAGCCTTCACAATAGCTGAACGCTAACACTGCATACTCGTTCCACTTCCAGAACCGGGCTACGGCGAGGCAGTTCTCCGGGGGAAAACGGCCCTTCGCGAAGGGCAGATCTGCCGAGCTCATTGCGGGAAAGCGAAAGCAAAGGACGCTTTTCTCCCTCTAACCGCTTTCGTCAGAGGAACGGGGAAAGTCACAGTGTTCTTTCTCTCCCTGAGATACACACAATCTGACGTTGCCTCTGAGCTCCGTTGCTGGCAAAGAACTGAAACGGACATACATTCCTGTGGGGAAACACAGGGCTTTGCTAGGATTTCTCTAGGCAGTGTGTTTTCCCTGGGCCTCACTGTAGCAACACTATCTCGCCAGGGCAACACTGCATGGGATTTCCTCTGCCAGGAGAGAGCTGCTGCTTTGTAGTTTGTGCTGGGAAACTTTGCTTTGGCAAGTGCCAATTGACCGCATTCAGGCAGAAAGAAAAGAGAATAGCAAGAGGCCTTTTCTCCCCGGCTGCTTTCCCAAGCCCTTCCAGCTCAAACTATGTCGTTGCTCCTCTGGAAGGATCCCTGCACCGCGGCGTAGTTTTTCCGAAGAAGCCCTGCGTTTGCAAGAGCAAATGAGGAATTCGTGGCAGGAAAGAGGAAGGAAAGAAAGTTTCTCTCCCTCTGCCTGCTTTGCTCAGAGGACTGGATGAAGTCAGGGACTTCTCCCTTTCACTGAGAAACGTGCGGGCTGCTTTTGCCTGGGCGCTCTCTTCTTTGCAAAAGAGTCTGCAGTTCCACGCTTTGAACCGTGGAAAGGCGCCGGGCTCTGCTAAGATTTCCCCCGGCGCTTCGTTTGCCCTGGGCCAAAGCGAGCCTTCACAATAGCTGAACGCTAACACTGCATACTCGTTCCACTTCCAGAACCGGGCTACGGCGAGGCAGTTCTCCGGGGGAAAACGGCCCTTCGCGAAGGGCAGATCTGCCGAGCTCATTGCGGGAAAGCGAAAGCAAAGGACGCTTTTCTCCCTCTAACCGCTTTCGTCAGAGGAACGGGGAAAGTCACAGTGTTCTTTCTCTCCCTGAGATACACACAATCTGACGTTGCCTCTGAGCTCCGTTGCTGGCAAAGAACTGAAACGGACATACATTCCTGTGGGGAAACACAGGGCTTTGCTAGGATTTCTCTAGGCAGTGTGTTTTCCCTGGGCCTCACTGTAGCAACACTATCTCGCCAGGGCAACACTGCATGGGATTTCCTCTGCCAGGAGAGAGCTGCTGCTTTGTAGTTTGTGCTGGGAAACTTTGCTTTGGCAAGTGCCAATTGACCGCATTCAGGCAGAAAGAAAAGAGAATAGCAAGAGGCCTTTTCTCCCCGGCTGCTTTCCCAAGCCCTTCCAGCTCAAACTATGTCGTTGCTCCTCTGGAAGGATCCCTGCACCGCGGCGTAGTTTTTCCGAAGAAGCCCTGCGTTTGCAAGAGCAAATGAGGAATTCGTGGCAGGAAAGAGGAAGGAAAGAAAGTTTCTCTCCCTCTGCCTGCTTTGCTCAGAGGACTGCATGAAGTCAGGGACTTCTCCCTTTCACTGGGAAACGTGCGGGCTGCTGTTGCCTGGGCGCTCTCTTCTTTGCAAAAGAGTCTGCAGTTCCACGCTTTGAACCGTGGAACGGCGCCGGGCTCTGCTAAGATTTCCCCCGGCGCTTCGTTTGCCCTGGGCCAAAGCGAGCCTTCACAATAGCTGAACGCTAACACTGCATACTCGTTCCACTTCCAGAACCGGGCTACGGCGAGGCAGTTCTCCGGGGGAAAACGGCCCTTCGCGAAGGGCAGATCTGCCGAGCTCATTGCGGGAAAGCGAAAGCAAAGGATGCTTTTCTCCCTCTAACCGCTTTCGTCAGAGGAACGGGGGAAGTCACAGTGTTCTTTCTCTCACTGAGATACACACAATCTGACGTTGCCTCTGAGCTCCGTTGCTGGCAAAGAACTGAAACTGACATACATTCCTGTGGGGACACCCAGGGCTTTGCTAGGATTTCTCTAGGCAGTGTGTTTTCCCTGGGCCTCACTGTAGCAACACTATCTCGCCAGGGCAACACTGCATGGCATATCCTCTGCCAGGATAGAGCTGCTGCTTTGTAGTTTGTGCTGGGAAACCTTGCTTTGGCAAGTGCCAATTGACCGCATTCAGGCAGAAAGAAAAGAGAATAGCAAGAGGCCTTTTCTCCCCGGCTGCTCTGCCAAGCCCTTCCAGCTCAAACTATGAAGTTGCTCCTCTGGAAGGATCCCTGCACCGCGGCGTAGTTTTTCCGAAGAAGCCCTGCGTTTGCAAGAGCAAATGAGGAATTCGTGGCAGGAAAGAGGAAGGAAAGAAAGTTTCTCTCCCTCTGCCTGCTTTGCTCACAGGACTGGATGAAGTCAGGGACTTCTCCCTTTCACTGAGAAACGTACGGGCTGCTGTTGCCTGGGCGCTCTCTTCTTTGCAAAAGAGTCTGCAGTTCCACGCTTTGAACCGTGGAAAGGCGCCGGGCTCTGCTAAGATTTCCCCCGGCGCTTCGTTTGCCCTGGGCCAAAGCGAGCCTTCACAATAGCTGAACGCTAACACTGCATACTCGTTCCACTTCCAGAAGCGGGCTACGGCGAGGCAGTTCTCCGGGGGAAAACGGCCCTTCGCGAAGGGCAGATCTGCCGAGCTCATTGCGGGAAAGCGAAAGCAAAGGACGCTTTTCTCCCTCTAACCGCTTTCGTCAGAGGAACGGGGAAAGTCACAGTGTTCTTTCTCTCCCTGAGATACACACAATCTGACGTTGCCTCTGAGCTCCGTTGCTGGCAAAGAACTGAAACGGACATACATTCCTGTGGGGAAACACAGGGCTTTGCTAGGATTTCTCTAGGCAGTGTGTTTTCCCTGGGCCTCACTGTAGCAACACTATCTCGCCAGGGCAACACTGCATGGGATTTCCTCTGCCAGGAGAGAGCTGCTGCTTTGTAGTTTGTGCTGGGAAACTTTGCTTTGGCAAGTGCCAATTGACCGCATTCAGGCAGAAAGAAAAGAGAATAGCAAGAGGCCTTTTCTCCCCGGCTGCTTTCCCAAGCCCTTCCAGCTCAAACTATGTCGTTGCTCCTCTGGAAGGATCCCTGCACCACGGCGTAGTTTTTCTGAAGAAGCCCTGCGTTTGCAAGAGCAAATGAGGAATTCGTGGCAGGAAAGAGGAAGGAAAGAAAGTTTCTCTCCCTCTGCCTGCTTTGCTCAGAGGACTGCATGAAGTCAGGGAGTTCTCCCTTTCACTGAGAAACGTGCGGGCTGCTGTTGCCTGGGCGCTCTCTTCTTTGCAAAAGAGTCTGCAGTTCCACGCTTTGAACCGTGGAAAGGCGCCGGGCTCTGCTAAGATTTCCCCCGGCGCTTCGTTTGCCCTGGGCCAAAGCGAGCCTTCACAATAGCTGAACGCTAACACTGCATACTCGTTCCACTTCCAGAACCGGGCTACGGCGAGGCAGTTCTCCGGGGGAAAACGGCCCTTCGCGAAGGGCAGATCTGCCGAGCTCATTGCGGGAAAGCGAAAGCAAAGGACGCTTTTCTCCCTCTAACCGCTTTCGTCAGAGGAACGGGGGAAGTCACAGTGTTCTTTCTCTCCCTGAGATACACACAATCTGACGTTGCCTCTGAGCTCCGTTGCTGGCAAAGAACTGAAAGTGACATACATTCCTGTGGGGAAACACAGGGCTTTGCTAGGATTTCTCTAGGCAGTGTGTTTTCCCTGGGCCTCACTGTAGCAACTCTATCTCGCCAGGGCAGAACTGCATGGGATTTCCTCTGCCAGGAGAGAGCTGCTGCTTTGTAGTTTGTGCTGGGAAACCTTGCCTTGGCAAGTGCGAATTGACCGCATTCAGGCAGAAAGAAAAGAGAATAGCAAGAGGCCTTTTCTCCCCGGCTGCTCTGCCAAGCCCTTCCAGCTCAAACTATGTCGTTGCTCCTCTGGAAGGATCCCTGCACCGCGGCGTAGTTTTTCCGAAGAAGCCCTGCGTTTGCAAGAGCAAATGAGGAATTCGTGGCAGGAAAGAGGAAGGAAAGAAAGTTTCTCTCCCTCTGCCTGCCTTGCTCAGAGGACTGGATGAAGTCAGGGACTTCTCCCTTTCACTGAGAAACGTGCGGGCTGCTGTTGCCTGGGCGCTCTCTTCTTTGCAAAAGAGTCTGCAGTTCCACGCTTTGAACCGTGGAAAGGCGCCGGGCTCTGCTAAGATTTCCCCCGGCGCTTCGTTTGCCCTGGGCCAAAGCGAGCCTTCACAATAGCTGAACGCTAACACTGCATACTCGTTCCACTTCCAGAACCGGGCTACGGCGAGGCAGTTCTCCGGGGGAAAACGGCCCTTCGCGAAGGGCAGATCTGCCGAGCTCATTGCGGGAAAGCGAAAGCAAAGGACGCTTTTCTCCCTCTAACCGCTTTCGTCAGAGGAACGGGGGAAGTCACAGTGTTCTTTCTCTCACTGAGATACACACAATCTGACGTTGCCTCTGAGCTCCGTTGCTGGCAAAGAACTGAAACTGACATACATTCCTGTGGGGACACCCAGGGCTTTGCTAGGATTTCTCTAGGCAGTGTGTTTTCCCTGGGCCTCACTGTAGCAACACTATCTCGCCAGGGCAACACTGCATGGCATATCCTCTGCCAGGATAGAGCTGCTGCTTTGTAGTTTGTGCTGGGAAACCTTGCTTTGGCAAGTGCCAATTGACCGCATTCAGGCAGAAAGAAAAGAGAATAGCAAGAGGCCTTTTCTCCCCGGCTGCTCTGCCAAGCCCTTCCAGCTCAAACTATGAAGTTGCTCCTCTGGAAGGATCCCTGCACCGCGGCGTAGTTTTTCCGAAGAAGCCCTGCGTTTGCAAGAGCAAATGAGGAATTCGTGGCAGGAAAGAGGAAGGAAAGAAAGTTTCTCTCCCTCTGCCTGCTTTGCTCAGAGGACTGCATGAAGTCAGGGAGTTCTCCCTTTCACTGAGAAACGTGCGGGCTGCTGTTGCCTGGGCGCTCTCTTCTTTGCAAAAGAGTCTGCAGTTCCACGCTTTGAACCGTGGAAAGGCGCCGGGCTCTGCTAAGATTTCCCCCGGCGCTTCGTTTGCCCTGGGCCAAAGCGAGCCTTCACAATAGCTGAACGCTAACACTGCATACTCGTTCCACTTCCAGAAGCGGGCTACGGCGAGGCAGTTCTCCGGGGGAAAACGGCCCTTCGCGAAGGGCAGATCTGCCGAGCTCATTGCGGGAAAGCGAAAGCAAAGGACGCTTTTCTCCCTCTAACCGCTTTCGTCAGAGGAACGGGGAAAGTCACAGTGTTCTTTCTCTCCCTGAGATACACACAATCTGACGTTGCCTCTGAGCTCCGTTGCTGGCAAAGAACTGAAACGGACATACATTCCTGTGGGGAAACACAGGGCTTTGCTAGGATTTCTCTAGGCAGTGTGTTTTCCCTGGGCCTCACTGTAGCAACACTATCTCGCCAGGGCAACACTGCATGGGATTTCCTCTGCCAGGAGAGAGCTGCTGCTTTGTAGTTTGTGCTGGGAAACTTTGCTTTGGCAAGTGCCAATTGACCGCATTCAGGCAGAAAGAAAAGAGAATAGCAAGAGGCCTTTTCTCCCCGGCTGCTTTCCCAAGCCCTTCCAGCTCAAACTATGTCGTTGCTCCTCTGGAAGGATCCCTGCACCACGGCGTAGTTTTTCTGAAGAAGCCCTGCGTTTGCAAGAGCAAATGAGGAATTCGTGGCAGGAAAGAGGAAGGAAAGAAAGTTTCTCTCCCTCTGCCTGCTTTGCTCAGAGGACTGCATGAAGTCAGGGAGTTCTCCCTTTCACTGAGAAACGTGCGGGCTGCTGTTGCCTGGGCGCTCTCTTCTTTGCAAAAGAGTCTGCAGTTCCACGCTTTGAACCGTGGAAAGGCGCCGGGCTCTGCTAAGATTTCCCCCGGCGCTTCGTTTGCCCTGGGCCAAAGCGAGCCTTCACAATAGCTGAACGCTAACACTGCATACTCGTTCCACTTCCAGAACCGGGCTACGGCGAGGCAGTTCTCCGGGGGAAAACGGCCCTTCGCGAAGGGCAGATCTGCCGAGCTCATTGCGGGAAAGCGAAAGCAAAGGACGCTTTTCTCCCTCTAACCGCTTTCGTCAGAGGAACGGGGGAAGTCACAGTGTTCTTTCTCTCCCTGAGATACACACAATCTGACGTTGCCTCTGAGCTCCGTTGCTGGCAAAGAACTGAAAGTGACATACATTCCTGTGGGGAAACACAGGGCTTTGCTAGGATTTCTCTAGGCAGTGTGTTTTCCCTGGGCCTCACTGTAGCAACTCTATCTCGCAAGGGCAGAACTGCATGGGATTTCCTCTGCCAGGAGAGAGCTGCTGCTTTGTAGTTTGTGCTGGGAAACCTTGCCTTGGCAAGTGCGAATTGACCGCATTCAGGCAGAAAGAAAAGAGAATAGCAAGAGGCCTTTTCTCCCCGGCTGCTCTGCCAAGCCCTTCCAGCTCAAACTATGTCGTTGCTCCTCTGGAAGGATCCCTGCACCGCGGCGTAGTTTTTCCGAAGAAGCCCTGCGTTTGCAAGAGCAAATGAGGAATTCGTGGCAGGAAAGAGGAAGGAAAGAAAGTTTCTCTCCCTCTGCCTGCCTTGCTCAGAGGACTGGATGAAGTCAGGGACTTCTCCCTTTCACTGAGAAACGTGCGGGCTGCTGTTGCCTGGGCGCTCTCTTCTTTGCAAAAGAGTCTGCAGTTCCACGCTTTGAACCGTGGAAAGGCGCCGGGCTCTGCTAAGATTTCCCCCGGCGCTTCGTTTGCCCTGGGCCAAAGCGAGCCTTCACAATAGCTGAACGCTAACACTGCATACTCGTTCCACTTCCAGAACCGGGCTACGGCGAGGCAGTTCTCCGGGGGAAAACGGCCCTTCGCGAAGGGCAGATCTGCCGAGCTCATTGCGGGAAAGCGAAAGCAAAGGACGCTTTTCTCCCTCTAACCGCTTTCGTCAGAGGAACGGGGAAAGTCACAGTGTTCTTTCTCTCCCTGAGATACACACAATCTGACGTTGCCTCTGAGCTCCGTTGCTGGCAAAGAACTGAAACGGACATACATTCCTGTGGGGAAACACAGGGCTTTGCTAGGATTTCTCTAGGCAGTGTGTTTTCCCTGGGCCTCACTGTAGCAACACTATCTCGCCAGGGCAACACTGCATGGGATTTCCTCTGCCAGGAGAGAGCTGCTGCTTTGTAGTTTGTGCTGGGAAACTTTGCTTTGGCAAGTGCCAATTGACCGCATTCAGGCAGAAAGAAAAGAGAATAGCAAGAGGCCTTTTCTCCCCGGCTGCTTTCCCAAGCCCTTCCAGCTCAAACTATGTCGTTGCTCCTCTGGAAGGATCCCTGCACCACGGCGTAGTTTTTCTGAAGAAGCCCTGCGTTTGCAAGAGCAAATGAGGAATTCGTGGCAGGAAAGAGGAAGGAAAGAAAGTTTCTCTCCCTCTGCCTGCTTTGCTCAGAGGACTGCATGAAGTCAGGGAGTTCTCCCTTTCACTGAGAAACGTGCGGGCTGCTGTTGCCTGGGCGCTCTCTTCTTTGCAAAAGAGTCTGCAGTTCCACGCTTTGAACCGTGGAAAGGCGCCGGGCTCTGCTAAGATTTCCCCCGGCGCTTCGTTTGCCCTGGGCCAA
Source organism: Elephas maximus indicus (assembly GCF_024166365.1). NCBI lineage: Eukaryota > Metazoa > Chordata > Mammalia > Proboscidea > Elephantidae > Elephas > Elephas maximus. The sequence continues at coordinate 1,320,296 of NC_064822.1, forward strand.
AGCGAGCCTTCACAATAGCTGAACGCTAACACTGCATACTCGTTCCACTTCCAGAACCGGGCTACGGCGAGGCAGTTCTCCGGGGGAAAACGGCCCTTCGCGAAGGGCAGATCTGCCGAGCTCATTGCGGGAAAGCGAAAGCAAAGGACGCTTTTCTCCCTCTAACCGCTTTCGTCAGAGGAACGGGGGAAGTCACAGTGTTCTTTCTCTCCCTGAGATACACACAATCTGACGTTGCCTCTGAGCTCCGTTGCTGGCAAAGAACTGAAAGTGACATACATTCCTGTGGGGAAACACAGGGCTTTGCTAGGATTTCTCTAGGCAGTGTGTTTTCCCTGGGCCTCACTGTAGCAACTCTATCTCGCAAGGGCAGAACTGCATGGGATTTCCTCTGCCAGGAGAGAGCTGCTGCTTTGTAGTTTGTGCTGGGAAACCTTGCCTTGGCAAGTGCGAATTGACCGCATTCAGGCAGAAAGAAAAGAGAATAGCAAGAGGCCTTTTCTCCCCGGCTGCTCTGCCAAGCCCTTCCAGCTCAAACTATGTCGTTGCTCCTCTGGAAGGATCCCTGCACCGCGGCGTAGTTTTTCCGAAGAAGCCCTGCGTTTGCAAGAGCAAATGAGGAATTCGTGGCAGGAAAGAGGAAGGAAAGAAAGTTTCTCTCCCTCTGCCTGCCTTGCTCAGAGGACTGGATGAAGTCAGGGACTTCTCCCTTTCACTGAGAAACGTGCGGGCTGCTGTTGCCTGGGCGCTCTCTTCTTTGCAAAAGAGTCTGCAGTTCCACGCTTTGAACCGTGGAAAGGCGCCGGGCTCTGCTAAGATTTCCCCCGGCGCTTCGTTTGCCCTGGGCCAAAGCGAGCCTTCACAATAGCTGAACGCTAACACTGCATACTCGTTCCACTTCCAGAACCGGGCTACGGCGAGGCAGTTCTCCGGGGGAAAACGGCCCTTCGCGAAGGGCAGATCTGCCGAGCTCATTGCGGGAAAGCGAAAGCAAAGGACGCTTTTCTCCCTCTAACCGCTTTCGTCAGAGGAACGGGGGAAGTCACAGTGTTCTTTCTCTCACTGAGATACACACAATCTGACGTTGCCTCTGAGCTCCGTTGCTGGCAAAGAACTGAAACTGACATACATTCCTGTGGGGACACCCAGGGCTTTGCTAGGATTTCTCTAGGCAGTGTGTTTTCCCTGGGCCTCACTGTAGCAACACTATCTCGCCAGGGCAACACTGCATGGCATATCCTCTGCCAGGATAGAGCTGCTGCTTTGTAGTTTGTGCTGGGAAACCTTGCTTTGGCAAGTGCCAATTGACCGCATTCAGGCAGAAAGAAAAGAGAATAGCAAGAGGCCTTTTCTCCCCGGCTGCTCTGCCAAGCCCTTCCAGCTCAAACTATGAAGTTGCTCCTCTGGAAGGATCCCTGCACCGCGGCGTAGTTTTTCCGAAGAAGCCCTGCGTTTGCAAGAGCAAATGAGGAATTCGTGGCAGGAAAGAGGAAGGAAAGAAAGTTTCTCTCCCTCTGCCTGCTTTGCTCAGAGGACTGCATGAAGTCAGGGAGTTCTCCCTTTCACTGAGAAACGTGCGGGCTGCTGTTGCCTGGGCGCTCTCTTCTTTGCAAAAGAGTCTGCAGTTCCACGCTTTGAACCGTGGAAAGGCGCCGGGCTCTGCTAAGATTTCCCCCGGCGCTTCGTTTGCCCTGGGCCAAAGCGAGCCTTCACAATAGCTGAACGCTAACACTGCATACTCGTTCCACTTCCAGAACCGGGCTACGGCGAGGCAGTTCTCCGGGGGAAAACGGCCCTTCGCGAAGGGCAGATCTGCCGAGCTCATTGCGGGAAAGCGAAAGCAAAGGACGCTTTTCTCCCTCTAACCGCTTTCGTCAGAGGAACGGGGGAAGTCACAGTGTTCTTTCTCTCCCTGAGATACACACAATCTGACGTTGCCTCTGAGCTCCGTTGCTGGCAAAGAACTGAAACGGACATACATTCCTGTGGGGAAACACAGGGCTTTGCTAGGATTTCTCTAGGCAGTGTGTTTTCCCTGGGCCTCACTGTAGCAACACTATCTCGCCAGGGCAACACTGCATGGGATTTCCTCTGCCAGGAGAGAGCTGCTGCTTTGTAGTTTGTGCTGGGAAACTTTGCTTTGGCAAGTGCCAATTGACCGCATTCAGGCAGAAAGAAAAGAGAATAGCAAGAGGCCTTTTCTCCCCGGCTGCTTTCCCAAGCCCTTCCAGCTCAAACTATGTCGTTGCTCCTCTGGAAGGATCCCTGCACCGCGGCGTAGTTTTTCCGAAGAAGCCCTGCGTTTGCAAGAGCAAATGAGGAATTCGTGGCAGGAAAGAGGAAGGAAAGAAAGTTTCTCTCCCTCTGCCTGCTTTGCTCAGAGGACTGCATGAAGTCAGGGACTTCTCCCTTTCACTGGGAAACGTGCGGGCTGCTGTTGCCTGGGCGCTCTCTTCTTTGCAAAAGAGTCTGCAGTTCCACGCTTTGAACCGTGGAACGGCGCCGGGCTCTGCTAAGATTTCCCCCGGCGCTTCGTTTGCCCTGGGCCAAAGCGAGCCTTCACAATAGCTGAACGCTAACACTGCATACTCGTTCCACTTCCAGAACCGGGCTACGGCGAGGCAGTTCTCCGGGGGAAAACGGCCCTTCGCGAAGGGCAGATCTGCCGAGCTCATTGCGGGAAAGCGAAAGCAAAGGACGCTTTTCTCCCTCTAACCGCTTTCGTCAGAGGAACGGGGGAAGTCACAGTGTTCTTTCTCTCACTGAGATACACACAATCTGACGTTGCCTCTGAGCTCCGTTGCTGGCAAAGAACTGAAACTGACATACATTCCTGTGGGGACACCCAGGGCTTTGCTAGGATTTCTCTAGGCAGTGTGTTTTCCCTGGGCCTCACTGTAGCAACACTATCTCGCCAGGGCAACACTGCATGGCATATCCTCTGCCAGGATAGAGCTGCTGCTTTGTAGTTTGTGCTGGGAAACCTTGCTTTGGCAAGTGCCAATTGACCGCATTCAGGCAGAAAGAAAAGAGAATAGCAAGAGGCCTTTTCTCCCCGGCTGCTCTGCCAAGCCCTTCCAGCTCAAACTATGAAGTTGCTCCTCTGGAAGGATCCCTGCACCGCGGCGTAGTTTTTCCGAAGAAGCCCTGCGTTTGCAAGAGCAAATGAGGAATTCGTGGCAGGAAAGAGGAAGGAAAGAAAGTTTCTCTCCCTCTGCCTGCTTTGCTCAGAGGACTGCATGAAGTCAGGGAGTTCTCCCTTTCACTGAGAAACGTGCGGGCTGCTGTTGCCTGGGCGCTCTCTTCTTTGCAAAAGAGTCTGCAGTTCCACGCTTTGAACCGTGGAAAGGCGCCGGGCTCTGCTAAGATTTCCCCCGGCGCTTCGTTTGCCCTGGGCCAAAGCGAGCCTTCACAATAGCTGAACGCTAACACTGCATACTCGTTCCACTTCCAGAACCGGGCTACGGCGAGGCAGTTCTCCGGGGGAAAACGGCCCTTCGCGAAGGGCAGATCTGCCGAGCTCATTGCGGGAAAGCGAAAGCAAAGGACGCTTTTCTCCCTCTAACCGCTTTCGTCAGAGGAACGGGGGAAGTCACAGTGTTCTTTCTCTCCCTGAGATACACACAATCTGACGTTGCCTCTGAGCTCCGTTGCTGGCAAAGAACTGAAACGGACATACATTCCTGTGGGGAAACACAGGGCTTTGCTAGGATTTCTCTAGGCAGTGTGTTTTCCCTGGGCCTCACTGTAGCAACACTATCTCGCCAGGGCAACACTGCATGGGATTTCCTCTGCCAGGAGAGAGCTGCTGCTTTGTAGTTTGTGCTGGGAAACTTTGCTTTGGCAAGTGCCAATTGACCGCATTCAGGCAGAAAGAAAAGAGAATAGCAAGAGGCCTTTTCTCCCCGGCTGCTTTCCCAAGCCCTTCCAGCTCAAACTATGTCGTTGCTCCTCTGGAAGGATCCCTGCACCGCGGCGTAGTTTTTCCGAAGAAGCCCTGCGTTTGCAAGAGCAAATGAGGAATTCGTGGCAGGAAAGAGGAAGGAAAGAAAGTTTCTCTCCCTCTGCCTGCTTTGCTCAGAGGACTGCATGAAGTCAGGGACTTCTCCCTTTCACTGGGAAACGTGCGGGCTGCTGTTGCCTGGGCGCTCTCTTCTTTGCAAAAGAGTCTGCAGTTCCACGCTTTGAACCGTGGAACGGCGCCGGGCTCTGCTAAGATTTCCCCCGGCGCTTCGTTTGCCCTGGGCCAAAGCGAGCCTTCACAATAGCTGAACGCTAACACTGCATACTCGTTCCACTTCCAGAACCGGGCTACGGCGAGGCAGTTCTCCGGGGGAAAACGGCCCTTCGCGAAGGGCAGATCTGCCGAGCTCATTGCGGGAAAGCGAAAGCAAAGGACGCTTTTCTCCCTCTAACCGCTTTCGTCAGAGGAACGGGGGAAGTCACAGTGTTCTTTCTCTCACTGAGATACACACAATCTGACGTTGCCTCTGAGCTCCGTTGCTGGCAAAGAACTGAAACTGACATACATTCCTGTGGGGACACCCAGGGCTTTGCTAGGATTTCTCTAGGCAGTGTGTTTTCCCTGGGCCTCACTGTAGCAACACTATCTCGCCAGGGCAACACTGCATGGCATATCCTCTGCCAGGATAGAGCTGCTGCTTTGTAGTTTGTGCTGGGAAACCTTGCTTTGGCAAGTGCCAATTGACCGCATTCAGGCAGAAAGAAAAGAGAATAGCAAGAGGCCTTTTCTCCCCGGCTGCTCTGCCAAGCCCTTCCAGCTCAAACTATGAAGTTGCTCCTCTGGAAGGATCCCTGCACCGCGGTGTAGTTTTTCCGAAGAAGCCCTGCGTTTGCAAGAGCAAATGAGGAATTCGTGGCAGGAAAGAGGAAGGAAAGAAAGTTTCTCTCCCTCTGCCTGCTTTGCTCACAGGACTGGATGAAGTCAGGGACTTCTCCCTTTCACTGAGAAACGTACGGGCTGCTGTTGCCTGGGCGCTCTCTTCTTTGCAAAAGAGTCTGCAGTTCCACGCTTTGAACCGTGGAAAGGCGCCGGGCTCTGCTAAGATTTCCCCCGGCGCTTCGTTTGCCCTGGGCCAAAGCGAGCCTTCACAATAGCTGAACGCTAACACTGCATACTCGTTCCACTTCCAGAACCGGGCTACGGCGAGGCTGTTCTCCGGGGGAAAACGGCCCTTCGCGAAGGGCAGATCTGCCGAGCTCATTGCGGGAAAGCGAAAGCAAAGGACGCTTTTCTCCCTCTAACCGCTTTCGTCAGAGGAACGGGGAAAGTCACAGTGTTCTTTCTCTCACTGAGATACACACAATCTGACGTTGCCTCTGAGCTCCGTTGCTGGCAAAGAACTGAAACGGACATACATTCCTGTGGGGAAACACAGGGCTTTGCTAGGATTTCTCTAGGCAGTGTGTTTTCCCTGGGCCTCACTGTAGCAACACTATCTCGCCAGGGCAACACTGCATGGGATTTCCTCTGCCAGGAGAGAGCTGCTGCTTTGTAGTTTGTGCTGGGAAACTTTGCTTTGGCAAGTGCCAATTGACCGCATTCAGGCAGAAAGAAAAGAGAATAGCAAGAGGCCTTTTCTCCCCGGCTGCTTTCCCAAGCCCTTCCAGCTCAAACTATGTCGTTGCTCCTCTGGAAGGATACCTGCACCACGGCGTAGTTTTTCTGAAGAAGCCCTGCGTTTGCAAGAGCAAATGAGGAATTCGTGGCAGGAAAGAGGAAGGAAAGAAAGTTTCTCTCCCTCTGCCTGCTTTGCTCAGAGGACTGCATGAAGTCAGGGAGTTCTCCCTTTCACTGAGAAACGTGCGGGCTGCTGTTGCCTGGGCGCTCTCTTCTTTGCAAAAGAGTCTGCAGTTCCACGCTTTGAACCGTGGAAAGGCGCCGGGCTCTGCTAAGATTTCCCCCGGCGCTTCGTTTGCCCTGGGCCAAAGCGAGCCTTCACAATAGCTGAACGCTAACACTGCATACTCGTTCCACTTCCAGAACCGGGCTACGGCGAGGCAGTTCTCCGGGGGAAAACGGCCCTTCGCGAAGGGCAGATCTGCCGAGCTCATTGCGGGAAAGCGAAAGCAAAGGACGCTTTTCTCCCTCTAACCGCTTTCGTCAGAGGAACGGGGGAAGTCACAGTGTTCTTTCTCTCCCTGAGATACACACAATCTGACGTTGCCTCTGAGCTCCGTTGCTGGCAAAGAACTGAAAGTGACATACATTCCTGTGGGGAAACACAGGGCTTTGCTAGGATTTCTCTAGGCAGTGTGTTTTCCCTGGGCCTCACTGTAGCAACTCTATCTCGCAAGGGCAGAACTGCATGGGGTTTCCTCTGCCAGGAGAGAGCTGCTGCTTTGTAGTTTGTGCTGGGAAACCTTGCTTTGGCAAGTGCCAATTGACCGCATTCAGGCAGAAAGAAAAGAGAATAGCAAGAGGCCTTTTCTCCCCGGCTGCTCTGCCAAGCCCTTCCAGCTCAAACTATGTCGTTGCTCCTCTGGAAGGATCCCTGCACCGCGGCGTAGTTTTTCCGAAGAAGCCCTGCGTTTGCAAGAGCAAATGAGGAATTCGTGGCAGGAAAGAGGAAGGAAAGAAAGTTTCTCTCCCTCTGCCTGCTTTGCTCAGAGGACTGCATGAAGTCAGGGAGTTCTCCCTTTCACTGAGAAACGTGCGGGCTGCTGTTGCCTGGGCGCTCTCTTCTTTGCAAAAGAGTCTGCAGTTCCACGCTTTGAACCGTGGAAAGGCGCCGGGCTCTGCTAAGATTTCCCCCGGCGCTTCGTTTGCCCTGGGCCAAAGCGAGCCTTCACAATAGCTGAACGCTAACACTGCATACTCGTTCCACTTCCAGAACCGGGCTACGGCGAGGCAGTTCTCCGGGGGAAAACGGCCCTTCGCGAAGGGCAGATCTGCCGAGCTCATTGCGGGAAAGCGAAAGCAAAGGACGCTTTTCTCCCTCTAACCGCTTTCGTCAGAGGAACGGGGGAAGTCACAGTGTTCTTTCTCTCACTGAGATACACACAATCTGACGTTGCCTCTGAGCTCCGTTGCTGGCAAAGAACTGAAACGGACATACATTCCTGTGGGGAAACACAGGGCTTTGCTAGGATTTCTCTAGGCAGTGTGTTTTCCCTGGGCCTCACTGTAGCAACACTATCTCGCCAGGGCAACACTGCATGGGATTTCCTCTGCCAGGAGAGAGCTGCTGCTTTGTAGTTTGTGCTGGGAAACTTTGCTTTGGCAAGTGCCAATTGACCGCATTCAGGCAGAAAGAAAAGAGAATAGCAAGAGGCCTTTTCTCCCCGGCTGCTTTCCCAAGCCCTTCCAGCTCAAACTATGTCGTTGCTCCTCTGGAAGGATCCCTGCACCGCGGCGTAGTTTTTCCGAAGAAGCCCTGCGTTTGCAAGAGCAAATGAGGAATTCGTGGCAGGAAAGAGGAAGGAAAGAAAGTTTCTCTCCCTCTGCCTGCTTTGCTCAGAGGACTGCATGAAGTCAGGGACTTCTCCCTTTCACTGGGAAACGTGCTTGCTGCTGTTGCCTGGGCGCTCTCTTCTTTGCAAAAGAGTCTGCAGTTCCACGCTTTGAACCGTGGAACGGCGCCGGGCTCTGCTAAGATTTCCCCCGGCGCTTCGTTTGCCCTGGGCCAAAGCGAGCCTTCACAATAGCTGAACGCTAACACTGCATACTCGTTCCACTTCCAGAACCGGGCTACGGCGAGGCAGTTCTCCGGGGGAAAACGGCCCTTCGCGAAGGGCAGATCTGCCGAGCTCATTGCGGGAAAGCGAAAGCAAAGGACGCTTTTCTCCCTCTAACCGCTTTCGTCAGAGGAACGGGGGAAGTCACAGTGTTCTTTCTCTCACTGAGATACACACAATCTGACGTTGCCTCTGAGCTCCGTTGCTGGCAAAGAACTGAAACTGACATACATTCCTGTGGGGACACCCAGGGCTTTGCTAGGATTTCTCTAGGCAGTGTGTTTTCCCTGGGCCTCACTGTAGCAACACTATCTCGCCAGGGCAACACTGCATGGCATATCCTCTGCCAGGATAGAGCTGCTGCTTTGTAGTTTGTGCTGGGAAACCTTGCTTTGGCAAGTGCCAATTGACCGCATTCAGGCAGAAAGAAAAGAGAATAGCAAGAGGCCTTTTCTCCCCGGCTGCTCTGCCAAGCCCTTCCAGCTCAAACTATGAAGTTGCTCCTCTGGAAGGATCCCTGCACCGCGGCGTAGTTTTTCCGAAGAAGCCCTGCGTTTGCAAGAGCAAATGAGGAATTCGTGGCAGGAAAGAGGAAGGAAAGAAAGTTTCTCTCCCTCTGCCTGCTTTGCTCACAGGACTGGATGAAGTCAGGGACTTCTCCCTTTCACTGAGAAACGTACGGGCTGCTGTTGCCTGGGCGCTCTCTTCTTTGCAAAAGAGTCTGCAGTTCCACGCTTTGAACCGTGGAAAGGCGCCGGGCTCTGCTAAGATTTCCCCCGGCGCTTCGTTTGCCCTGGGCCAAAGCGAGCCTTCACAATAGCTGAACGCTAACACTGCATACTCGTTCCACTTCCAGAACCGGGCTACGGCGAGGCAGTTCTCCGGGGGAAAACGGCCCTTCGCGAAGGGCAGATCTGCCGAGCTCATTGCGGGAAAGCGAAAGCAAAGGACGCTTTTCTCCCTCTAACCGCTTTCGTCAGAGGAACGGGGAAAGTCACAGTGTTCTTTCTCTCCCTGAGATACACACAATCTGACGTTGCCTCTGAGCTCCGTTGCTGGCAAAGAACTGAAACGGACATACATTCCTGTGGGGAAACACAGGGCTTTGCTAGGATTTCTCTAGGCAGTGTGTTTTCCCTGGGCCTCACTGTAGCAACACTATCTCGCCAGGGCAACACTGCATGGGATTTCCTCTGCCAGGAGAGAGCTGCTGCTTTGTAGTTTGTGCTGGGAAACTTTGCTTTGGCAAGTGCCAATTGACCGCATTCAGGCAGAAAGAAAAGAGAATAGCAAGAGGCCTTTTCTCCCCGGCTGCTTTCCCAAGCCCTTCCAGCTCAAACTATGTCGTTGCTCCTCTGGAAGGATCCCTGCACCGCGGCGTAGTTTTTCCGAAGAAGCCCTGCGTTTGCAAGAGCAAATGAGGAATTCGTGGCAGCAAAGAGGAAGGAAAGAAAGTTTCTCTCCCTCTGCCTGCTTTGCTCAGAGGACTGGATGAAGTCAGGGACTTCTCCCTTTCACTGAGAAACGTGCGGGCTGCTGTTGCCTGGGCGCTCTCTTCTTTGCAAAAGAGTCTGCAGTTCCACGCTTTGAACCGTGGAACGGCGCCGGGCTCTGCTAAGATTTCCCCCGGCGCTTCGTTTGCCCTGGGCCAAAGCGAGCCTTCACAATAGCTGAACGCTAACACTGCATACTCGTTCCACTTCCAGAACCGGGCTACGGCGAGGCAGTTCTCCGGGGGAAAACGGCCCTTCGCGAAGGGCAGATCTGCCGAGCTCATTGCGGGAAAGCGAAAGCAAAGGACGCTTTTCTCCCTCTAACCGCTTTCGTCAGAGGAACGGGGGAAGTCACAGTGTTCTTTCTCTCACTGAGATACACACAATCTGACGTTGCCTCTGAGCTCCGTTGCTGGCAAAGAACTGAAACGGACATACATTCCTGTGGGGACACCCAGGGCTTTGCTAGGATTTCTCTAGGCAGTGTGTTTTCCCTGGGCCTCACTGTAGCAACACTATCTCGCCAGGGCAACACTGCATGGGATTTCCTCTGCCAGGATAGAGCTGCTGCTTTGTAGTTTGTGCTGGGAAACCTTGCTTTGGCAAGTGCCAATTGACCGCATTCAGGCAGAAAGAAAAGAGAATAGCAAGAGGCCTTTTCTCCCCGGCTGCTCTGCCAAGCCCTTCCAGCTCAAACTATGAAGTTGCTCCTCTGGAAGGATCCCTGCACCGCGGCGTAGTTTTTCCGAAGAAGCCCTGCGTTTGCAAGAGCAAATGAGGAATTCGTGGCAGGAAAGAGGAAGGAAAGAAAGTTTCTCTCCCTCTGCCTGCTTTGCTCACAGGACTGGATGAAGTCAGGGACTTCTCCCTTTCACTGAGAAACGTACGGGCTGCTGTTGCCTGGGCGCTCTCTTCTTTGCAAAAGAGTCTGCAGTTCCACGCTTTGAACCGTGGAAAGGGGCCGGGCTCTGCTAAGATTTCCCCCGGCGCTTCGTTTGCCCTGGGCCAAAGCGAGCCTTCACAATAGCTGAACGCTAACACTGCATACTCGTTCCACTTCCAGAACCGGGCTACGGCGAGGCAGTTCTCCGGGGGAAAACGGCCCTTCGCGAAGGGCAGATCTGCCGAGCTCATTGCGGGAAAGCGAAAGCAAAGGACGCTTTTCTCCCTCTAACCGCTTTCGTCAGAGGAACGGGGAAAGTCACAGTGTTCTTTCTCTCCCTGAGATACACACAATCTGACGTTGCCTCTGAGCTCCGTTGCTGGCAAAGAACTGAAACGGACATACATTCCTGTGGGGAAACACAGGGCTTTGCTAGGATTTCTCTAGGCAGTGTGTTTTCCCTGGGCCTCACTGTAGCAACACTATCTCGCCAGGGCAACACTGCATGGGATTTCCTCTGCCAGGAGAGAGCTGCTGCTTTGTAGTTTGTGCTGGGAAACTTTGCTTTGGCAAGTGCCAATTGACCGCATTCAGGCAGAAAGAAAAGAGAATAGCAAGAGGCCTTTTCTCCCCGGCTGCTTTCCCAAGCCCTTCCAGCTCAAACTATGTCGTTGCTCCTCTGGAAGGATCCCTGCACCGCGGCGTAGTTTTTCCGAAGAAGCCCTGCGTTTGCAAGAGCAAATGAGGAATTCGTGGCAGCAAAGAGGAAGGAAAGAAAGTTTCTCTCCCTCTGCCTGCTTTGCTCAGAGGACTGGATGAAGTCAGGGACTTCTCCCTTTCACTGAGAAACGTGCGGGCTGCTGTTGCCTGGGCGCTCTCTTCTTTGCAAAAGAGTCTGCAGTTCCACGCTTTGAACCGTGGAACGGCGCCGGGCTCTGCTAAGATTTCCCCCGGCGCTTCGTTTGCCCTGGGCCAAAGCGAGCCTTCACAATAGCTGAACGCTAACACTGCATACTCGTTCCACTTCCAGAAGCGGGCTACGGCGAGGCAGTTCTCCGGGGGAAAACGGCCCTTCGCGAAGGGCAGATCTGCCGAGCTCATTGCGGGAAAGCGAAAGCAAAGGACGCTTTTCTCCCTCTAACCGCTTTCGTCAGAGGAACGGGGGAAGTCACAGTGTTCTTTCTCTCACTGAGATACACACAATCTGACGTTGCCTCTGAGCTCCGTTGCTGGCAAAGAACTGAAACGGACATACATTCCTGTGGGGACACCCAGGGCTTTGCTAGGATTTCTCTAGGCAGTGTGTTTTCCCTGGGCCTCACTGTAGCAACACTATCTCGCCAGGGCAACACTGCATGGGATTTCCTCTGCCAGGATAGAGCTGCTGCTTTGTAGTTTGTGCTGGGAAACCTTGCTTTGGCAAGTGCCAATTGACCGCATTCAGGCAGAAAGAAAAGAGAATAGCAAGAGGCCTTTTCTCCCCGGCTGCTCTGCCAAGCCCTTCCAGCTCAAACTATGTCGTTGCTCCTCTGGAAGGATCCCTGCACCGCGGCGTAGTTTTTCCGAAGAAGCCCTGCGTTTGCAAGAGCAAATGAGGAATTCGTGGCAGGAAAGAGGAAGGAAAGAAAGTTTCTCTCCCTCTGCCTGCTTTGCTCACAGGACTGGATGAAGTCAGGGACTTCTCCCTTTCACTGAGAAACGTACGGGCTGCTGTTGCCTGGGCGCTCTCTTCTTTGCAAAAGAGTCTGCAGTTCCACGCTTTGAACCGTGGAAAGGGGCCGGGCTCTGCTAAGATTTCCCCCGGCGCTTCGTTTGCCCTGGGCCAAAGCGAGCCTTCACAATAGCTGAACGCTAACACTGCATACTCGTTCCACTTCCAGAACCGGGCTACGGCGAGGCAGTTCTCCGGGGGAAAACGGCCCTTCGCGAAGGGCAGATCTGCCGAGCTCATTGCGGGAAAGCGAAAGCAAAGGACGCTTTTCTCCCTCTAACCGCTTTCGTCAGAGGAACGGGGAAAGTCACAGTGTTCTTTCTCTCCCTGAGATACACACAATCTGACGTTGCCTCTGAGCTCCGTTGCTGGCAAAGAACTGAAACGGACATACATTCCTGTGGGGAAACACAGGGCTTTGCTAGGATTTCTCTAGGCAGTGTGTTTTCCCTGGGCCTCACTGTAGCAACACTATCTCGCCAGGGCAACACTGCATGGGATTTCCTCTGCCAGGAGAGAGCTGCTGCTTTGTAGTTTGTGCTGGGAAACTTTGCTTTGGCAAGTGCCAATTGACCGCATTCAGGCAGAAAGAAAAGAGAATAGCAAGAGGCCTTTTCTCCCCGGCTGCTTTCCCAAGCCCTTCCAGCTCAAACTATGTCGTTGCTCCTCTGGAAGGATCCCTGCACCACGGCGTAGTTTTTCCGAAGAAGCCCTGCGTTTGCAAGAGCAAATGAGGAATTCGTGGCAGCAAAGAGGAAGGAAAGAAAGTTTCTCTCCCTCTGCCTGCTTTGCTCAGAGGACTGGATGAAGTCAGGGACTTCTCCCTTTCACTGAGAAACGTGCGGGCTGCTGTTGCCTGGGCGCTCTCTTCTTTGCAAAAGAGTCTGCAGTTCCACGCTTTGAACCGTGGAACGGCGCCGGGCTCTGCTAAGATTTCCCCCGGCGCTTCGTTTGCCCTGGGCCAAAGCGAGCCTTCACAATAGCTGAACGCTAACACTGCATACTCGTTCCACTTCCAGAAGCGGGCTACGGCGAGGCAGTTCTCCGGGGGAAAACGGCCCTTCGCGAAGGGCAGATCTGCCGAGCTCATTGCGGGAAAGCGAAAGCAAAGGACGCTTTTCTCCCTCTAACCGCTTTCGTCAGAGGAACGGGGGAAGTCACAGTGTTCTTTCTCTCCCTGAGATACACACAATCTGACGTTGCCTCTGAGCTCCGTTGCTGGCAAAGAACTGAAACTGACATACATTCCTGTGGGGACACCCAGGGCTTTGCTAGGATTTCTCTAGGCAGTGTGTTTTCCCTGGGCCTCACTGTAGCAACACTATCTCGCCAGGGCAACACTGCATGGCATATCCTCTGCCAGGATAGAGCTGCTGCTTTGTAGTTTGTGCTGGGAAACCTTGCTTTGGCAAGTGCGAATTGACCGCATTCAGGCAGAAAGAAAAGAGAATAGCAAGAGGCCTTTTCTCCCCGGCTGCTCTGCCAAGCCCTTCCAGCTCAAACTATGAAGTTGCTCCTCTGGAAGGATCCCTGCACCGCGGCGTAGTTTTTCCGAAGAAGCCCTGCGTTTGCAAGAGCAAATGAGGAATTCGTGGCAGGAAAGAGGAAGGAAAGAAAGTTTCTCTCCCTCTGCCTGCTTTGCTCACAGGACTGGATGAAGTCAGGGACTTCTCCCTTTCACTGAGAAACGTACGGGCTGCTGTTGCCTGGGCGCTCTCTTCTTTGCAAAAGAGTCTGCAGTTCCACGCTTTGAACCGTGGAAAGGCGCCGGGCTCTGCTAAGATTTCCCCCGGCGCTTCGTTTGCCCTGGGCCAAAGCGAGCCTTCACAATAGCTGAACGCTAACACTGCATACTCGTTCCACTTCCAGAAGCGGGCTACGGCGAGGCAGTTCTCCGGGGGAAAACGGCCCTTCGCGAAGGGCAGATCTGCCGAGCTCATTGCGGGAAAGCGAAAGCAAAGGACGCTTTTCTCCCTCTAACCGCTTTCGTCAGAGGAACGGGGAAAGTCACAGTGTTCTTTCTCTCCCTGAGATACACACAATCTGACGTTGCCTCTGAGCTCCGTTGCTGGCAAAGAACTGAAACTGACATACATTCCTGTGGGGACACCCAGGGCTTTGCTAGGATTTCTCTAGGCAGTGTGTTTTCCCTGGGCCTCACTGTAGCAACACTATCTCGCCAGGGCAACACTGCATGGCATATCCTCTGCCAGGATAGAGCTGCTGCTTTGTAGTTTGTGCTGGGAAACCTTGCTTTGGCAAGTGCCAATTGACCGCATTCAGGCAGAAAGAAAAGAGAATAGCAAGAGGCCTTTTCTCCCCGGCTGCTCTGCCAAGCCCTTCCAGCTCAAACTATGAAGTTGCTCCTCTGGAAGGATCCCTGCACCGCGGCGTAGTTTTTCCGAAGAAGCCCTGCGTTTGCAAGAGCAAATGAGGAATTCGTGGCAGGAAAGAGGAAGGAAAGAAAGTTTCTCTCCCTCTGCCTGCTTTGCTCACAGGACTGGATGAAGTCAGGGACTTCTCCCTTTCACTGAGAAACGTGCGGGCTGCTGTTGCCTGGGCGCTCTCTTCTTTGCAAAAGAGTCTGCAGTTCCACGCTTTGAACCGTGGAAAGGCGCCGGGCTCTGCTAAGATTTCCACCGGCGCTTCGTTTGCCCTGGGCCAAAGCGAGCCTTCACAATAGCTGAACGCTAACACTGCATACTCGTTCCACTTCCAGAACCGGGCTACGGCGAGGCAGTTCTCCGGGGGAAAACGGCCCTTCGCGAAGGGCAGATCTGCCGAGCTCATTGCGGGAAAGCGAAAGCAAAGGACGCTTTTCTCCCTCTAACCGCTTTCGTCAGAGGAACGGGGAAAGTCACAGTGTTCTTTCTCTCCCTGAGATACACACAATCTGACGTTGCCTCTGAGCTCCGTTGCTGGCAAAGAACTGAAACGGACATACATTCCTGTGGGGAAACCCAGGGCTTTGCTAGGATTTCTCTAGGCAGTGTGTTTTCCCTGGGCCTCACTGTAGCAACACTATCTCGCCAGGGCAACACTGCATGGGATTTCCTCTGCCAGGAGAGAGCTGCTGCTTTGTAGTTTGTGCTGGGAAACTTTGCTTTGGCAAGTGCCAATTGACCGCATTCAGGCAGAAAGAAAAGAGAATAGCAAGAGGCCTTTTCTCCCCGGCTGCTTTCCCAAGCCCTTCCAGCTCAAACTATGTCGTTGCTCCTCTGGAAGGATCCCTGCACCACGGCGTAGTTTTTCCGAAGAAGCCCTGCGTTTGCAAGAGCAAATGAGGAATTCGTGGCAGCAAAGAGGAAGGAAAGAAAGTTTCTCTCCCTCTGCCTGCTTTGCTCAGAGGACTGGATGAAGTCAGGGACTTCTCCCTTTCACTGAGAAACGTGCGGGCTGCTGTTGCCTGGGCGCTCTCTTCTTTGCAAAAGAGTCTGCAGTTCCACGCTTTGAACCGTGGAACGGCGCCGGGCTCTGCTAAGATTTCCCCCGGCGCTTCGTTTGCCCTGGGCCAAAGCGAGCCTTCACAATAGCTGAACGCTAACACTGCATACTCGTTCCACTTCCAGAACCGGGCTACGGCGAGGCAGTTCTCCGGGGGAAAACGGCCCTTCGCGAAGGGCAGATCTGCCGAGCTCATTGCGGGAAAGCGAAAGCAAAGGACGCTTTTCTCCCTCTAACCGCTTTCGTCAGAGGAACGGGGAAAGTCACAGTGTTCTTTCTCTCCCTGAGATACACACAATCTGACGTTGCCTCTGAGCTCCGTTGCTGGCAAAGAACTGAAACGGACATACATTCCTGTGGGGAAACACAGGGCTTTGCTAGGATTTCTCTAGGCAGTGTGTTTTCCCTGGGCCTCACTGTAGCAACACTATCTCGCCAGGGCAACACTGCATGGGATTTCCTCTGCCAGGAGAGAGCTGCTGCTTTGTAGTTTGTGCTGGGAAACTTTGCTTTGGCAAGTGCCAATTGACCGCATTCAGGCAGAAAGAAAAGAGAATAGCAAGAGGCCTTTTCTCCCCGGCTGCTTTCCCAAGCCCTTCCAGCTCAAACTATGTCGTTGCTCCTCTGGAAGGATCCCTGCACCACGGCGTAGTTTTTCCGAAGAAGCCCTGCGTTTGCAAGAGCAAATGAGGAATTCGTGGCAGCAAAGAGGAAGGAAAGAAAGTTTCTCTCCCTCTGCCTGCTTTGCTCAGAGGACTGGATGAAGTCAGGGACTTCTCCCTTTCACTGAGAAACGTGCGGGCTGCTGTTGCCTGGGCGCTCTCTTCTTTGCAAAAGAGTCTGCAGTTCCACGCTTTGAACCGTGGAACGGCGCCGGGCTCTGCTAAGATTTCCCCCGGCGCTTCGTTTGCCCTGGGCCAAAGCGAGCCTTCACAATAGCTGAACGCTAACACTGCATACTCGTTCCACTTCCAGAACCGGGCTACGGCGAGGCAGTTCTCCGGGGAAAAACGGCCCTTCGCGAAGGGCAGATAGGCGAGCTCATTGCGGGAAAGCGAAAGCAAAGGACGCTTTTCTCCCTCTAACCGCTTTCGTCAGAGGAACGGGGGAAGTCACAGTGTTCTTTCTCTCCCTGAGATACACACAATCTGACGTTGCCTCTGAGCTCCGTTGCTGGCAAAGAACTGAAACTGACATACATTCCTGTGGGGACACCCAGGGCTTTGCTAGGATTTCTCTAGGCAGTGTGTTTTCCCTGGGCCTCACTGTAGCAACACTATCTCGCCAGGGCAACACTGCATGGCATATCCTCTGCCAGGATAGAGCTGCTGCTTTGTAGTTTGTGCTGGGAAACCTTGCTTTGGCAAGTGCCAATTGACCGCATTCAGGCAGAAAGAAAAGAGAATAGCAAGAGGCCTTTTCTCCCCGGCTGCTCTGCCAAGCCCTTCCAGCTCAAACTATGAAGTTGCTCCTCTGGAAGGATCCCTGCACCGCGGCGTAGTTTTTCCGAAGAAGCCCTGCGTTTGCAAGAGCAAATGAGGAATTCGTGGCAGGAAAGAGGAAGGAAAGAAAGTTTCTCTCCCTCTGCCTGCTTTGCTCACAGGACTGGATGAAGTCAGGGACTTCTCCCTTTCACTGAGAAACGTACGGGCTGCTGTTGCCTGGGCGCTCTCTTCTTTGCAAAAGAGTCTGCAGTTCCACGCTTTGAACCGTGGAAAGGCGCCGGGCTCTGCTAAGATTTCCCCCGGCGCTTCGTTTGCCCTGGGCCAAAGCGAGCCTTCACAATAGCTGAACGCTAACACTGCATACTCGTTCCACTTCCAGAACCGGGCTACGGCGAGGCAGTTCTCCGGGGGAAAACGGCCCTTCGCGAAGGGCAGATCTGCCGAGCTCATTGCGGGAAAGCGAAAGCAAAGGACGCTTTTCTCCCTCTAACCGCTTTCGTCAGAGGAACGGGGAAAGTCACAGTGTTCTTTCTCTCCCTGAGATACACACAATCTGACGTTGCCTCTGAGCTCCGTTGCTGGCAAAGAACTGAAACGGACATACATTCCTGTGGGGAAACACAGGGCTTTGCTAGGATTTCTCTAGGCAGTGTGTTTTCCCTGGGCCTCACTGTAGCAACACTATCTCGCCAGGGCAACACTGCATGGGATTTCCTCTGCCAGGAGAGAGCTGCTGCTTTGTAGTTTGTGCTGGGAAACTTTGCTTTGGCAAGTGCCAATTGACCGCATTCAGGCAGAAAGAAAAGAGAATAGCAAGAGGCCTTTTCTCCCCGGCTGCTTTCCCAAGCCCTTCCAGCTCAAACTATGTCGTTGCTCCTCTGGAAGGATCCCTGCACCACGGCGTAGTTTTTCCGAAGAAGCCCTGCGTTTGCAAGAGCAAATGAGGAATTCGTGGCAGCAAAGAGGAAGGAAAGAAAGTTTCTCTCCCTCTGCCTGCTTTGCTCAGAGGACTGGATGAAGTCAGGGACTTCTCCCTTTCACTGAGAAACGTGCGGGCTGCTGTTGCCTGGGCGCTCTCTTCTTTGCAAAAGAGTCTGCAGTTCCACGCTTTGAACCGTGGAACGGCGCCGGGCTCTGCTAAGATTTCCCCCGGCGCTTCGTTTGCCCTGGGCCAAAGCGAGCCTTCACAATAGCTGAACGCTAACACTGCATACTCGTTCCACTTCCAGAAGCGGGCTACGGCGAGGCAGTTCTCCGGGGGAAAACGGCCCTTCGCGAAGGGCAGATCTGCCGAGCTCATTGCGGGAAAGCGAAAGCAAAGGACGCTTTTCTCCCTCTAACCGCTTTCGTCAGAGGAACGGGGAAAGTCACAGTGTTCTTTCTCTCCCTGAGATACACACAATCTGACGTTGCCTCTGAGCTCCGTTGCTGGCAAAGAACTGAAACGGACATACATTCCTGTGGGGAAACCCAGGGCTTTGCTAGGATTTCTCTAGGCAGTGTGTTTTCCCTGGGCCTCACTGTAGCAACACTATCTCGCCAGGGCAACACTGCATGGGATTTCCTCTGCCAGGAGAGAGCTGCTGCTTTGTAGTTTGTGCTGGGAAACTTTGCTTTGGCAAGTGCCAATTGACCGCATTCAGGCAGAAAGAAAAGAGAATAGCAAGAGGCCTTTTCTCCCCGGCTGCTTTCCCAAGCCCTTCCAGCTCAAACTATGTCGTTGCTCCTCTGGAAGGATCCCTGCACCACGGCGTAGTTTTTCCGAAGAAGCCCTGCGTTTGCAAGAGCAAATGAGGAATTCGTGGCAGCAAAGAGGAAGGAAAGAAAGTTTCTCTCCCTCTGCCTGCTTTGCTCAGAGGACTGGATGAAGTCAGGGACTTCTCCCTTTCACTGAGAAACGTGCGGGCTGCTGTTGCCTGGGCGCTCTCTTCTTTGCAAAAGAGTCTGCAGTTCCACGCTTTGAACCGTGGAACGGCGCCGGGCTCTGCTAAGATTTCCCCCGGCGCTTCGTTTGCCCTGGGCCAAAGCGAGCCTTCACAATAGCTGAACGCTAACACTGCATACTCGTTCCACTTCCAGAACCGGGCTACGGCGAGGCAGTTCTCCGGGGGAAAACGGCCCTTCGCGAAGGGTAGATAGGCGAGCTCATTGCGGGAAAGCGAAAGCAAAGGACGCTTTTCTCCCTCTAACCGCTTTCGTCAGAGGAACGGGGGAAGTCACAGTGTTCTTTCTCTCACTGAGATACACACAATCTGACGTTGCCTCTGAGCTCCGTTGCTGGCAAAGAACTGAAACTGACATACATTCCTGTGGGGACACCCAGGGCTTTGCTAGGATTTCTCTAGGCAGTGTGTTTTCCCTGGGCCTCACTGTAGCAACACTATCTCGCCAGGGCAACACTGCATGGCATATCCTCTGCCAGGATAGAGCTGCTGCTTTGTAGTTTGTGCTGGGAAACCTTGCTTTGGCAAGTGCCAATTGACCGCATTCAGGCAGAAAGAAAAGAGAATAGCAAGAGGCCTTTTCTCCCCGGCTGCTCTGCCAAGCCCTTCCAGCTCAAACTATGTCGTTGCTCCTCTGGAAGGATCCCTGCACCGCGGCGTAGTTTTTCCGAAGAAGCCCTGCGTTTGCAAGAGCAAATGAGGAATTCGTGGCAGGAAAGAGGAAGGAAAGAAAGTTTCTCTCCCTCTGCCTGCTTTGCTCAGAGGACTGGATGAAGTCAGGGAGTTCTCCCTTTCACTGACAAACGTGCGGGCTGCTGTTGCCTGGGCGCTCTCTTCTTTGCAAAAGAGTCTGCAGTTCCACGCTTTGAACCGTGGAAAGGCGCCGGGCTCTGCTAAGATTTCCCCCAGCGCTTCGTTTGCCCTGGGCCAAAGCGAGCCTTCACAATAGCTGAACGCTAACACTGCATACTCGTTCCACTTCCAGAAGCGGGCTACGGCGAGGCAGTTCTCCGGGGGAAAACGGCCCTTCGCGAAGGGCAGATCTGCCGAGCTCATTGCGGGAAAGCGAAAGCAAAGGACGCTTTTCTCCCTCTAACCGCTTTCGTCAGAGGAACGGGGAAAGTCACAGTGTTCTTTCTCTCCCTGAGATACACACAATCTGACGTTGCCTCTGAGCTCCGTTGCTGGCAAAGAACTGAAACTGACATACATTCCTGTGGGGACACCCAGGGCTTTGCTAGGATTTCTCTAGGCAGTGTGTTTTCCCTGGGCCTCACTGTAGCAACACTATCTCGCCGGGGGAACACTGCATGGCATATCCTCTGCCAGGAGAGAGCTGCTGCTTTGTACTTTGTGCTGGGAAACCTTGCTTTGGCAAGTGCCAATTGACCGCATTCAGGCAGAAAGAAAAGAGAATAGCAAGAGGCCTTTTCTCCCCGGCTGCTCTGCCAAGCCCTTCCAGCTCAAACTATGTCGTTGCTCCTCTGGAAGGATCCCTGCACCGCGGCGTAGTTTTTCCGAAGAAGCCCTGCGTTTGCAAGAGCAAATGAGGAATTCGTGGCAGGAAAGAGGAAGGAAAGAAAGTTTCTCTCCCTCTGCCTGCTTTGCTCAGAGGACTGCATGAAGTCAGGGAGTTCTCCCTTTCACTGAGAAACGTGCGGGCTGCTGTTGCCTGGGCGCTCTCTTCTTTGCAAAAGAGTCTGCAGTTCCACGCTTTGAACCGTGGAACGGCGCCGGGCTCTGCTAAGATTTCCCCCGGCGCTTCGTTTGCCCTGGGCCAAAGCGAGCCTTCACAATAGCTGAACGCTAACACTGCATACTCGTTCCACTTCCAGAACCGGGCTACGGCGAGGCAGTTCTCCGGGGGAAAACGGCCCTTCGCGAAGGGCAGATCTGCCGAGCTCATTGCGGGAAAGCGAAAGCAAAGGACGCTTTTCTCCCTCTAACCGCTTTCGTCAGAGGAACGGGGAAAGTCACAGTGTTCTTTCTCTCCCTGAGATACACACAATCTGACGTTGCCTCTGAGCTCCGTTGCTGGCAAAGAACTGAAACTGACATACATTCCTGTGGGGACACCCAGGGCTTTGCTAGGATTTCTCTAGGCAGTGTGTTTTCCCTGGGCCTCACTGTAGCAACACTATCTCGCCGGGGGAACACTGCATGGCATATCCTCTGCCAGGAGAGAGCTGCTGCTTTGTACTTTGTGCTGGGAAACCTTGCTTTGGCAAGTGCCAATTGACCGCATTCAGGCAGAAAGAAAAGAGAATAGCAAGAGGCCTTTTCTCCCCGGCTGCTCTGCCAAGCCCTTCCAGCTCAAACTATGTCGTTGCTCCTCTGGAAGGATCCCTGCACCGCGGCGTAGTTTTTCCGAAGAAGCCCTGCGTTTGCAAGAGCAAATGAGGAATTCGTGGCAGGAAAGAGGAAGGAAAGAAAGTTTCTCTCCCTCTGCCTGCTTTGCTCAGAGGACTGCATGAAGTCAGGGAGTTCTCCCTTTCACTGAGAAACGTGCGGGCTGCTGTTGCCTGGGCGCTCTCTTCTTTGCAAAAGAGTCTGCAGTTCCACGCTTTGAACCGTGGAACGGCGCCGGGCTCTGCTAAGATTTCCCCCGGCGCTTCGTTTGCCCTGGGCCAAAGCGAGCCTTCACAATAGCTGAACGCTAACACTGCATACTCGTTCCACTTCCAGAACCGGGCTACGGCGAGGCAGTTCTCCGGGGGAAAACGGCCCTTCGCGAAGGGCAGATCTGCCGAGCTCATTGCGGGAAAGCGAAAGCAAAGGACGCTTTTCTCCCTCTAACCGCTTTCGTCAGAGGAACGGGGAAAGTCACAGTGTTCTTTCTCTCCCTGAGATACACACAATCTGACGTTGCCTCTGAGCTCCGTTGCTGGCAAAGAACTGAAACGGACATACATTCCTGTGGGGAAACCCAGGGCTTTGCTAGGATTTCTCTAGGCAGTGTGTTTTCCCTGGGCCTCACTGTAGCAACACTATCTCGCCAGGGCAACACTGCATGGGATTTCCTCTGCCAGGAGAGAGCTGCTGCTTTGTAGTTTGTGCTGGGAAACTTTGCTTTGGCAAGTGCCAATTGACCGCATTCAGGCAGAAAGAAAAGAGAATAGCAAGAGGCCTTTTCTCCCCGGCTGCTTTCCCAAGCCCTTCCAGCTCAAACTATGTCGTTGCTCCTCTGGAAGGATCCCTGCACCACGGCGTAGTTTTTCCGAAGAAGCCCTGCGTTTGCAAGAGCAAATGAGGAATTCGTGGCAGCAAAGAGGAAGGAAAGAAAGTTTCTCTCCCTCTGCCTGCTTTGCTCAGAGGACTGGATGAAGTCAGGGACTTCTCCCTTTCACTGAGAAACGTGCGGGCTGCTGTTGCCTGGGCGCTCTCTTCTTTGCAAAAGAGTCTGCAGTTCCACGCTTTGAACCGTGGAACGGCGCCGGGCTCTGCTAAGATTTCCCCCGGCGCTTCGTTTGCCCTGGGCCAAAGCGAGCCTTCACAATAGCTGAACGCTAACACTGCATACTCGTTCCACTTCCAGAACCGGGCTACGGCGAGGCAGTTCTCCGGGGAAAAACGGCCCTTCGCGAAGGGCAGATAGGCGAGCTCATTGCGGGAAAGCGAAAGCAAAGGACGCTTTTCTCCCTCTAACCGCTTTCGTCAGAGGAACGGGGGAAGTCACAGTGTTCTTTCTCTCCCTGAGATACACACAATCTGACGTTGCCTCTGAGCTCCGTTGCTGGCAAAGAACTGAAACTGACATACATTCCTGTGGGGACACCCAGGGCTTTGCTAGGATTTCTCTAGGCAGTGTGTTTTCCCTGGGCCTCACTGTAGCAACACTATCTCGCCAGGGCAACACTGCATGGCATATCCTCTGCCAGGATAGAGCTGCTGCTTTGTAGTTTGTGCTGGGAAACCTTGCTTTGGCAAGTGCCAATTGACCGCATTCAGGCAGAAAGAAAAGAGAATAGCAAGAGGCCTTTTCTCCCCGGCTGCTCTGCCAAGCCCTTCCAGCTCAAACTATGAAGTTGCTCCTCTGGAAGGATCCCTGCACCGCGGCGTAGTTTTTCCGAAGAAGCCCTGCGTTTGCAAGAGCAAATGAGGAATTCGTGGCAGGAAAGAGGAAGGAAAGAAAGTTTCTCTCCCTCTGCCTGCTTTGCTCACAGGACTGGATGAAGTCAGGGACTTCTCCCTTTCACTGAGAAACGTACGGGCTGCTGTTGCCTGGGCGCTCTCTTCTTTGCAAAAGAGTCTGCAGTTCCACGCTTTGAACCGTGGAAAGGCGCCGGGCTCTGCTAAGATTTCCCCCGGCGCTTCGTTTGCCCTGGGCCAAAGCGAGCCTTCACAATAGCTGAACGCTAACACTGCATACTCGTTCCACTTCCAGAACCGGGCTACGGCGAGGCAGTTCTCCGGGGGAAAACGGCCCTTCGCGAAGGGCAGATCTGCCGAGCTCATTGCGGGAAAGCGAAAGCAAAGGACGCTTTTCTCCCTCTAACCGCTTTCGTCAGAGGAACGGGGAAAGTCACAGTGTTCTTTCTCTCCCTGAGATACACACAATCTGACGTTGCCTCTGAGCTCCGTTGCTGGCAAAGAACTGAAACGGACATACATTCCTGTGGGGAAACACAGGGCTTTGCTAGGATTTCTCTAGGCAGTGTGTTTTCCCTGGGCCTCACTGTAGCAACACTATCTCGCCAGGGCAACACTGCATGGGATTTCCTCTGCCAGGAGAGAGCTGCTGCTTTGTAGTTTGTGCTGGGAAACTTTGCTTTGGCAAGTGCCAATTGACCGCATTCAGGCAGAAAGAAAAGAGAATAGCAAGAGGCCTTTTCTCCCCGGCTGCTTTCCCAAGCCCTTCCAGCTCAAACTATGTCGTTGCTCCTCTGGAAGGATCCCTGCACCACGGCGTAGTTTTTCCGAAGAAGCCCTGCGTTTGCAAGAGCAAATGAGGAATTCGTGGCAGCAAAGAGGAAGGAAAGAAAGTTTCTCTCCCTCTGCCTGCTTTGCTCAGAGGACTGGATGAAGTCAGGGACTTCTCCCTTTCACTGAGAAACGTGCGGGCTGCTGTTGCCTGGGCGCTCTCTTCTTTGCAAAAGAGTCTGCAGTTCCACGCTTTGAACCGTGGAACGGCGCCGGGCTCTGCTAAGATTTCCCCCGGCGCTTCGTTTGCCCTGGGCCAAAGCGAGCCTTCACAATAGCTGAACGCTAACACTGCATACTCGTTCCACTTCCAGAAGCGGGCTACGGCGAGGCAGTTCTCCGGGGGAAAACGGCCCTTCGCGAAGGGCAGATCTGCCGAGCTCATTGCGGGAAAGCGAAAGCAAAGGACGCTTTTCTCCCTCTAACCGCTTTCGTCAGAGGAACGGGGAAAGTCACAGTGTTCTTTCTCTCCCTGAGATACACACAATCTGACGTTGCCTCTGAGCTCCGTTGCTGGCAAAGAACTGAAACGGACATACATTCCTGTGGGGAAACCCAGGGCTTTGCTAGGATTTCTCTAGGCAGTGTGTTTTCCCTGGGCCTCACTGTAGCAACACTATCTCGCCAGGGCAACACTGCATGGGATTTCCTCTGCCAGGAGAGAGCTGCTGCTTTGTAGTTTGTGCTGGGAAACTTTGCTTTGGCAAGTGCCAATTGACCGCATTCAGGCAGAAAGAAAAGAGAATAGCAAGAGGCCTTTTCTCCCCGGCTGCTTTCCCAAGCCCTTCCAGCTCAAACTATGTCGTTGCTCCTCTGGAAGGATCCCTGCACCACGGCGTAGTTTTTCCGAAGAAGCCCTGCGTTTGCAAGAGCAAATGAGGAATTCGTGGCAGCAAAGAGGAAGGAAAGAAAGTTTCTCTCCCTCTGCCTGCTTTGCTCAGAGGACTGGATGAAGTCAGGGACTTCTCCCTTTCACTGAGAAACGTGCGGGCTGCTGTTGCCTGGGCGCTCTCTTCTTTGCAAAAGAGTCTGCAGTTCCACGCTTTGAACCGTGGAACGGCGCCGGGCTCTGCTAAGATTTCCCCCGGCGCTTCGTTTGCCCTGGGCCAAAGCGAGCCTTCACAATAGCTGAACGCTAACACTGCATACTCGTTCCACTTCCAGAACCGGGCTACGGCGAGGCAGTTCTCCGGGGGAAAACGGCCCTTCGCGAAGGGCAGATAGGCGAGCTCATTGCGGGAAAGCGAAAGCAAAGGACGCTTTTCTCCCTCTAACCGCTTTCGTCAGAGGAACGGGGGAAGTCACAGTGTTCTTTCTCTCACTGAGATACACACAATCTGACGTTGCCTCTGAGCTCCGTTGCTGGCAAAGAACTGAAACTGACATACATTCCTGTGGGGACACCCAGGGCTTTGCTAGGATTTCTCTAGGCAGTGTGTTTTCCCTGGGCCTCACTGTAGCAACACTATCTCGCCAGGGCAACACTGCATGGCATATCCTCTGCCAGGATAGAGCTGCTGCTTTGTAGTTTGTGCTGGGAAACCTTGCTTTGGCAAGTGCCAATTGACCGCATTCAGGCAGAAAGAAAAGAGAATAGCAAGAGGCCTTTTCTCCCCGGCTGCTCTGCCAAGCCCTTCCAGCTCAAACTATGTCGTTGCTCCTCTGGAAGGATCCCTGCACCGCGGCGTAGTTTTTCCGAAGAAGCCCTGCGTTTGCAAGAGCAAATGAGGAATTCGTGGCAGGAAAGAGGAAGGAAAGAAAGTTTCTCTCCCTCTGCCTGCTTTGCTCAGAGGACTGCATGAAGTCAGGGAGTTCTCCCTTTCACTGACAAACGTGCGGGCTGCTGTTGCCTGGGCGCTCTCTTCTTTGCAAAAGAGTCTGCAGTTCCACGCTTTGAACCGTGGAAAGGCGCCGGGCTCTGCTAAGATTTCCCCCAGCGCTTCGTTTGCCCTGGGCCAAAGCGAGCCTTCACAATAGCTGAACGCTAACACTGCATACTCGTTCCACTTCCAGAACCGGGCTACGGCGAGGCAGTTCTCCGGGGGAAAACGGCCCTTCGCGAAGGGCAGATCTGCCGAGCTCATTGCGGGAAAGCGAAAGCAAAGGACGCTTTTCTCCCTCTAACCGCTTTCGTCAGAGGAACGGGGAAAGTCACAGTGTTCTTTCTCTCCCTGAGATACACACAATCTGACGTTGCCTCTGAGCTCCGTTGCTGGCAAAGAACTGAAACTGACATACATTCCTGTGGGGACACCCAGGGCTTTGCTAGGATTTCTCTAGGCAGTGTGTTTTCCCTGGGCCTCACTGTAGCAACACTATCTCGCCGGGGGAACACTGCATGGCATATCCTCTGCCAGGAGAGAGCTGCTGCTTTGTACTTTGTGCTGGGAAACCTTGCTTTGGCAAGTGCCAATTGACCGCATTCAGGCAGAAAGAAAAGAGAATAGCAAGAGGCCTTTTCTCCCCGGCTGCTCTGCCAAGCCCTTCCAGCTCAAACTATGTCGTTGCTCCTCTGGAAGGATCCCTGCACCGCGGCGTAGTTTTTCCGAAGAAGCCCTGCGTTTGCAAGAGCAAATGAGGAATTCGTGGCAGGAAAGAGGAAGGAAAGAAAGTTTCTCTCCCTCTGCCTGCTTTGCTCAGAGGACTGCATGAAGTCAGGGAGTTCTCCCTTTCACTGAGAAACGTGCGGGCTGCTGTTGCCTGGGCGCTCTCTTCTTTGCAAAAGAGTCTGCAGTTCCACGCTTTGAACCGTGGAAAGGCGCCGGGCTCTGCTAAGATTTCCCCCGGCGCTTCGTTTGCCCTGGGCCAAAGCGAGCCTTCACAATAGCTGAACGCTAACACTGCATACTCGTTCCACTTCCAGAACCGGGCTACGGCGAGGCAGTTCTCCGGGGGAAAACGGCCCTTCGCGAAGGGCAGATCTGCCGAGCTCATTGCGGGAAAGCGAAAGCAAAGGACGCTTTTCTCCCTCTAACCGATTTCGTCAGAGGAACGGGGGAAGTCACAGTGTTCTTTCTCTCACTGAGATACACACAATCTGACGTTGCCTCTGAGCTCCGTTGCTGGCAAAGAACTGAAACTGACATACATTCCTGTGGGGACACCCAGGGCTTTGCTAGGATTTCTCTAGGCAGTGTGTTTTCCCTGGGCCTCACTGTAGCAACACTATCTCGCCAGGGCAACACTGCATGGCATATCCTCTGCCAGGATAGAGCTGCTGCTTTGTAGTTTGTGCTGGGAAACCTTGCTTTGGCAAGTGCCAATTGACCGCATTCAGGCAGAAAGAAAAGAGAATAGCAAGAGGCCTTTTCTCCCCGGCTGCTCTGCCAAGCCCTTCCAGCTCAAACTATGAAGTTGCTCCTCTGGAAGGATCCCTGCACCGCGGCGTAGTTTTTCCGAAGAAGCCCTGCGTTTGCAAGAGCAAATGAGGAATTCGTGGCAGGAAAGAGGAAGGAAAGAAAGTTTCTCTCCCTCTGCCTGCTTTGCTCACAGGACTGGATGAAGTCAGGGACTTCTCCCTTTCACTGAGAAACGTGCGGGCTGCTGTTGCCTGGGCGCTCTCTTCTTTGCAAAAGAGTCTGCAGTTCCACGCTTTGAACCGTGGAACGGCGCCGGGCTCTGCTAAGATTTCCCCCGGCGCTTCGTTTGCCCTGGGCCAAAGCGAGCCTTCACAATAGCTGAACGCTAACACTGCATACTCGTTCCACTTCCAGAACCGGGCTACGGCGAGGCAGTTCTCCGGGGGAAAACGGCCCTTCGCGAAGGGCAGATCTGCCGAGCTCATTGCGGGAAAGCGAAAGCAAAGGACGCTTTTCTCCCTCTAACCGCTTTCGTCAGAGGAACGGGGAAAGTCACAGTGTTCTTTCTCTCCCTGAGATACACACAATCTGACGTTGCCTCTGAGCTCCGTTGCTGGCAAAGAACTGAAACGGACATACATTCCTGTGGGGAAACCCAGGGCTTTGCTAGGATTTCTCTAGGCAGTGTGTTTTCCCTGGGCCTCACTGTAGCAACACTATCTCGCCAGGGCAACACTGCATGGGATTTCCTCTGCCAGGAGAGAGCTGCTGCTTTGTAGTTTGTGCTGGGAAACTTTGCTTTGGCAAGTGCCAATTGACCGCATTCAGGCAGAAAGAAAAGAGAATAGCAAGAGGCCTTTTCTCCCCGGCTGCTTTCCCAAGCCCTTCCAGCTCAAACTATGTCGTTGCTCCTCTGGAAGGATCCCTGCACCACGGCGTAGTTTTTCCGAAGAAGCCCTGCGTTTGCAAGAGCAAATGAGGAATTCGTGGCAGCAAAGAGGAAGGAAAGAAAGTTTCTCTCCCTCTGCCTGCTTTGCTCAGAGGACTGGATGAAGTCAGGGACTTCTCCCTTTCACTGAGAAACGTGCGGGCTGCTGTTGCCTGGGCGCTCTCTTCTTTGCAAAAGAGTCTGCAGTTCCACGCTTTGAACCGTGGAACGGCGCCGGGCTCTGCTAAGATTTCCCCCGGCGCTTCGTTTGCCCTGGGCCAAAGCGAGCCTTCACAATAGCTGAACGCTAACACTGCATACTCGTTCCACTTCCAGAACCGGGCTACGGCGAGGCAGTTCTCCGGGGGAAAACGGCCCTTCGCGAAGGGCAGATCTGCCGAGCTCATTGCGGGAAAGCGAAAGCAAAGGACGCTTTTCTCCCTCTAACCGCTTTCGTCAGAGGAACGGGGGAAGTCACAGTGTTCTTTCTCTCACTGAGATACACACAATCTGACGTTGCCTCTGAGCTCCGTTGCTGGCAAAGAACTGAAACTGACATACATTCCTGTGGGGACACCCAGGGCTTTGCTAGGATTTCTCTAGGCAGTGTGTTTTCCCTGGGCCTCACTGTAGCAACACTATCTCGCCAGGGCAACACTGCATGGCATATCCTCTGCCAGGATAGAGCTGCTGCTTTGTAGATTGTGCTGGGAAACCTTGCTTTGGCAAGTGCCAATTGACCGCATTCAGGCAGAAAGAAAAGAGAATAGCAAGAGGCCTTTTCTCCCCGGCTGCTCTGCCAAGCCCTTCCAGCTCAAACTATGAAGTTGCTCCTCTGGAAGGATCCCTGCACCGCGGCGTAGTTTTTCCGAAGAAGCCCTGCGTTTGCAAGAGCAAATGAGGAATTCGTGGCAGGAAAGAGGAAGGAAAGAAAGTTTCTCTCCCTCTGCCTGCTTTGCTCACAGGACTGGATGAAGTCAGGGACTTCTCCCTTTCACTGAGAAACGTACGGGCTGCTGTTGCCTGGGCGCTCTCTTCTTTGCAAAAGAGTCTGCAGTTCCACGCTTTGAACCGTGGAAAGGCGCCGGGCTCTGCTAAGATTTCCCCCGGCGCTTCGTTTGCCCTGGGCCAAAGCGAGCCTTCACAATAGCTGAACGCTAACACTGCATACTCGTTCCACTTCCAGAACCGGGCTACGGCGAGGCAGTTCTCCGGGGGAAAACGGCCCTTCGCGAAGGGCAGATCTGCCGAGCTCATTGCGGGAAAGCGAAAGCAAAGGACGCTTTTCTCCCTCTAACCGCTTTCGTCAGAGGAACGGGGAAAGTCACAGTGTTCTTTCTCTCCCTGAGATACACACAATCTGACGTTGCCTCTGAGCTCCGTTGCTGGCAAAGAACTGAAACGGACATACATTCCTGTGGGGAAACCCAGGGCTTTGCTAGGATTTCTCTAGGCAGTGTGTTTTCCCTGGGCCTCACTGTAGCAACACTATCTCGCCAGGGCAACACTGCATGGGATTTCCTCTGCCAGGAGAGAGCTGCTGCTTTGTAGTTTGTGCTGGGAAACTTTGCTTTGGCAAGTGCCAATTGACCGCATTCAGGCAGAAAGAAAAGAGAATAGCAAGAGGCCTTTTCTCCCCGGCTGCTTTCCCAAGCCCTTCCAGCTCAAACTATGTCGTTGCTCCTCTGGAAGGATCCCTGCACCACGGCGTAGTTTTTCCGAAGAAGCCCTGCGTTTGCAAGAGCAAATGAGGAATTCGTGGCAGCAAAGAGGAAGGAAAGAAAGTTTCTCTCCCTCTGCCTGCTTTGCTCAGAGGACTGGATGAAGTCAGGGACTTCTCCCTTTCACTGAGAAACGTGCGGGCTGCTGTTGCCTGGGCGCTCTCTTCTTTGCAAAAGAGTCTGCAGTTCCACGCTTTGAACCGTGGAACGGCGCCGGGCTCTGCTAAGATTTCCCCCGGCGCTTCGTTTGCCCTGGGCCAAAGCGAGCCTTCACAATAGCTGAACGCTAACACTGCATACTCGTTCCACTTCCAGAACCGGGCTACGGCGAGGCAGTTCTCCGGGGGAAAACGGCCCTTCGCGAAGGGCAGATCTGCCGAGCTCATTGCGGGAAAGCGAAAGCAAAGGACGCTTTTCTCCCTCTAACCGCTTTCGTCAGAGGAACGGGGGAAGTCACAGTGTTCTTTCTCTCACTGAGATACACACAATCTGACGTTGCCTCTGAGCTCCGTTGCTGGCAAAGAACTGAAACTGACATACATTCCTGTGGGGACACCCAGGGCTTTGCTAGGATTTCTCTAGGCAGTGTGTTTTCCCTGGGCCTCACTGTAGCAACACTATCTCGCCAGGGCAACACTGCATGGCATATCCTCTGCCAGGATAGAGCTGCTGCTTTGTAGATTGTGCTGGGAAACCTTGCTTTGGCAAGTGCCAATTGACCGCATTCAGGCAGAAAGAAAAGAGAATAGCAAGAGGCCTTTTCTCCCCGGCTGCTCTGCCAAGCCCTTCCAGCTCAAACTATGAAGTTGCTCCTCTGGAAGGATCCCTGCACCGCGGCGTAGTTTTTCCGAAGAAGCCCTGCGTTTGCAAGAGCAAATGAGGAATTCGTGGCAGGAAAGAGGAAGGAAAGAAAGTTTCTCTCCCTCTGCCTGCTTTGCTCACAGGACTGGATGAAGTCAGGGACTTCTCCCTTTCACTGAGAAACGTACGGGCTGCTGTTGCCTGGGCGCTCTCTTCTTTGCAAAAGAGTCTGCAGTTCCACGCTTTGAACCGTGGAAAGGCGCCGGGCTCTGCTAAGATTTCCCCCGGCGCTTCGTTTGCCCTGGGCCAAAGCGAGCCTTCACAATAGCTGAACGCTAACACTGCATACTCGTTCCACTTCCAGAACCGGGCTACGGCGAGGCAGTTCTCCGGGGGAAAACGGCCCTTCGCGAAGGGCAGATCTGCCGAGCTCATTGCGGGAAAGCGAAAGCAAAGGACGCTTTTCTCCCTCTAACCGCTTTCGTCAGAGGAACGGGGAAAGTCACAGTGTTCTTTCTCTCCCTGAGATACACACAATCTGACGTTGCCTCTGAGCTCCGTTGCTGGCAAAGAACTGAAACGGACATACATTCCTGTGGGGAAACACAGGGCTTTGCTAGGATTTCTCTAGGCAGTGTGTTTTCCCTGGGCCTCACTGTAGCAACACTATCTCGCCAGGGCAACACTGCATGGGATTTCCTCTGCCAGGAGAGAGCTGCTGCTTTGTAGTTTGTGCTGGGAAACTTTGCTTTGGCAAGTGCCAATTGACCGCATTCAGGCAGAAAGAAAAGAGAATAGCAAGAGGCCTTTTCTCCCCGGCTGCTTTCCCAAGCCCTTCCAGCTCAAACTATGTCGTTGCTCCTCTGGAAGGATCCCTGCACCACAGCGTAGTTTTTCCGAAGAAGCCCTGCGTTTGCAAGAGCAAATGAGGAATTCGTGGCAGCAAAGAGGAAGGAAAGAAAGTTTCTCTCCCTCTGCCTGCTTTGCTCAGAGGACTGGATGAAGTCAGGGACTTCTCCCTTTCACTGAGAAACGTGCGGGCTGCTGTTGCCTGGGCGCTCTCTTCTTTGCAAAAGAGTCTGCAGTTCCACGCTTTGAACCGTGGAAAGGCGCCGGGCTCTGCTAAGATTTCCCCCGGCGCTTCGTTTGCCCTGGGCCAAAGCGAGCCTTCACAATAGCTGAACGCTAACACTGCATACTCGTTCCACTTCCAGAAGCGGGCTACGGCGAGGCAGTTCTCCGGGGGAAAACGGCCCTTCGCGAAGGGCAGATCTGCCGAGCTCATTGCGGGAAAGCGAAAGCAAAGGACGCTTTTCTCCCTCTAACCGCTTTCGTCAGAGGAACGGGGAAAGTCACAGTGTTCTTTCTCTCCCTGAGATACACACAATCTGACGTTGCCTCTGAGCTCCATTGCTGGCAAAGAACTGAAACGGACATATATTCCTGTGGGGAAACACAGGGCTTTGCTAGGATTTCTCTAGGCAGTGTGTTTTCCCTGGGCCTCACTGTAGCAACTCTATCTCGCAAGGGCAGAACTGCATGGGATTTCCTCTGCCAGGAGAGAGCTGCTGCTTTGTAGTTTGTGCTGGGAAACCTTGCCTTGGCAAGTGCGAATTGACCGCATTCAGGCAGAAAGAAAAGAGAATAGCAAGAGGCCTTTTCTCCCCGGCTGCTCTGCCAAGCCCTTCCAGCTCAAACTATGTCGTTGCTCCTCTGGAAGGATCCCTGCACCGCGGCGTAGTTTTTCCGAAGAAGCCCTGCGTTTGCAAGAGCAAATGAGGAATTCGTGGCAGGAAAGAGGAAGGAAAGAAAGTTTCTCTCCCTCTGCCTGCTTTGCTCAGAGGACTGCATGAAGTCAGGGAGTTCTCCCTTTCACTGAGAAACGTGCGGGCTGCTGTTGCCTGGGCGCTCTCTTCTTTGCAAAAGAGTCTGCAGTTCCACGCTTTGAACCGTGGAAAGGCGCCGGGCTCTGCTAAGATTTCCCCCGGCGCTTCGTTTGCCCTGGGCCAAAGCGAGCCTTCACAATAGCTGAACGCTAACACTGCATACTCGTTCCACTTCCAGAACCGGGCTACGGCGAGGCAGTTCTCCGGGGGAAAACGGCCCTTCGCGAAGGGCAGATCTGCCGAGCTCATTGCGGGAAAGCGAAAGCAAAGGACGCTTTTCTCCCTCTAACCGCTTTCGTCAGAGGAACGGGGGAAGTCACAGTGTTCTTTCTCTCACTGAGATACACACAATCTGACGTTGCCTCTGAGCTCCGTTGCTGGCAAAGAACTGAAACTGACATACATTCCTGTGGGGACACCCAGGGCTTTGCTAGGATTTCTCTAGGCAGTGTGTTTTCCCTGGGCCTCACTGTAGCAACACTATCTCGCCAGGGCAACACTGCATGGCATATCCTCTGCCAGGATAGAGCTGCTGCTTTGTAGTTTGTGCTGGGAAACCTTGCTTTGGCAAGTGCCAATTGACCGCATTCAGGCAGAAAGAAAAGAGAATAGCAAGAGGCCTTTCCTTCCCGGCTGCTTTCCCAAGCCCTTCCAGCTCAAACTATGTCGTTGCTCCTCTGGAAGGATCCCTGCACTGCGGCGTAGTTTTTCCGAAGAAGCCCTGCGTTTGCAAGAGCAAATGAGGAATTCGTTGCAGGAAAGAGGAAGGAAAGAAAGTTTCTCTCCCTCTGCCTGCTTTGCTCAGAGGACTGCATGAAGTCAGGGAGTTCTCCCTTTCACTGAGAAACGTGCGGGCTGCTGTTGCCTGGGCGCTCTCTTCTTTGCAAAAGAGTCTGCAGTTCCACGCTTTGAACCGTGGAAAGGCGCCGGGCTCTGCAAAGATTTCCCCCGGCGCTTCGTTTGCCCTGGGCCAAAGCGAGCCTTCACAATAGCTGAACGCTAACACTGCATACTCGTTCCACTTCCAGAAGCGGGCTACGGCGAGGCAGTTCTCCGGGGGAAAACGGCCCTTCGCGAAGGGCAGATCTGCCGAGCTCATTGCGGGAAAGCGAAAGCAAAGGACGCTTTTCTCCCTCTAACCGCTTTCGTCAGAGGAACGGGGAAAGTCACAGTGTTCTTTCTCTCCCTGAGATACACACAATCTGACGTTGCCTCTGAGCTCCGTTGCTGGCAAAGAAGTGAAACGGACATACATTCCTGTGGGGAAACACAGGGCTTTGCTAGGATTTCTCTAGGCAGTGTGTTTTCCCTGGGCCTCACTGTAGCAACACTATCTCGCCGGGGCAACACTGCATGGCATATCCTCTGCCAGGAGAGAGCTGCTGCTTTGTACTTTGTGCTGGGAAACCTTGCTTTGGCAAGTGCCAATTGACCGCATTCAGGCAGAAAGAAAAGAGAATAGCAAGAGGCCTTTTCTCCCCGGCTGCTCTGCCAAGCCCTTCCAGCTCAAACTATGTCGTTGCTCCTCTGGAAGGATCCCTGCACCGCGGCGTAGTTTTTCCGAAGAAGCCCTGCGTTTGCAAGAGCAAATGAGGAATTCGTGGCAGGAAAGAGGAAGGAAAGAAAGTTTCTCTCCCTCTGCCTGCTTTGCTCAGAGGACTGCATGAAGTCAGGGAGTTCTCCCTTTCACTGAGAAACGTGCGGGCTGCTGTTGCCTGGGCGCTCTCTTCTTTGCAAAAGAGTCTGCAGTTCCACGCTTTGAACCGTGGAAAGGCGCCGGGCTCTGCTAAGATTTCCCCCGGCGCTTCGTTTGCCCTGGGCCAAAGCGAGCCTTCACAATAGCTGAACGCTAACACTGCATACTCGTTCCACTTCCAGAACCGGGCTACGGCGAGGCAGTTCTCCGGGGGAAAACGGCCCTTCGCGAAGGGCAGATCTGCCGAGCTCATTGCGGGAAAGCGAAAGCAAAGGACGCTTTTCTCCCTCTAACCGCTTTCGTCAGAGGAACGGGGGAAGTCACAGTGTTCTTTCTCTCACTGAGATACACACAATCTGACGTTGCCTCTGAGCTCCGTTGCTGGCAAAGAACTGAAACGGACATACATTCCTGTGGGGAAACACAGGGCTTTGCTAGGATTTCTCTAGGCAGTGTGTTTTCCCTGGGCCTCACTGTAGCAACACTATCTCGCCAGAGCAACACTGCATGGGATTTCCTCTGCCAGGAGAGAGCTGCTGCTTTGTAGTTTGTGCTGGGAAACTTTACTTTGGCAAGTGCCAATTGACCGCATTCAGGCAGAAAGAAAAGAGAATAGCAAGAGGCCTTTTCTCCCCGGCTGCTCTGCCAAGCCCTTCCAGCTCAAACTATGTCGTTGCTCCTCTGGAAGGATCCCTGCACCGCGGCGTAGTTTTTCCGAAGAAGCCCTGCGTTTGCAAGAGCAAATGAGGAATTCGTGGCAGGAAAGAGGAAGGAAAGAAAGTTTCTCTCCCTCTGCCTGCTTTGCTCAGAGGACCGGATGAAGTCAGGGAGTTCTCCCTTTCACTGAGAAACGTGCGGGCTGCTGTTGCCTGGGCGCTCTCTTCTTTGCAAAAGAGTCTGCAGTTCCACGCTTTGAACCGTGGAAAGGCGCCGGGCTCTGCTAAGAATTCCCCCGGCGCTTCGTTTGCCCTGGGCCAAAGCGAGCCTTCACAATAGCTGAACGCTAACACTGCATACTCGTTCCACTTCCAGAACCGGGCTACGGCGAGGCAGTTCTCCGGGGGAAAACGTCCCTTCGCGAAGGGCAGATCTGCCGAGCTCATTGCGGGAAAGCGAAAGCAAAGGACCCTTTTCTCCCTCTAACCGCCTTCGTCAGAGGAACGGGGGAAGTCACAGTGTTCTTTCTCTCACTGAGATACACACAATCTGACGTTGCCTCTGAGCTCCGTTGCTGGCAAAGAACTGAAACGGACATACATTCCTGTGGGGAAACACAGGGTTTCGCTAGGATTTCTCTAGGCAGTGTGTTTTCCCTGGGCTTCACTGTAGCAACACTATCTCGCCAGGGCAACACTGCATGGCACTTCCTCTGCCAGGAGAGAGCTGCTGCTTTGTAGTTTGTGCTGGGAAACCTTGCTTTGGCAAGTGCCAATTGACCGCATTCAGGCAGAAAGAAAAGAGAATAGCAAGAGGCCTTTTCTCCCCGGCTGCTTTCCCAAGCCCTTCCAGCTCAAACTATGTCGTTGCTCCTCTGGAAGGATCCCTGCACTGCGGCGTAGTTTTTCCGAAGAAGCCCTGCGTTTGCAAGAGCAAATGAGGAATTCGTTGCAGGAAAGAGGAAGGAAAGAAAGTTTCTCTCCCTCTGCCTGCTTTGCTCAGAGGACTGGATGAAGTCAGGGAGTTCTCCCTTTCACTGAGAAACGTGCGGGCTGCTGTTGCCTGGGCGCTCTCTTCTTTGCAAAAGAGTCTGCAGTTCCACGCTTTGAACCGTGGAAAGGCGCCGGGCTCTGCTAAGATTTCCCCCGGCGCTTCGTTTGCCCTGGGCCAAAGCGAGCCTTCACAATAGCTGAACGCTAACACTGCATACTCGTTCCACTTCCAGAAGCGGGCTACGGCGAGGCAGTTCTCCGGGGGAAAACGGCCCTTCGCGAAGGGCAGATCTGCCGAGCTCATTGCGGGAAAGCGAAAGCAAAGGACGCTTTTCTCCCTCTAACCGCTTTCGTCAGAGGAACGGGGAAAGTCACAGTGTTCTTTCTCTCCCTGAGATACACACAATCTGACGTTGCCTCTGAGCTCCGTTGCTGGCAAAGAACTGAAACTGACATACATTCCTGTGGGGACACCCAGGGCTTTGCTAGGATTTCTCTAGGCAGTGTGTTTTCCCTGGGCCTCACTGTAGCAACACTATCTCGCCAGGGCAGAACTGCATGGGATTTCCTCTGCCAGGAGAGAGCTGCTGCTATGTAGTTTGTGCTGGGAAACCTTGCTTTGGCAAGTGCCAATTGACCGCATTCAGGCAGAAAGAAAAGAGAATAGCAAGAGGCCTTTTCTCCCCGGCTGCTCTGCCAAGCCCTTCCAGCTCAAACTATGTCGTTGCTCCTCTGGAAGGATCCCTGCACCGCGGCGTAGTTTTTCCGAAGAAGCCCTGCGTTTGCAAGAGCAAATGAGGAATTCGTGGCAGGAAAGAGGAAGGAAAGAAAGTTTCTCTCCCTCTGCCTGCTTTGCTCAGAGGACTGCATGAAGTCAGGGAGTTCTCCCTTTCACTGAGAAACGTGCGGGCTGCTGTTGCCTGGGCGCTCTCTTCTTTGCAAAAGAGTCTGCAGTTCCACGCTTTGAACCGTGGAAAGGCGCCGGGCTCTGCTAAGATTTCCCCCGGCGCTTCGTTTGCCCTGGGCCAAAGCGAGCCTTCACAATAGCTGAACGCTAACACTGCATACTCGTTCCACTTCCAGAACCGGGCTACGGCGAGGCAGTTCTCCGGGGGAAAACGGCCCTTCGCGAAGGGCAGATCTGCCGAGCTCATTGCGGGAAAGCGAAAGCAAAGGACCCTTTTCTCCCTCTAACCGCCTTCGTCAGAGGAACGGGGGAAGTCACAGTGTTCTTTCTCTCCCTGAGATACACACAATCTGACGTTGCCTCTGAGCTCCGTTGCTGGCAAAGAACTGAAACGGACATACATTCCTGTGGGGAAACACAGGGTTTCGCTAGGATTTCTCTAGGCAGTGTGTTTTCCCTGGGCTTCACTGTAGCAACACTATCTCGCCAGGGCAACACTGCATGGCACTTCCTCTGCCAGGAGAGAGCTGCTGCTTTGTAGTTTGTGCTGGGAAACCTTGCTTTGGCAAGTGCCAATTGACCGCATTCAGGCAGAAAGAAAAGAGAATAGCAAGAGGCCTTTTCTCCCCGGCTGCTTTCCCAAGCCCTTCCAGCTCAAACTATGTCGTTGCTCCTCTGGAAGGATCCCTGCACTGCGGCGTAGTTTTTCCGAAGAAGCCCTGCGTTTGCAAGAGCAAATGAGGAATTCGTTGCAGGAAAGAGGAAGGAAAGAAAGTTTCTCTCCCTCTGCCTGCTTTGCTCAGAGGACTGGATGAAGTCAGGGAGTTCTCCCTTTCACTGAGAAACGTGCGGGCTGCTGTTGCCTGGGCGCTCTCTTCTTTGCAAAAGAGTCTGCAGTTCCACGCTTTGAACCGTGGAAAGCCGCCGGGCTCTGCTAAGATTTCCCCCGGCGCTTCGTTTGCCCTGGGCCAAAGCGAGCCTTCACAATAGCTGAACGCTAACACTGCATACTCGTTCCACTTCCAGAAGCGGGCTACGGCGAGGCAGTTCTCCGGGGGAAAACGGCCCTTCGCGAAGGGCAGATCTGCCGAGCTCATTGCGGGAAAGCGAAAGCAAAGGACGCTTTTCTCCCTCTAACCGCTTTCGTCAGAGGAACGGGGAAAGTCACAGTGTTCTTTCTCTCCCTGAGATACACACAATCTGACGTTGCCTCTGAGCTCCGTTGCTGGCAAAGAACTGAAACTGACATACATTCCTGTGGGGACACCCAGGGCTTTGCTAGGATTTCTCTAGGCAGTGTGTTTTCCCTGGGCCTCACTGTAGCAACACTATCTCGCCAGGGCAGAACTGCATGGGATTTCCTCTGCCAGGAGAGAGCTGCTGCTATGTAGTTTGTGCTGGGAAACCTTGCTTTGGCAAGTGCCAATTGACCGCATTCAGGCAGAAAGAAAAGAGAATAGCAAGAGGCCTTTTCTCCCCGGCTGCTCTGCCAAGCCCTTCCAGCTCAAACTATGTCGTTGCTCCTCTGGAAGGATCCCTGCACCGCGGCGTAGTTTTTCCGAAGAAGCCCTGCGTTTGCAAGAGCAAATGAGGAATTCGTGGCAGGAAAGAGGAAGGAAAGAAAGTTTCTCTCCCTCTGCCTGCTTTGCTCAGAGGACTGCATGAAGTCAGGGAGTTCTCCCTTTCACTGAGAAACGTGCGGGCTGCTGTTGCCTGGGCGCTCTCTTCTTTGCAAAAGAGTCTGCAGTTCCACGCTTTGAACCGTGGAAAGGCGCCGGGCTCTGCTAAGATTTCCCCCGGCGCTTCGTTTGCCCTGGGCCAAAGCGAGCCTTCACAATAGCTGAACGCTAACACTGCATACTCGTTCCACTTCCAGAACCGGGCTACGGCGAGGCAGTTCTCCGGGGGAAAACGGCCCTTCGCGAAGGGCAGATCTGCCGAGCTCATTGCGGGAAAGCGAAAGCAAAGGACGCTTTTCTCCCTCTAACCGCTTTCGTCAGAGGAACGGGGGAAGTCACAGTGTTCTTTCTCTCACTGAGATACACACAATCTGACGTTGCCTCTGAGCTCCGTTGCTGGCAAAGAACTGAAACGGACATACATTCCTGTGGGGAAACACAGGGCTTTGCTAGGATTTCTCTAGGCAGTGTGTTTTCCCTGGGCCTCACTGTAGCAACACTATCTCGCCAGAGCAACACTGCATGGGATTTCCTCTGCCAGGAGAGAGCTGCTGCTTTGTAGTTTGTGCTGGGAAACTTTACTTTGGCAAGTGCCAATTGACCGCATTCAGGCAGAAAGAAAAGAGAATAGCAAGAGGCCTTTTCTCCCCGGCTGCTCTGCCAAGCCCTTCCAGCTCAAACTATGTCGTTGCTCCTCTGGAAGGATCCCTGCACCGCGGCGTAGTTTTTCCGAAGAAGCCCTGCGTTTGCAAGAGCAAATGAGGAATTCGTGGCAGGAAAGAGGAAGGAAAGAAAGTTTCTCTCCCTCTGCCTGCTTTGCTCAGAGGACTGCATGAAGTCAGGGAGTTCTCCCTTTCACTGAGAAACGTGCGGGCTGCTGTTGCCTGGGCGCTCTCTTCTTTGCAAAAGAGTCTGCAGTTCCACGCTTTGAACCGTGGAAAGGCGCCGGGCTCTGCTAAGATTTCCCCCGGCGCTTCGTTTGCCCTGGGCCAAAGCGAGCCTTCACAATAGCTGAACGCTAACACTGCATACTCGTTCCACTTCCAGAACCGGGCTACGGCGAGGCAGTTCTCCGGGGGAAAACGGCCCTTCGCGAAGGGCAGATCTGCCGAGCTCATTGCGGGAAAGCGAAAGCAAAGGACGCTTTTCTCCCTCTAACCGCTTTCGTCAGAGGAACGGGGAAAGTCACAGTGTTCTTTCTCTCCCTGAGATACACACAATCTGACGTTGCCTCTGAGCTCCGTTGCTGGCAAAGAACTGAAACGGACATACATTCCTGTGGGGACACCCAGGGCTTTGCTAGGATTTCTCTAGGCAGTGTGTTTTCCCTGGGCCTCACTGTAGCAACACTATCTCGCCAGGGCAGAACTGCATGGGATTTCCTCTGCCAGGAGAGAGCTGCTGCTATGTAGTTTGTGCTGGGAAACCTTGCTTTGGCAAGTGCCAATTGACCGCATTCAGGCAGAAAGAAAAGAGAATAGCAAGAGGCCTTTTCTCCCCGGCTGCTCTGCCAAGCCCTTCCAGCTCAAACTATGTCGTTGCTCCTCTGGAAGGATCCCTGCACCGCGGCGTAGTTTTTCCGAAGAAGCCCTGCGTTTGCAAGAGCAAATGAGGAATTCGTGGCAGGAAAGAGGAAGGAAAGAAAGTTTCTCCCCCTCTGCCTGCTTTGCTCAGAGGACTGCATGAAGTCAGGGAGTTCTCCCTTTCACTGAGAAACGTGCGGGCTGCTGTTGCCTGGGCGCTCTCTTCTTTGCAAAAGAGTCTGCAGTTCCACGCTTTGAACCGTGGAAAGGCGCCGGGCTCTGCTAAGATTTCCCCCGGCGCTTCGTTTGCCCTGGGCCAAAGCGAGCCTTCACAATAGCTGAACGCTAACACTGCATACTCGTTCCACTTCCAGAACCGGGCTACGGCGAGGCAGTTCTCCGGGGGAAAACGGCCCTTCGCGAAGGGCAGATCTGCCGAGCTCATTGCGGGAAAGCGAAAGCAAAGGACCCTTTTCTCCCTCTAACCGCCTTCGTCAGAGGAACGGGGGAAGTCACAGTGTTCTTTCTCTCCCTGAGATACACACAATCTGACGTTGCCTCTGAGCTCCGTTGCTGGCAAAGAACTGAAACGGACATACATTCCTGTGGGGAAACACAGGGTTTCGCTAGGATTTCTCTAGGCAGTGTGTTTTCCCTGGGCTTCACTGTAGCAACACTATCTCGCCAGGGCAACACTGCATGGCACTTCCTCTGCCAGGAGAGAGCTGCTGCTTTGTAGTTTGTGCTGGGAAACCTTGCTTTGGCAAGTGCCAATTGACCGCATTCAGGCAGAAAGAAAAGAGAATAGCAAGAGGCCTTTCCTTCCCGGCTGCTTTCCCAAGCCCTTCCAGCTCAAACTATGTCGTTGCTCCTCTGGAAGGATCCCTGCACCGCGGCGTAGTTTTTCCGAAGAAGCCCTGCGTTTGCAAGAGCAAATGAGGAATTCGTTGCAGGAAAGAGGAAGGAAAGAAAGTTTCTCTCCCTCTGCCTGCTTTGCTCAGAGGACTGCATGAAGTCAGGGAGTTCTCCCTTTCACTGAGAAACGTGCGGGCTGCTGTTGCCTGGGCGCTCTCTTCTTTGCAAAAGAGTCTGCAGTTCCACGCTTTGAACCGTGGAAAGGCGCCGGGCTCTGCTAAGATTTCCCCCGGCGCTTCGTTTGCCCTGGGCCAAAGCGAGCCTTCACAATAGCTGAACGCTAACACTGCATACTCGTTCCACTTCCAGAACCGGGCTACGGCGAGGCAGTTCTCCGGGGGAAAACGGCCCTTCGCGAAGGGCAGATCTGCCGAGCTCATTGCGGGAAAGCGAAAGCAAAGGACGCTTTTCTCCCTCTAACCGCTTTCGTCAGAGGAACGGGGAAAGTCACAGTGTTCTTTCTCTCCCTGAGATACACACAATCTGACGTTGCCTCTGAGCTCCGTTGCTGGCAAAGAACTGAAACGGACATACATTCCTGTGGGGAAACACAGGGCTTTGCTAGGATTTCTCTAGGCAGTGTGTTTTCCCTGGGCCTCACTGTAGCAACACTATCTCGCCAGGGCAACACTGCATGGCATATCCTCTGCCAGGAGAGAGCTGCTGCTTTGTACTTTGTGCTGGGAAACCTTGCTTTGGCAAGTGCCAATTGACCGCATTCAGGCAGAAAGAAAAGAGAATAGCAAGAGGCCTTTTCTCCCCGGCTGCTCTGCCAAGCCCTTCCAGCTCAAACTATGTCGTTGCTCCTCTGGAAGGATCCCTGCACCGCGGCGTAGTTTTTCCGAAGAAGCCCTGCGTTTGCAAGAGCAAATGAGGAATTCGTGGCAGGAAAGAGGAAGGAAAGAAAGTTTCTCTCCCTCTGCCTGCTTTGCTCAGAGGACTGCATGAAGTCAGGGAGTTCTCCCTTTCACTGAGAAACGTGCGGGCTGCTGTTGCCTGGGCGCTCTCTTCTTTGCAAAAGAGTCTGCAGTTCCACGCTTTGAACCGTGGAAAGGCGCCGGGCTCTGCTAAGATTTCCCCCGGCGCTTCGTTTGCCCTGGGCCAAAGCGAGCCTTCACAATAGCTGAACGCTAACACTGCATACTCGTTCCACTTCCAGAACCGGGCTACGGCGAGGCAGTTCTCCGGGGGAAAACGGCCCTTCGCGAAGGGCAGATCTGCCGAGCTCATTGCGGGAAAGCGAAAGCAAAGGACGCTTTTCTCCCTCTAACCGCTTTCGTCAGAGGAACGGGGGAAGTCACAGTGTTCTTTCTCTCACTGAGATACACACAATCTGACGTTGCCTCTGAGCTCCGTTGCTGGCAAAGAACTGAAACGGACATACATTCCTGTGGGGAAACACAGGGCTTTGCTAGGATTTCTCTAGGCAGTGTGTTTTCCCTGGGCCTCACTGTAGCAACACTATCTCGCCAGAGCAACACTGCATGGGATTTCCTCTGCCAGGAGAGAGCTGCTGCTTTGTAGTTTGTGCTGGGAAACTTTACTTTGGCAAGTGCCAATTGACCGCATTCAGGCAGAAAGAAAAGAGAATAGCAAGAGGCCTTTTCTCCCCGGCTGCTTTCCCAAGCCCTTCCAGCTCAAACTATGTCGTTGCTCCTCTGGAAGGATCCCTGCACCGCGGCGTAGTTTTTCCGAAGAAGCCCTGCGTTTGCAAGAGCAAATGAGGAATTCGTGGCAGGAAAGAGGAAGGAAAGAAAGTTTCTCTCCCTCTGCCTGCTTTGCTCAGAGGACTGCATGAAGTCAGGGAGTTCTCCCTTTCACTGAGAAACGTGCGGGCTGCTGTTGCCTGGGCGCTCTCTTCTTTGCAAAAGAGTCTGCAGTTCCACGCTTTGAACCGTGGAACGGCGCCGGGCTCTGCTAAGATTTTCCCCGGCGCTTCGTTTGCCCTGGGCCAAAGCGAGCCTTCACAATAGCTGAACGCTAACACTGCATACTCGTTCCACTTCCAGAACCGGGCTACGGCGAGGCAGTTCTCCGGGGGAAAACGGCCCTTCGCGAAGGGCAGATCTGCCGAGCTCATTGCGGGAAAGCGAAAGCAAAGGACGCTTTTCTCCCTCTAACCGCTTTCGTCAGAGGAACGGGGGAAGTCACAGTGTTCTTTCTCTCACTGAGATACACACAATCTGACGTTGCCTCTGAGCTCCGTTGCTGGCAAAGAACTGAAACTGACATACATTCCTGTGGGGAAACACAGGGCTTTGCTAGGATTTCTCTAGGCAGTGTGTTTTCCCTGGGCCTCACTGTAGCAACACTATCTCGCCAGGGCAACACTGCATGGCACTTCCTCTGCCAGGAGAGAGCTGCTGCTTTGTAGTTTGTGCTGGGAAACCTTGCTTTGGCAAGTGCCAATAGACCGCATTCAGGCAGAAAGAAAAGAGAATAGCAAGAGGCCTTTTCTCCCCGGCTGCTCTGCCAAGCCCTTCCAGCTCAAACTATGTCGTTGCTCCTCTGGAAGGATCCCTGCACCGCGGCGTAGTTTTTCCGAAGAAGCCCTGCGTTTGCAAGAGCAAATGAGGAATTCGTGGCAGGAAAGAGGAAGGAAAGAAAGTTTCTCTCCCTCTGACTGCTTTGCTCAGAGGACTGCATGAAGTCAGGGAGTTCTCCCTTTCACTGAGAAACGTGCGGGCTGCTGTTGCCTGGGCGCTCTCTTCTTTGCAAAAGAGTCTGCAGTTCCACGTTTTGAACCGTGGAAAGGCGCCGGGCTCTGCTAAGAATTCCCCCGGCGCTTCGTTTGCCCTGGGCCAAAGCGAGCCTTCACAATAGCTGAACGCTAACACTGCATACTCGTTCCACTTCCAGAACCGGGCTACGGCGAGGCAGTTCTCCGGGGGAAAACGGCCCTTCGCGAAGGGCAGATCTGCCGAGCTCATTGCGGGAAAGCGAAAGCAAAGGACCCTTTTCTCCCTCTAACCGCCTTCGTCAGAGGAACGGGGGAAGTCACAGTGTTCTTTCTCTCCCTGAGATACACACAATCTGACGTTGCCTCTGAGCTCCGTTGCTGGCAAAGAACTGAAACGGACATACATTCCTGTGGGGAAACACAGGGTTTCGCTAGGATTTCTCTAGGCAGTGTGTTTTCCCTGGGCTTCACTGTAGCAACACTATCTCGCCAGGGCAACACTGCATGGCACTTCCTCTGCCAGGAGAGAGCTGCTGCTTTGTACTTTGTGCTGGGAAACCTTGCTTTGGCAAGTGCCAATTGACCGCATTCAGGCAGAAAGAAAAGAGAATAGCAAGAGGCCTTTCCTTCCCGGCTGCTTTCCCAAGCCCTTCCAGCTCAAACTATGTCGTTGCTCCTCTGGAAGGATCCCTGCACTGCGGCGTAGTTTTTCCGAAGAAGCCCTGCGTTTGCAAGAGCAAATGAGGAATTCGTTGCAGGAAAGAGGAAGGAAAGAAAGTTTCTCTCCCACTGCCTGCTTTGCTCAGAGGACTGGATGAAGTCAGGGAGTTCTCCCTTTCACTGAGAAACGTGCGGGCTGCTGTTGCCTGGGCGCTCTCTTCTTTGCAAAAGAGTCTGCAGTTCCACGCTTTGAACCGTGGAAAGGCGCCGGGCTCTGCTAAGATTTCCCCCGGCGCTTCGTTTGCCCTGGGCCAAAGCGAGCCTTCACAATAGCTGAACGCTAACACTGCATACTCGTTCCACTTCCAGAACCGGGCTACGGCGAGGCAGTTCTCCGGGGGAAAACGGCCCTTCGCGAAGGGCAGATCTGCCGAGCTCATTGCGGGAAAGCGAAAGCAAAGGACGCTTTTCTCCCTCTAACCGCTTTCGTCAGAGGAACGGGGAAAGTCACAGTGTTCTTTCTCTCCCTGAGATACACACAATCTGACGTTGCCTCTGAGCTCCGTTGCTGGCAAAGAACTGAAACGGACATACATTCCTGTGGGGAAACACAGGGCTTTGCTAGGATTTCTCTAGGCAGTGTGTTTTCCCTGGGCCTCACTGTAGCAACACTATCTCGCCGGGGCAACACTGCATGGCATATCCTCTGCCAGGAGAGAGCTGCTGCTTTGTACTTTGTGCTGGGAAACCTTGCTTTGGCAAGTGCCAATTGACCGCATTCAGGCAGAAAGAAAAGAGAATAGCAAGAGGCCTTTTCTCCCCGGCTGCTCTGCCAAGCCCTTCCAGCTCAAACTATGTCGTTGCTCCTCTGGAAGGATCCCTGCACCGCGGCGTAGTTTTTCCGAAGAAGCCCTGCGTTTGCAAGAGCAAATGAGGAATTCGTGGCAGGAAAGAGGAAGGAAAGAAAGTTTCTCTCCCTCTGCCTGCTTTGCTCAGAGGACTGCATGAAGTCAGGGAGTTCTCCCTTTCACTGAGAAACGTGCGGGCTGCTGTTGCCTGGGCGCTCTCTTCTTTGCAAAAGAGTCTGCAGTTCCACGCTTTGAACCG
Organism: Elephas maximus indicus; assembly: GCF_024166365.1. Taxonomy (NCBI): domain Eukaryota; kingdom Metazoa; phylum Chordata; class Mammalia; order Proboscidea; family Elephantidae; genus Elephas; species Elephas maximus. The sequence continues at coordinate 1,365,284 of NC_064822.1, forward strand.
TGGAAAGGCGCCGGGCTCTGCTAAGATTTCCCCCGGCGCTTCGTTTGCCCTGGGCCAAAGCGAGCCTTCACAATAGCTGAACGCTAACACTGCATACTCGTTCCACTTCCAGAACCGGGCTACGGCGAGGCAGTTCTCCGGGGGAAAACGGCCCTTCGCGAAGGGCAGATCTGCCGAGCTCATTGCGGGAAAGCGAAAGCAAAGGACGCTTTTCTCCCTCTAACCGCTTTCGTCAGAGGAACGGGGGAAGTCACAGTGTTCTTTCTCTCACTGAGATACACACAATCTGACGTTGCCTCTGAGCTCCGTTGCTGGCAAAGAACTGAAACGGACATACATTCCTGTGGGGAAACACAGGGCTTTGCTAGGATTTCTCTAGGCAGTGTGTTTTCCCTGGGCCTCACTGTAGCAACACTATCTCGCCAGGGCAACACTGCATGGGATTTCCTCTGCCAGGAGAGAGCTGCTGCTTTGTAGTTTGTGCTGGGAAACTTTGCTTTGGCAAGTGCCAATTGACCGCATTCAGGCAGAAAGAAAAGAGAATAGCAAGAGGCCTTTTCTCCCCGGCTGCTTTCCCAAGCCCTTCCAGCTCAAACTATGTCGTTGCTCCTCTGGAAGGATCCCTGCACCGCGGCGTAGTTTTTCCGAAGAAGCCCTGCGTTTGCAAGAGCAAATGAGGAATTCGTGGCAGGAAAGAGGAAGGAAAGAAAGTTTCTCTCCCTCTGCCTGCTTTGCTCAGAGGACTGGATGAAGTCAGGGACTTCTCCCTTTCACTGAGAAACGTGCGGGCTGCTGTTGCCTGGGCGCTCTCTTCTTTGCAAAAGAGTCTGCAGTTCCACGCTTTGAACCGTGGAACGGCGCCGGGCTCTGCTAAGATTTCCCCCGGCGCTTCGTTTGCCCTGGGCCAAAGCGAGCCTTCACAATAGCTGAACGCTAACACTGCATACTCGTTCCACTTCCAGAACCGGGCTACGGCGAGGCAGTTCTCCGGGGGAAAACGGCCCTTCGCGAAGGGCAGATCTGCCGAGCTCATTGCGGGAAAGCGAAAGCAAAGGACGCTTTTCTCCCTCTAACCGCTTTCGTCAGAGGAACGGGGGAAGTCACAGTGTTCTTTCTCTCACTGAGATACACACAATCTGACGTTGCCTCTGAGCTCCGTTGCTGGCAAAGAACTGAAACTGACATACATTCCTGTGGGGACACCCAGGGCTTTGCTAGGATTTCTCTAGGCAGTGTGTTTTCCCTGGGCCTCACTGTAGCAACACTATCTCGCCAGGGCAACACTGCATGGCATATCCTCTGCCAGGAGAGAGCTGCTGCTTTGTACTTTGTGCTGGGAAACCTTGCTTTGGCAAGTGCCAATTGACCGCATTCAGGCAGAAAGAAAAGAGAATAGCAAGAGGCCTTTTCTCCCCGGCTGCTCTGCCAAGCCCTTCCAGCTCAAACTATGTCGTTGCTCCTCTGGAAGGATCCCTGCACCGCGGCGTAGTTTTTCCGAAGAAGCCCTGCGTTTGCAAGAGCAAATGAGGAATTCGTGGCAGGAAAGAGGAAGGAAAGAAAGTTTCTCTCCCTCTGCCTGCTTTGCTCAGAGGACTGCATGAAGTCAGGGAGTTCTCCCTTTCACTGAGAAACGTGCGGGCTGCTGTTGCCTGGGCGCTCTCTTCTTTGCAAAAGAGTCTGCAGTTCCACGCTTTGAACCGTGGAAAGGCGCCGGGCTCTGCTAAGATTTCCCCCGGCGCTTCGTTTGCCCTGGGCCAAAGCGAGCCTTCACAATAGCTGAACGCTAACACTGCATACTCGTTCCACTTCCAGAACCGGGCTACGGCGAGGCAGTTCTCCGGGGGAAAACGGCCCTTCGCGAAGGGCAGATCTGCCGAGCTCATTGCGGGAAAGCGAAAGCAAAGGACGCTTTTCTCCCTCTAACCGCTTTCGTCAGAGGAACGGGGGAAGTCACAGTGTTCTTTCTCTCACTGAGATACACACAATCTGACGTTGCCTCTGAGCTCCGTTGCTGGCAAAGAACTGAAACGGACATACATTCCTGTGGGGAAACACAGGGCTTTGCTAGGATTTCTCTAGGCAGTGTGTTTTCCCTGGGCCTCACTGTAGCAACACTATCTCGCCAGAGCAACACTGCATGGGATTTCCTCTGCCAGGAGAGAGCTGCTGCTTTGTAGTTTGTGCTGGGAAACTTTACTTTGGCAAGTGCCAATTGACCGCATTCAGGCAGAAAGAAAAGAGAATAGCAAGAGGCCTTTTCTCCCCGGCTGCTTTCCCAAGCCCTTCCAGCTCAAACTATGTCGTTGCTCCTCTGGAAGGATCCCTGCACCGCGGCGTAGTTTTTCCGAAGAAGCCCTGCGTTTGCAAGAGCAAATGAGGAATTCGTGGCAGGAAAGAGGAAGGAAAGAAAGTTTCTCTCCCTCTGCCTGCTTTGCTCAGAGGACTGCATGAAGTCAGGGAGTTCTCCCTTTCACTGAGAAACGTGTGGGCTGCTGTTGCCTGGGCGCTCTCTTCTTTGCAAAAGAGTCTGCAGTTCCACGCTTTGAACCGTGGAACGGCGCCGGGCTCTGCTAAGATTTTCCCCGGCGCTTCGTTTGCCCTGGGCCAAAGCGAGCCTTCACAATAGCTGAACGCTAACACTGCATACTCGTTCCACTTCCAGAACCGGGCTACGGCGAGGCAGTTCTCCGGGGGAAAACGGCCCTTCGCGAAGGGCAGATCTGCCGAGCTCATTGCGGGAAAGCGAAAGCAAAGGACGCTTTTCTCCCTCTAACCGCTTTCGTCAGAGGAACGGGGGAAGTCACAGTGTTCTTTCTCTCACTGAGATACACACAATCTGACGTTGCCTCTGAGCTCCGTTGCTGGCAAAGAACTGAAACTGACATACATTCCTGTGGGGAAACACAGGGCTTTGCTAGGATTTCTCTAGGCAGTGTGTTTTCCCTGGGCCTCACTGTAGCAACACTATCTCGCCAGGGCAACACTGCATGGCACTTCCTCTGCCAGGAGAGAGCTGCTGCTTTGTAGTTTGTGCTGGGAAACCTTGCTTTGGCAAGTGCCAATAGACCGCATTCAGGCAGAAAGAAAAGAGAATAGCAAGAGGCCTTTTCTCCCCGGCTGCTCTGCCAAGCCCTTCCAGCTCAAACTATGTCGTTGCTCCTCTGGAAGGATCCCTGCACCGCGGCGTAGTTTTTCCGAAGAAGCCCTGCGTTTGCAAGAGCAAATGAGGAATTCGTGGCAGGAAAGAGGAAGGAAAGAAAGTTTCTCTCCCTCTGACTGCTTTGCTCAGAGGACTGCATGAAGTCAGGGAGTTCTCCCTTTCACTGAGAAACGTGCGGGCTGCTGTTGCCTGGGCGCTCTCTTCTTTGCAAAAGAGTCTGCAGTTCCACGTTTTGAACCGTGGAAAGGCGCCGGGCTCTGCTAAGAATTCCCCCGGCGCTTCGTTTGCCCTGGGCCAAAGCGAGCCTTCACAATAGCTGAACGCTAACACTGCATACTCGTTCCACTTCCAGAACCGGGCTACGGCGAGGCAGTTCTCCGGGGGAAAACGGCCCTTCGCGAAGGGCAGATCTGCCGAGCTCATTGCGGGAAAGCGAAAGCAAAGGACCCTTTTCTCCCTCTAACCGCCTTCGTCAGAGGAACGGGGGAAGTCACAGTGTTCTTTCTCTCCCTGAGATACACACAATCTGACGTTGCCTCTGAGCTCCGTTGCTGGCAAAGAACTGAAACGGACATACATTCCTGTGGGGAAACACAGGGTTTCGCTAGGATTTCTCTAGGCAGTGTGTTTTCCCTGGGCTTCACTGTAGCAACACTATCTCGCCAGGGCAACACTGCATGGCACTTCCTCTGCCAGGAGAGAGCTGCTGCTTTGTACTTTGTGCTGGGAAACCTTGCTTTGGCAAGTGCCAATTGACCGCATTCAGGCAGAAAGAAAAGAGAATAGCAAGAGGCCTTTCCTTCCCGGCTGCTTTCCCAAGCCCTTCCAGCTCAAACTATGTCGTTGCTCCTCTGGAAGGATCCCTGCACTGCGGCGTAGTTTTTCCGAAGAAGCCCTGCGTTTGCAAGAGCAAATGAGGAATTCGTTGCAGGAAAGAGGAAGGAAAGAAAGTTTCTCTCCCACTGCCTGCTTTGCTCAGAGGACTGGATGAAGTCAGGGAGTTCTCCCTTTCACTGAGAAACGTGCGGGCTGCTGTTGCCTGGGCGCTCTCTTCTTTGCAAAAGAGTCTGCAGTTCCACGCTTTGAACCGTGGAAAGGCGCCGGGCTCTGCTAAGATTTCCCCCGGCGCTTCGTTTGCCCTGGGCCAAAGCGAGCCTTCACAATAGCTGAACGCTAACACTGCATACTCGTTCCACTTCCAGAACCGGGCTACGGCGAGGCAGTTCTCCGGGGGAAAACGGCCCTTCGCGAAGGGCAGATCTGCCGAGCTCATTGCGGGAAAGCGAAAGCAAAGGACGCTTTTCTCCCTCTAACCGCTTTCGTCAGAGGAACGGGGAAAGTCACAGTGTTCTTTCTCTCCCTGAGATACACACAATCTGACGTTGCCTCTGAGCTCCGTTGCTGGCAAAGAACTGAAACGGACATACATTCCTGTGGGGAAACACAGGGCTTTGCTAGGATTTCTCTAGGCAGTGTGTTTTCCCTGGGCCTCACTGTAGCAACACTATCTCGCCGGGGCAACACTGCATGGCATATCCTCTGCCAGGAGAGAGCTGCTGCTTTGTACTTTGTGCTGGGAAACCTTGCTTTGGCAAGTGCCAATTGACCGCATTCAGGCAGAAAGAAAAGAGAATAGCAAGAGGCCTTTTCTCCCCGGCTGCTCTGCCAAGCCCTTCCAGCTCAAACTATGTCGTTGCTCCTCTGGAAGGATCCCTGCACCGCGGCGTAGTTTTTCCGAAGAAGCCCTGCGTTTGCAAGAGCAAATGAGGAATTCGTGGCAGGAAAGAGGAAGGAAAGAAAGTTTCTCTCCCTCTGCCTGCTTTGCTCAGAGGACTGCATGAAGTCAGGGAGTTCTCCCTTTCACTGAGAAACGTGCGGGCTGCTGTTGCCTGGGCGCTCTCTTCTTTGCAAAAGAGTCTGCAGTTCCACGCTTTGAACCGTGGAAAGGCGCCGGGCTCTGCTAAGATTTCCCCCGGCGCTTCGTTTGCCCTGGGCCAAAGCGAGCCTTCACAATAGCTGAACGCTAACACTGCATACTCGTTCCACTTCCAGAACCGGGCTACGGCGAGGCAGTTCTCCGGGGGAAAACGGCCCTTCGCGAAGGGCAGATCTGCCGAGCTCATTGCGGGAAAGCGAAAGCAAAGGACGCTTTTCTCCCTCTAACCGCTTTCGTCAGAGGAACGGGGGAAGTCACAGTGTTCTTTCTCTCACTGAGATACACACAATCTGACGTTGCCTCTGAGCTCCGTTGCTGGCAAAGAACTGAAACGGACATACATTCCTGTGGGGAAACACAGGGCTTTGCTAGGATTTCTCTAGGCAGTGTGTTTTCCCTGGGCCTCACTGTAGCAACACTATCTCGCCAGGGCAACACTGCATGGGATTTCCTCTGCCAGGAGAGAGCTGCTGCTTTGTAGTTTGTGCTGGGAAACTTTGCTTTGGCAAGTGCCAATTGACCGCATTCAGGCAGAAAGAAAAGAGAATAGCAAGAGGCCTTTTCTCCCCGGCTGCTTTCCCAAGCCCTTCCAGCTCAAACTATGTCGTTGCTCCTCTGGAAGGATCCCTGCACCGCGGCGTAGTTTTTCCGAAGAAGCCCTGCGTTTGCAAGAGCAAATGAGGAATTCGTGGCAGGAAAGAGGAAGGAAAGAAAGTTTCTCTCCCTCTGCCTGCTTTGCTCAGAGGACTGGATGAAGTCAGGGACTTCTCCCTTTCACTGAGAAACGTGCGGGCTGCTGTTGCCTGGGCGCTCTCTTCTTTGCAAAAGAGTCTGCAGTTCCACGCTTTGAACCGTGGAACGGCGCCGGGCTCTGCTAAGATTTCCCCCGGCGCTTCGTTTGCCCTGGGCCAAAGCGAGCCTTCACAATAGCTGAACGCTAACACTGCATACTCGTTCCACTTCCAGAACCGGGCTACGGCGAGGCAGTTCTCCGGGGGAAAACGGCCCTTCGCGAAGGGCAGATCTGCCGAGCTCATTGCGGGAAAGCGAAAGCAAAGGACGCTTTTCTCCCTCTAACCGCTTTCGTCAGAGGAACGGGGGAAGTCACAGTGTTCTTTCTCTCACTGAGATACACACAATCTGACGTTGCCTCTGAGCTCCGTTGCTGGCAAAGAACTGAAACTGACATACATTCCTGTGGGGACACCCAGGGCTTTGCTAGGATTTCTCTAGGCAGTGTGTTTTCCCTGGGCCTCACTGTAGCAACACTATCTCGCCAGGGCAACACTGCATGGCATATCCTCTGCCAGGAGAGAGCTGCTGCTTTGTACTTTGTGCTGGGAAACCTTGCTTTGGCAAGTGCCAATTGACCGCATTCAGGCAGAAAGAAAAGAGAATAGCAAGAGGCCTTTTCTCCCCGGCTGCTCTGCCAAGCCCTTCCAGCTCAAACTATGTCGTTGCTCCTCTGGAAGGATCCCTGCACCGCGGCGTAGTTTTTCCGAAGAAGCCCTGCGTTTGCAAGAGCAAATGAGGAATTCGTGGCAGGAAAGAGGAAGGAAAGAAAGTTTCTCTCCCTCTGCCTGCTTTGCTCAGAGGACTGCATGAAGTCAGGGAGTTCTCCCTTTCACTGAGAAACGTGCGGGCTGCTGTTGCCTGGGCGCTCTCTTCTTTGCAAAAGAGTCTGCAGTTCCACGCTTTGAACCGTGGAAAGGCGCCGGGCTCTGCTAAGATTTCCCCCGGCGCTTCGTTTGCCCTGGGCCAAAGCGAGCCTTCACAATAGCTGAACGCTAACACTGCATACTCGTTCCACTTCCAGAACCGGGCTACGGCGAGGCAGTTCTCCGGGGGAAAACGGCCCTTCGCGAAGGGCAGATCTGCCGAGCTCATTGCGGGAAAGCGAAAGCAAAGGACGCTTTTCTCCCTCTAACCGCTTTCGTCAGAGGAACGGGGGAAGTCACAGTGTTCTTTCTCTCACTGAGATACACACAATCTGACGTTGCCTCTGAGCTCCGTTGCTGGCAAAGAACTGAAACGGACATACATTCCTGTGGGGAAACACAGGGCTTTGCTAGGATTTCTCTAGGCAGTGTGTTTTCCCTGGGCCTCACTGTAGCAACACTATCTCGCCAGGGCAACACTGCATGGGATTTCCTCTGCCAGGAGAGAGCTGCTGCTTTGTAGTTTGTGCTGGGAAACTTTGCTTTGGCAAGTGCCAATTGACCGCATTCAGGCAGAAAGAAAAGAGAATAGCAAGAGGCCTTTTCTCCCCGGCTGCTTTCCCAAGCCCTTCCAGCTCAAACTATGTCGTTGCTCCTCTGGAAGGATCCCTGCACCGCGGCGTAGTTTTTCCGAAGAAGCCCTGCGTTTGCAAGAGCAAATGAGGAATTCGTGGCAGGAAAGAGGAAGGAAAGAAAGTTTCTCTCCCTCTGCCTGCTTTGCTCAGAGGACTGGATGAAGTCAGGGACTTCTCCCTTTCACTGAGAAACGTGCGGGCTGCTGTTGCCTGGGCGCTCTCTTCTTTGCAAAAGAGTCTGCAGTTCCACGCTTTGAACCGTGGAACGGCGCCGGGCTCTGCTAAGATTTCCCCCGGCGCTTCGTTTGCCCTGGGCCAAAGCGAGCCTTCACAATAGCTGAACGCTAACACTGCATACTCGTTCCACTTCCAGAACCGGGCTACGGCGAGGCAGTTCTCCGGGGGAAAACGGCCCTTCGCGAAGGGCAGATCTGCCGAGCTCATTGCGGGAAAGCGAAAGCAAAGGACGCTTTTCTCCCTCTAACCGCTTTCGTCAGAGGAACGGGGGAAGTCACAGTGTTCTTTCTCTCACTGAGATACACACAATCTGACGTTGCCTCTGAGCTCCGTTGCTGGCAAAGAACTGAAACTGACATACATTCCTGTGGGGACACCCAGGGCTTTGCTAGGATTTCTCTAGGCAGTGTGTTTTCCCTGGGCCTCACTGTAGCAACACTATCTCGCCGGGGCAACACTGCATGGCATATCCTCTGCCAGGAGAGAGCTGCTGCTTTGTACTTTGTGCTGGGAAACCTTGCTTTGGCAAGTGCCAATTGACCGCATTCAGGCAGAAAGAAAAGAGAATAGCAAGAGGCCTTTTCTCCCCGGCTGCTCTGCCAAGCCCTTCCAGCTCAAACTATGTCGTTGCTCCTCTGGAAGGATCCCTGCACCGCGGCATAGTTTTTCCGAAGAAGCCCTGCGTTTGCAAGAGCAAATGAGGAATTCGTGGCAGGAAAGAGGAAGGAAAGAAAGTTTCTCTCCCTCTGCCTGCTTTGCTCAGAGGACTGCATGAAGTCAGGGAGTTCTCCCTTTCACTGAGAAACGTGCGGGCTGCTGTTGCCTGGGCGCTCTCTTCTTTGCAAAAGAGTCTGCAGTTCCACGCTTTGAACCGTGGAAAGGCGCCGGGCTCTGCTAAGATTTCCCCCGGCGCTTCGTTTGCCCTGGGCCAAAGCGAGCCTTCACAATAGCTGAACGCTAACACTGCATACTCGTTCCACTTCCAGAACCGGGCTACGGCGAGGCAGTTCTCCGGGGGAAAACGGCCCTTCGCGAAGGGCAGATCTGCCGAGCTCATTGCGGGAAAGCGAAAGCAAAGTACGCTTTTCTCCCTCTAACCGCTTTCGTCAGAGGAACGGGGGAAGTCACAGTGTTCTTTCTCTCACTGAGATACACACAATCTGACGTTGCCTCTGAGCTCCGTTGCTGGCAAAGAACTGAAACGGACATACATTCCTGTGGGGAAACACAGGGCTTTGCTAGGATTTCTCTAGGCAGTGTGTTTTCCCTGGGCCTCACTGTAGCAACACTATCTCGCCAGGGCAACACTGCATGGGATTTCCTCTGCCAGGAGAGAGCTGCTGCTTTGTAGTTTGTGCTGGGAAACTTTGCTTTGGCAAGTGCCAATTGACCGCATTCAGGCAGAAAGAAAAGAGAATAGCAAGAGGCCTTTTCTCCCCGGCTGCTTTCCCAAGCCCTTCCAGCTCAAACTATGTCGTTGCTCCTCTGGAAGGATCCCTGCACCGCGGCGTAGTTTTTCCGAAGAAGCCCTGCGTTTGCAAGAGCAAATGAGGAATTCGTGGCAGGAAAGAGGAAGGAAAGAAAGTTTCTCTCCCTCTGCCTGCTTTGCTCAGAGGACTGGATGAAGTCAGGGACTTCTCCCTTTCACTGAGAAACGTGCGGGCTGCTGTTGCCTGGGCGCTCTCTTCTTTGCAAAAGAGTCTGCAGTTCCACGCTTTGAACCGTGGAACGGCGCCGGGCTCTGCTAAGATTTCCCCCGGCGCTTCGTTTGCCCTGGGCCAAAGCGAGCCTTCACAATAGCTGAACGCTAACACTGCATACTCGTTCCACTTCCAGAACCGGGCTACGGCGAGGCAGTTCTCCGGGGGAAAACGGCCCTTCGCGAAGGGCAGATCTGCCGAGCTCATTGCGGGAAAGCGAAAGCAAAGGACCCTTTTCTCCCTCTAACCGCTTTCGTCAGAGGAACGGGGGAAGTCACAGTGTTCTTTCTCTCACTGAGATACACACAATCTGACGTTGCCTCTGAGCTCCGTTGCTGGCAAAGAACTGAAACTGACATACATTCCTGTGGGGACACCCAGGGCTTTGCTAGGATTTCTCTAGGCAGTGTGTTTTCCCTGGGCCTCACTGTAGCAACACTATCTCGCCAGGGCAACACTGCATGGCATATCCTCTGCCAGGATAGAGCTGCTGCTTTGTAGTTTGTGCTGGGAAACCTTGCTTTGGCAAGTGCCAATTGACCGCATTCAGGCAGAAAGAAAAGAGAATAGCAAGAGGCCTTTTCTCCCCGGCTGCTCTGCCAAGCCCTTCCAGCTCAAACTATGAAGTTGCTCCTCTGGAAGGATCCCTGCACCGCGGCGTAGTTTTTCCGAAGAAGCCCTGCGTTTGCAAGAGCAAATGAGGAATTCGTGGCAGGAAAGAGGAAGGAAAGAAAGTTTCTCTCCCTCTGCCTGCTTTGCTCACAGGACTGGATGAAGTCAGGGACTTCTCCCTTTCACTGAGAAACGTACGGGCTGCTGTTGCCTGGGCGCTCTCTTCTTTGCAAAAGAGTCTGCAGTTCCACGCTTTGAACCGTGGAAAGGCGCCGGGCTCTGCTAAGATTTCCCCCGGCGCTTCGTTTGCCCTGGGCCAAAGCGAGCCTTCACAATAGCTGAACGCTAACACTGCATACTCGTTCCACTTCCAGAACCGGGCTACGGCGAGGCAGTTCTCCGGGGGAAAACGGCCCTTCGCGAAGGGCAGATCTGCCGAGCTCATTGCGGGAAAGCGAAAGCAAAGGACGCTTTTCTCCCTCTAACCGCTTTCGTCAGAGGAACGGGGAAAGTCACAGTGTTCTTTCTCTCCCTGAGATACACACAATCTGACGTTGCCTCTGAGCTCCGTTGCTGGCAAAGAACTGAAACTGACATACATTCCTGTGGGGACACCCAGGGCTTTGCTAGGATTTCTCTAGGCAGTGTGTTTTCCCTGGGCCTCACTGTAGCAACACTATCTCGCCAGGGCAACACTGCATGGCACTTCCTCTGCCAGGAGAGAGCTGCTGCTTTGTAGTTTGTGCTGGGAAACCTTGCTTTGGCAAGTGCCAATAGACCGCATTCAGGCAGAAAGAAAAGAGAATAGCAAGAGGCCTTTTCTCCCCGGCTGCTCTGCCAAGCCCTTCCAGCTCAAACTATGTCGTTGCTCCTCTGGAAGGATCCCTGCACCGCGGCGTAGTTTTTCCGAAGAAGCCCTGCGTTTGCAAGAGCAAATGAGGAATTCGTGGCAGGAAAGAGGAAGGAAAGAAAGTTTCTCTCCCTCTGACTGCTTTGCTCAGAGGACTGCATGAAGTCAGGGAGTTCTCCCTTTCACTGAGAAACGTGCGGGCTGCTGTTGCCTGGGCGCTCTCTTCTTTGCAAAAGAGTCTGCAGTTCCACGTTTTGAACCGTGGAAAGGCGCCGGGCTCTGCTAAGAATTCCCCCGGCGCTTCGTTTGCCCTGGGCCAAAGCGAGCCTTCACAATAGCTGAACGCTAACACTGCATACTCGTTCCACTTCCAGAACCGGGCTACGGCGAGGCAGTTCTCCGGGGGAAAACGGCCCTTCGCGAAGGGCAGATCTGCCGAGCTCATTGCGGGAAAGCGAAAGCAAAGGACCCTTTTCTCCCTCTAACCGCCTTCGTCAGAGGAACGGGGGAAGTCACAGTGTTCTTTCTCTCCCTGAGATACACACAATCTGACGTTGCCTCTGAGCTCCGTTGCTGGCAAAGAACTGAAACGGACATACATTCCTGTGGGGAAACACAGGGTTTCGCTAGGATTTCTCTAGGCAGTGTGTTTTCCCTGGGCTTCACTGTAGCAACACTATCTCGCCAGGGCAACACTGCATGGCACTTCCTCTGCCAGGAGAGAGCTGCTGCTTTGTAGTTTGTGCTGGGAAACCTTGCTTTGGCAAGTGCCAATTGACCGCATTCAGGCAGAAAGAAAAGAGAATAGCAAGAGGCCTTTCCTTCCCGGCTGCTTTCCCAAGCCCTTCCAGCTCAAACTATGTCGTTGCTCCTCTGGAAGGATCCCTGCACTGCGGCGTAGTTTTTCCGAAGAAGCCCTGCGTTTGCAAGAGCAAATGAGGAATTCGTTGCAGGAAAGAGGAAGGAAAGAAAGTTTCTCTCCCTCTGCCTGCTTTGCTCAGAGGACTGGATGAAGTCAGGGAGTTCTCCCTTTCACTGAGAAACGTGCGGGCTGCTGTTGCCTGGGCGCTCTCTTCTTTGCAAAAGAGTCTGCAGTTCCACGCTTTGAACCGTGGAAAGGCGCCGGGCTCTGCTAAGATTTCCCCCGGCGCTTCGTTTGCCCTGGGCCAAAGCGAGCCTTCACAATAGCTGAACGCTAACACTGCATACTCGTTCCACTTCCAGAACCGGGCTACGGCGAGGCAGTTCTCCGGGGGAAAACGGCCCTTCGCGAAGGGCAGATCTGCCGAGCTCATTGCGGGAAAGCGAAAGCAAAGGACGCTTTTCTCCCTCTAACCGCTTTCGTCAGAGGAACGGGGAAAGTCACAGTGTTCTTTCTCTCCCTGAGATACACACAATCTGACGTTGCCTCTGACCTCCATTGCTGGCAAAGAACTGAAACGGACATACATTCCTGTGGGGAAACACAGGGCTTTGCTAGGATTTCTCTAGGCAGTGTGTTTTCCCTGGGCCTCACTGTAGCAACACTATCTCGCCGGGGCAACACTGCATGGCATATCCTCTGCCAGGAGAGAGCTGCTGCTTTGTACTTTGTGCTGGGAAACCTTGCTTTGGCAAGTGCCAATTGACCGCATTCAGGCAGAAAGAAAAGAGAATAGCAAGAGGCCTTTTCTCCCCGGCTGCTCTGCCAAGCCCTTCCAGCTCAAACTATGTCGTTGCTCCTCTGGAAGGATCCCTGCACCGCGGCGTAGTTTTTCCGAAGAAGCCCTGCGTTTGCAAGAGCAAATGAGGAATTCGTGGCAGGAAAGAGGAAGGAAAGAAAGTTTCTCTCCCTCTGCCTGCTTTGCTCAGAGGACTGCATGAAGTCAGGGAGTTCTCCCTTTCACTGAGAAACGTGCGGGCTGCTGTTGCCTGGGCGCTCTCTTCTTTGCAAAAGAGTCTGCAGTTCCACGCTTTGAACCGTGGAAAGGCGCCGGGCTCTGCTAAGATTTCCCCCGGCGCTTCGTTTGCCCTGGGCCAAAGCGAGCCTTCACAATAGCTGAACGCTAACACTGCATACTCGTTCCACTTCCAGAACCGGGCTACGGCGAGGCAGTTCTCCGGGGGAAAACGGCCCTTCGCGAAGGGCAGATCTGCCGAGCTCATTGCGGGAAAGCGAAAGCAAAGGACGCTTTTCTCCCTCTAACCGCTTTCGTCAGAGGAACGGGGGAAGTCACAGTGTTCTTTCTCTCCCTGAGATACACACAATCTGACGTTGCCTCTGAGCTCCGTTGCTGGCAAAGAACTGAAACGGACATACATTCCTGTGGGGAAACACAGGGTTTCGATAGGATTTCTCTAGGCAGTGTGTTTTCCCTGGGCTTCACTGTAGCAACACTATCTCGCCAGGGCAACACTGCATGGCACTTCCTCTGCCAGGAGAGAGCTGCTGCTTTGTAGTTTGTGCTGGGAAACCTTGCTTTGGCAAGTGCCAATTGACCGCATTCAGGCAGAAAGAAAAGAGAATAGCAAGAGGCCTTTCCTTCCCGGCTGCTTTCCCAAGCCCTTCCAGCTCAAACTATGTCGTTGCTCCTCTGGAAGGATCCCTGCACTGCGGCGTAGTTTTTCCGAAGAAGCCCTGCGTTTGCAAGAGCAAATGAGGAATTCGTTGCAGGAAAGAGGAAGGAAAGAAAGTTTCTCTCCCACTGCCTGCTTTGCTCAGAGGACTGGATGAAGTCAGGGAGTTCTCCCTTTCACTGAGAAACGTGCGGGCTGCTGTTGCCTGGGCGCTCTCTTCTTTGCAAAAGAGTCTGCAGTTCCACGCTTTGAACCGTGGAAAGGCGCCGGGCTCTGCTAAGATTTCCCCCGGCGCTTCGTTTGCCCTGGGCCAAAGCGAGCCTTCACAATAGCTGAACGCTAACACTGCATACTCGTTCCACTTCCAGAACCGGGCTACGGCGAGGCAGTTCTCCGGGGGAAAACGGCCCTTCGCGAAGGGCAGATCTGCCGAGCTCATTGCGGGAAAGCGAAAGCAAAGGACGCTTTTCTCCCTCTAACCGCTTTCGTCAGAGGAACGGGGGAAGTCACAGTGTTCTTCCTCTCCCTGAGATACACACAATCTGACGTTGCCTCTGAGCTCCGTTGCTGGCAAAGAACTGAAAGTGACATACATTCCTGTGGGGAAACACAGGGCTTTGCTAGGATTTCTCTAGGCAGTGTGTTTTCCCTGGGCCTCACTGTAGCAACACTATCTCGCCGGGGCAACACTGCATGGCATATCCTCTGCCAGGAGAGAGCTGCTGCTTTGTAGTTTGTGCTGGGAAACCTTGCTTTGGCAAGTGCCAATTGACCGCATTCAGGCAGAAAGAAAAGAGAATAGCAAGAGGCCTTTTCTCCCCGGCTGCTCTGCCAAGCCCTTCCAGCTCAAACTATGTCGTTGCTCCTCTGGAAGGATCCCTGCACCGCGGCGTAGTTTTTCCGAAGAAGCCCTGCGTTTGCAAGAGCAAATGAGGAATTCGTGGCAGGAAAGAGGAAGGAAAGAAAGTTTCTCTCCCTCTGCCTGCTTTGCTCAGAGGACTGGATGAAGTCAGGGACTTCTCCCTTTCACTGAGAAACGTGCGGGCTGCTGTTGCCTGGGCGCTCTCTTCTTTGCAAAAGAGTCTGCAGTTCCACGCTTTGAACCGTGGAACGGCGCCGGGCTCTGCTAAGATTTCCCCCGGCGCTTCGTTTGCCCTGGGCCAAAGCGAGCCTTCACAATAGCTGAACGCTAACACTGCATACTCGTTCCACTTCCAGAACCGGGCTACGGCGAGGCAGTTCTCCGGGGGAAAACGGCCCTTCGCGAAGGGCAGATCTGCCGAGCTCATTGCGGGAAAGCGAAAGCAAAGGACGCTTTTCTCCCTCTAACCGCTTTCGTCAGAGGAACGGGGGAAGTCACAGTGTTCTTTCTCTCACTGAGATACACACAATCTGACGTTGCCTCTGAGCTCCGTTGCTGGCAAAGAACTGAAACTGACATACATTCCTGTGGGGACACCCAGGGCTTTGCTAGGATTTCTCTAGGCAGTGTGTTTTCCCTGGGCCTCACTGTAGCAACACTATCTCGCCAGGGCAACACTGCATGGCATATCCTCTGCCAGGAGAGAGCTGCTGCTTTGTACTTTGTGCTGGGAAACCTTGCTTTGGCAAGTGCCAATTGACCGCATTCAGGCAGAAAGAAAAGAGAATAGCAAGAGGCCTTTTCTCCCCGGCTGCTCTGCCAAGCCCTTCCAGCTCAAACTATGTCGTTGCTCCTCTGGAAGGATCCCTGCACCGCGGCGTAGTTTTTCCGAAGAAGCCCTGCGTTTGCAAGAGCAAATGAGGAATTCGTGGCAGGAAAGAGGAAGGAAAGAAAGTTTCTCTCCCTCTGCCTGCTTTGCTCAGAGGACTGCATGAAGTCAGGGAGTTCTCCCTTTCACTGAGAAACGTGCGGGCTGCTGTTGCCTGGGCGCTCTCTTCTTTGCAAAAGAGTCTGCAGTTCCACGCTTTGAACCGTGGAAAGGCGCCGGGCTCTGCTAAGATTTCCCCCGGCGCTTCGTTTGCCCTGGGCCAAAGCGAGCCTTCACAATAGCTGAACGCTAACACTGCATACTCGTTCCACTTCCAGAACCGGGCTACGGCGAGGCAGTTCTCCGGGGGAAAACGGCCCTTCGCGAAGGGCAGATCTGCCGAGCTCATTGCGGGAAAGCGAAAGCAAAGGACGCTTTTCTCCCTCTAACCGCTTTCGTCAGAGGAACGGGGGAAGTCACAGTGTTCTTTCTCTCACTGAGATACACACAATCTGACGTTGCCTCTGAGCTCCGTTGCTGGCAAAGAACTGAAACGGACATACATTCCTGTGGGGAAACACAGGGCTTTGCTAGGATTTCTCTAGGCAGTGTGTTTTCCCTGGGCCTCACTGTAGCAACACTATCTCGCCAGGGCAACACTGCATGGGATTTCCTCTGCCAGGAGAGAGCTGCTGCTTTGTAGTTTGTGCTGGGAAACTTTGCTTTGGCAAGTGCCAATTGACCGCATTCAGGCAGAAAGAAAAGAGAATAGCAAGAGGCCTTTTCTCCCCGGCTGCTTTCCCAAGCCCTTCCAGCTCAAACTATGTCGTTGCTCCTCTGGAAGGATCCCTGCACCGCGGCGTAGTTTTTCCGAAGAAGCCCTGCGTTTGCAAGAGCAAATGAGGAATTCGTGGCAGGAAAGAGGAAGGAAAGAAAGTTTCTCTCCCTCTGCCTGCTTTGCTCAGAGGACTGGATGAAGTCAGGGACTTCTCCCTTTCACTGAGAAACGTGCGGGCTGCTGTTGCCTGGGCGCTCTCTTCTTTGCAAAAGAGTCTGCAGTTCCACGCTTTGAACCGTGGAACGGCGCCGGGCTCTGCTAAGATTTCCCCCGGCGCTTCGTTTGCCCTGGGCCAAAGCGAGCCTTCACAATAGCTGAACGCTAACACTGCATACTCGTTCCACTTCCAGAACCGGGCTACGGCGAGGCAGTTCTCCGGGGGAAAACGGCCCTTCGCGAAGGGCAGATCTGCCGAGCTCATTGCGGGAAAGCGAAAGCAAAGGACGCTTTTCTCCCTCTAACCGCTTTCGTCAGAGGAACGGGGGAAGTCACAGTGTTCTTTCTCTCACTGAGATACACACAATCTGACGTTGCCTCTGAGCTCCGTTGCTGGCAAAGAACTGAAACTGACATACATTCCTGTGGGGACACCCAGGGCTTTGCTAGGATTTCTCTAGGCAGTGTGTTTTCCCTGGGCCTCACTGTAGCAACACTATCTCGCCAGGGCAACACTGCATGGCATATCCTCTGCCAGGAGAGAGCTGCTGCTTTGTACTTTGTGCTGGGAAACCTTGCTTTGGCAAGTGCCAATTGACCGCATTCAGGCAGAAAGAAAAGAGAATAGCAAGAGGCCTTTTCTCCCCGGCTGCTCTGCCAAGCCCTTCCAGCTCAAACTATGTCGTTGCTCCTCTGGAAGGATCCCTGCACCGCGGCGTAGTTTTTCCGAAGAAGCCCTGCGTTTGCAAGAGCAAATGAGGAATTCGTGGCAGGAAAGAGGAAGGAAAGAAAGTTTCTCTCCCTCTGCCTGCTTTGCTCAGAGGACTGCATGAAGTCAGGGAGTTCTCCCTTTCACTGAGAAACGTGCGGGCTGCTGTTGCCTGGGCGCTCTCTTCTTTGCAAAAGAGTCTGCAGTTCCACGCTTTGAACCGTGGAAAGGCGCCGGGCTCTGCTAAGATTTCCCCCGGCGCTTCGTTTGCCCTGGGCCAAAGCGAGCCTTCACAATAGCTGAACGCTAACACTGCATACTCGTTCCACTTCCAGAACCGGGCTACGGCGAGGCAGTTCTCCGGGGGAAAACGGCCCTTCGCGAAGGGCAGATCTGCCGAGCTCATTGCGGGAAAGCGAAAGCAAAGGACGCTTTTCTCCCTCTAACCGCTTTCGTCAGAGGAACGGGGGAAGTCACAGTGTTCTTTCTCTCACTGAGATACACACAATCTGACGTTGCCTCTGAGCTCCGTTGCTGGCAAAGAACTGAAACGGACATACATTCCTGTGGGGAAACACAGGGCTTTGCTAGGATTTCTCTAGGCAGTGTGTTTTCCCTGGGCCTCACTGTAGCAACACTATCTCGCCAGGGCAACACTGCATGGGATTTCCTCTGCCAGGAGAGAGCTGCTGCTTTGTAGTTTGTGCTGGGAAACTTTGCTTTGGCAAGTGCCAATTGACCGCATTCAGGCAGAAAGAAAAGAGAATAGCAAGAGGCCTTTTCTCCCCGGCTGCTTTCCCAAGCCCTTCCAGCTCAAACTATGTCGTTGCTCCTCTGGAAGGATCCCTGCACCGCGGCGTAGTTTTTCCGAAGAAGCCCTGCGTTTGCAAGAGCAAATGAGGAATTCGTGGCAGGAAAGAGGAAGGAAAGAAAGTTTCTCTCCCTCTGCCTGCTTTGCTCAGAGGACTGGATGAAGTCAGGGACTTCTCCCTTTCACTGAGAAACGTGCGGGCTGCTGTTGCCTGGGCGCTCTCTTCTTTGCAAAAGAGTCTGCAGTTCCACGCTTTGAACCGTGGAACGGCGCCGGGCTCTGCTAAGATTTCCCCCGGCGCTTCGTTTGCCCTGGGCCAAAGCGAGCCTTCACAATAGCTGAACGCTAACACTGCATACTCGTTCCACTTCCAGAACCGGGCTACGGCGAGGCAGTTCTCCGGGGGAAAACGGCCCTTCGCGAAGGGCAGATCTGCCGAGCTCATTGCGGGAAAGCGAAAGCAAAGGACCCTTTTCTCCCTCTAACCGCTTTCGTCAGAGGAACGGGGGAAGTCACAGTGTTCTTTCTCTCACTGAGATACACACAATCTGACGTTGCCTCTGAGCTCCGTTGCTGGCAAAGAACTGAAACTGACATACATTCCTGTGGGGACACCCAGGGCTTTGCTAGGATTTCTCTAGGCAGTGTGTTTTCCCTGGGCCTCACTGTAGCAACACTATCTCGCCAGGGCAACACTGCATGGCATATCCTCTGCCAGGATAGAGCTGCTGCTTTGTAGTTTGTGCTGGGAAACCTTGCTTTGGCAAGTGCCAATTGACCGCATTCAGGCAGAAAGAAAAGAGAATAGCAAGAGGCCTTTTCTCCCCGGCTGCTCTGCCAAGCCCTTCCAGCTCAAACTATGAAGTTGCTCCTCTGGAAGGATCCCTGCACCGCGGCGTAGTTTTTCCGAAGAAGCCCTGCGTTTGCAAGAGCAAATGAGGAATTCGTGGCAGGAAAGAGGAAGGAAAGAAAGTTTCTCTCCCTCTGCCTGCTTTGCTCACAGGACTGGATGAAGTCAGGGACTTCTCCCTTTCACTGAGAAACGTACGGGCTGCTGTTGCCTGGGCGCTCTCTTCTTTGCAAAAGAGTCTGCAGTTCCACGCTTTGAACCGTGGAAAGGCGCCGGGCTCTGCTAAGATTTCCCCCGGCGCTTCGTTTGCCCTGGGCCAAAGCGAGCCTTCACAATAGCTGAACGCTAACACTGCATACTCGTTCCACTTCCAGAACCGGGCTACGGCGAGGCAGTTCTCCGGGGGAAAACGGCCCTTCGCGAAGGGCAGATCTGCCGAGCTCATTGCGGGAAAGCGAAAGCAAAGGACGCTTTTCTCCCTCTAACCGCTTTCGTCAGAGGAACGGGGAAAGTCACAGTGTTCTTTCTCTCCCTGAGATACACACAATCTGACGTTGCCTCTGAGCTCCGTTGCTGGCAAAGAACTGAAACTGACATACATTCCTGTGGGGACACCCAGGGCTTTGCTAGGATTTCTCTAGGCAGTGTGTTTTCCCTGGGCCTCACTGTAGCAACACTATCTCGCCAGGGCAACACTGCATGGCACTTCCTCTGCCAGGAGAGAGCTGCTGCTTTGTAGTTTGTGCTGGGAAACCTTGCTTTGGCAAGTGCCAATAGACCGCATTCAGGCAGAAAGAAAAGAGAATAGCAAGAGGCCTTTTCTCCCCGGCTGCTCTGCCAAGCCCTTCCAGCTCAAACTATGTCGTTGCTCCTCTGGAAGGATCCCTGCACCGCGGCGTAGTTTTTCCGAAGAAGCCCTGCGTTTGCAAGAGCAAATGAGGAATTCGTGGCAGGAAAGAGGAAGGAAAGAAAGTTTCTCTCCCTCTGACTGCTTTGCTCAGAGGACTGCATGAAGTCAGGGAGTTCTCCCTTTCACTGAGAAACGTGCAGGCTGCTGTTGCCTGGGCGCTCTCTTCTTTGCAAAAGAGTCTGCAGTTCCACGTTTTGAACCGTGGAAAGGCGCCGGGCTCTGCTAAGAATTCCCCCGGCGCTTCGTTTGCCCTGGGCCAAAGCGAGCCTTCACAATAGCTGAACGCTAACACTGCATACTCGTTCCACTTCCAGAACCGGGCTACGGCGAGGCAGTTCTCCGGGGGAAAACGGCCCTTCGCGAAGGGCAGATCTGCCGAGCTCATTGCGGGAAAGCGAAAGCAAAGGACCCTTTTCTCCCTCTAACCGCCTTCGTCAGAGGAACGGGGGAAGTCACAGTGTTCTTTCTCTCCCTGAGATACACACAATCTGACGTTGCCTCTGAGCTCCGTTGCTGGCAAAGAACTGAAACGGACATACATTCCTGTGGGGAAACACAGGGTTTCGCTAGGATTTCTCTAGGCAGTGTGTTTTCCCTGGGCTTCACTGTAGCAACACTATCTCGCCAGGGCAACACTGCATGGCACTTCCTCTGCCAGGAGAGAGCTGCTGCTTTGTAGTTTGTGCTGGGAAACCTTGCTTTGGCAAGTGCCAATTGACCGCATTCAGGCAGAAAGAAAAGAGAATAGCAAGAGGCCTTTTCTCCCCGGCTGCTTTCCCAAGCCCTTCCAGCTCAAACTATGTCGTTGCTCCTCTGGAAGGATCCCTGCACCGCGGCGTAGTTTTTCCGAAGAAGCCCTGCGTTTGCAAGAGCAAATGAGGAATTCGTGGCAGGAAAGAGGAAGGAAAGAAAGTTTCTCTCCCTCTGCCTGCTTTGCTCAGAGGACTGGATGAAGTCAGGGACTTCTCCCTTTCACTGAGAAACGTGCGGGCTGCTGTTGCCTGGGCGCTCTCTTCTTTGCAAAAGAGTCTGCAGTTCCACGCTTTGAACCGTGGAACGGCGCCGGGCTCTGCTAAGATTTCCCCCGGCGCTTCGTTTGCCCTGGGCCAAAGCGAGCCTTCACAATAGCTGAACGCTAACACTGCATACTCGTTCCACTTCCAGAACCGGGCTACGGCGAGGCAGTTCTCCGGGGGAAAACGGCCCTTCGCGAAGGGCAGATCTGCCGAGCTCATTGCGGGAAAGCGAAAGCAAAGGACGCTTTTCTCCCTCTAACCGCTTTCGTCAGAGGAACGGGGGAAGTCACAGTGTTCTTTCTCTCACTGAGATACACACAATCTGACGTTGCCTCTGAGCTCCGTTGCTGGCAAAGAACTGAAACTGACATACATTCCTGTGGGGACACCCAGGGCTTTGCTAGGATTTCTCTAGGCAGTGTGTTTTCCCTGGGCCTCACTGTAGCAACACTATCTCGCCAGGGCAACACTGCATGGCATATCCTCTGCCAGGAGAGAGCTGCTGCTTTGTACTTTGTGCTGGGAAACCTTGCTTTGGCAAGTGCCAATTGACCGCATTCAGGCAGAAAGAAAAGAGAATAGCAAGAGGCCTTTTCTCCCCGGCTGCTCTGCCAAGCCCTTCCAGCTCAAACTATGTCGTTGCTCCTCTGGAAGGATCCCTGCACCGCGGCGTAGTTTTTCCGAAGAAGCCCTGCGTTTGCAAGAGCAAATGAGGAATTCGTGGCAGGAAAGAGGAAGGAAAGAAAGTTTCTCTCCCTCTGCCTGCTTTGCTCAGAGGACTGCATGAAGTCAGGGAGTTCTCCCTTTCACTGAGAAACGTGCGGGCTGCTGTTGCCTGGGCGCTCTCTTCTTTGCAAAAGAGTCTGCAGTTCCACGCTTTGAACCGTGGAAAGGCGCCGGGCTCTGCTAAGATTTCCCCCGGCGCTTCGTTTGCCCTGGGCCAAAGCGAGCCTTCACAATAGCTGAACGCTAACACTGCATACTCGTTCCACTTCCAGAACCGGGCTACGGCGAGGCAGTTCTCCGGGGGAAAACGGCCCTTCGCGAAGGGCAGATCTGCCGAGCTCATTGCGGGAAAGCGAAAGCAAAGGACGCTTTTCTCCCTCTAACCGCTTTCGTCAGAGGAACGGGGGAAGTCACAGTGTTCTTTCTCTCACTGAGATACACACAATCTGACGTTGCCTCTGAGCTCCGTTGCTGGCAAAGAACTGAAACGGACATACATTCCTGTGGGGAAACACAGGGCTTTGCTAGGATTTCTCTAGGCAGTGTGTTTTCCCTGGGCCTCACTGTAGCAACACTATCTCGCCAGGGCAACACTGCATGGGATTTCCTCTGCCAGGAGAGAGCTGCTGCTTTGTAGTTTGTGCTGGGAAACTTTGCTTTGGCAAGTGCCAATTGACCGCATTCAGGCAGAAAGAAAAGAGAATAGCAAGAGGCCTTTTCTCCCCGGCTGCTTTCCCAAGCCCTTCCAGCTCAAACTATGTCGTTGCTCCTCTGGAAGGATCCCTGCACCGCGGCGTAGTTTTTCCGAAGAAGCCCTGCGTTTGCAAGAGCAAATGAGGAATTCGTGGCAGGAAAGAGGAAGGAAAGAAAGTTTCTCTCCCTCTGCCTGCTTTGCTCAGAGGACTGGATGAAGTCAGGGACTTCTCCCTTTCACTGAGAAACGTGCGGGCTGCTGTTGCCTGGGCGCTCTCTTCTTTGCAAAAGAGTCTGCAGTTCCACGCTTTGAACCGTGGAACGGCGCCGGGCTCTGCTAAGATTTCCCCCGGCGCTTCGTTTGCCCTGGGCCAAAGCGAGCCTTCACAATAGCTGAACGCTAACACTGCATACTCGTTCCACTTCCAGAACCGGGCTACGGCGAGGCAGTTCTCCGGGGGAAAACGGCCCTTCGCGAAGGGCAGATCTGCCGAGCTCATTGCGGGAAAGCGAAAGCAAAGGACCCTTTTCTCCCTCTAACCGCTTTCGTCAGAGGAACGGGGGAAGTCACAGTGTTCTTTCTCTCACTGAGATACACACAATCTGACGTTGCCTCTGAGCTCCGTTGCTGGCAAAGAACTGAAACTGACATACATTCCTGTGGGGACACCCAGGGCTTTGCTAGGATTTCTCTAGGCAGTGTGTTTTCCCTGGGCCTCACTGTAGCAACACTATCTCGCCAGGGCAACACTGCATGGCATATCCTCTGCCAGGATAGAGCTGCTGCTTTGTAGTTTGTGCTGGGAAACCTTGCTTTGGCAAGTGCCAATTGACCGCATTCAGGCAGAAAGAAAAGAGAATAGCAAGAGGCCTTTTCTCCCCGGCTGCTCTGCCAAGCCCTTCCAGCTCAAACTATGAAGTTGCTCCTCTGGAAGGATCCCTGCACCGCGGCGTAGTTTTTCCGAAGAAGCCCTGCGTTTGCAAGAGCAAATGAGGAATTCGTGGCAGGAAAGAGGAAGGAAAGAAAGTTTCTCTCCCTCTGCCTGCTTTGCTCACAGGACTGGATGAAGTCAGGGACTTCTCCCTTTCACTGAGAAACGTACGGGCTGCTGTTGCCTGGGCGCTCTCTTCTTTGCAAAAGAGTCTGCAGTTCCACGCTTTGAACCGTGGAAAGGCGCCGGGCTCTGCTAAGATTTCCCCCGGCGCTTCGTTTGCCCTGGGCCAAAGCGAGCCTTCACAATAGCTGAACGCTAACACTGCATACTCGTTCCACTTCCAGAACCGGGCTACGGCGAGGCAGTTCTCCGGGGGAAAACGGCCCTTCGCGAAGGGCAGATCTGCCGAGCTCATTGCGGGAAAGCGAAAGCAAAGGACGCTTTTCTCCCTCTAACCGCTTTCGTCAGAGGAACGGGGAAAGTCACAGTGTTCTTTCTCTCCCTGAGATACACACAATCTGACGTTGCCTCTGAGCTCCGTTGCTGGCAAAGAACTGAAACTGACATACATTCCTGTGGGGACACCCAGGGCTTTGCTAGGATTTCTCTAGGCAGTGTGTTTTCCCTGGGCCTCACTGTAGCAACACTATCTCGCCAGGGCAACACTGCATGGCACTTCCTCTGCCAGGAGAGAGCTGCTGCTTTGTAGTTTGTGCTGGGAAACCTTGCTTTGGCAAGTGCCAATAGACCGCATTCAGGCAGAAAGAAAAGAGAATAGCAAGAGGCCTTTTCTCCCCGGCTGCTCTGCCAAGCCCTTCCAGCTCAAACTATGTCGTTGCTCCTCTGGAAGGATCCCTGCACCGCGGCGTAGTTTTTCCGAAGAAGCCCTGCGTTTGCAAGAGCAAATGAGGAATTCGTGGCAGGAAAGAGGAAGGAAAGAAAGTTTCTCTCCCTCTGACTGCTTTGCTCAGAGGACTGCATGAAGTCAGGGAGTTCTCCCTTTCACTGAGAAACGTGCGGGCTGCTGTTGCCTGGGCGCTCTCTTCTTTGCAAAAGAGTCTGCAGTTCCACGTTTTGAACCGTGGAAAGGCGCCGGGCTCTGCTAAGAATTCCCCCGGCGCTTCGTTTGCCCTGGGCCAAAGCGAGCCTTCACAATAGCTGAACGCTAACACTGCATACTCGTTCCACTTCCAGAACCGGGCTACGGCGAGGCAGTTCTCCGGGGGAAAACGGCCCTTCGCGAAGGGCAGATCTGCCGAGCTCATTGCGGGAAAGCGAAAGCAAAGGACCCTTTTCTCCCTCTAACCGCCTTCGTCAGAGGAACGGGGGAAGTCACAGTGTTCTTTCTCTCCCTGAGATACACACAATCTGACGTTGCCTCTGAGCTCCGTTGCTGGCAAAGAACTGAAACGGACATACATTCCTGTGGGGAAACACAGGGTTTCGCTAGGATTTCTCTAGGCAGTGTGTTTTCCCTGGGCTTCACTGTAGCAACACTATCTCGCCAGGGCAACACTGCATGGCACTTCCTCTGCCAGGAGAGAGCTGCTGCTTTGTAGTTTGTGCTGGGAAACCTTGCTTTGGCAAGTGCCAATTGACCGCATTCAGGCAGAAAGAAAAGAGAATAGCAAGAGGCCTTTCCTTCCCGGCTGCTTTCCCAAGCCCTTCCAGCTCAAACTATGTCGTTGCTCCTCTGGAAGGATCCCTGCACTGCGGCGTAGTTTTTCCGAAGAAGCCCTGCGTTTGCAAGAGCAAATGAGGAATTCGTTGCAGGAAAGAGGAAGGAAAGAAAGTTTCTCTCCCTCTGCCTGCTTTGCTCAGAGGACTGGATGAAGTCAGGGAGTTCTCCCTTTCACTGAGAAACGTGCGGGCTGCTGTTGCCTGGGCGCTCTCTTCTTTGCAAAAGAGTCTGCAGTTCCACGCTTTGAACCGTGGAAAGGCGCCGGGCTCTGCTAAGATTTCCCCCGGCGCTTCGTTTGCCCTGGGCCAAAGCGAGCCTTCACAATAGCTGAACGCTAACACTGCATACTCGTTCCACTTCCAGAACCGGGCTACGGCGAGGCAGTTCTCCGGGGGAAAACGGCCCTTCGCGAAGGGCAGATCTGCCGAGCTCATTGCGGGAAAGCGAAAGCAAAGGACGCTTTTCTCCCTCTAACCGCTTTCGTCAGAGGAACGGGGAAAGTCACAGTGTTCTTTCTCTCCCTGAGATACACACAATCTGACGTTGCCTCTGACCTCCATTGCTGGCAAAGAACTGAAACGGACATACATTCCTGTGGGGAAACACAGGGCTTTGCTAGGATTTCTCTAGGCAGTGTGTTTTCCCTGGGCCTCACTGTAGCAACACTATCTCGCCGGGGCAACACTGCATGGCATATCCTCTGCCAGGAGAGAGCTGCTGCTTTGTACTTTGTGCTGGGAAACCTTGCTTTGGCAAGTGCCAATTGACCGCATTCAGGCAGAAAGAAAAGAGAATAGCAAGAGGCCTTTTCTCCCCGGCTGCTCTGCCAAGCCCTTCCAGCTCAAACTATGTCGTTGCTCCTCTGGAAGGATCCCTGCACCGCGGCGTAGTTTTTCCGAAGAAGCCCTGCGTTTGCAAGAGCAAATGAGGAATTCGTGGCAGGAAAGAGGAAGGAAAGAAAGTTTCTCTCCCTCTGCCTGCTTTGCTCAGAGGACTGCATGAAGTCAGGGAGTTCTCCCTTTCACTGAGAAACGTGCGGGCTGCTGTTGCCTGGGCGCTCTCTTCTTTGCAAAAGAGTCTGCAGTTCCACGCTTTGAACCGTGGAAAGGCGCCGGGCTCTGCTAAGATTTCCCCCGGCGCTTCGTTTGCCCTGGGCCAAAGCGAGCCTTCACAATAGCTGAACGCTAACACTGCATACTCGTTCCACTTCCAGAACCGGGCTACGGCGAGGCAGTTCTCCGGGGGAAAACGGCCCTTCGCGAAGGGCAGATCTGCCGAGCTCATTGCGGGAAAGCGAAAGCAAAGGACGCTTTTCTCCCTCTAACCGCTTTCGTCAGAGGAACGGGGGAAGTCACAGTGTTCTTTCTCTCCCTGAGATACACACAATCTGACGTTGCCTCTGAGCTCCGTTGCTGGCAAAGAACTGAAACGGACATACATTCCTGTGGGGAAACACAGGGTTTCGCTAGGATTTCTCTAGGCAGTGTGTTTTCCCTGGGCTTCACTGTAGCAACACTATCTCGCCAGGGCAACACTGCATGGCACTTCCTCTGCCAGGAGAGAGCTGCTGCTTTGTAGTTTGTGCTGGGAAACCTTGCTTTGGCAAGTGCCAATTGACCGCATTCAGGCAGAAAGAAAAGAGAATAGCAAGAGGCCTTTCCTTCCCGGCTGCTTTCCCAAGCCCTTCCAGCTCAAACTATGTCGTTGCTCCTCTGGAAGGATCCCTGCACTGCGGCGTAGTTTTTCCGAAGAAGCCCTGCGTTTGCAAGAGCAAATGAGGAATTCGTTGCAGGAAAGAGGAAGGAAAGAAAGTTTCTCTCCCACTGCCTGCTTTGCTCAGAGGACTGGATGAAGTCAGGGAGTTCTCCCTTTCACTGAGAAACGTGCGGGCTGCTGTTGCCTGGGCGCTCTCTTCTTTGCAAAAGAGTCTGCAGTTCCACGCTTTGAACCGTGGAAAGGCGCCGGGCTCTGCTAAGATTTCCCCCGGCGCTTCGTTTGCCCTGGGCCAAAGCGAGCCTTCACAATAGCTGAACGCTAACACTGCATACTCGTTCCACTTCCAGAACCGGGCTACGGCGAGGCAGTTCTCCGGGGGAAAACGGCCCTTCGCGAAGGGCAGATCTGCCGAGCTCATTGCGGGAAAGCGAAAGCAAAGGACGCTTTTCTCCCTCTAACCGCTTTCGTCAGAGGAACGGGGGAAGTCACAGTGTTCTTTCTCTCCCTGAGATACACACAATCTGACGTTGCCTCTGAGCTCCGTTGCTGGCAAAGAACTGAAACGGACATACATTCCTGTGGGGAAACACAGGGTTTCGCTAGGATTTCTCTAGGCAGTGTGTTTTCCCTGGGCTTCACTGTAGCAACACTATCTCGCCAGGGCAACACTGCATGGCATATCCTCTGCCAGGAGAGAGCTGCTGCTTTGTACTTTGTGCTGGGAAACCTTGCTTTGGCAAGTGCCAATTGACCGCATTCAGGCAGAAAGAAAAGAGAATAGCAAGAGGCCTTTTCTCCCCGGCTGCTCTGCCAAGCCCTTCCAGCTCAAACTATGTCGTTGCTCCTCTGGAAGGATCCCTGCACCGCGGCGTAGTTTTTCCGAAGAAGCCCTGCGTTTGCAAGAGCAAATGAGGAATTCGTGGCAGGAAAGAGGAAGGAAAGAAAGTTTCTCTCCCTCTGCCTGCTTTGCTCAGAGGACTGCATGAAGTCAGGGAGTTCTCCCTTTCACTGAGAAACGTGCGGGCTGCTGTTGCCTGGGCGCTCTCTTCTTTGCAAAAGAGTCTGCAGTTCCACGCTTTGAACCGTGGAAAGGCGCCGGGCTCTGCTAAGATTTCCCCCGGCGCTTCGTTTGCCCTGGGCCAAAGCGAGCCTTCACAATAGCTGAACGCTAACACTGCATACTCGTTCCACTTCCAGAACCGGGCTACGGCGAGGCAGTTCTCCGGGGGAAAACGGCCCTTCGCGAAGGGCAGATCTGCCGAGCTCATTGCGGGAAAGCGAAAGCAAAGGACGCTTTTCTCCCTCTAACCGCTTTCGTCAGAGGAACGGGGGAAGTCACAGTGTTCTTTCTCTCACTGAGATACACACAATCTGACGTTGCCTCTGAGCTCCGTTGCTGGCAAAGAACTGAAACGGACATACATTCCTGTGGGGAAACACAGGGCTTTGCTAGGATTTCTCTAGGCAGTGTGTTTTCCCTGGGCCTCACTGTAGCAACACTATCTCGCCAGGGCAACACTGCATGGGATTTCCTCTGCCAGGAGAGAGCTGCTGCTTTGTAGTTTGTGCTGGGAAACTTTGCTTTGGCAAGTGCCAATTGACCGCATTCAGGCAGAAAGAAAAGAGAATAGCAAGAGGCCTTTTCTCCCCGGCTGCTTTCCCAAGCCCTTCCAGCTCAAACTATGTCGTTGCTCCTCTGGAAGGATCCCTGCACTGCGGCGTAGTTTTTCCGAAGAAGCCCTGCGTTTGCAAGAGCAAATGAGGAATTCGTGGCAGGAAAGAGGAAGGAAAGAAAGTTTCTCTCCCTCTGCCTGCTTTGCTCAGAGGACTGGATGAAGTCAGGGACTTCTCCCTTTCACTGAGAAACGTGCGGGCTGCTGTTGCCTGGGCGCTCTCTTCTTTGCAAAAGAGTCTGCAGTTCCACGCTTTGAACCGTGGAACGGCGCCGGGCTCTGCTAAGATTTCCCCCGGCGCTTCGTTTGCCCTGGGCCAAAGCGAGCCTTCACAATAGCTGAACGCTAACACTGCATACTCGTTCCACTTCCAGAACCGGGCTACGGCGAGGCAGTTCTCCGGGGGAAAACGGCCCTTCGCGAAGGGCAGATCTGCCGAGCTCATTGCGGGAAAGCGAAAGCAAAGGACGCTTTTCTCCCTCTAACCGCTTTCGTCAGAGGAACGGGGGAAGTCACAGTGTTCTTTCTCTCACTGAGATACACACAATCTGACGTTGCCTCTGAGCTCCGTTGCTGGCAAAGAACTGAAACTGACATACATTCCTGTGGGGACACCCAGGGCTTTGCTAGGATTTCTCTAGGCAGTGTGTTTTCCCTGGGCCTCACTGTAGCAACACTATCTCGCCAGGGCAACACTGCATGGCATATCCTCTGCCAGGATAGAGCTGCTGCTTTGTAGTTTGTGCTGGGAAACCTTGCTTTGGCAAGTGCCAATTGACCGCATTCAGGCAGAAAGAAAAGAGAATAGCAAGAGGCCTTTTCTCCCCGGCTGCTCTGCCAAGCCCTTCCAGCTCAAACTATGAAGTTGCTCCTCTGGAAGGATCCCTGCACCGCGGCGTAGTTTTTCCGAAGAAGCCCTGCGTTTGCAAGAGCAAATGAGGAATTCGTGGCAGGAAAGAGGAAGGAAAGAAAGTTTCTCTCCCTCTGCCTGCTTTGCTCACAGGACTGGATGAAGTCAGGGACTTCTCCCTTTCACTGAGAAACGTACGGGCTGCTGTTGCCTGGGCGCTCTCTTCTTTGCAAAAGAGTCTGCAGTTCCACGCTTTGAACCGTGGAAAGGCGCCGGGCTCTGCTAAGATTTCCCCCGGCGCTTCGTTTGCCCTGGGCCAAAGCGAGCCTTCACAATAGCTGAACGCTAACACTGCATACTCGTTCCACTTCCAGAACCGGGCTACGGCGAGGCAGTTCTCCGGGGGAAAACGGCCCTTCGCGAAGGGCAGATCTGCCGAGCTCATTGCGGGAAAGCGAAAGCAAAGGACGCTTTTCTCCCTCTAACCGCTTTCGTCAGAGGAACGGGGAAAGTCACAGTGTTCTTTCTCTCCCTGAGATACACACAATCTGACGTTGCCTCTGAGCTCCGTTGCTGGCAAAGAACTGAAACTGACATACATTCCTGTGGGGACACCCAGGGCTTTGCTAGGATTTCTCTAGGCAGTGTGTTTTCCCTGGGCCTCACTGTAGCAACACTATCTCGCCAGGGCAACACTGCATGGCACTTCCTCTGCCAGGAGAGAGCTGCTGCTTTGTAGTTTGTGCTGGGAAACCTTGCTTTGGCAAGTGCCAATAGACCGCATTCAGGCAGAAAGAAAAGAGAATAGCAAGAGGCCTTTTCTCCCCGGCTGCTCTGCCAAGCCCTTCCAGCTCAAACTATGTCGTTGCTCCTCTGGAAGGATCCCTGCACCGCGGCGTAGTTTTTCCGAAGAAGCCCTGCGTTTGCAAGAGCAAATGAGGAATTCGTGGCAGGAAAGAGGAAGGAAAGAAAGTTTCTCTCCCTCTGACTGCTTTGCTCAGAGGACTGCATGAAGTCAGGGAGTTCTCCCTTTCACTGAGAAACGTGCGGGCTGCTGTTGCCTGGGCGCTCTCTTCTTTGCAAAAGAGTCTGCAGTTCCACGTTTTGAACCGTGGAAAGGCGCCGGGCTCTGCTAAGAATTCCCCCGGCGCTTCGTTTGCCCTGGGCCAAAGCGAGCCTTCACAATAGCTGAACGCTAACACTGCATACTCGTTCCACTTCCAGAACCGGGCTACGGCGAGGCAGTTCTCCGGGGAAAAACGGCCCTTCGCGAAGGGCAGATCTGCCGAGCTCATTGCGGGAAAGCGAAAGCAAAGGACCCTTTTCTCCCTCTAACCGCCTTCGTCAGAGGAACGGGGGAAGTCACAGTGTTCTTTCTCTCCCTGAGATACACACAATCTGACGTTGCCTCTGAGCTCCGTTGCTGGCAAAGAACTGAAACGGACATACATTCCTGTGGGGAAACACAGGGTTTCGCTAGGATTTCTCTAGGCAGTGTGTTTTCCCTGGGCTTCACTGTAGCAACACTATCTCGCCAGGGCAACACTGCATGGCACTTCCTCTGCCAGGAGAGAGCTGCTGCTTTGTAGTTTGTGCTGGGAAACCTTGCTTTGGCAAGTGCCAATTGACCGCATTCAGGCAGAAAGAAAAGAGAATAGCAAGAGGCCTTTCCTTCCCGGCTGCTTTCCCAAGCCCTTCCAGCTCAAACTATGTCGTTGCTCCTCTGGAAGGATCCCTGCACTGCGGCGTAGTTTTTCCGAAGAAGCCCTGCGTTTGCAAGAGCAAATGAGGAATTCGTTGCAGGAAAGAGGAAGGAAAGAAAGTTTCTCTCCCTCTGCCTGCTTTGCTCAGAGGACTGGATGAAGTCAGGGAGTTCTCCCTTTCACTGAGAAACGTGCGGGCTGCTGTTGCCTGGGCGCTCTCTTCTTTGCAAAAGAGTCTGCAGTTCCACGCTTTGAACCGTGGAAAGGCGCCGGGCTCTGCTAAGATTTCCCCCGGCGCTTCGTTTGCCCTGGGCCAAAGCGAGCCTTCACAATAGCTGAACGCTAACACTGCATACTCGTTCCACTTCCAGAACCGGGCTACGGCGAGGCAGTTCTCCGGGGGAAAACGGCCCTTCGCGAAGGGCAGATCTGCCGAGCTCATTGCGGGAAAGCGAAAGCAAAGGACGCTTTTCTCCCTCTAACCGCTTTCGTCAGAGGAACGGGGAAAGTCACAGTGTTCTTTCTCTCCCTGAGATACACACAATCTGACGTTGCCTCTGACCTCCATTGCTGGCAAAGAACTGAAACGGACATACATTCCTGTGGGGAAACACAGGGCTTTGCTAGGATTTCTCTAGGCAGTGTGTTTTCCCTGGGCCTCACTGTAGCAACACTATCTCGCCGGGGCAACACTGCATGGCATATCCTCTGCCAGGAGAGAGCTGCTGCTTTGTAGTTTGTGCTGGGAAACCTTGCTTTGGCAAGTGCCAATTGACCGCATTCAGGCAGAAAGAAAAGAGAATAGCAAGAGGCCTTTTCTCCCCGGCTGCTCTGCCAAGCCCTTCCAGCTCAAACTATGTCGTTGCTCCTCTGGAAGGATCCCTGCACCGCGGCGTAGTTTTTCCGAAGAAGCCCTGCGTTTGCAAGAGCAAATGAGGAATTCGTGGCAGGAAAGAGGAAGGAAAGAAAGTTTCTCTCCCTCTGCCTGCTTTGCTCAGAGGACTGCATGAAGTCAGGGAGTTCTCCCTTTCACTGAGAAACGTGCGGGCTGCTGTTGCCTGGGCGCTCTCTTCTTTGCAAAAGAGTCTGCAGTTCCACGCTTTGAACCGTGGAAAGGCGCCGGGCTCTGCTAAGATTTCCCCCGGCGCTTCGTTTGCCCTGGGCCAAAGCGAGCCTTCACAATAGCTGAACGCTAACACTGCATACTCGTTCCACTTCCAGAACCGGGCTACGGCGAGGCAGTTCTCCGGGGGAAAACGGCCCTTCGCGAAGGGCAGATCTGCCGAGCTCATTGCGGGAAAGCGAAAGCAAAGGACGCTTTTCTCCCTCTAACCGCTTTCGTCAGAGGAACGGGGAAAGTCACAGTGTTCTTTCTCTCCCTGAGATACACACAATCTGACGTTGCCTCTGAGCTCCGTTGCTGGCAAAGAACTGAAACTGACATACATTCCTGTGGGGACACCCAGGGCTTTGCTAGGATTTCTCTAGGCAGTGTGTTTTCCCTGGGCCTCACTGTAGCAACACTATCTCGCCAGGGCAACACTGCATGGCACTTCCTCTGCCAGGAGAGAGCTGCTGCTTTGTAGTTTGTGCTGGGAAACCTTGCTTTGGCAAGTGCCAATAGACCGCATTCAGGCAGAAAGAAAAGAGAATAGCAAGAGGCCTTTTCTCCCCGGCTGCTCTGCCAAGCCCTTCCAGCTCAAACTATGTCGTTGCTCCTCTGGCAGGATCCCTGCACCGCGGCGTAGTTTTTCCGAAGAAGCCCTGCGTTTGCAAGAGCAAATGAAGAATTCGTGGCAGGAAAGAGGAAGGAAAGAAAGTTTCTCTCCCTCTGACTGCTTTGCTCAGAGGACTGCATGAAGTCAGGGAGTTCTCCCTTTCACTGAGAAACGTGCGGGCTGCTGTTGCCTGGGCGCTCTCTTCTTTGCAAAAGAGTCTGCAGTTCCACGTTTTGAACCGTGGAAAGGCGCCGGGCTCTGCTAAGAATTCCCCCGGCGCTTCGTTTGCCCTGGGCCAAAGCGAGCCTTCACAATAGCTGAACGCTAACACTGCATACTCGTTCCACTTCCAGAACCGGGCTACGGCGAGGCAGTTCTCCGGGGGAAAACGGCCCTTCGCGAAGGGCAGATCTGCCGAGCTCATTGCGGGAAAGCGAAAGCAAAGGACCCTTTTCTCCCTCTAACCGCCTTCGTCAGAGGAACGGGGGAAGTCACAGTGTTCTTTCTCTCCCTGAGATACACACAATCTGACGTTGCCTCTGAGCTCCGTTGCTGGCAAAGAACTGAAACGGACATACATTCCTGTGGGGAAACACAGGGTTTCGCTAGGATTTCTCTAGGCAGTGTGTTTTCCCTGGGCTTCACTGTAGCAACACTATCTCGCCAGGGCAACACTGCATGGCACTTCCTCTGCCAGGAGAGAGCTGCTGCTTTGTAGTTTGTGCTGGGAAACCTTGCTTTGGCAAGTGCCAATTGACCGCATTCAGGCAGAAAGAAAAGAGAATAGCAAGAGGCCTTTCCTTCCCGGCTGCTTTCCCAAGCCCTTCCAGCTCAAACTATGTCGTTGCTCCTCTGGAAGGATCCCTGCACTGCGGCGTAGTTTTTCCGAAGAAGCCCTGCGTTTGCAAGAGCAAATGAGGAATTCGTTGCAGGAAAGAGGAAGGAAAGAAAGTTTCTCTCCCTCTGCCTGCTTTGCTCAGAGGACTGGATGAAGTCAGGGAGTTCTCCCTTTCACTGAGAAACGTGCGGGCTGCTGTTGCCTGGGCGCTCTCTTCTTTGCAAAAGAGTCTGCAGTTCCACGCTTTGAACCGTGGAAAGGCGCCGGGCTCTGCTAAGATTTCCCCCGGCGCTTCGTTTGCCCTGGGCCAAAGCGAGCCTTCACAATAGCTGAACGCTAACACTGCATACTCGTTCCACTTCCAGAACCGGGCTACGGCGAGGCAGTTCTCCGGGGGAAAACGGCCCTTCGCGAAGGGCAGATCTGCCGAGCTCATTGCGGGAAAGCGAAAGCAAAGGACGCTTTTCTCCCTCTAACCGCTTTCGTCAGAGGAACGGGGAAAGTCACAGTGTTCTTTCTCTCCCTGAGATACACACAATCTGACGTTGCCTCTGACCTCCATTGCTGGCAAAGAACTGAAACGGACATACATTCCTGTGGGGAAACACAGGGCTTTGCTAGGATTTCTCTAGGCAGTGTGTTTTCCCTGGGCCTCACTGTAGCAACACTATCTCGCCGGGGCAACACTGCATGGCATATCCTCTGCCAGGAGAGAGCTGCTGCTTTGTACTTTGTGCTGGGAAACCTTGCTTTGGCAAGTGCCAATTGACCGCATTCAGGCAGAAAGAAAAGAGAATAGCAAGAGGCCTTTTCTCCCCGGCTGCTCTGCCAAGCCCTTCCAGCTCAAACTATGTCGTTGCTCCTCTGGAAGGATCCCTGCACCGCGGCGTAGTTTTTCCGAAGAAGCCCTGCGTTTGCAAGAGCAAATGAGGAATTCGTGGCAGGAAAGAGGAAGGAAAGAAAGTTTCTCTCCCTCTGCCTGCTTTGCTCAGAGGACTGCATGAAGTCAGGGAGTTCTCCCTTTCACTGAGAAACGTGCGGGCTGCTGTTGCCTGGGCGCTCTCTTCTTTGCAAAAGAGTCTGCAGTTCCACGCTTTGAACCGTGGAAAGGCGCCGGGCTCTGCTAAGATTTCCCCCGGCGCTTCGTTTGCCCTGGGCCAAAGCGAGCCTTCACAATAGCTGAACGCTAACACTGCATACTCGTTCCAC
Organism: Elephas maximus indicus; assembly: GCF_024166365.1. Lineage (NCBI taxonomy): Eukaryota > Metazoa > Chordata > Mammalia > Proboscidea > Elephantidae > Elephas > Elephas maximus. The sequence goes on from NC_064822.1 coordinate 1,399,390, forward strand.
TTCCAGAACCGGGCTACGGCGAGGCAGTTCTCCGGGGGAAAACGGCCCTTCGCGAAGGGCAGATCTGCCGAGCTCATTGCGGGAAAGCGAAAGCAAAGGACGCTTTTCTCCCTCTAACCGCTTTCGTCAGAGGAACGGGGGAAGTCACAGTGTTCTTTCTCTCCCTGAGATACACACAATCTGACGTTGCCTCTGAGCTCCGTTGCTGGCAAAGAACTGAAACGGACATACATTCCTGTGGGGAAACACAGGGTTTCGCTAGGATTTCTCTAGGCAGTGTGTTTTCCCTGGGCTTCACTGTAGCAACACTATCTCGCCAGGGCAACACTGCATGGCACTTCCTCTGCCAGGAGAGAGCTGCTGCTTTGTAGTTTGTGCTGGGAAACCTTGCTTTGGCAAGTGCCAATTGACCGCATTCAGGCAGAAAGAAAAGAGAATAGCAAGAGGCCTTTTCTCCCCGGCTGCTCTGCCAAGCCCTTCCAGCTCAAACTATGTCGTTGCTCCTCTGGAAGGATCCCTGCACCGCGGCGTAGTTTTTCCGAAGAAGCCCTGCGTTTGCAAGAGCAAATGAGGAATTCGTGGCAGGAAAGAGGAAGGAAAGAAAGTTTCTCTCCCTCTGCCTGCTTTGCTCACAGGACTGGATGAAGTCAGGGAGTTCTCCCTTTCACTGAGAAACGTGCGGGCTGCTGTTGCCTGGGCGCTCTCTTCTTTGCAAAAGAGTCTGCAGTTCCACGCTTTGAACCGTGGAAAGGCGCCGGGCTCTGCTAAGATTTCCCCCGGCGCTTCGTTTGCCCTGGGCCAAAGCGAGCCTTCACAATAGCTGAACGCTAACACTGCATACTCGTTCCACTTCCAGAACCGGGCTACGGCGAGGCAGTTCTCCGGGGGAAAACGGCCCTTCGCGAAGGGCAGATCTGCCGAGCTCATTGCGGGAAAGCGAAAGCAAAGGACGCTTTTCTCCCTCTAACCGCTTTCGTCAGAGGAACGGGGAAAGTCACAGTGTTCTTTCTCTCCCTGAGATACACACAATCTGACGTTGCCTCTGACCTCCATTGCTGGCAAAGAACTGAAACGGACATACATTCCTGTGGGGAAACACAGGGCTTTGCTAGGATTTCTCTAGGCAGTGTGTTTTCCCTGGGCCTCACTGTAGCAACACTATCTCGCCAGGGCAACACTGCATGGGATTTCCTCTGCCAGGAGAGAGCTGCTGCTTTGTAGTTTGTGCTGGGAAACTTTGCTTTGGCAAGTGCCAATTGACCGCATTCAGGCAGAAAGAAAAGAGAATAGCAAGAGGCCTTTTCTCCCCGGCTGCTTTCCCAAGCCCTTCCAGCTCAAACTATGTCGTTGCTCCTCTGGAAGGATCCCTGCACCGCGGCGTAGTTTTTCCGAAGAAGCCCTGCGTTTGCAAGAGCAAATGAGGAATTCGTGGCAGGAAAGAGGAAGGAAAGAAAGTTTCTCTCCCTCTGCCTGCTTTGCTCAGAGGACTGGATGAAGTCAGGGAGTTCTCCCTTTCACTGAGAAACGTGCGGGCTGCTGTTGCCTGGGCGCTCTCTTCTTTGCAAAAGAGTCTGCAGTTCCACGCTTTGAACCGTGGAACGGCGCCGGGCTCTGCTAAGATTTCCCCCGGCGCTTCGTTTGCCCTGGGCCAAAGCGAGCCTTCACAATAGCTGAACGCTAACACTGCATACTCGTTCCACTTCCAGAACCGGGCTACGGCGAGGCAGTTCTCCGGGGGAAAACGGCCCTTCGCGAAGGGCAGATCTGCCGAGCTCATTGCGGGAAAGCGAAAGCAAAGGACGCTTTTCTCCCTCTAACCGCTTTCGTCAGAGGAACGGGGGAAGTCACAGTGTTCTTTCTCTCACTGAGATACACACAATCTGACGTTGCCTCTGAGCTCCGTTGCTGGCAAAGAACTGAAACTGACATACATTCCTGTGGGGACACCCAGGGCTTTGCTAGGATTTCTCTAGGCAGTGTGTTTTCCCTGGGCCTCACTGTAGCAACACTATCTCGCCAGGGCAACACTGCATGGCATATCCTCTGCCAGGAGAGAGCTGCTGCTTTGTACTTTGTGCTGGGAAACCTTGCTTTGGCAAGTGCCAATTGACCGCATTCAGGCAGAAAGAAAAGAGAATAGCAAGAGGCCTTTTCTCCCCGGCTGCTCTGCCAAGCCCTTCCAGCTCAAACTATGTCGTTGCTCCTCTGGAAGGATCCCTGCACCGCGGCGTAGTTTTTCCGAAGAAGCCCTGCGTTTGCAAGAGCAAATGAGGAATTCGTGGCAGGAAAGAGGAAGGAAAGAAAGTTTCTCTCCCTCTGCCTGCTTTGCTCAGAGGACTGCATGAAGTCAGGGAGTTCTCCCTTTCACTGAGAAACGTGCGGGCTGCTGTTGCCTGGGCGCTCTCTTCTTTGCAAAAGAGTCTGCAGTTCCACGCTTTGAACCGTGGAAAGGCGCCGGGCTCTGCTAAGATTTCCCCCGGCGCTTCGTTTGCCCTGGGCCAAAGCGAGCCTTCACAATAGCTGAACGCTAACACGGCATACTCGTTCCACTTCCAGAACCGGGCTACGGCGAGGCAGTTCTCCGGGGGAAAACGGCCCTTCGCGAAGGGCAGATCTGCCGAGCTCATTGCGGGAAAGCGAAAGCAAAGGACGCTTTTCTCCCTCTAACCGCTTTCGTCAGAGGAACGGGGGAAGTCACAGTGTTCTTTCTCTCACTGAGATACACACAATCTGACGTTGCCTCTGAGCTCCGTTGCTGGCAAAGAACTGAAACGGACATACATTCCTGTGGGGAAACACAGGGCTTTGCTAGGATTTCTCTAGGCAGTGTGTTTTCCCTGGGCCTCACTGTAGCAACACTATCTCGCCAGGGCAACACTGCATGGGATTTCCTCTGCCAGGAGAGAGCTGCTGCTTTGTAGTTTGTGCTGGGAAACTTTGCTTTGGCAAGTGCCAATTGACCGCATTCAGGCAGAAAGAAAAGAGAATAGCAAGAGGCCTTTTCTCCCCGGCTGCTTTCCCAAGCCCTTCCAGCTCAAACTATGTCGTTGCTCCTCTGGAAGGATCCCTGCACCGCGGCGTAGTTTTTCCGAAGAAGCCCTGCGTTTGCAAGAGCAAATGAGGAATTCGTGGCAGGAAAGAGGAAGGAAAGAAAGTTTCTCTCCCTCTGCCTGCTTTGCTCAGAGGACTGGATGAAGTCAGGGAGTTCTCCCTTTCACTGAGAAACGTGCGGGCTGCTGTTGCCTGGGCGCTCTCTTCTTTGCAAAAGAGTCTGCAGTTCCACGCTTTGAACCGTGGAAAGGCGCCGGGCTCTGCTAAGATTTCCCCCGGCGCTTCGTTTGCCCTGGGCCAAAGCGAGCCTTCACAATAGCTGAACGCTAACACTGCATACTCGTTCCACTTCCAGAACCGGGCTACGGCGAGGCAGTTCTCCGGGGGAAAACGGCCCTTCGCGAAGGGCAGATCTGCCGAGCTCATTGCGGGAAAGCGAAAGCAAAGGACGCTTTTCTCCCTCTAACCGCTTTCGTCAGAGGAACGGGGAAAGTCACAGTGTTCTTTCTCTCCCTGAGATACACACAATCTGACGTTGCCTCTGACCTCCATTGCTGGCAAAGAACTGAAACGGACATACATTCCTGTGGGGAAACACAGGGCTTTGCTAGGATTTCTCTAGGCAGTGTGTTTTCCCTGGGCCTCACTGTAGCAACACTATCTCGCCGGGGCAACACTGCATGGCATATCCTCTGCCAGGAGAGAGCTGCTGCTTTGTACTTTGTGCTGGGAAACCTTGCTTTGGCAAGTGCCAATTGACCGCATTCAGGCAGAAAGAAAAGAGAATAGCAAGAGGCCTTTTCTCCCCGGCTGCTCTGCCAAGCCCTTCCAGCTCAAACTATGTCGTTGCTCCTCTGGAAGGATCCCTGCACCGCGGCGTAGTTTTTCCGAAGAAGCCCTGCGTTTGCAAGAGCAAATGAGGAATTCGTGGCAGGAAAGAGGAAGGAAAGAAAGTTTCTCTCCCTCTGCCTGCTTTGCTCAGAGGACTGCATGAAGTCAGGGAGTTCTCCCTTTCACTGAGAAACGTGCGGGCTGCTGTTGCCTGGGCGCTCTCTTCTTTGCAAAAGAGTCTGCAGTTCCACGCTTTGAACCGTGGAAAGGCGCCGGGCTCTGCTAAGATTTCCCCCGGCGCTTCGTTTGCCCTGGGCCAAAGCGAGCCTTCACAATAGCTGAACGCTAACACTGCATACTCGTTCCACTTCCAGAACCGGGCTACGGCGAGGCAGTTCTCCGGGGGAAAACGGCCCTTCGCGAAGGGCAGATCTGCCGAGCTCATTGCGGGAAAGCGAAAGCAAAGGACGCTTTTCTCCCTCTAACCGCTTTCGTCAGAGGAACGGGGGAAGTCACAGTGTTCTTTCTCTCCCTGAGATACACACAATCTGACGTTGCCTCTGAGCTCCGTTGCTGGCAAAGAACTGAAACGGACATACATTCCTGTGGGGAAACACAGGGTTTCGCTAGGATTTCTCTAGGCAGTGTGTTTTCCCTGGGCTTCACTGTAGCAACACTATCTCGCCAGGGCAACACTGCATGGCACTTCCTCTGCCAGGAGAGAGCTGCTGCTTTGTAGTTTGTGCTGGGAAACCTTGCTTTGGCAAGTGCCAATTGACCGCATTCAGGCAGAAAGAAAAGAGAATAGCAAGAGGCCTTTCCTTCCCGGCTGCTTTCCCAAGCCCTTCCAGCTCAAACTATGTCGTTGCTCCTCTGGAAGGATCCCTGCACTGCGGCGTAGTTTTTCCGAAGAAGCCCTGCGTTTGCAAGAGCAAATGAGGAATTCGTTGCAGGAAAGAGGAAGGAAAGAAAGTTTCTCTCCCACTGCCTGCTTTGCTCAGAGGACTGGATGAAGTCAGGGAGTTCTCCCTTTCACTGAGAAACGTGCGGGCTGCTGTTGCCTGGGCGCTCTCTTCTTTGCAAAAGAGTCTGCAGTTCCACGCTTTGAACCGTGGAAAGGCGCCGGGCTCTGCTAAGATTTCCCCCGGCGCTTCGTTTGCCCTGGGCCAAAGCGAGCCTTCACAATAGCTGAACGCTAACACTGCATACTCGTTCCACTTCCAGAACCGGGCTACGGCGAGGCAGTTCTCCGGGGGAAAACGGCCCTTCGCGAAGGGCAGATCTGCCGAGCTCATTGCGGGAAAGCGAAAGCAAAGGACGCTTTTCTCCCTCTAACCGCTTTCGTCAGAGGAACGGGGAAAGTCACAGTGTTCTTTCTCTCCCTGAGATACACACAATCTGACGTTGCCTCTGAGCTCCGTTGCTGGCAAAGAACTGAAACGGACATACATTCCTGTGGGGAAACACAGGGCTTTGCTAGGATTTCTCTAGGCAGTGTGTTTTCCCTGGGCCTCACTGTAGCAACACTATCTCGCCGGGGCAACACTGCATGGCATATCCTCTGCCAGGAGAGAGCTGCTGCTTTGTAGTTTGTGCTGGGAAACCTTGCTTTGGCAAGTGCCAATTGACCGCATTCAGGCAGAAAGAAAAGAGAATAGCAAGAGGCCTTTTCTCCCCGGCTGCTCTGCCAAGCCCTTCCAGCTCAAACTATGTCGTTGCTCCTCTGGAAGGATCCCTGCACCGCGGCGTAGTTTTTCCGAAGAAGCCCTGCGTTTGCAAGAGCAAATGAGGAATTCGTGGCAGGAAAGAGGAAGGAAAGAAAGTTTCTCTCCCTCTGCCTGCTTTGCTCAGAGGACTGCATGAAGTCAGGGAGTTCTCCCTTTCACTGAGAAACGTGCGGGCTGCTGTTGCCTGGGCGCTCTCTTCTTTGCAAAAGAGTCTGCAGTTCCACGCTTTGAACCGTGGAAAGGCGCCGGGCTCTGCTAAGATTTCCCCCGGCGCTTCGTTTGCCCTGGGCCAAAGCGAGCCTTCACAATAGCTGAACGCTAACACTGCATACTCGTTCCACTTCCAGAACCGGGCTACGGCGAGGCAGTTCTCCGGGGGAAAACGGCCCTTCGCGAAGGGCAGATCTGCCGAGCTCATTGCGGGAAAGCGAAAGCAAAGGACGCTTTTCTCCCTCTAACCGCTTTCGTCAGAGGAACGGGGGAAGTCACAGTGTTCTTTCTCTCACTGAGATACACACAATCTGACGTTGCCTCTGAGCTCCGTTGCTGGCAAAGAACTGAAACGGACATACATTCCTGTGGGGAAACACAGGGCTTTGCTAGGATTTCTCTAGGCAGTGTGTTTTCCCTGGGCCTCACTGTAGCAACACTATCTCGCCAGGGCAACACTGCATGGGATTTCCTCTGCCAGGAGAGAGCTGCTGCTTTGTAGTTTGTGCTGGGAAACTTTGCTTTGGCAAGTGCCAATTGACCGCATTCAGGCAGAAAGAAAAGAGAATAGCAAGAGGCCTTTTCTCCCCGGCTGCTTTCCCAAGCCCTTCCAGCTCAAACTATGTCGTTGCTCCTCTGGAAGGATCCCTGCACCGCGGCGTAGTTTTTCCGAAGAAGCCCTGCGTTTGCAAGAGCAAATGAGGAATTCGTGGCAGGAAAGAGGAAGGAAAGAAAGTTTCTCTCCCTCTGCCTGCTTTGCTCAGAGGACTGGATGAAGTCAGGGACTTCTCCCTTTCACTGAGAAACGTGCGGGCTGCTGTTGCCTGGGCGCTCTCTTCTTTGCAAAAGAGTCTGCAGTTCCACGCTTTGAACCGTGGAACGGCGCCGGGCTCTGCTAAGATTTCCCCCGGCGCTTCGTTTGCCCTGGGCCAAAGCGAGCCTTCACAATAGCTGAACGCTAACACTGCATACTCGTTCCACTTCCAGAACCGGGCTACGGCGAGGCAGTTCTCCGGGGGAAAACGGCCCTTCGCGAAGGGCAGATCTGCCGAGCTCATTGCGGGAAAGCGAAAGCAAAGGACGCTTTTCTCCCTCTAACCGCTTTCGTCAGAGGAACGGGGGAAGTCACAGTGTTCTTTCTCTCACTGAGATACACACAATCTGACGTTGCCTCTGAGCTCCGTTGCTGGCAAAGAACTGAAACTGACATACATTCCTGTGGGGACACCCAGGGCTTTGCTAGGATTTCTCTAGGCAGTGTGTTTTCCCTGGGCCTCACTGTAGCAACACTATCTCGCCAGGGCAACACTGCATGGCATATCCTCTGCCAGGAGAGAGCTGCTGCTTTGTACTTTGTGCTGGGAAACCTTGCTTTGGCAAGTGCCAATTGACCGCATTCAGGCAGAAAGAAAAGAGAATAGCAAGAGGCCTTTTCTCCCCGGCTGCTCTGCCAAGCCCTTCCAGCTCAAACTATGAAGTTGCTCCTCTGGAAGGATCCCTGCACCGCGGCGTAGTTTTTCCGAAGAAGCCCTGCGTTTGCAAGAGCAAATGAGGAATTCGTGGCAGGAAAGAGGAAGGAAAGAAAGTTTCTCTCCCTCTGCCTGCTTTGCTCACAGGACTGGATGAAGTCAGGGACTTCTCCCTTTCACTGAGAAACGTACGGGCTGCTGTTGCCTGGGCGCTCTCTTCTTTGCAAAAGAGTCTGCAGTTCCACGCTTTGAACCGTGGAAAGGCGCCGGGCTCTGCTAAGATTTCCCCCGGCGCTTCGTTTGCCCTGGGCCAAAGCGAGCCTTCACAATAGCTGAACGCTAACACTGCATACTCGTTCCACTTCCAGAACCGGGCTACGGCGAGGCAGTTCTCCGGGGGAAAACGGCCCTTCGCGAAGGGCAGATCTGCCGAGCTCATTGCGGGAAAGCGAAAGCAAAGGACGCTTTTCTCCCTCTAACCGCTTTCGTCAGAGGAACGGGGAAAGTCACAGTGTTCTTTCTCTCCCTGAGATACACACAATCTGACGTTGCCTCTGAGCTCCGTTGCTGGCAAAGAACTGAAACTGACATACATTCCTGTGGGGACACCCAGGGCTTTGCTAGGATTTCTCTAGGCAGTGTGTTTTCCCTGGGCCTCACTGTAGCAACACTATCTCGCCAGGGCAACACTGCATGGCACTTCCTCTGCCAGGAGAGAGCTGCTGCTTTGTAGTTTGTGCTGGGAAACCTTGCTTTGGCAAGTGCCAATAGACCGCATTCAGGCAGAAAGAAAAGAGAATAGCAAGAGGCCTTTTCTCCCCGGCTGCTCTGCCAAGCCCTTCCAGCTCAAACTATGTCGTTGCTCCTCTGGAAGGATCCCTGCACCGCGGCGTAGTTTTTCCGAAGAAGCCCTGCGTTTGCAAGAGCAAATGAGGAATTCGTGGCAGGAAAGAGGAAGGAAAGAAAGTTTCTCTCCCTCTGACTGCTTTGCTCAGAGGACTGCATGAAGTCAGGGAGTTCTCCCTTTCACTGAGAAACGTGCGGGCTGCTGTTGCCTGGGCGCTCTCTTCTTTGCAAAAGAGTCTGCAGTTCCACGTTTTGAACCGTGGAAAGGCGCCGGGCTCTGCTAAGAATTCCCCCGGCGCTTCGTTTGCCCTGGGCCAAAGCGAGCCTTCACAATAGCTGAACGCTAACACTGCATACTCGTTCCACTTCCAGAACCGGGCTACGGCGAGGCAGTTCTCCGGGGAAAAACGGCCCTTCGCGAAGGGCAGATCTGCCGAGCTCATTGCGGGAAAGCGAAAGCAAAGGACCCTTTTCTCCCTCTAACCGCCTTCGTCAGAGGAACGGGGGAAGTCACAGTGTTCTTTCTCTCCCTGAGATACACACAATCTGACGTTGCCTCTGAGCTCCGTTGCTGGCAAAGAACTGAAACGGACATACATTCCTGTGGGGAAACACAGGGTTTCGCTAGGATTTCTCTAGGCAGTGTGTTTTCCCTGGGCTTCACTGTAGCAACACTATCTCGCCAGGGCAACACTGCATGGCACTTCCTCTGCCAGGAGAGAGCTGCTGCTTTGTAGTTTGTGCTGGGAAACCTTGCTTTGGCAAGTGCCAATTGACCGCATTCAGGCAGAAAGAAAAGAGAATAGCAAGAGGCCTTTCCTTCCCGGCTGCTTTCCCAAGCCCTTCCAGCTCAAACTATGTCGTTGCTCCTCTGGAAGGATCCCTGCACTGCGGCGTAGTTTTTCCGAAGAAGCCCTGCGTTTGCAAGAGCAAATGAGGAATTCGTTGCAGGAAAGAGGAAGGAAAGAAAGTTTCTCTCCCTCTGCCTGCTTTGCTCAGAGGACTGGATGAAGTCAGGGAGTTCTCCCTTTCACTGAGAAACGTGCGGGCTGCTGTTGCCTGGGCGCTCTCTTCTTTGCAAAAGAGTCTGCAGTTCCACGCTTTGAACCGTGGAAAGGCGCCGGGCTCTGCTAAGATTTCCCCCGGCGCTTCGTTTGCCCTGGGCCAAAGCGAGCCTTCACAATAGCTGAACGCTAACACTGCATACTCGTTCCACTTCCAGAACCGGGCTACGGCGAGGCAGTTCTCCGGGGGAAAACGGCCCTTCGCGAAGGGCAGATCTGCCGAGCTCATTGCGGGAAAGCGAAAGCAAAGGACGCTTTTCTCCCTCTAACCGCTTTCGTCAGAGGAACGGGGAAAGTCACAGTGTTCTTTCTCTCCCTGAGATACACACAATCTGACGTTGCCTCTGACCTCCATTGCTGGCAAAGAACTGAAACGGACATACATTCCTGTGGGGAAACACAGGGCTTTGCTAGGATTTCTCTAGGCAGTGTGTTTTCCCTGGGCCTCACTGTAGCAACACTATCTCGCCGGGGCAACACTGCATGGCATATCCTCTGCCAGGAGAGAGCTGCTGCTTTGTACTTTGTGCTGGGAAACCTTGCTTTGGCAAGTGCCAATTGACCGCATTCAGGCAGAAAGAAAAGAGAATAGCAAGAGGCCTTTTCTCCCCGGCTGCTCTGCCAAGCCCTTCCAGCTCAAACTATGTCGTTGCTCCTCTGGAAGGATCCCTGCACCGCGGCGTAGTTTTTCCGAAGAAGCCCTGCGTTTGCAAGAGCAAATGAGGAATTCGTGGCAGGAAAGAGGAAGGAAAGAAAGTTTCTCTCCCTCTGCCTGCTTTGCTCAGAGGACTGCATGAAGTCAGGGAGTTCTCCCTTTCACTGAGAAACGTGCGGGCTGCTGTTGCCTGGGCGCTCTCTTCTTTGCAAAAGAGTCTGCAGTTCCACGCTTTGAACCGTGGAAAGGCGCCGGGCTCTGCTAAGATTTCCCCCGGCGCTTCGTTTGCCCTGGGCCAAAGCGAGCCTTCACAATAGCTGAACGCTAACACTGCATACTCGTTCCACTTCCAGAACCGGGCTACGGCGAGGCAGTTCTCCGGGGGAAAACGGCCCTTCGCGAAGGGCAGATCTGCCGAGCTCATTGCGGGAAAGCGAAAGCAAAGGACGCTTTTCTCCCTCTAACCGCTTTCGTCAGAGGAACGGGGGAAGTCACAGTGTTCTTTCTCTCACTGAGATACACACAATCTGACGTTGCCTCTGAGCTCCGTTGCTGGCAAAGAACTGAAACGGACATACATTCCTGTGGGGAAACACAGGGCTTTGCTAGGATTTCTCTAGGCAGTGTGTTTTCCCTGGGCCTCACTGTAGCAACACTATCTCGCCAGGGCAACACTGCATGGGATTTCCTCTGCCAGGAGAGAGCTGCTGCTTTGTAGTTTGTGCTGGGAAACTTTGCTTTGGCAAGTGCCAATTGACCGCATTCAGGCAGAAAGAAAAGAGAATAGCAAGAGGCCTTTTCTCCCCGGCTGCTTTCCCAAGCCCTTCCAGCTCAAACTATGTCGTTGCTCCTCTGGAAGGATCCCTGCACTGCGGCGTAGTTTTTCCGAAGAAGCCCTGCGTTTGCAAGAGCAAATGAGGAATTCGTGGCAGGAAAGAGGAAGGAAAGAAAGTTTCTCTCCCTCTGCCTGCTTTGCTCAGAGGACTGGATGAAGTCAGGGACTTCTCCCTTTCACTGAGAAACGTGCGGGCTGCTGTTGCCTGGGCGCTCTCTTCTTTGCAAAAGAGTCTGCAGTTCCACGCTTTGAACCGTGGAACGGCGCCGGGCTCTGCTAAGATTTCCCCCGGCGCTTCGTTTGCCCTGGGCCAAAGCGAGCCTTCACAATAGCTGAACGCTAACACTGCATACTCGTTCCACTTCCAGAACCGGGCTACGGCGAGGCAGTTCTCCGGGGGAAAACGGCCCTTCGCGAAGGGCAGATCTGCCGAGCTCATTGCGGGAAAGCGAAAGCAAAGGACGCTTTTCTCCCTCTAACCGCTTTCGTCAGAGGAACGGGGGAAGTCACAGTGTTCTTTCTCTCACTGAGATACACACAATCTGACGTTGCCTCTGAGCTCCGTTGCTGGCAAAGAACTGAAACTGACATACATTCCTGTGGGGACACCCAGGGCTTTGCTAGGATTTCTCTAGGCAGTGTGTTTTCCCTGGGCCTCACTGTAGCAACACTATCTCGCCAGGGCAACACTGCATGGCATATCCTCTGCCAGGATAGAGCTGCTGCTTTGTAGTTTGTGCTGGGAAACCTTGCTTTGGCAAGTGCCAATTGACCGCATTCAGGCAGAAAGAAAAGAGAATAGCAAGAGGCCTTTTCTCCCCGGCTGCTCTGCCAAGCCCTTCCAGCTCAAACTATGAAGTTGCTCCTCTGGAAGGATCCCTGCACCGCGGCGTAGTTTTTCCGAAGAAGCCCTGCGTTTGCAAGAGCAAATGAGGAATTCGTGGCAGGAAAGAGGAAGGAAAGAAAGTTTCTCTCCCTCTGCCTGCTTTGCTCACAGGACTGGATGAAGTCAGGGACTTCTCCCTTTCACTGAGAAACGTACGGGCTGCTGTTGCCTGGGCGCTCTCTTCTTTGCAAAAGAGTCTGCAGTTCCACGCTTTGAACCGTGGAAAGGCGCCGGGCTCTGCTAAGATTTCCCCCGGCGCTTCGTTTGCCCTGGGCCAAAGCGAGCCTTCACAATAGCTGAACGCTAACACTGCATACTCGTTCCACTTCCAGAACCGGGCTACGGCGAGGCAGTTCTCCGGGGGAAAACGGCCCTTCGCGAAGGGCAGATCTGCCGAGCTCATTGCGGGAAAGCGAAAGCAAAGGACGCTTTTCTCCCTCTAACCGCTTTCGTCAGAGGAACGGGGAAAGTCACAGTGTTCTTTCTCTCCCTGAGATACACACAATCTGACGTTGCCTCTGAGCTCCGTTGCTGGCAAAGAACTGAAACTGACATACATTCCTGTGGGGACACCCAGGGCTTTGCTAGGATTTCTCTAGGCAGTGTGTTTTCCCTGGGCCTCACTGTAGCAACACTATCTCGCCAGGGCAACACTGCATGGCACTTCCTCTGCCAGGAGAGAGCTGCTGCTTTGTAGTTTGTGCTGGGAAACCTTGCTTTGGCAAGTGCCAATAGACCGCATTCAGGCAGAAAGAAAAGAGAATAGCAAGAGGCCTTTTCTCCCCGGCTGCTCTGCCAAGCCCTTCCAGCTCAAACTATGTCGTTGCTCCTCTGGAAGGATCCCTGCACCGCGGCGTAGTTTTTCCGAAGAAGCCCTGCGTTTGCAAGAGCAAATGAGGAATTCGTGGCAGGAAAGAGGAAGGAAAGAAAGTTTCTCTCCCTCTGACTGCTTTGCTCAGAGGACTGCATGAAGTCAGGGAGTTCTCCCTTTCACTGAGAAACGTGCGGGCTGCTGTTGCCTGGGCGCTCTCTTCTTTGCAAAAGAGTCTGCAGTTCCACGTTTTGAACCGTGGAAAGGCGCCGGGCTCTGCTAAGAATTCCCCCGGCGCTTCGTTTGCCCTGGGCCAAAGCGAGCCTTCACAATAGCTGAACGCTAACACTGCATACTCGTTCCACTTCCAGAACCGGGCTACGGCGAGGCAGTTCTCCGGGGAAAAACGGCCCTTCGCGAAGGGCAGATCTGCCGAGCTCATTGCGGGAAAGCGAAAGCAAAGGACCCTTTTCTCCCTCTAACCGCCTTCGTCAGAGGAACGGGGGAAGTCACAGTGTTCTTTCTCTCCCTGAGATACACACAATCTGACGTTGCCTCTGAGCTCCGTTGCTGGCAAAGAACTGAAACGGACATACATTCCTGTGGGGAAACACAGGGTTTCGCTAGGATTTCTCTAGGCAGTGTGTTTTCCCTGGGCTTCACTGTAGCAACACTATCTCGCCAGGGCAACACTGCATGGCACTTCCTCTGCCAGGAGAGAGCTGCTGCTTTGTAGTTTGTGCTGGGAAACCTTGCTTTGGCAAGTGCCAATTGACCGCATTCAGGCAGAAAGAAAAGAGAATAGCAAGAGGCCTTTCCTTCCCGGCTGCTTTCCCAAGCCCTTCCAGCTCAAACTATGTCGTTGCTCCTCTGGAAGGATCCCTGCACTGCGGCGTAGTTTTTCCGAAGAAGCCCTGCGTTTGCAAGAGCAAATGAGGAATTCGTTGCAGGAAAGAGGAAGGAAAGAAAGTTTCTCTCCCTCTGCCTGCTTTGCTCAGAGGACTGGATGAAGTCAGGGAGTTCTCCCTTTCACTGAGAAACGTGCGGGCTGCTGTTGCCTGGGCGCTCTCTTCTTTGCAAAAGAGTCTGCAGTTCCACGCTTTGAACCGTGGAAAGGCGCCGGGCTCTGCTAAGATTTCCCCCGGCGCTTCGTTTGCCCTGGGCCAAAGCGAGCCTTCACAATAGCTGAACGCTAACACTGCATACTCGTTCCACTTCCAGAACCGGGCTACGGCGAGGCAGTTCTCCGGGGGAAAACGGCCCTTCGCGAAGGGCAGATCTGCCGAGCTCATTGCGGGAAAGCGAAAGCAAAGGACGCTTTTCTCCCTCTAACCGCTTTCGTCAGAGGAACGGGGGAAGTCACAGTGTTCTTTCTCTCACTGAGATACACACAATCTGACGTTGCCTCTGAGCTCCGTTGCTGGCAAAGAACTGAAACGGACATACATTCCTGTGGGGAAACACAGGGCTTTGCTAGGATTTCTCTAGGCAGTGTGTTTTCCCTGGGCCTCACTGTAGCAACACTATCTCGCCAGGGCAACACTGCATGGGATTTCCTCTGCCAGGAGAGAGCTGCTGCTTTGTAGTTTGTGCTGGGAAACTTTGCTTTGGCAAGTGCCAATTGACCGCATTCAGGCAGAAAGAAAAGAGAATAGCAAGAGGCCTTTTCTCCCCGGCTGCTTTCCCAAGCCCTTCCAGCTCAAACTATGTCGTTGCTCCTCTGGAAGGATCCCTGCACTGCGGCGTAGTTTTTCCGAAGAAGCCCTGCGTTTGCAAGAGCAAATGAGGAATTCGTGGCAGGAAAGAGGAAGGAAAGAAAGTTTCTCTCCCTCTGCCTGCTTTGCTCAGAGGACTGGATGAAGTCAGGGACTTCTCCCTTTCACTGAGAAACGTGCGGGCTGCTGTTGCCTGGGCGCTCTCTTCTTTGCAAAAGAGTCTGCAGTTCCACGCTTTGAACCGTGGAACGGCGCCGGGCTCTGCTAAGATTTCCCCCGGCGCTTCGTTTGCCCTGGGCCAAAGCGAGCCTTCACAATAGCTGAACGCTAACACTGCATACTCGTTCCACTTCCAGAACCGGGCTACGGCGAGGCAGTTCTCCGGGGGAAAACGGCCCTTCGCGAAGGGCAGATCTGCCGAGCTCATTGCGGGAAAGCGAAAGCAAAGGACGCTTTTCTCCCTCTAACCGCTTTCGTCAGAGGAACGGGGGAAGTCACAGTGTTCTTTCTCTCACTGAGATACACACAATCTGACGTTGCCTCTGAGCTCCGTTGCTGGCAAAGAACTGAAACTGACATACATTCCTGTGGGGACACCCAGGGCTTTGCTAGGATTTCTCTAGGCAGTGTGTTTTCCCTGGGCCTCACTGTAGCAACACTATCTCGCCAGGGCAACACTGCATGGCATATCCTCTGCCAGGATAGAGCTGCTGCTTTGTAGTTTGTGCTGGGAAACCTTGCTTTGGCAAGTGCCAATTGACCGCATTCAGGCAGAAAGAAAAGAGAATAGCAAGAGGCCTTTTCTCCCCGGCTGCTCTGCCAAGCCCTTCCAGCTCAAACTATGAAGTTGCTCCTCTGGAAGGATCCCTGCACCGCGGCGTAGTTTTTCCGAAGAAGCCCTGCGTTTGCAAGAGCAAATGAGGAATTCGTGGCAGGAAAGAGGAAGGAAAGAAAGTTTCTCTCCCTCTGCCTGCTTTGCTCACAGGACTGGATGAAGTCAGGGACTTCTCCCTTTCACTGAGAAACGTACGGGCTGCTGTTGCCTGGGCGCTCTCTTCTTTGCAAAAGAGTCTGCAGTTCCACGCTTTGAACCGTGGAAAGGCGCCGGGCTCTGCTAAGATTTCCCCCGGCGCTTCGTTTGCCCTGGGCCAAAGCGAGCCTTCACAATAGCTGAACGCTAACACTGCATACTCGTTCCACTTCCAGAACCGGGCTACGGCGAGGCAGTTCTCCGGGGGAAAACGGCCCTTCGCGAAGGGCAGATCTGCCGAGCTCATTGCGGGAAAGCGAAAGCAAAGGACGCTTTTCTCCCTCTAACCGCTTTCGTCAGAGGAACGGGGAAAGTCACAGTGTTCTTTCTCTCCCTGAGATACACACAATCTGACGTTGCCTCTGAGCTCCGTTGCTGGCAAAGAACTGAAACTGACATACATTCCTGTGGGGACACCCAGGGCTTTGCTAGGATTTCTCTAGGCAGTGTGTTTTCCCTGGGCCTCACTGTAGCAACACTATCTCGCCAGGGCAACACTGCATGGCACTTCCTCTGCCAGGAGAGAGCTGCTGCTTTGTAGTTTGTGCTGGGAAACCTTGCTTTGGCAAGTGCCAATAGACCGCATTCAGGCAGAAAGAAAAGAGAATAGCAAGAGGCCTTTTCTCCCCGGCTGCTCTGCCAAGCCCTTCCAGCTCAAACTATGTCGTTGCTCCTCTGGAAGGATCCCTGCACCGCGGCGTAGTTTTTCCGAAGAAGCCCTGCGTTTGCAAGAGCAAATGAGGAATTCGTGGCAGGAAAGAGGAAGGAAAGAAAGTTTCTCTCCCTCTGACTGCTTTGCTCAGAGGACTGCATGAAGTCAGGGAGTTCTCCCTTTCACTGAGAAACGTGCGGGCTGCTGTTGCCTGGGCGCTCTCTTCTTTGCAAAAGAGTCTGCAGTTCCACGTTTTGAACCGTGGAAAGGCGCCGGGCTCTGCTAAGAATTCCCCCGGCGCTTCGTTTGCCCTGGGCCAAAGCGAGCCTTCACAATAGCTGAACGCTAACACTGCATACTCGTTCCACTTCCAGAACCGGGCTACGGCGAGGCAGTTCTCCGGGGAAAAACGGCCCTTCGCGAAGGGCAGATCTGCCGAGCTCATTGCGGGAAAGCGAAAGCAAAGGACCCTTTTCTCCCTCTAACCGCCTTCGTCAGAGGAACGGGGGAAGTCACAGTGTTCTTTCTCTCCCTGAGATACACACAATCTGACGTTGCCTCTGAGCTCCGTTGCTGGCAAAGAACTGAAACGGACATACATTCCTGTGGGGAAACACAGGGTTTCGCTAGGATTTCTCTAGGCAGTGTGTTTTCCCTGGGCTTCACTGTAGCAACACTATCTCGCCAGGGCAACACTGCATGGCACTTCCTCTGCCAGGAGAGAGCTGCTGCTTTGTAGTTTGTGCTGGGAAACCTTGCTTTGGCAAGTGCCAATTGACCGCATTCAGGCAGAAAGAAAAGAGAATAGCAAGAGGCCTTTCCTTCCCGGCTGCTTTCCCAAGCCCTTCCAGCTCAAACTATGTCGTTGCTCCTCTGGAAGGATCCCTGCACTGCGGCGTAGTTTTTCCGAAGAAGCCCTGCGTTTGCAAGAGCAAATGAGGAATTCGTTGCAGGAAAGAGGAAGGAAAGAAAGTTTCTCTCCCTCTGCCTGCTTTGCTCAGAGGACTGGATGAAGTCAGGGAGTTCTCCCTTTCACTGAGAAACGTGCGGGCTGCTGTTGCCTGGGCGCTCTCTTCTTTGCAAAAGAGTCTGCAGTTCCACGCTTTGAACCGTGGAAAGGCGCCGGGCTCTGCTAAGATTTCCCCCGGCGCTTCGTTTGCCCTGGGCCAAAGCGAGCCTTCACAATAGCTGAACGCTAACACTGCATACTCGTTCCACTTCCAGAACCGGGCTACGGCGAGGCAGTTCTCCGGGGGAAAACGGCCCTTCGCGAAGGGCAGATCTGCCGAGCTCATTGCGGGAAAGCGAAAGCAAAGGACGCTTTTCTCCCTCTAACCGCTTTCGTCAGAGGAACGGGGAAAGTCACAGTGTTCTTTCTCTCCCTGAGATACACACAATCTGACGTTGCCTCTGACCTCCATTGCTGGCAAAGAACTGAAACGGACATACATTCCTGTGGGGAAACACAGGGCTTTGCTAGGATTTCTCTAGGCAGTGTGTTTTCCCTGGGCCTCACTGTAGCAACACTATCTCGCCGGGGCAACACTGCATGGCATATCCTCTGCCAGGAGAGAGCTGCTGCTTTGTAGTTTGTGCTGGGAAACCTTGCTTTGGCAAGTGCCAATTGACCGCATTCAGGCAGAAAGAAAAGAGAATAGCAAGAGGCCTTTTCTCCCCGGCTGCTCTGCCAAGCCCTTCCAGCTCAAACTATGTCGTTGCTCCTCTGGAAGGATCCCTGCACCGCGGCGTAGTTTTTCCGAAGAAGCCCTGCGTTTGCAAGAGCAAATGAGGAATTCGTGGCAGGAAAGAGGAAGGAAAGAAAGTTTCTCTCCCTCTGCCTGCTTTGCTCAGAGGACTGCATGAAGTCAGGGAGTTCTCCCTTTCACTGAGAAACGTGCGGGCTGCTGTTGCCTGGGCGCTCTCTTCTTTGCAAAAGAGTCTGCAGTTCCACGCTTTGAACCGTGGAAAGGCGCCGGGCTCTGCTAAGATTTCCCCCGGCGCTTCGTTTGCCCTGGGCCAAAGCGAGCCTTCACAATAGCTGAACGCTAACACTGCATACTCGTTCCACTTCCAGAACCGGGCTACGGCGAGGCAGTTCTCCGGGGGAAAACGGCCCTTCGCGAAGGGCAGATCTGCCGAGCTCATTGCGGGAAAGCGAAAGCAAAGGACGCTTTTCTCCCTCTAACCGCTTTCGTCAGAGGAACGGGGAAAGTCACAGTGTTCTTTCTCTCCCTGAGATACACACAATCTGACGTTGCCTCTGAGCTC
This sequence comes from Elephas maximus indicus, assembly GCF_024166365.1. Taxonomy (NCBI): domain Eukaryota; kingdom Metazoa; phylum Chordata; class Mammalia; order Proboscidea; family Elephantidae; genus Elephas; species Elephas maximus. The sequence goes on from NC_064822.1 coordinate 1,417,440, forward strand.
CGTTGCTGGCAAAGAACTGAAACTGACATACATTCCTGTGGGGACACCCAGGGCTTTGCTAGGATTTCTCTAGGCAGTGTGTTTTCCCTGGGCCTCACTGTAGCAACACTATCTCGCCAGGGCAACACTGCATGGCACTTCCTCTGCCAGGAGAGAGCTGCTGCTTTGTAGTTTGTGCTGGGAAACCTTGCTTTGGCAAGTGCCAATAGACCGCATTCAGGCAGAAAGAAAAGAGAATAGCAAGAGGCCTTTTCTCCCCGGCTGCTCTGCCAAGCCCTTCCAGCTCAAACTATGTCGTTGCTCCTCTGGAAGGATCCCTGCACCGCGGCGTAGTTTTTCCGAAGAAGCCCTGCGTTTGCAAGAGCAAATGAGGAATTCGTGGCAGGAAAGAGGAAGGAAAGAAAGTTTCTCTCCCTCTGACTGCTTTGCTCAGAGGACTGCATGAAGTCAGGGAGTTCTCCCTTTCACTGAGAAACGTGCGGGCTGCTGTTGCCTGGGCGCTCTCTTCTTTGCAAAAGAGTCTGCAGTTCCACGTTTTGAACCGTGGAAAGGCGCCGGGCTCTGCTAAGAATTCCCCCGGCGCTTCGTTTGCCCTGGGCCAAAGCGAGCCTTCACAATAGCTGAACGCTAACACTGCATACTCGTTCCACTTCCAGAACCGGGCTACGGCGAGGCAGTTCTCCGGGGGAAAACGGCCCTTCGCGAAGGGCAGATCTGCCGAGCTCATTGCGGGAAAGCGAAAGCAAAGGACCCTTTTCTCCCTCTAACCGCCTTCGTCAGAGGAACGGGGGAAGTCACAGTGTTCTTTCTCTCCCTGAGATACACACAATCTGACGTTGCCTCTGAGCTCCGTTGCTGGCAAAGAACTGAAACGGACATACATTCCTGTGGGGAAACACAGGGTTTCGCTAGGATTTCTCTAGGCAGTGTGTTTTCCCTGGGCTTCACTGTAGCAACACTATCTCGCCAGGGCAACACTGCATGGCACTTCCTCTGCCAGGAGAGAGCTGCTGCTTTGTAGTTTGTGCTGGGAAACCTTGCTTTGGCAAGTGCCAATTGACCGCATTCAGGCAGAAAGAAAAGAGAATAGCAAGAGGCCTTTCCTTCCCGGCTGCTTTCCCAAGCCCTTCCAGCTCAAACTATGTCGTTGCTCCTCTGGAAGGATCCCTGCACTGCGGCGTAGTTTTTCCGAAGAAGCCCTGCGTTTGCAAGAGCAAATGAGGAATTCGTTGCAGGAAAGAGGAAGGAAAGAAAGTTTCTCTCCCTCTGCCTGCTTTGCTCAGAGGACTGGATGAAGTCAGGGAGTTCTCCCTTTCACTGAGAAACGTGCGGGCTGCTGTTGCCTGGGCGCTCTCTTCTTTGCAAAAGAGTCTGCAGTTCCACGCTTTGAACCGTGGAAAGGCGCCGGGCTCTGCTAAGATTTCCCCCGGCGCTTCGTTTGCCCTGGGCCAAAGCGAGCCTTCACAATAGCTGAACGCTAACACTGCATACTCGTTCCACTTCCAGAACCGGGCTACGGCGAGGCAGTTCTCCGGGGGAAAACGGCCCTTCGCGAAGGGCAGATCTGCCGAGCTCATTGCGGGAAAGCGAAAGCAAAGGACGCTTTTCTCCCTCTAACCGCTTTCGTCAGAGGAACGGGGAAAGTCACAGTGTTCTTTCTCTCCCTGAGATACACACAATCTGACGTTGCCTCTGACCTCCATTGCTGGCAAAGAACTGAAACGGACATACATTCCTGTGGGGAAACACAGGGCTTTGCTAGGATTTCTCTAGGCAGTGTGTTTTCCCTGGGCCTCACTGTAGCAACACTATCTCGCCGGGGCAACACTGCATGGCATATCCTCTGCCAGGAGAGAGCTGCTGCTTTGTACTTTGTGCTGGGAAACCTTGCTTTGGCAAGTGCCAATTGACCGCATTCAGGCAGAAAGAAAAGAGAATAGCAAGAGGCCTTTTCTCCCCGGCTGCTCTGCCAAGCCCTTCCAGCTCAAACTATGTCGTTGCTCCTCTGGAAGGATCCCTGCACCGCGGCGTAGTTTTTCCGAAGAAGCCCTGCGTTTGCAAGAGCAAATGAGGAATTCGTGGCAGGAAAGAGGAAGGAAAGAAAGTTTCTCTCCCTCTGCCTGCTTTGCTCAGAGGACTGCATGAAGTCAGGGAGTTCTCCCTTTCACTGAGAAACGTGCGGGCTGCTGTTGCCTGGGCGCTCTCTTCTTTGCAAAAGAGTCTGCAGTTCCACGCTTTGAACCGTGGAAAGGCGCCGGGCTCTGCTAAGATTTCCCCCGGCGCTTCGTTTGCCCTGGGCCAAAGCGAGCCTTCACAATAGCTGAACGCTAACACTGCATACTCGTTCCACTTCCAGAACCGGGCTACGGCGAGGCAGTTCTCCGGGGGAAAACGGCCCTTCGCGAAGGGCAGATCTGCCGAGCTCATTGCGGGAAAGCGAAAGCAAAGGACGCTTTTCTCCCTCTAACCGCTTTCGTCAGAGGAACGGGGGAAGTCACAGTGTTCTTTCTCTCCCTGAGATACACACAATCTGACGTTGCCTCTGAGCTCCGTTGCTGGCAAAGAACTGAAACGGACATACATTCCTGTGGGGAAACACAGGGTTTCGCTAGGATTTCTCTAGGCAGTGTGTTTTCCCTGGGCTTCACTGTAGCAACACTATCTCGCCAGGGCAACACTGCATGGCACTTCCTCTGCCAGGAGAGAGCTGCTGCTTTGTAGTTTGTGCTGGGAAACCTTGCTTTGGCAAGTGCCAATTGACCGCATTCAGGCAGAAAGAAAAGAGAATAGCAAGAGGCCTTTCCTTCCCGGCTGCTTTCCCAAGCCCTTCCAGCTCAAACTATGTCGTTGCTCCTCTGGAAGGATCCCTGCACTGCGGCGTAGTTTTTCCGAAGAAGCCCTGCGTTTGCAAGAGCAAATGAGGAATTCGTTGCAGGAAAGAGGAAGGAAAGAAAGTTTCTCTCCCTCTGCCTGCTTTGCTCAGAGGACTGGATGAAGTCAGGGAGTTCTCCCTTTCACTGAGAAACGTGCGGGCTGCTGTTGCCTGGGCGCTCTCTTCTTTGCAAAAGAGTCTGCAGTTCCACGCTTTGAACCGTGGAAAGGCGCCGGGCTCTGCTAAGATTTCCCCCGGCGCTTCGTTTGCCCTGGGCCAAAGCGAGCCTTCACAATAGCTGAACGCTAACACTGCATACTCGTTCCACTTCCAGAACCGGGCTACGGCGAGGCAGTTCTCCGGGGGAAAACGGCCCTTCGCGAAGGGCAGATCTGCCGAGCTCATTGCGGGAAAGCGAAAGCAAAGGACGCTTTTCTCCCTCTAACCGCTTTCGTCAGAGGAACGGGGAAAGTCACAGTGTTCTTTCTCTCCCTGAGATACACACAATCTGACGTTGCCTCTGAGCTCCGTTGCTGGCAAAGAACTGAAACGGACATACATTCCTGTGGGGAAACACAGGGCTTTGCTAGGATTTCTCTAGGCAGTGTGTTTTCCCTGGGCCTCACTGTAGCAACACTATCTCGCCGGGGCAACACTGCATGGCATATCCTCTGCCAGGAGAGAGCTGCTGCTTTGTACTTTGTGCTGGGAAACCTTGCTTTGGCAAGTGCCAATTGACCGCATTCAGGCAGAAAGAAAAGAGAATAGCAAGAGGCCTTTTCTCCCCGGCTGCTCTGCCAAGCCCTTCCAGCTCAAACTATGTCGTTGCTCCTCTGGAAGGATCCCTGCACCGCGGCGTAGTTTTTCCGAAGAAGCCCTGCGTTTGCAAGAGCAAATGAGGAATTCGTGGCAGGAAAGAGGAAGGAAAGAAAGTTTCTCTCCCTCTGCCTGCTTTGCTCAGAGGACTGCATGAAGTCAGGGAGTTCTCCCTTTCACTGAGAAACGTGCGGGCTGCTGTTGCCTGGGCGCTCTCTTCTTTGCAAAAGAGTCTGCAGTTCCACGCTTTGAACCGTGGAAAGGCGCCGGGCTCTGCTAAGATTTCCCCCGGCGCTTCGTTTGCCCTGGGCCAAAGCGAGCCTTCACAATAGCTGAACGCTAACACTGCATACTCGTTCCACTTCCAGAACCGGGCTACGGCGAGGCAGTTCTCCGGGGGAAAACGGCCCTTCGCGAAGGGCAGATCTGCCGAGCTCATTGCGGGAAAGCGAAAGCAAAGGACGCTTTTCTCCCTCTAACCGCTTTCGTCAGAGGAACGGGGGAAGTCACAGTGTTCTTTCTCTCACTGAGATACACACAATCTGACGTTGCCTCTGAGCTCCGTTGCTGGCAAAGAACTGAAACGGACATACATTCCTGTGGGGAAACACAGGGCTTTGCTAGGATTTCTCTAGGCAGTGTGTTTTCCCTGGGCCTCACTGTAGCAACACTATCTCGCCAGGGCAACACTGCATGGGATTTCCTCTGCCAGGAGAGAGCTGCTGCTTTGTAGTTTGTGCTGGGAAACTTTGCTTTGGCAAGTGCCAATTGACCGCATTCAGGCAGAAAGAAAAGAGAATAGCAAGAGGCCTTTTCTCCCCGGCTGCTTTCCCAAGCCCTTCCAGCTCAAACTATGTCGTTGCTCCTCTGGAAGGATCCCTGCACCGCGGCGTAGTTTTTCCGAAGAAGCCCTGCGTTTGCAAGAGCAAATGAGGAATTCGTGGCAGGAAAGAGGAAGGAAAGAAAGTTTCTCTCCCTCTGCCTGCTTTGCTCAGAGGACTGGATGAAGTCAGGGACTTCTCCCTTTCACTGAGAAACGTGCGGGCTGCTGTTGCCTGGGCGCTCTCTTCTTTGCAAAAGAGTCTGCAGTTCCACGCTTTGAACCGTGGAACGGCGCCGGGCTCTGCTAAGATTTCCCCCGGCGCTTCGTTTGCCCTGGGCCAAAGCGAGCCTTCACAATAGCTGAACGCTAACACTGCATACTCGTTCCACTTCCAGAACCGGGCTACGGCGAGGCAGTTCTCCGGGGGAAAACGGCCCTTCGCGAAGGGCAGATCTGCCGAGCTCATTGCGGGAAAGCGAAAGCAAAGGACGCTTTTCTCCCTCTAACCGCTTTCGTCAGAGGAACGGGGGAAGTCACAGTGTTCTTTCTCTCACTGAGATACACACAATCTGACGTTGCCTCTGAGCTCCGTTGCTGGCAAAGAACTGAAACTGACATACATTCCTGTGGGGACACCCAGGGCTTTGCTAGGATTTCTCTAGGCAGTGTGTTTTCCCTGGGCCTCACTGTAGCAACACTATCTCGCCAGGGCAACACTGCATGGCATATCCTCTGCCAGGAGAGAGCTGCTGCTTTGTACTTTGTGCTGGGAAACCTTGCTTTGGCAAGTGCCAATTGACCGCATTCAGGCAGAAAGAAAAGAGAATAGCAAGAGGCCTTTTCTCCCCGGCTGCTCTGCCAAGCCCTTCCAGCTCAAACTATGTCGTTGCTCCTCTGGAAGGATCCCTGCACCGCGGCGTAGTTTTTCCGAAGAAGCCCTGCGTTTGCAAGAGCAAATGAGGAATTCGTGGCAGGAAAGAGGAAGGAAAGAAAGTTTCTCTCCCTCTGCCTGCTTTGCTCAGAGGACTGCATGAAGTCAGGGAGTTCTCCCTTTCACTGAGAAACGTGCGGGCTGCTGTTGCCTGGGCGCTCTCTTCTTTGCAAAAGAGTCTGCAGTTCCACGCTTTGAACCGTGGAAAGGCGCCGGGCTCTGCTAAGATTTCCCCCGGCGCTTCGTTTGCCCTGGGCCAAAGCGAGCCTTCACAATAGCTGAACGCTAACACGGCATACTCGTTCCACTTCCAGAACCGGGCTACGGCGAGGCAGTTCTCCGGGGGAAAACGGCCCTTTGCGAAGGGCAGATCTGCCGAGCTCATTGCGGGAAAGCGAAAGCAAAGGACGCTTTTCTCCCTCTAACCGCTTTCGTCAGAGGAACGGGGGAAGTCACAGTGTTCTTTCTCTCACTGAGATACACACAATCTGACGTTGCCTCTGAGCTCCGTTGCTGGCAAAGAACTGAAACGGACATACATTCCTGTGGGGAAACACAGGGCTTTGCTAGGATTTCTCTAGGCAGTGTGTTTTCCCTGGGCCTCACTGTAGCAACACTATCTCGCCAGGGCAACACTGCATGGGATTTCCTCTGCCAGGAGAGAGCTGCTGCTTTGTAGTTTGTGCTGGGAAACTTTGCTTTGGCAAGTGCCAATTGACCGCATTCAGGCAGAAAGAAAAGAGAATAGCAAGAGGCCTTTTCTCCCCGGCTGCTTTCCCAAGCCCTTCCAGCTCAAACTATGTCGTTGCTCCTCTGGAAGGATCCCTGCACCGCGGCGTAGTTTTTCCGAAGAAGCCCTGCGTTTGCAAGAGCAAATGAGGAATTCGTGGCAGGAAAGAGGAAGGAAAGAAAGTTTCTCTCCCTCTGCCTGCTTTGCTCAGAGGACTGGATGAAGTCAGGGAGTTCTCCCTTTCACTGAGAAACGTGCGGGCTGCTGTTGCCTGGGCGCTCTCTTCTTTGCAAAAGAGTCTGCAGTTCCACGCTTTGAACCGTGGAACGGCGCCGGGCTCTGCTAAGATTTCCCCCGGCGCTTCGTTTGCCCTGGGCCAAAGCGAGCCTTCACAATAGCTGAACGCTAACACTGCATACTCGTTCCACTTCCAGAACCGGGCTACGGCGAGGCAGTTCTCCGGGGGAAAACGGCCCTTCGCGAAGGGCAGATCTGCCGAGCTCATTGCGGGAAAGCGAAAGCAAAGGACGCTTTTCTCCCTCTAACCGCTTTCGTCAGAGGAACGGGGGAAGTCACAGTGTTCTTTCTCTCACTGAGATACACACAATCTGACGTTGCCTCTGAGCTCCGTTGCTGGCAAAGAACTGAAACTGACATACATTCCTGTGGGGACACCCAGGGCTTTGCTAGGATTTCTCTAGGCAGTGTGTTTTCCCTGGGCCTCACTGTAGCAACACTATCTCGCCAGGGCAACACTGCATGGCATATCCTCTGCCAGGATAGAGCTGCTGCTTTGTAGTTTGTGCTGGGAAACCTTGCTTTGGCAAGTGCGAATTGACCGCATTCAGGCAGAAAGAAAAGAGAATAGCAAGAGGCCTTTTCTCCCCGGCTGCTCTGCCAAGCCCTTCCAGCTCAAACTATGAAGTTGCTCCTCTGGAAGGATCCCTGCACCGCGGCGTAGTTTTTCCGAAGAAGCCCTGCGTTTGCAAGAGCAAATGAGGAATTCGTGGCAGGAAAGAGGAAGGAAAGAAGTTTCTCTCCCTCTGCCTGCTTTGCTCACAGGACTGGATGAAGTCAGGGACTTCTCCCTTTCACTGAGAAACGTACGGGCTGCTGTTGCCTGGGCGCTCTCTTCTTTGCAAAAGAGTCTGCAGTTCCAGGCTTTGAACCGTGGAAAGGCGCCGGGCTCTGCTAAGATTTCCCCCGGCGCTTCGTTTGCCCTGGGCCAAAGCGAGCCTTCACAATAGCTGAACGCTAACACTGCATACTCGTTCCACTTCCAGAACCGGGCTACGGCGAGGCAGTTCTCCGGGGGAAAACGGCCCTTCGCGAAGGGCAGATCTGCCGAGCTCATTGCGGGAAAGCGAAAGCAAAGGACGCTTTTCTCCCTCTAACCGCTTTCGTCAGAGGAACGGGGAAAGTCACAGTGTTCTTTCTCTCCCTGAGATACACACAATCTGACGTTGCCTCTGAGCTCCGTTGCTGGCAAAGAACTGAAACTGACATACATTCCTGTGGGGACACCCAGGGCTTTGCTAGGATTTCTCTAGGCAGTGTGTTTTCCCTGGGCCTCACTGTAGCAACACTATCTCGCCAGGGCAACACTGCATGGCACTTCCTCTGCCAGGAGAGAGCTGCTGCTTTGTAGTTTGTGCTGGGAAACCTTGCTTTGGCAAGTGCCAATAGACCGCATTCAGGCAGAAAGAAAAGAGAATAGCAAGAGGCCTTTTCTCCCCGGCTGCTCTGCCAAGCCCTTCCAGCTCAAACTATGTCGTTGCTCCTCTGGAAGGATCCCTGCACCGCGGCGTAGTTTTTCCGAAGAAGCCCTGCGTTTGCAAGAGCAAATGAGGAATTCGTGGCAGGAAAGAGGAAGGAAAGAAAGTTTCTCTCCCTCTGCCTGCTTTGCTCAGAGGACTGCATGAAGTCAGGGAGTTCTCCCTTTCACTGAGAAACGTGCGGGCTGCTGTTGCCTGGGCGCTCTCTTCTTTGCAAAAGAGTCTGCAGTTCCACGTTTTGAACCGTGGAAAGGCGCCGGGCTCTGCTAAGAATTCCCCCGGCGCTTCGTTTGCCCTGGGCCAAAGCGAGCCTTCACAATAGCTGAACGCTAACACTGCATACTCGTTCCACTTCCAGAACCGGGCTACGGCGAGGCAGTTCTCCGGGGGAAAACGGCCCTTCGCGAAGGGCAGATCTGCCGAGCTCATTGCGGGAAAGCGAAAGCAAAGGACCCTTTTCTCCCTCTAACCGCCTTCGTCAGAGGAACGGGGGAAGTCACAGTGTTCTTTCTCTCCCTGAGATACACACAATCTGACGTTGCCTCTGAGCTCCGTTGCTGGCAAAGAACTGAAACGGACATACATTCCTGTGGGGAAACACAGGGTTTCGCTAGGATTTCTCTAGGCAGTGTGTTTTCCCTGGGCTTCACTGTAGCAACACTATCTCGCCAGGGCAACACTGCATGGCACTTCCTCTGCCAGGAGAGAGCTGCTGCTTTGTAGTTTGTGCTGGGAAACCTTGCTTTGGCAAGTGCCAATTGACCGCATTCAGGCAGAAAGAAAAGAGAATAGCAAGAGGCCTTTCCTTCCCGGCTGCTTTCCCAAGCCCTTCCAGCTCAAACTATGTCGTTGCTCCTCTGGAAGGATCCCTGCACTGCGGCGTAGTTTTTCCGAAGAAGCCCTGCGTTTGCAAGAGCAAATGAGGAATTCGTTGCAGGAAAGAGGAAGGAAAGAAAGTTTCTCTCCCTCTGCCTGCTTTGCTCAGAGGACTGGATGAAGTCAGGGAGTTCTCCCTTTCACTGAGAAACGTGCGGGCTGCTGTTGCCTGGGCGCTCTCTTCTTTGCAAAAGAGTCTGCAGTTCCACGCTTTGAACCGTGGAAAGGCGCCGGGCTCTGCTAAGATTTCCCCCGGCGCTTCGTTTGCCCTGGGCCAAAGCGAGCCTTCACAATAGCTGAACGCTAACACTGCATACTCGTTCCACTTCCAGAACCGGGCTACGGCGAGGCAGTTCTCCGGGGGAAAACGGCCCTTCGCGAAGGGCAGATCTGCCGAGCTCATTGCGGGAAAGCGAAAGCAAAGGACGCTTTTCTCCCTCTAACCGCTTTCGTCAGAGGAACGGGGAAAGTCACAGTGTTCTTTCTCTCCCTGAGATACACACAATCTGACGTTGCCTCTGACCTCCATTGCTGGCAAAGAACTGAAACGGACATACATTCCTGTGGGGAAACACAGGGCTTTGCTAGGATTTCTCTAGGCAGTGTGTTTTCCCTGGGCCTCACTGTAGCAACACTATCTCGCCGGGGCAACACTGCATGGCATATCCTCTGCCAGGAGAGAGCTGCTGCTTTGTACTTTGTGCTGGGAAACCTTGCTTTGGCAAGTGCCAATTGACCGCATTCAGGCAGAAAGAAAAGAGAATAGCAAGAGGCCTTTTCTCCCCGGCTGCTCTGCCAAGCCCTTCCAGCTCAAACTATGTCGTTGCTCCTCTGGAAGGATCCCTGCACCGCGGCGTAGTTTTTCCGAAGAAGCCCTGCGTTTGCAAGAGCAAATGAGGAATTCGTGGCAGGAAAGAGGAAGGAAAGAAAGTTTCTCTCCCTCTGCCTGCTTTGCTCAGAGGACTGCATGAAGTCAGGGAGTTCTCCCTTTCACTGAGAAACGTGCGGGCTGCTGTTGCCTGGGCGCTCTCTTCTTTGCAAAAGAGTCTGCAGTTCCACGCTTTGAACCGTGGAAAGGCGCCGGGCTCTGCTAAGATTTCCCCCGGCGCTTCGTTTGCCCTGGGCCAAAGCGAGCCTTCACAATAGCTGAACGCTAACACTGCATACTCGTTCCACTTCCAGAACCGGGCTACGGCGAGGCAGTTCTCCGGGGGAAAACGGCCCTTCGCGAAGGGCAGATCTGCCGAGCTCATTGCGGGAAAGCGAAAGCAAAGGACCCTTTTCTCCCTCTAACCGCCTTCGTCAGAGGAACGGGGGAAGTCACAGTGTTCTTTCTCTCCCTGAGATACACACAATCTGACGTTGCCTCTGAGCTCCGTTGCTGGCAAAGAACTGAAACGGACATACATTCCTGTGGGGAAACACAGGGTTTCGCTAGGATTTCTCTAGGCAGTGTGTTTTCCCTGGGCTTCACTGTAGCAACACTATCTCGCCAGGGCAACACTGCATGGCACTTCCTCTGCCAGGAGAGAGCTGCTGCTTTGTAGTTTGTGCTGGGAAACCTTGCTTTGGCAAGTGCCAATTGACCGCATTCAGGCAGAAAGAAAAGAGAATAGCAAGAGGCCTTTCCTTCCCGGCTGCTTTCCCAAGCCCTTCCAGCTCAAACTATGTCGTTGCTCCTCTGGAAGGATCCCTGCACTGCGGCGTAGTTTTTCCGAAGAAGCCCTGCGTTTGCAAGAGCAAATGAGGAATTCGTTGCAGGAAAGAGGAAGGAAAGAAAGTTTCTCTCCCTCTGCCTGCTTTGCTCAGAGGACTGGATGAAGTCAGGGAGTTCTCCCTTTCACTGAGAAACGTGCGGGCTGCTGTTGCCTGGGCGCTCTCTTCTTTGCAAAAGAGTCTGCAGTTCCACGCTTTGAACCGTGGAAAGGCGCCGGGCTCTGCTAAGATTTCCCCCGGCGCTTCGTTTGCCCTGGGCCAAAGCGAGCCTTCACAATAGCTGAACGCTAACACTGCATACTCGTTCCACTTCCAGAACCGGGCTACGGCGAGGCAGTTCTCCGGGGGAAAACGGCCCTTCGCGAAGGGCAGATCTGCCGAGCTCATTGCGGGAAAGCGAAAGCAAAGGACGCTTTTCTCCCTCTAACCGCTTTCGTCAGAGGAACGGGGAAAGTCACAGTGTTCTTTCTCTCCCTGAGATACACACAATCTGACGTTGCCTCTGACCTCCATTGCTGGCAAAGAACTGAAACGGACATACATTCCTGTGGGGAAACACAGGGCTTTGCTAGGATTTCTCTAGGCAGTGTGTTTTCCCTGGGCCTCACTGTAGCAACACTATCTCGCCGGGGCAACACTGCATGGCATATCCTCTGCCAGGAGAGAGCTGCTGCTTTGTACTTTGTGCTGGGAAACCTTGCTTTGGCAAGTGCCAATTGACCGCATTCAGGCAGAAAGAAAAGAGAATAGCAAGAGGCCTTTTCTCCCCGGCTGCTCTGCCAAGCCCTTCCAGCTCAAACTATGTCGTTGCTCCTCTGGAAGGATCCCTGCACCGCGGCGTAGTTTTTCCGAAGAAGCCCTGCGTTTGCAAGAGCAAATGAGGAATTCGTGGCAGGAAAGAGGAAGGAAAGAAAGTTTCTCTCCCTCTGCCTGCTTTGCTCAGAGGACTGCATGAAGTCAGGGAGTTCTCCCTTTCACTGAGAAACGTGCGGGCTGCTGTTGCCTGGGCGCTCTCTTCTTTGCAAAAGAGTCTGCAGTTCCACGCTTTGAACCGTGGAAAGGCGCCGGGCTCTGCTAAGATTTCCCCCGGCGCTTCGTTTGCCCTGGGCCAAAGCGAGCCTTCACAATAGCTGAACGCTAACACTGCATACTCGTTCCACTTCCAGAACCGGGCTACGGCGAGGCAGTTCTCCGGGGGAAAACGGCCCTTCGCGAAGGGCAGATCTGCCGAGCTCATTGCGGGAAAGCGAAAGCAAAGGACGCTTTTCTCCCTCTAACCGCTTTCGTCAGAGGAACGGGGGAAGTCACAGTGTTCTTTCTCTCCCTGAGATACACACAATCTGACGTTGCCTCTGAGCTCCGTTGCTGGCAAAGAACTGAAAGTGACATACATTCCTGTGGGGAAACACAGGGCTTTGCTAGGATTTCTCTAGGCAGTGTGTTTTCCCTGGGCCTCACTGTAGCAACTCTATCTCGCAAGGGCAGAACTGCATGGGATTTCCTCTGCCAGGAGAGAGCTGCTGCTTTGTAGTTTGTGCTGGGAAACCTTGCCTTGGCAAGTGCGAATTGACCGCATTCAGGCAGAAAGAAAAGAGAATAGCAAGAGGCCTTTTCTCCCCGGCTGCTCTGCCAAGCCCTTCCAGCTCAAACTATGTCGTTGCTCCTCTGGAAGGATCCCTGCACCGCGGCGTAGTTTTTCCGAAGAAGCCCTGCGTTTGCAAGAGCAAATGAGGAATTCGTGGCAGGAAAGAGGAAGGAAAGAAAGTTTCTCTCCCTCTGCCTGCTTTGCTCAGAGGACTGCATGAAGTCAGGGACTTCTCCCTTTCACTGAGAAACGTGCGGGCTGCTGTTGCCTGGGCGCTCTCTTCTTTGCAAAAGAGTCTGCAGTTCCACGCTTTGAACCGTGGAAAGGCGCCGGGCTCTGCTAAGATTTCCCCCAGCGCTTCGTTTGCCCTGGGCCAAAGCGAGCCTTCACAATAGCTGAACGCTAACACTGCATACTCGTTCCACTTCCAGAAGCGGGCTACGGCGAGGCAGTTCTCCGGGGGAAAACGGCCCTTCGCGAAGCGCAGATCTGCCGAGCTCATTGCGGGAAAGCGAAAGCAAAGGACGCTTTTCTCCTCTAACCGCTTTCGTCAGAGGAACGGGGAAAGTCACAGTGTTCTTTCTCTCCCTGAGATACACACAATCTGACGTTGCCTCTGAGCTCCGTTGCTGGCAAAGAACTGAAACTGACATACATTCCTGTGGGGACACCCAGGGCTTTGCTAGGATTTCTCTAGGCAGTGTGTTTTCCCTGGGCCTCACTGTAGCAACACTATCTCGCCGGGGCAACACTGCATGGCATATCCTCTGCCAGGAGAGAGCTGCTGCTTTGTACTTTGTGCTGGGAAACCTTGCTTTGGCAAGTGCCAATTGACCGCATTCAGGCAGAAAGAAAAGAGAATAGCATGAGGCCTTTTCTCCCCGGCTGCTCTGCCAAGCCCTTCCAGCTCAAACTATGTCGTTGCTCCTCTGGAAGGATCCCTGCACCGCGGCGTAGTTTTTCCGAAGAAGCCCTGCGTTTGCAAGAGCAAATGAGGAATTCGTGGCAGGAAAGAGGAAGGAAAGAAAGTTTCTCTCCCTCTGACTGCTTTGCTCAGAGGACTGCATGAAGTCAGGGAGTTCTTCCTTTCACTGAGAAACGTGCGGGCTGCTGTTGCCTGGGCGCTCTCTTCTTTGCAAAAGAGTCTGCAGTTCCACGCTTTGAACCGTGGAAAGGCGCCGGGCTCTGCTAAGAATTCCCCCGGCGCTTCGTTTGCCCTGGGCCAAAGCGAGCCTTCACAATAGCTGAACGCTAACACTGCATACTCGTTCCACTTCCAGAACCGGGCTACGGCGAGGCAGTTCTCCGGGGGAAAATGGCCCTTCGCGAAGGGCAGATCTGCCGAGCTCATTGCGGGAAAGCGAAAGCAAAGGACCCTTTTCTCCCTCTAACCGCCTTCGTCAGAGGAACGGGGGAAGTCACAGTGTTCTTTCTCTCCCTGAGATACACACAATCTGACGTTGCCTCTGAGCTCCGTTGCTGGCAAAGAACTGAAACGGACATACATTCCTGTGGGGAAACACAGGGTTTCGCTAGGATTTCTCTAGGCAGTGTGTTTTCCCTGGGCTTCACTGTAGCAACACTATCTCGCCAGGGCAACACTGCATGGCACTTCCTCTGCCAGGAGAGAGCTGCTGCTTTGTAGTTTGTGCTGGGAATCCTTGCTTTGGCAAGTGCCAATTGACCGCATTCAGGCAGAAAGAAAAGAGAATAGCAAGAGGCCTTTCCTTCCCGGCTGCTTTCCCAAGCCCTTCCAGCTCAAACTATGTCGTTGCTCCTCTGGAAGGATCCCTGCACTGCGGCGTAGTTTTTCCGAAGAAGCCCTGCGTTTGCAAGAGCAAATGAGGAATTCGTTGCAGGAAAGAGGAAGGAAAGAAAGTTTCTCTCCCTCTGCCTGCTTTGCTCAGAGGACTGGATGAAGTCAGGGAGTTCTCCCTTTCACTGAGAAACGTGCGGGCTGCTGTTGCCTGGGCGCTCTCTTCTTTGCAAAAGAGTCTGCAGTTCCACGCTTTGAACCATGGAAAGGCGCCGGGCTCTGCTAAGATTTCCCCCGGCGCTTCGTTTGCCCTGGGCCAAAGCGAGCCTTCACAATAGCTGAACGCTAACACTGCATACTCGTTCCACTTCCAGAACCGGGCTACGGCGAGGCAGTTCTCCGGGGGAAAACGGCCCTTCGCGAAGGGCAGATCTGCCGAGCTCATTGCGGGAAAGCGAAAGCAAAGGACGCTTTTCTCCCTCTAACCGCTTTCGTCAGAGGAACGGGGAAAGTCACAGTGTTCTTTCTCTCCCTGAGATACACACAATCTGACGTTGCCTCTGACCTCCATTGCTGGCAAAGAACTGAAACGGACATACATTCCTGTGGGGAAACACAGGGCTTTGCTAGGATTTCTCTAGGCAGAGTGTTTTCCCTGGGCCTCACTGTAGCAACACTATCTCGCCGGGGCAACACTGCATGGCATATCCTCTGCCAGGAGAGAGCTGCTGCTTTGTACTTTGTGCTGGGAAACCTTGCTTTGGCAAGTGCCAATTGACCGCATTCAGGCAGAAAGAAAAGAGAATAGCAAGAGGCCTTTTCTCCCCGGCTGCTCTGCCAAGCCCTTCCAGCTCAAACTATGTCGTTGCTCCTCTGGAAGGATCCCTGCACCGCGGCGTAGTTTTTCCGAAGAAGCCCTGCGTTTGCAAGAGCAAATGAGGAATTCGTGGCAGGAAAGAGGAAGGAAAGAAAGTTTCTCTCCCTCTGCCTGCTTTGCTCAGAGGACTGCATGAAGTCAGGGAGTTCTCCCTTTCACTGAGAAACGTGCGGGCTGCTGTTGCCTGGGCGCTCTCTTCTTTGCAAAAGAGTCTGCAGTTCCACGCTTTGAACCGTGGAAAGGCGCCGGGCTCTGCTAAGATTTCCCCCGGCGCTTCGTTTGCCCTGGGCCAAAGCGAGCCTTCACAATAGCTGAACGCTAACACTGCATACTCGTTCCACTTCCAGAACCGGGCTACGGCGAGGCAGTTCTCCGGGGGAAAACGGCCCTTCGCGAAGGGCAGATCTGCCGAGCTCATTGCGGGAAAGCGAAAGCAAAGGACGCTTTTCTCCCTCTAACCGCTTTCGTCAGAGGAACGGGGAAAGTCACAGTGTTCTTTCTCTCCCTGAGATACACACAATCTGACGTTGCCTCTGACCTCCATTGCTGGCAAAGAACTGAAACGGACATACATTCCTGTGGGGAAACACAGGGCTTTGCTAGGATTTCTCTAGGCAGTGTGTTTTCCCTGGGCCTCACTGTAGCAACACTATCTCGCCGGGGCAACACTGCATGGCATATCCTCTGCCAGGAGAGAGCTGCTGCTTTGTACTTTGTGCTGGGAAACCTTGCTTTGGCAAGTGCCAATTGACCGCATTCAGGCAGAAAGAAAAGAGAATAGCAAGAGGCCTTTTCTCCCCGGCTGCTCTGCCAAGCCCTTCCAGCTCAAACTATGTCGTTGCTCCTCTGGAAGGATCCCTGCACCGCGGCGTAGTTTTTCCGAAGAAGCCCTGCGTTTGCAAGAGCAAATGAGGAATTCGTGGCAGGAAAGAGGAAGGAAAGAAAGTTTCTCTCCCTCTGCCTGCTTTGCTCAGAGGACTGCATGAAGTCAGGGACTTCTCCCTTTCACTGAGAAACGTGCGGGCTGCTGTTGCCTGGGCGCTCTCTTCTTTGCAAAAGAGTCTGCAGTTCCACGCTTTGAACCGTGGAACGGCGCCGGGCTCTGCTAAGATTTCCCCCAGCGCTTCGTTTGCCCTGGGCCAAAGCGAGCCTTCACAATAGCTGAACGCTAACACTGCATACTCGTTCCACTTCCAGAAGCGGGCTACGGCGAGGCAGTTCTCCGGGGGAAAACGGCCCTTCGCGAAGGGCAGATCTGCCGAGCTCATTGCGGGAAAGCGAAAGCAAAGGACGCTTTTCTCCTCTAACCGCTTTCGTCAGAGGAACGGGGAAAGTCACAGTGTTCTTTCTCTCCCTGAGATACACACAATCTGACGTTGCCTCTGAGCTCCGTTGCTGGCAAAGAACTGAAACTGACATACATTCCTGTGGGGACACCCAGGGCTTTGCTAGGATTTCTCTAGGCAGTGTGTTTTCCCTGGGCCTCACTGTAGCAACACTATCTCGCCGGGGCAACACTGCATGGCATATCCTCTGCCAGGAGAGAGCTGCTGCTTTGTACTTTGTGCTGGGAAACCTTGCTTTGGCAAGTGCCAATTGACCGCATTCAGGCAGAAAGAAAAGAGAATAGCATGAGGCCTTTTCTCCCCGGCTGCTCTGCCAAGCCCTTCCAGCTCAAACTATGTCGTTGCTCCTCTGGAAGGATCCCTGCACCGCGGCGTAGTTTTTCCGAAGAAGCCCTGCGTTTGCAAGAGCAAATGAGGAATTCGTGGCAGGAAAGAGGAAGGAAAGAAAGTTTCTCTCCCTCTGACTGCTTTGCTCAGAGGACTGCATGAAGTCAGGGAGTTCTTCCTTTCACTGAGAAACGTGCGGGCTGCTGTTGCCTGGGCGCTCTCTTCTTTGCAAAAGAGTCTGCAGTTCCACGCTTTGAACCGTGGAAAGGCGCCGGGCTCTGCTAAGAATTCCCCCGGCGCTTCGTTTGCCCTGGGCCAAAGCGAGCCTTCACAATAGCTGAACGCTAACACTGCATACTCGTTCCACTTCCAGAACCGGGCTACGGCGAGGCAGTTCTCCGGGGGAAAACGGCCCTTCGCGAAGGGCAGATCTGCCGAGCTCATTGCGGGAAAGCGAAAGCAAAGGACCCTTTTCTCCCTCTAACCGCCTTCGTCAGAGGAACGGGGGAAGTCACAGTGTTCTTTCTCTCCCTGAGATACACACAATCTGACGTTGCCTCTGAGCTCCGTTGCTGGCAAAGAACTGAAAGTGACATACATTCCTGTGGGGAAACACAGGGCTTTGCTAGGATTTCTCTAGGCAGTGTGTTTTCCCTGGGCCTCACTGTAGCAACTCTATCTCGCAAGGGCAGAACTGCATGGGATTTCCTCTGCCAGGAGAGAGCTGCTGCTTTGTAGTTTGTGCTGGGAAACCTTGCCTTGGCAAGTGCGAATTGACCGCATTCAGGCAGAAAGAAAAGAGAATAGCAAGAGGCCTTTTCTCCCCGGCTGCTCTGCCAAGCCCTTCCAGCTCAAACTATGTCGTTGCTCCTCTGGAAGGATCCCTGCACCGCGGCGTAGTTTTTCCGAAGAAGCCCTGCGTTTGCAAGAGCAAATGAGGAATTCGTGGCAGGAAAGAGGAAGGAAAGAAAGTTTCTCTCCCTCTGCCTGCTTTGCTCAGAGGACTGCATGAAGTCAGGGACTTCTCCCTTTCACTGAGAAACGTGCGGGCTGCTGTTGCCTGGGCGCTCTCTTCTTTGCAAAAGAGTCTGCAGTTCCACGCTTTGAACCGTGGAAAGGCGCCGGGCTCTGCTAAGATTTCCCCCGGCGCTTCGTTTGCCCTGGGCCAAAGCGAGCCTTCACAATAGCTGAACGCTAACACTGCATACTCGTTCCACTTCCAGAACCGGGCTACGGCGAGGCAGTTCTCCGGGGGAAAACGGCCCTTCGCGAAGGGCAGATCTGCCGAGCTCATTGCGGGAAAGCGAAAGCAAAGGACGCTTTTCTCCCTCTAACCGCTTTCGTCAGAGGAACGGGGAAAGTCACAGTGTTCTTTCTCTCCCTGAGATACACACAATCTGACGTTGCCTCTGACCTCCATTGCTGGCAAAGAACTGAAAGTGACATACATTCCTGTGGGGAAACACAGGGCTTTGCTAGGATTTCTCTAGGCAGTGTGTTTTCCCTGGGCCTCACTGTAGCAACTCTATCTCGCAAGGGCAGAACTGCATGGGATTTCCTCTGCCAGGAGAGAGCTGCTGCTTTGTAGTTTGTGCTGGGAAACCTTGCCTTGGCAAGTGCGAATTGACCGCATTCAGGCAGAAAGAAAAGAGAATAGCAAGAGGCCTTTTCTCCCCGGCTGCTCTGCCAAGCCCTTCCAGCTCAAACTATGTCGTTGCTCCTCTGGAAGGATCCCTGCACCGCGGCGTAGTTTTTCCGAAGAAGCCCTGCGTTTGCAAGAGCAAATGAGGAATTCGTGGCAGGAAAGAGGAAGGAAAGAAAGTTTCTCTCCCTCTGCCTGCTTTGCTCAGAGGACTGCATGAAGTCAGGGACTTCTCCCTTTCACTGAGAAACGTGCGGGCTGCTGTTGCCTGGGCGCTCTCTTCTTTGCAAAAGAGTCTGCAGTTCCACGCTTTGAACCGTGGAAAGTCGCCGGGCTCTGCTAAGATTTCCCCCAGCGCTTCGTTTGCCCTGGGCCAAAGCGAGCCTTCACAATAGCTGAACGCTAACACTGCATACTCGTTCCACTTCCAGAAGCGGGCTACGGCGAGGCAGTTCTCCGGGGGAAAACGGCCCTTCGCGAAGGGCAGATCTGCCGAGCTCATTGCGGGAAAGCGAAAGCAAAGGACGCTTTTCTCCTCTAACCGCTTTCGTCAGAGGAACGGGGAAAGTCACAGTGTTCTTTCTCTCCCTGAGATACACACAATCTGACGTTGCCTCTGAGCTCCGTTGCTGGCAAAGAACTGAAACTGACATACATTCCTGTGGGGACACCCAGGGCTTTGCTAGGATTTCTCTAGGCAGTGTGTTTTCCCTGGGCCTCACTGTAGCAACACTATCTCGCCGGGGCAACACTGCATGGCATATCCTCTGCCAGGAGAGAGCTGCTGCTTTGTACTTTGTGCTGGGAAACCTTGCTTTGGCAAGTGCCAATTGACCGCATTCAGGCAGAAAGAAAAGAGAATAGCATGAGGCCTTTTCTCCCCGGCTGCTCTGCCAAGCCCTTCCAGCTCAAACTATGTCGTTGCTCCTCTGGAAGGATCCCTGCACCGCGGCGTAGTTTTTCCGAAGAAGCCCTGCGTTTGCAAGAGCAAATGAGGAATTCGTGGCAGGAAAGAGGAAGGAAAGAAAGTTTCTCTCCCTCTGACTGCTTTGCTCAGAGGACTGCATGAAGTCAGGGAGTTCTTCCTTTCACTGAGAAACGTGCGGGCTGCTGTTGCCTGGGCGCTCTCTTCTTTGCAAAAGAGTCTGCAGTTCCACGCTTTGAACCGTGGAAAGGCGCCGGGCTCTGCTAAGAATTCCCCCGGCGCTTCGTTTGCCCTGGGCCAAAGCGAGCCTTCACAATAGCTGAACGCTAACACTGCATACTCGTTCCACTTCCAGAACCGGGCTACGGCGAGGCAGTTCTCCGGGGGAAAACGGCCCTTCGCGAAGGGCAGATCTGCCGAGCTCATTGCGGGAAAGCGAAAGCAAAGGACCCTTTTCTCCCTCTAACCGCCTTCGTCAGAGGAACGGGGGAAGTCACAGTGTTCTTTCTCTCCCTGAGATACACACAATCTGACGTTGCCTCTGAGCTCCGTTGCTGGCAAAGAACTGAAACGGACATACATTCCTGTGGGGAAACACAGGGTTTCGCTAGGATTTCTCTAGGCAGTGTGTTTTCCCTGGGCTTCACTGTAGCAACACTATCTCGCCAGGGCAACACTGCATGGCACTTCCTCTGCCAGGAGAGAGCTGCTGCTTTGTAGTTTGTGCTGGGAAACCTTGCTTTGGCAAGTGCCAATTGACCGCATTCAGGCAGAAAGAAAAGAGAATAGCAAGAGGCCTTTCCTTCCCGGCTGCTTTCCCAAGCCCTTCCAGCTCAAACTATGTCGTTGCTCCTCTGGAAGGATCCCTGCACTGCGGCGTAGTTTTTCCGAAGAAGCCCTGCGTTTGCAAGAGCAAATGAGGAATTCGTTGCAGGAAAGAGGAAGGAAAGAAAGTTTCTCTCCCTCTGCCTGCTTTGCTCAGAGGACTGGATGAAGTCAGGGAGTTCTCCCTTTCACTGAGAAACGTGCGGGCTGCTGTTGCCTGGGCGCTCTCTTCTTTGCAAAAGAGTCTGCAGTTCCACGCTTTGAACCGTGGAAAGGCGCCGGGCTCTGCTAAGATTTCCCCCGGCGCTTCGTTTGCCCTGGGCCAAAGCGAGCCTTCACAATAGCTGAACGCTAACACTGCATACTCGTTCCACTTCCAGAAGCGGGCTACGGCGAGGCAGTTCTCCGGGGGAAAACGGCCCTTCGCGATGGGCAGATCTGCCGAGCTCATTGCGGGAAAGCGAAAGCAAAGGACGCTTTTCTCCCTCTAACCGCTTTCGTCAGAGGAACGGGGAAAGTCACAGTGTTCTTTCTCTCCCTGAGATACACACAATCTGACGTTGCCTCTGACCTCCATTGCTGGCAAAGAACTGAAACGGACATACATTCCTGTGGGGAAACACAGGGCTTTGCTAGGATTTCTCTAGGCAGTGTGTTTTCCCTGGGCCTCACTGTAGCAACACTATCTCGCCGGGGCAACACTGCATGGCATATCCTCTGCCAGGAGAGAGCTGCTGCTTTGTACTTTGTGCTGGGAAACCTTGCTTTGGCAAGTGCCAATTGACCGCATTCAGGCAGAAAGAAAAGAGAATAGCAAGAGGCCTTTTCTCCCCGGCTGCTCTGCCAAGCCCTTCCAGCTCAAACTATGTCGTTGCTCCTCTGGAAGGATCCCTGCACCGCGGCGTAGTTTTTCCGAAGAAGCCCTGCGTTTGCAAGAGCAAATGAGGAATTCGTGGCAGGAAAGAGGAAGGAAAGAAAGTTTCTCTCCCTCTGCCTGCTTTGCTCAGAGGACTGCATGAAGTCAGGGAGTTCTCCCTTTCACTGAGAAACGTGCGGGCTGCTGTTGCCTGGGCGCTCTCTTCTTTGCAAAAGAGTCTGCAGTTCCACGCTTTGAACCGTGGAAAGGCGCCGGGCTCTGCTAAGATTTCCCCCGGCGCTTCGTTTGCCCTGGGCCAAAGCGAGCCTTCACAATAGCTGAACGCTAACACTGCATACTCGTTCCACTTCCAGAACCGGGCTACGGCGAGGCAGTTCTCCGGGGGAAAACGGCCCTTCGCGAAGGGCAGATCTGCCGAGCTCATTGCGGGAAAGCGAAAGCAAAGGACGCTTTTCTCCCTCTAACCGCTTTCGTCAGAGGAACGGGGGAAGTCACAGTGTTCTTTCTCTCCCTGAGATACACACAATCTGACGTTGCCTCTGAGCTCCGTTGCTGGCAAAGAACTGAAACGGACATACATTCCTGTGGGGAAACACAGGGTTTCGCTAGGATTTCTCTAGGCAGTGTGTTTTCCCTGGGCTTCACTGTAGCAACACTATCTCGCCAGGGCAACACTGCATGGCACTTCCTCTGCCAGGAGAGAGCTGCTGCTTTGTAGTTTGTGCTGGGAAACCTTGCTTTGGCAAGTGCCAATTGACCGCATTCAGGCAGAAAGAAAAGAGAATAGCAAGAGGCCTTTCCTTCCCGGCTGCTTTCCCAAGCCCTTCCAGCTCAAACTATGTCGTTGCTCCTCTGGAAGGATCCCTGCACTGCGGCGTAGTTTTTCCGAAGAAGCCCTGCGTTTGCAAGAGCAAATGAGGAATTCGTTGCAGGAAAGAGGAAGGAAAGAAAGTTTCTCTCCCACTGCCTGCTTTGCTCAGAGGACTGGATGAAGTCAGGGAGTTCTCCCTTTCACTGAGAAACGTGCGGGCTGCTGTTGCCTGGGCGCTCTCTTCTTTGCAAAAGAGTCTGCAGTTCCACGCTTTGAACCGTGGAAAGGCGCCGGGCTCTGCTAAGATTTCCCCCGGCGCTTCGTTTGCCCTGGGCCAAAGCGAGCCTTCACAATAGCTGAACGCTAACACTGCATACTCGTTCCACTTCCAGAACCGGGCTACGGCGAGGCAGTTCTCCGGGGGAAAACGGCCCTTCGCGAAGGGCAGATCTGCCGAGCTCATTGCGGGAAAGCGAAAGCAAAGGACGCTTTTCTCCCTCTAACCGCTTTCGTCAGAGGAACGGGGAAAGTCACAGTGTTCTTTCTCTCCCTGAGATACACACAATCTGACGTTGCCTCTGAGCTCCGTTGCTGGCAAAGAACTGAAACGGACATACATTCCTGTGGGGAAACACAGGGCTTTGCTAGGATTTCTCTAGGCAGTGTGTTTTCCCTGGGCCTCACTGTAGCAACACTATCTCGCCGGGGCAACACTGCATGGCATATCCTCTGCCAGGAGAGAGCTGCTGCTTTGTACTTTGTGCTGGGAAACCTTGCTTTGGCAAGTGCCAATTGACCGCATTCAGGCAGAAAGAAAAGAGAATAGCAAGAGGCCTTTTCTCCCCGGCTGCTCTGCCAAGCCCTTCCAGCTCAAACTATGTCGTTGCTCCTCTGGAAGGATCCCTGCACCGCGGCGTAGTTTTTCCGAAGAAGCCCTGCGTTTGCAAGAGCAAATGAGGAATTCGTGGCAGGAAAGAGGAAGGAAAGAAAGTTTCTCTCCCTCTGCCTGCTTTGCTCAGAGGACTGCATGAAGTCAGGGAGTTCTCCCTTTCACTGAGAAACGTGCGGGCTGCTGTTGCCTGGGCGCTCTCTTCTTTGCAAAAGAGTCTGCAGTTCCACGCTTTGAACCGTGGAAAGGCGCCGGGCTCTGCTAAGATTTCCCCCGGCGCTTCGTTTGCCCTGGGCCAAAGCGAGCCTTCACAATAGCTGAACGCTAACACTGCATACTCGTTCCACTTCCAGAACCGGGCTACGGCGAGGCAGTTCTCCGGGGGAAAACGGCCCTTCGCGAAGGGCAGATCTGCCGAGCTCATTGCGGGAAAGCGAAAGCAAAGGACGCTTTTCTCCCTCTAACCGCTTTCGTCAGAGGAACGGGGGAAGTCACAGTGTTCTTTCTCTCACTGAGATACACACAATCTGACGTTGCCTCTGAGCTCCGTTGCTGGCAAAGAACTGAAACGGACATACATTCCTGTGGGGAAACACAGGGCTTTGCTAGGATTTCTCTAGGCAGTGTGTTTTCCCTGGGCCTCACTGTAGCAACACTATCTCGCCAGGGCAACACTGCATGGGATTTCCTCTGCCAGGAGAGAGCTGCTGCTTTGTAGTTTGTGCTGGGAAACTTTGCTTTGGCAAGTGCCAATTGACCGCATTCAGGCAGAAAGAAAAGAGAATAGCAAGAGGCCTTTTCTCCCCGGCTGCTTTCCCAAGCCCTTCCAGCTCAAACTATGTCGTTGCTCCTCTGGAAGGATCCCTGCACCGCGGCGTAGTTTTTCCGAAGAAGCCCTGCGTTTGCAAGAGCAAATGAGGAATTCGTGGCAGGAAAGAGGAAGGAAAGAAAGTTTCTCTCCCTCTGCCTGCTTTGCTCAGAGGACTGGATGAAGTCAGGGACTTCTCCCTTTCACTGAGAAACGTGCGGGCTGCTGTTGCCTGGGCGCTCTCTTCTTTGCAAAAGAGTCTGCAGTTCCACGCTTTGAACCGTGGAACGGCGCCGGGCTCTGCTAAGATTTCCCCCGGCGCTTCGTTTGCCCTGGGCCAAAGCGAGCCTTCACAATAGCTGAACGCTAACACTGCATACTCGTTCCACTTCCAGAACCGGGCTACGGCGAGGCAGTTCTCCGGGGGAAAACGGCCCTTCGCGAAGGGCAGATCTGCCGAGCTCATTGCGGGAAAGCGAAAGCAAAGGACGCTTTTCTCCCTCTAACCGCTTTCGTCAGAGGAACGGGGAAAGTCACAGTGTTCTTTCTCTCCCTGAGATACACACAATCTGACGTTGCCTCTGACCTCCATTGCTGGCAAAGAACTGAAACGGACATACATTCCTGTGGGGAAACACAGGGCTTTGCTAGGATTTCTCTAGGCAGTGTGTTTTCCCTGGGCCTCACTGTAGCAACACTATCTCGCCGGGGCAACACTGCATGGCATATCCTCTGCCAGGAGAGAGCTGCTGCTTTGTACTTTGTGCTGGGAAACCTTGCTTTGGCAAGTGCCAATTGACCGCATTCAGGCAGAAAGAAAAGAGAATAGCAAGAGGCCTTTTCTCCCCGGCTGCTCTGCCAAGCCCTTCCAGCTCAAACTATGTCGTTGCTCCTCTGGAAGGATCCCTGCACCGCGGCGTAGTTTTTCCGAAGAAGCCCTGCGTTTGCAAGAGCAAATGAGGAATTCGTGGCAGGAAAGAGGAAGGAAAGAAAGTTTCTCTCCCTCTGCCTGCTTTGCTCAGAGGACTGCATGAAGTCAGGGAGTTCTCCCTTTCACTGAGAAACGTGCGGGCTGCTGTTGCCTGGGCGCTCTCTTCTTTGCAAAAGAGTCTGCAGTTCCACGCTTTGAACCGTGGAAAGGCGCCGGGCTCTGCTAAGATTTCCCCCGGCGCTTCGTTTGCCCTGGGCCAAAGCGAGCCTTCACAATAGCTGAACGCTAACACTGCATACTCGTTCCACTTCCAGAACCGGGCTACGGCGAGGCAGTTCTCCGGGGGAAAACGGCCCTTCGCGAAGGGCAGATCTGCCGAGCTCATTGCGGGAAAGCGAAAGCAAAGGACGCTTTTCTCCCTCTAACCGCTTTCGTCAGAGGAACGGGGGAAGTCACAGTGTTCTTTCTCTCCCTGAGATACACACAATCTGACGTTGCCTCTGAGCTCCGTTGCTGGCAAAGAACTGAAACGGACATACATTCCTGTGGGGAAACACAGGGTTTCGCTAGGATTTCTCTAGGCAGTGTGTTTTCCCTGGGCTTCACTGTAGCAACACTATCTCGCCAGGGCAACACTGCATGGCACTTCCTCTGCCAGGAGAGAGCTGCTGCTTTGTAGTTTGTGCTGGGAAACCTTGCTTTGGCAAGTGCCAATTGACCGCATTCAGGCAGAAAGAAAAGAGAATAGCAAGAGGCCTTTCCTTCCCGGCTGCTTTCCCAAGCCCTTCCAGCTCAAACTATGTCGTTGCTCCTCTGGAAGGATCCCTGCACTGCGGCGTAGTTTTTCCGAAGAAGCCCTGCGTTTGCAAGAGCAAATGAGGAATTCGTTGCAGGAAAGAGGAAGGAAAGAAAGTTTCTCTCCCACTGCCTGCTTTGCTCAGAGGACTGGATGAAGTCAGGGAGTTCTCCCTTTCACTGAGAAACGTGCGGGCTGCTGTTGCCTGGGCGCTCTCTTCTTTGCAAAAGAGTCTGCAGTTCCACGCTTTGAACCGTGGAAAGGCGCCGGGCTCTGCTAAGATTTCCCCCGGCGCTTCGTTTGCCCTGGGCCAAAGCGAGCCTTCACAATAGCTGAACGCTAACACTGCATACTCGTTCCACTTCCAGAACCGGGCTACGGCGAGGCAGTTCTCCGGGGGAAAACGGCCCTTCGCGAAGGGCAGATCTGCCGAGCTCATTGCGGGAAAGCGAAAGCAAAGGACGCTTTTCTCCCTCTAACCGCTTTCGTCAGAGGAACGGGGAAAGTCACAGTGTTCTTTCTCTCCCTGAGATACACACAATCTGACGTTGCCTCTGAGCTCCGTTGCTGGCAAAGAACTGAAACGGACATACATTCCTGTGGGGAAACACAGGGCTTTGCTAGGATTTCTCTAGGCAGTGTGTTTTCCCTGGGCCTCACTGTAGCAACACTATCTCGCCGGGGCAACACTGCATGGCATATCCTCTGCCAGGAGAGAGCTGCTGCTTTGTACTTTGTGCTGGGAAACCTTGCTTTGGCAAGTGCCAATTGACCGCATTCAGGCAGAAAGAAAAGAGAATAGCAAGAGGCCTTTTCTCCCCGGCTGCTCTGCCAAGCCCTTCCAGCTCAAACTATGTCGTTGCTCCTCTGGAAGGATCCCTGCACCGCGGCGTAGTTTTTCCGAAGAAGCCCTGCGTTTGCAAGAGCAAATGAGGAATTCGTGGCAGGAAAGAGGAAGGAAAGAAAGTTTCTCTCCCTCTGCCTGCTTTGCTCAGAGGACTGCATGAAGTCAGGGAGTTCTCCCTTTCACTGAGAAACGTGCGGGCTGCTGTTGCCTGGGCGCTCTCTTCTTTGCAAAAGAGTCTGCAGTTCCACGCTTTGAACCGTGGAAAGGCGCCGGGCTCTGCTAAGATTTCCCCCGGCGCTTCGTTTGCCCTGGGCCAAAGCGAGCCTTCACAATAGCTGAACGCTAACACTGCATACTCGTTCCACTTCCAGAACCGGGCTACGGCGAGGCAGTTCTCCGGGGGAAAACGGCCCTTCGCGAAGGGCAGATCTGCCGAGCTCATTGCGGGAAAGCGAAAGCAAAGGACGCTTTTCTCCCTCTAACCGCTTTCGTCAGAGGAACGGGGGAAGTCACAGTGTTCTTTCTCTCCCTGAGATACACACAATCTGACGTTGCCTCTGAGCTCCGTTGCTGGCAAAGAACTGAAACGGACATACATTCCTGTGGGGAAACACAGGGTTTCGCTAGGATTTCTCTAGGCAGTGTGTTTTCCCTGGGCTTCACTGTAGCAACACTATCTCGCCAGGGCAACACTGCATGGCACTTCCTCTGCCAGGAGAGAGCTGCTGCTTTGTAGTTTGTGCTGGGAAACCTTGCTTTGGCAAGTGCCAATTGACCGCATTCAGGCAGAAAGAAAAGAGAATAGCAAGAGGCCTTTCCTTCCCGGCTGCTTTCCCAAGCCCTTCCAGCTCAAACTATGTCGTTGCTCCTCTGGAAGGATCCCTGCACTGCGGCGTAGTTTTTCCGAAGAAGCCCTGCGTTTGCAAGAGCAAATGAGGAATTCGTTGCAGGAAAGAGGAAGGAAAGAAAGTTTCTCTCCCACTGCCTGCTTTGCTCAGAGGACTGGATGAAGTCAGGGAGTTCTCCCTTTCACTGAGAAACGTGCGGGCTGCTGTTGCCTGGGCGCTCTCTTCTTTGCAAAAGAGTCTGCAGTTCCACGCTTTGAACCGTGGAAAGGCGCCGGGCTCTGCTAAGATTTCCCCCGGCGCTTCGTTTGCCCTGGGCCAAAGCGAGCCTTCACAATAGCTGAACGCTAACACTGCATACTCGTTCCACTTCCAGAACCGGGCTACGGCGAGGCAGTTCTCCGGGGGAAAACGGCCCTTCGCGAAGGGCAGATCTGCCGAGCTCATTGCGGGAAAGCGAAAGCAAAGGACGCTTTTCTCCCTCTAACCGCTTTCGTCAGAGGAACGGGGAAAGTCACAGTGTTCTTTCTCTCCCTGAGATACACACAATCTGACGTTGCCTCTGAGCTCCGTTGCTGGCAAAGAACTGAAACGGACATACATTCCTGTGGGGAAACACAGGGCTTTGCTAGGATTTCTCTAGGCAGTGTGTTTTCCCTGGGCCTCACTGTAGCAACACTATCTCGCCGGGGCAACACTGCATGGCATATCCTCTGCCAGGAGAGAGCTGCTGCTTTGTAGTTTGTGCTGGGAAACCTTGCTTTGGCAAGTGCCAATTGACCGCATTCAGGCAGAAAGAAAAGAGAATAGCAAGAGGCCTTTTCTCCCCGGCTGCTCTGCCAAGCCCTTCCAGCTCAAACTATGTCGTTGCTCCTCTGGAAGGATCCCTGCACCGCGGCGTAGTTTTTCCGAAGAAGCCCTGCGTTTGCAAGAGCAAATGAGGAATTCGTGGCAGGAAAGAGGAAGGAAAGAAAGTTTCTCTCCCTCTGCCTGCTTTGCTCAGAGGACTGCATGAAGTCAGGGAGTTCTCCCTTTCACTGAGAAACGTGCGGGCTGCTGTTGCCTGGGCGCTCTCTTCTTTGCAAAAGAGTCTGCAGTTCCACGCTTTGAACCGTGGAAAGGCGCCGGGCTCTGCTAAGATTTCCCCCGGCGCTTCGTTTGCCCTGGGCCAAAGCGAGCCTTCACAATAGCTGAACGCTAACACTGCATACTCGTTCCACTTCCAGAACCGGGCTACGGCGAGGCAGTTCTCCGGGGGAAAACGGCCCTTCGCGAAGGGCAGATCTGCCGAGCTCATTGCGGGAAAGCGAAAGCAAAGGACGCTTTTCTCCCTCTAACCGCTTTCGTCAGAGGAACGGGGGAAGTCACAGTGTTCTTTCTCTCACTGAGATACACACAATCTGACGTTGCCTCTGAGCTCCGTTGCTGGCAAAGAACTGAAACGGACATACATTCCTGTGGGGAAACACAGGGCTTTGCTAGGATTTCTCTAGGCAGTGTGTTTTCCCTGGGCCTCACTGTAGCAACACTATCTCGCCAGGGCAACACTGCATGGGATTTCCTCTGCCAGGAGAGAGCTGCTGCTTTGTAGTTTGTGCTGGGAAACTTTGCTTTGGCAAGTGCCAATTGACCGCATTCAGGCAGAAAGAAAAGAGAATAGCAAGAGGCCTTTTCTCCCCGGCTGCTTTCCCAAGCCCTTCCAGCTCAAACTATGTCGTTGCTCCTCTGGAAGGATCCCTGCACCGCGGCGTAGTTTTTCCGAAGAAGCCCTGCGTTTGCAAGAGCAAATGAGGAATTCGTGGCAGGAAAGAGGAAGGAAAGAAAGTTTCTCTCCCTCTGCCTGCTTTGCTCAGAGGACTGGATGAAGTCAGGGACTTCTCCCTTTCACTGAGAAACGTGCGGGCTGCTGTTGCCTGGGCGCTCTCTTCTTTGCAAAAGAGTCTGCAGTTCCACGCTTTGAACCGTGGAACGGCGCCGGGCTCTGCTAAGATTTCCCCCGGCGCTTCGTTTGCCCTGGGCCAAAGCGAGCCTTCACAATAGCTGAACGCTAACACTGCATACTCGTTCCACTTCCAGAACCGGGCTACGGCGAGGCAGTTCTCCGGGGGAAAACGGCCCTTCGCGAAGGGCAGATCTGCCGAGCTCATTGCGGGAAAGCGAAAGCAAAGGACGCTTTTCTCCCTCTAACCGCTTTCGTCAGAGGAACGGGGGAAGTCACAGTGTTCTTTCTCTCACTGAGATACACACAATCTGACGTTGCCTCTGAGCTCCGTTGCTGGCAAAGAACTGAAACTGACATACATTCCTGTGGGGACACCCAGGGCTTTGCTAGGATTTCTCTAGGCAGTGTGTTTTCCCTGGGCCTCACTGTAGCAACACTATCTCGCCAGGGCAACACTGCATGGCATATCCTCTGCCAGGAGAGAGCTGCTGCTTTGTACTTTGTGCTGGGAAACCTTGCTTTGGCAAGTGCCAATTGACCGCATTCAGGCAGAAAGAAAAGAGAATAGCAAGAGGCCTTTTCTCCCCGGCTGCTCTGCCAAGCCCTTCCAGCTCAAACTATGTCGTTGCTCCTCTGGAAGGATCCCTGCACCGCGGCGTAGTTTTTCCGAAGAAGCCCTGCGTTTGCAAGAGCAAATGAGGAATTCGTGGCAGGAAAGAGGAAGGAAAGAAAGTTTCTCTCCCTCTGCCTGCTTTGCTCAGAGGACTGCATGAAGTCAGGGAGTTCTCCCTTTCACTGAGAAACGTGCGGGCTGCTGTTGCCTGGGCGCTCTCTTCTTTGCAAAAGAGTCTGCAGTTCCACGCTTTGAACCGTGGAAAGGCGCCGGGCTCTGCTAAGATTTCCCCCGGCGCTTCGTTTGCCCTGGGCCAAAGCGAGCCTTCACAATAGCTGAACGCTAACACTGCATACTCGTTCCACTTCCAGAACCGGGCTACGGCGAGGCAGTTCTCCGGGGGAAAACGGCCCTTCGCGAAGGGCAGATCTGCCGAGCTCATTGCGGGAAAGCGAAAGCAAAGGACGCTTTTCTCCCTCTAACCGCTTTCGTCAGAGGAACGGGGGAAGTCACAGTGTTCTTTCTCTCACTGAGATACACACAATCTGACGTTGCCTCTGAGCTCCGTTGCTGGCAAAGAACTGAAACGGACATACATTCCTGTGGGGAAACACAGGGCTTTGCTAGGATTTCTCTAGGCAGTGTGTTTTCCCTGGGCCTCACTGTAGCAACACTATCTCGCCAGGGCAACACTGCATGGGATTTCCTCTGCCAGGAGAGAGCTGCTGCTTTGTAGTTTGTGCTGGGAAACTTTGCTTTGGCAAGTGCCAATTGACCGCATTCAGGCAGAAAGAAAAGAGAATAGCAAGAGGCCTTTTCTCCCCGGCTGCTTTCCCAAGCCCTTCCAGCTCAAACTATGTCGTTGCTCCTCTGGAAGGATCCCTGCACTGCGGCGTAGTTTTTCCGAAGAAGCCCTGCATTTGCAAGAGCAAATGAGGAATTCGTGGCAGGAAAGAGGAAGGAAAGAAAGTTTCTCTCCCTCTGCCTGCTTTGCTCAGAGGACTGGATGAAGTCAGGGACTTCTCCCTTTCACTGAGAAACGTGCGGGCTGCTGTTGCCTGGGCGCTCTCTTCTTTGCAAAAGAGTCTGCAGTTCCACGCTTTGAACCGTGGAACGGCGCCGGGCTCTGCTAAGATTTCCCCCGGCGCTTCGTTTGCCCTGGGCCAAAGCGAGCCTTCACAATAGCTGAACGCTAACACTGCATACTCGTTCCACTTCCAGAACCGGGCTACGGCGAGGCAGTTCTCCGGGGGAAAACGGCCCTTCGCGAAGGGCAGATCTGCCGAGCTCATTGCGGGAAAGCGAAAGCAAAGGACGCTTTTCTCCCTCTAACCGCTTTCGTCAGAGGAACGGGGGAAGTCACAGTGTTCTTTCTCTCACTGAGATACACACAATCTGACGTTGCCTCTGAGCTCCG
The DNA here is from genome assembly GCF_024166365.1 of Elephas maximus indicus. Classification (NCBI taxonomy): domain Eukaryota; kingdom Metazoa; phylum Chordata; class Mammalia; order Proboscidea; family Elephantidae; genus Elephas; species Elephas maximus. The sequence continues at coordinate 1,448,038 of NC_064822.1, forward strand.
TTGCTGGCAAAGAACTGAAACTGACATACATTCCTGTGGGGACACCCAGGGCTTTGCTAGGATTTCTCTAGGCAGTGTGTTTTCCCTGGGCCTCACTGTAGCAACACTATCTCGCCAGGGCAACACTGCATGGCATATCCTCTGCCAGGATAGAGCTGCTGCTTTGTAGTTTGTGCTGGGAAACCTTGCTTTGGCAAGTGCCAATTGACCGCATTCAGGCAGAAAGAAAAGAGAATAGCAAGAGGCCTTTTCTCCCCGGCTGCTCTGCCAAGCCCTTCCAGCTCAAACTATGAAGTTGCTCCTCTGGAAGGATCCCTGCACCGCGGCGTAGTTTTTCCGAAGAAGCCCTGCGTTTGCAAGAGCAAATGAGGAATTCGTGGCAGGAAAGAGGAAGGAAAGAAAGTTTCTCTCCCTCTGCCTGCTTTGCTCACAGGACTGGATGAAGTCAGGGACTTCTCCCTTTCACTGAGAAACGTACGGGCTGCTGTTGCCTGGGCGCTCTCTTCTTTGCAAAAGAGTCTGCAGTTCCACGCTTTGAACCGTGGAAAGGCGCCGGGCTCTGCTAAGATTTCCCCCGGCGCTTCGTTTGCCCTGGGCCAAAGCGAGCCTTCACAATAGCTGAACGCTAACACTGCATACTCGTTCCACTTCCAGAACCGGGCTACGGCGAGGCAGTTCTCCGGGGGAAAACGGCCCTTCGCGAAGGGCAGATCTGCCGAGCTCATTGCGGGAAAGCGAAAGCAAAGGACGCTTTTCTCCCTCTAACCGCTTTCGTCAGAGGAACGGGGAAAGTCACAGTGTTCTTTCTCTCCCTGAGATACACACAATCTGACGTTGCCTCTGAGCTCCGTTGCTGGCAAAGAACTGAAACTGACATACATTCCTGTGGGGACACCCAGGGCTTTGCTAGGATTTCTCTAGGCAGTGTGTTTTCCCTGGGCCTCACTGTAGCAACACTATCTCGCCAGGGCAACACTGCATGGCACTTCCTCTGCCAGGAGAGAGCTGCTGCTTTGTAGTTTGTGCTGGGAAACCTTGCTTTGGCAAGTGCCAATAGACCGCATTCAGGCAGAAAGAAAAGAGAATAGCAAGAGGCCTTTTCTCCCCGGCTGCTCTGCCAAGCCCTTCCAGCTCAAACTATGTCGTTGCTCCTCTGGAAGGATCCCTGCACCGCGGCGTAGTTTTTCCGAAGAAGCCCTGCGTTTGCAAGAGCAAATGAGGAATTCGTGGCAGGAAAGAGGAAGGAAAGAAAGTTTCTCTCCCTCTGACTGCTTTGCTCAGAGGACTGCATGAAGTCAGGGAGTTCTCCCTTTCACTGAGAAACGTGCGGGCTGCTGTTGCCTGGGCGCTCTCTTCTTTGCAAAAGAGTCTGCAGTTCCACGTTTTGAACCGTGGAAAGGCGCCGGGCTCTGCTAAGAATTCCCCCGGCGCTTCGTTTGCCCTGGGCCAAAGCGAGCCTTCACAATAGCTGAACGCTAACACTGCATACTCGTTCCACTTCCAGAACCGGGCTACGGCGAGGCAGTTCTCCGGGGAAAAACGGCCCTTCGCGAAGGGCAGATCTGCCGAGCTCATTGCGGGAAAGCGAAAGCAAAGGACCCTTTTCTCCCTCTAACCGCCTTCGTCAGAGGAACGGGGGAAGTCACAGTGTTCTTTCTCTCCCTGAGATACACACAATCTGACGTTGCCTCTGAGCTCCGTTGCTGGCAAAGAACTGAAACGGACATACATTCCTGTGGGGAAACACAGGGTTTCGCTAGGATTTCTCTAGGCAGTGTGTTTTCCCTGGGCTTCACTGTAGCAACACTATCTCGCCAGGGCAACACTGCATGGCACTTCCTCTGCCAGGAGAGAGCTGCTGCTTTGTAGTTTGTGCTGGGAAACCTTGCTTTGGCAAGTGCCAATTGACCGCATTCAGGCAGAAAGAAAAGAGAATAGCAAGAGGCCTTTCCTTCCCGGCTGCTTTCCCAAGCCCTTCCAGCTCAAACTATGTCGTTGCTCCTCTGGAAGGATCCCTGCACTGCGGCGTAGTTTTTCCGAAGAAGCCCTGCGTTTGCAAGAGCAAATGAGGAATTCGTTGCAGGAAAGAGGAAGGAAAGAAAGTTTCTCTCCCTCTGCCTGCTTTGCTCAGAGGACTGGATGAAGTCAGGGAGTTCTCCCTTTCACTGAGAAACGTGCGGGCTGCTGTTGCCTGGGCGCTCTCTTCTTTGCAAAAGAGTCTGCAGTTCCACGCTTTGAACCGTGGAAAGGCGCCGGGCTCTGCTAAGATTTCCCCCGGCGCTTCGTTTGCCCTGGGCCAAAGCGAGCCTTCACAATAGCTGAACGCTAACACTGCATACTCGTTCCACTTCCAGAACCGGGCTACGGCGAGGCAGTTCTCCGGGGGAAAACGGCCCTTCGCGAAGGGCAGATCTGCCGAGCTCATTGCGGGAAAGCGAAAGCAAAGGACGCTTTTCTCCCTCTAACCGCTTTCGTCAGAGGAACGGGGAAAGTCACAGTGTTCTTTCTCTCCCTGAGATACACACAATCTGACGTTGCCTCTGACCTCCATTGCTGGCAAAGAACTGAAACGGACATACATTCCTGTGGGGAAACACAGGGCTTTGCTAGGATTTCTCTAGGCAGTGTGTTTTCCCTGGGCCTCACTGTAGCAACACTATCTCGCCGGGGCAACACTGCATGGCATATCCTCTGCCAGGAGAGAGCTGCTGCTTTGTAGTTTGTGCTGGGAAACCTTGCTTTGGCAAGTGCCAATTGACCGCATTCAGGCAGAAAGAAAAGAGAATAGCAAGAGGCCTTTTCTCCCCGGCTGCTCTGCCAAGCCCTTCCAGCTCAAACTATGTCGTTGCTCCTCTGGAAGGATCCCTGCACCGCGGCGTAGTTTTTCCGAAGAAGCCCTGCGTTTGCAAGAGCAAATGAGGAATTCGTGGCAGGAAAGAGGAAGGAAAGAAAGTTTCTCTCCCTCTGCCTGCTTTGCTCAGAGGACTGCATGAAGTCAGGGAGTTCTCCCTTTCACTGAGAAACGTGCGGGCTGCTGTTGCCTGGGCGCTCTCTTCTTTGCAAAAGAGTCTGCAGTTCCACGCTTTGAACCGTGGAAAGGCGCCGGGCTCTGCTAAGATTTCCCCCGGCGCTTCGTTTGCCCTGGGCCAAAGCGAGCCTTCACAATAGCTGAACGCTAACACTGCATACTCGTTCCACTTCCAGAACCGGGCTACGGCGAGGCAGTTCTCCGGGGGAAAACGGCCCTTCGCGAAGGGCAGATCTGCCGAGCTCATTGCGGGAAAGCGAAAGCAAAGGACGCTTTTCTCCCTCTAACCGCTTTCGTCAGAGGAACGGGGAAAGTCACAGTGTTCTTTCTCTCCCTGAGATACACACAATCTGACGTTGCCTCTGAGCTCCGTTGCTGGCAAAGAACTGAAACTGACATACATTCCTGTGGGGACACCCAGGGCTTTGCTAGGATTTCTCTAGGCAGTGTGTTTTCCCTGGGCCTCACTGTAGCAACACTATCTCGCCAGGGCAACACTGCATGGCACTTCCTCTGCCAGGAGAGAGCTGCTGCTTTGTAGTTTGTGCTGGGAAACCTTGCTTTGGCAAGTGCCAATAGACCGCATTCAGGCAGAAAGAAAAGAGAATAGCAAGAGGCCTTTTCTCCCCGGCTGCTCTGCCAAGCCCTTCCAGCTCAAACTATGTCGTTGCTCCTCTGGAAGGATCCCTGCACCGCGGCGTAGTTTTTCCGAAGAAGCCCTGCGTTTGCAAGAGCAAATGAGGAATTCGTGGCAGGAAAGAGGAAGGAAAGAAAGTTTCTCTCCCTCTGACTGCTTTGCTCAGAGGACTGCATGAAGTCAGGGAGTTCTCCCTTTCACTGAGAAACGTGCGGGCTGCTGTTGCCTGGGCGCTCTCTTCTTTGCAAAAGAGTCTGCAGTTCCACGTTTTGAACCGTGGAAAGGCGCCGGGCTCTGCTAAGAATTCCCCCGGCGCTTCGTTTGCCCTGGGCCAAAGCGAGCCTTCACAATAGCTGAACGCTAACACTGCATACTCGTTCCACTTCCAGAACCGGGCTACGGCGAGGCAGTTCTCCGGGGGAAAACGGCCCTTCGCGAAGGGCAGATCTGCCGAGCTCATTGCGGGAAAGCGAAAGCAAAGGACCCTTTTCTCCCTCTAACCGCCTTCGTCAGAGGAACGGGGGAAGTCACAGTGTTCTTTCTCTCCCTGAGATACACACAATCTGACGTTGCCTCTGAGCTCCGTTGCTGGCAAAGAACTGAAACGGACATACATTCCTGTGGGGAAACACAGGGTTTCGCTAGGATTTCTCTAGGCAGTGTGTTTTCCCTGGGCTTCACTGTAGCAACACTATCTCGCCAGGGCAACACTGCATGGCACTTCCTCTGCCAGGAGAGAGCTGCTGCTTTGTAGTTTGTGCTGGGAAACCTTGCTTTGGCAAGTGCCAATTGACCGCATTCAGGCAGAAAGAAAAGAGAATAGCAAGAGGCCTTTCCTTCCCGGCTGCTTTCCCAAGCCCTTCCAGCTCAAACTATGTCGTTGCTCCTCTGGAAGGATCCCTGCACTGCGGCGTAGTTTTTCCGAAGAAGCCCTGCGTTTGCAAGAGCAAATGAGGAATTCGTTGCAGGAAAGAGGAAGGAAAGAAAGTTTCTCTCCCTCTGCCTGCTTTGCTCAGAGGACTGGATGAAGTCAGGGAGTTCTCCCTTTCACTGAGAAACGTGCGGGCTGCTGTTGCCTGGGCGCTCTCTTCTTTGCAAAAGAGTCTGCAGTTCCACGCTTTGAACCGTGGAAAGGCGCCGGGCTCTGCTAAGATTTCCCCCGGCGCTTCGTTTGCCCTGGGCCAAAGCGAGCCTTCACAATAGCTGAACGCTAACACTGCATACTCGTTCCACTTCCAGAACCGGGCTACGGCGAGGCAGTTCTCCGGGGGAAAACGGCCCTTCGCGAAGGGCAGATCTGCCGAGCTCATTGCGGGAAAGCGAAAGCAAAGGACGCTTTTCTCCCTCTAACCGCTTTCGTCAGAGGAACGGGGAAAGTCACAGTGTTCTTTCTCTCCCTGAGATACACACAATCTGACGTTGCCTCTGACCTCCATTGCTGGCAAAGAACTGAAACGGACATACATTCCTGTGGGGAAACACAGGGCTTTGCTAGGATTTCTCTAGGCAGTGTGTTTTCCCTGGGCCTCACTGTAGCAACACTATCTCGCCAGGGCAACACTGCATGGGATTTCCTCTGCCAGGAGAGAGCTGCTGCTTTGTAGTTTGTGCTGGGAAACTTTGCTTTGGCAAGTGCCAATTGACCGCATTCAGGCAGAAAGAAAAGAGAATAGCAAGAGGCCTTTTCTCCCCGGCTGCTTTCCCAAGCCCTTCCAGCTCAAACTATGTCGTTGCTCCTCTGGAAGGATCCCTGCACCGCGGCGTAGTTTTTCCGAAGAAGCCCTGCGTTTGCAAGAGCAAATGAGGAATTCGTGGCAGGAAAGAGGAAGGAAAGAAAGTTTCTCTCCCTCTGCCTGCTTTGCTCAGAGGACTGGATGAAGTCAGGGACTTCTCCCTTTCACTGAGAAACGTGCGGGCTGCTGTTGCCTGGGCGCTCTCTTCTTTGCAAAAGAGTCTGCAGTTCCACGCTTTGAACCGTGGAACGGCGCCGGGCTCTGCTAAGATTTCCCCCGGCGCTTCGTTTGCCCTGGGCCAAAGCGAGCCTTCACAATAGCTGAACGCTAACACTGCATACTCGTTCCACTTCCAGAACCGGGCTACGGCGAGGCAGTTCTCCGGGGGAAAACGGCCCTTCGCGAAGGGCAGATCTGCCGAGCTCATTGCGGGAAAGCGAAAGCAAAGGACGCTTTTCTCCCTCTAACCGCTTTCGTCAGAGGAACGGGGGAAGTCACAGTGTTCTTTCTCTCACTGAGATACACACAATCTGACGTTGCCTCTGAGCTCCGTTGCTGGCAAAGAACTGAAACTGACATACATTCCTGTGGGGACACCCAGGGCTTTGCTAGGATTTCTCTAGGCAGTGTGTTTTCCCTGGGCCTCACTGTAGCAACACTATCTCGCCAGGGCAACACTGCATGGCATATCCTCTGCCAGGAGAGAGCTGCTGCTTTGTACTTTGTGCTGGGAAACCTTGCTTTGGCAAGTGCCAATTGACCGCATTCAGGCAGAAAGAAAAGAGAATAGCAAGAGGCCTTTTCTCCCCGGCTGCTCTGCCAAGCCCTTCCAGCTCAAACTATGTCGTTGCTCCTCTGGAAGGATCCCTGCACCGCGGCGTAGTTTTTCCGAAGAAGCCCTGCGTTTGCAAGAGCAAATGAGGAATTCGTTGCAGGAAAGAGGAAGGAAAGAAAGTTTCTCTCCCACTGCCTGCTTTGCTCAGAGGACTGGATGAAGTCAGGGAGTTCTCCCTTTCACTGAGAAACGTGCGGGCTGCTGTTGCCTGGGCGCTCTCTTCTTTGCAAAAGAGTCTGCAGTTCCACGCTTTGAACCGTGGAAAGGCGCCGGGCTCTGCTAAGATTTCCCCCGGCGCTTCGTTTGCCCTGGGCCAAAGCGAGCCTTCACAATAGCTGAACGCTAACACTGCATACTCGTTCCACTTCCAGAACCGGGCTACGGCGAGGCAGTTCTCCGGGGGAAAACGGCCCTTCGCGAAGGGCAGATCTGCCGAGCTCATTGCGGGAAAGCGAAAGCAAAGGACGCTTTTCTCCCTCTAACCGCTTTCGTCAGAGGAACGGGGAAAGTCACAGTGTTCTTTCTCTCCCTGAGATACACACAATCTGACGTTGCCTCTGAGCTCCGTTGCTGGCAAAGAACTGAAACGGACATACATTCCTGTGGGGAAACACAGGGCTTTGCTAGGATTTCTCTAGGCAGTGTGTTTTCCCTGGGCCTCACTGTAGCAACACTATCTCGCCGGGGCAACACTGCATGGCATATCCTCTGCCAGGAGAGAGCTGCTGCTTTGTACTTTGTGCTGGGAAACCTTGCTTTGGCAAGTGCCAATTGACCGCATTCAGGCAGAAAGAAAAGAGAATAGCAAGAGGCCTTTTCTCCCCGGCTGCTCTGCCAAGCCCTTCCAGCTCAAACTATGTCGTTGCTCCTCTGGAAGGATCCCTGCACCGCGGCGTAGTTTTTCCGAAGAAGCCCTGCGTTTGCAAGAGCAAATGAGGAATTCGTGGCAGGAAAGAGGAAGGAAAGAAAGTTTCTCTCCCTCTGCCTGCTTTGCTCAGAGGACTGCATGAAGTCAGGGAGTTCTCCCTTTCACTGAGAAACGTGCGGGCTGCTGTTGCCTGGGCGCTCTCTTCTTTGCAAAAGAGTCTGCAGTTCCACGCTTTGAACCGTGGAAAGGCGCCGGGCTCTGCTAAGATTTCCCCCGGCGCTTCGTTTGCCCTGGGCCAAAGCGAGCCTTCACAATAGCTGAACGCTAACACTGCATACTCGTTCCACTTCCAGAACCGGGCTACGGCGAGGCAGTTCTCCGGGGGAAAACGGCCCTTCGCGAAGGGCAGATCTGCCGAGCTCATTGCGGGAAAGCGAAAGCAAAGGACGCTTTTCTCCCTCTAACCGCTTTCGTCAGAGGAACGGGGGAAGTCACAGTGTTCTTTCTCTCACTGAGATACACACAATCTGACGTTGCCTCTGAGCTCCGTTGCTGGCAAAGAACTGAAACGGACATACATTCCTGTGGGGAAACACAGGGCTTTGCTAGGATTTCTCTAGGCAGTGTGTTTTCCCTGGGCCTCACTGTAGCAACACTATCTCGCCAGGGCAACACTGCATGGGATTTCCTCTGCCAGGAGAGAGCTGCTGCTTTGTAGTTTGTGCTGGGAAACTTTGCTTTGGCAAGTGCCAATTGACCGCATTCAGGCAGAAAGAAAAGAGAATAGCAAGAGGCCTTTTCTCCCCGGCTGCTTTCCCAAGCCCTTCCAGCTCAAACTATGTCGTTGCTCCTCTGGAAGGATCCCTGCACCGCGGCGTAGTTTTTCCGAAGAAGCCCTGCGTTTGCAAGAGCAAATGAGGAATTCGTGGCAGGAAAGAGGAAGGAAAGAAAGTTTCTCTCCCTCTGCCTGCTTTGCTCAGAGGACTGGATGAAGTCAGGGACTTCTCCCTTTCACTGAGAAACGTGCGGGCTGCTGTTGCCTGGGCGCTCTCTTCTTTGCAAAAGAGTCTGCAGTTCCACGCTTTGAACCGTGGAACGGCGCCGGGCTCTGCTAAGATTTCCCCCGGCGCTTCGTTTGCCCTGGGCCAAAGCGAGCCTTCACAATAGCTGAACGCTAACACTGCATACTCGTTCCACTTCCAGAACCGGGCTACGGCGAGGCAGTTCTCCGGGGGAAAACGGCCCTTCGCGAAGGGCAGATCTGCCGAGCTCATTGCGGGAAAGCGAAAGCAAAGGACGCTTTTCTCCCTCTAACCGCTTTCGTCAGAGGAACGGGGGAAGTCACAGTGTTCTTTCTCTCACTGAGATACACACAATCTGACGTTGCCTCTGAGCTCCGTTGCTGGCAAAGAACTGAAACTGACATACATTCCTGTGGGGACACCCAGGGCTTTGCTAGGATTTCTCTAGGCAGTGTGTTTTCCCTGGGCCTCACTGTAGCAACACTATCTCGCCAGGGCAACACTGCATGGCATATCCTCTGCCAGGAGAGAGCTGCTGCTTTGTACTTTGTGCTGGGAAACCTTGCTTTGGCAAGTGCCAATTGACCGCATTCAGGCAGAAAGAAAAGAGAATAGCAAGAGGCCTTTTCTCCCCGGCTGCTCTGCCAAGCCCTTCCAGCTCAAACTATGTCGTTGCTCCTCTGGAAGGATCCCTGCACCGCGGCGTAGTTTTTCCGAAGAAGCCCTGCGTTTGCAAGAGCAAATGAGGAATTCGTTGCAGGAAAGAGGAAGGAAAGAAAGTTTCTCTCCCACTGCCTGCTTTGCTCAGAGGACTGGATGAAGTCAGGGAGTTCTCCCTTTCACTGAGAAACGTGCGGGCTGCTGTTGCCTGGGCGCTCTCTTCTTTGCAAAAGAGTCTGCAGTTCCACGCTTTGAACCGTGGAAAGGCGCCGGGCTCTGCTAAGATTTCCCCCGGCGCTTCGTTTGCCCTGGGCCAAAGCGAGCCTTCACAATAGCTGAACGCTAACACTGCATACTCGTTCCACTTCCAGAACCGGGCTACGGCGAGGCAGTTCTCCGGGGGAAAACGGCCCTTCGCGAAGGGCAGATCTGCCGAGCTCATTGCGGGAAAGCGAAAGCAAAGGACGCTTTTCTCCCTCTAACCGCTTTCGTCAGAGGAACGGGGAAAGTCACAGTGTTCTTTCTCTCCCTGAGATACACACAATCTGACGTTGCCTCTGAGCTCCGTTGCTGGCAAAGAACTGAAACGGACATACATTCCTGTGGGGAAACACAGGGCTTTGCTAGGATTTCTCTAGGCAGTGTGTTTTCCCTGGGCCTCACTGTAGCAACACTATCTCGCCGGGGCAACACTGCATGGCATATCCTCTGCCAGGAGAGAGCTGCTGCTTTGTACTTTGTGCTGGGAAACCTTGCTTTGGCAAGTGCCAATTGACCGCATTCAGGCAGAAAGAAAAGAGAATAGCAAGAGGCCTTTTCTCCCCGGCTGCTCTGCCAAGCCCTTCCAGCTCAAACTATGTCGTTGCTCCTCTGGAAGGATCCCTGCACCGCGGCGTAGTTTTTCCGAAGAAGCCCTGCGTTTGCAAGAGCAAATGAGGAATTCGTGGCAGGAAAGAGGAAGGAAAGAAAGTTTCTCTCCCTCTGCCTGCTTTGCTCAGAGGACTGCATGAAGTCAGGGAGTTCTCCCTTTCACTGAGAAACGTGCGGGCTGCTGTTGCCTGGGCGCTCTCTTCTTTGCAAAAGAGTCTGCAGTTCCACGCTTTGAACCGTGGAAAGGCGCCGGGCTCTGCTAAGATTTCCCCCGGCGCTTCGTTTGCCCTGGGCCAAAGCGAGCCTTCACAATAGCTGAACGCTAACACTGCATACTCGTTCCACTTCCAGAACCGGGCTACGGCGAGGCAGTTCTCCGGGGGAAAACGGCCCTTCGCGAAGGGCAGATCTGCCGAGCTCATTGCGGGAAAGCGAAAGCAAAGGACGCTTTTCTCCCTCTAACCGCTTTCGTCAGAGGAACGGGGGAAGTCACAGTGTTCTTTCTCTCACTGAGATACACACAATCTGACGTTGCCTCTGAGCTCCGTTGCTGGCAAAGAACTGAAACGGACATACATTCCTGTGGGGAAACACAGGGCTTTGCTAGGATTTCTCTAGGCAGTGTGTTTTCCCTGGGCCTCACTGTAGCAACACTATCTCGCCAGGGCAACACTGCATGGGATTTCCTCTGCCAGGAGAGAGCTGCTGCTTTGTAGTTTGTGCTGGGAAACTTTGCTTTGGCAAGTGCCAATTGACCGCATTCAGGCAGAAAGAAAAGAGAATAGCAAGAGGCCTTTTCTCCCCGGCTGCTTTCCCAAGCCCTTCCAGCTCAAACTATGTCGTTGCTCCTCTGGAAGGATCCCTGCACCGCGGCGTAGTTTTTCCGAAGAAGCCCTGCGTTTGCAAGAGCAAATGAGGAATTCGTGGCAGGAAAGAGGAAGGAAAGAAAGTTTCTCTCCCTCTGCCTGCTTTGCTCAGAGGACTGGATGAAGTCAGGGACTTCTCCCTTTCACTGAGAAACGTGCGGGCTGCTGTTGCCTGGGCGCTCTCTTCTTTGCAAAAGAGTCTGCAGTTCCACGCTTTGAACCGTGGAACGGCGCCGGGCTCTGCTAAGATTTCCCCCGGCGCTTCGTTTGCCCTGGGCCAAAGCGAGCCTTCACAATAGCTGAACGCTAACACTGCATACTCGTTCCACTTCCAGAACCGGGCTACGGCGAGGCAGTTCTCCGGGGGAAAACGGCCCTTCGCGAAGGGCAGATCTGCCGAGCTCATTGCGGGAAAGCGAAAGCAAAGGACGCTTTTCTCCCTCTAACCGCTTTCGTCAGAGGAACGGGGGAAGTCACAGTGTTCTTTCTCTCACTGAGATACACACAATCTGACGTTGCCTCTGAGCTCCGTTGCTGGCAAAGAACTGAAACTGACATACATTCCTGTGGGGACACCCAGGGCTTTGCTAGGATTTCTCTAGGCAGTGTGTTTTCCCTGGGCCTCACTGTAGCAACACTATCTCGCCAGGGCAACACTGCATGGCATATCCTCTGCCAGGAGAGAGCTGCTGCTTTGTACTTTGTGCTGGGAAACCTTGCTTTGGCAAGTGCCAATTGACCGCATTCAGGCAGAAAGAAAAGAGAATAGCAAGAGGCCTTTTCTCCCCGGCTGCTCTGCCAAGCCCTTCCAGCTCAAACTATGTCGTTGCTCCTCTGGAAGGATCCCTGCACCGCGGCGTAGTTTTTCCGAAGAAGCCCTGCGTTTGCAAGAGCAAATGAGGAATTCGTGGCAGGAAAGAGGAAGGAAAGAAAGTTTCTCTCCCTCTGCCTGCTTTGCTCAGAGGACTGCATGAAGTCAGGGAGTTCTCCCTTTCACTGAGAAACGTGCGGGCTGCTGTTGCCTGGGCGCTCTCTTCTTTGCAAAAGAGTCTGCAGTTCCACGCTTTGAACCGTGGAAAGGCGCCGGGCTCTGCTAAGATTTCCCCCGGCGCTTCGTTTGCCCTGGGCCAAAGCGAGCCTTCACAATAGCTGAACGCTAACACGGCATACTCGTTCCACTTCCAGAACCGGGCTACGGCGAGGCAGTTCTCCGGGGGAAAACGGCCCTTCGCGAAGGGCAGATCTGCCGAGCTCATTGCGGGAAAGCGAAAGCAAAGGACGCTTTTCTCCCTCTAACCGCTTTCGTCAGAGGAACGGGGGAAGTCACAGTGTTCTTTCTCTCACTGAGATACACACAATCTGACGTTGCCTCTGAGCTCCGTTGCTGGCAAAGAACTGAAACGGACATACATTCCTGTGGGGAAACACAGGGCTTTGCTAGGATTTCTCTAGGCAGTGTGTTTTCCCTGGGCCTCACTGTAGCAACACTATCTCGCCAGGGCAACACTGCATGGGATTTCCTCTGCCAGGAGAGAGCTGCTGCTTTGTAGTTTGTGCTGGGAAACTTTGCTTTGGCAAGTGCCAATTGACCGCATTCAGGCAGAAAGAAAAGAGAATAGCAAGAGGCCTTTTCTCCCCGGCTGCTTTCCCAAGCCCTTCCAGCTCAAACTATGTCGTTGCTCCTCTGGAAGGATCCCTGCACCGCGGCGTAGTTTTTCCGAAGAAGCCCTGCGTTTGCAAGAGCAAATGAGGAATTCGTGGCAGGAAAGAGGAAGGAAAGAAAGTTTCTCTCCCTCTGCCTGCTTTGCTCAGAGGACTGGATGAAGTCAGGGAGTTCTCCCTTTCACTGAGAAACGTGCGGGCTGCTGTTGCCTGGGCGCTCTCTTCTTTGCAAAAGAGTCTGCAGTTCCACGCTTTGAACCGTGGAACGGCGCCGGGCTCTGCTAAGATTTCCCCCGGCGCTTCGTTTGCCCTGGGCCAAAGCGAGCCTTCACAATAGCTGAACGCTAACACTGCATACTCGTTCCACTTCCAGAACCGGGCTACGGCGAGGCAGTTCTCCGGGGGAAAACGGCCCTTCGCGAAGGGCAGATCTGCCGAGCTCATTGCGGGAAAGCGAAAGCAAAGGACGCTTTTCTCCCTCTAACCGCTTTCGTCAGAGGAACGGGGGAAGTCACAGTGTTCTTTCTCTCACTGAGATACACACAATCTGACGTTGCCTCTGAGCTCCGTTGCTGGCAAAGAACTGAAACTGACATACATTCCTGTGGGGACACCCAGGGCTTTGCTAGGATTTCTCTAGGCAGTGTGTTTTCCCTGGGCCTCACTGTAGCAACACTATCTCGCCAGGGCAACACTGCATGGCATATCCTCTGCCAGGATAGAGCTGCTGCTTTGTAGTTTGTGCTGGGAAACCTTGCTTTGGCAAGTGCCAATTGACCGCATTCAGGCAGAAAGAAAAGAGAATAGCAAGAGGCCTTTTCTCCCCGGCTGCTCTGCCAAGCCCTTCCAGCTCAAACTATGAAGTTGCTCCTCTGGAAGGATCCCTGCACCGCGGCGTAGTTTTTCCGAAGAAGCCCTGCGTTTGCAAGAGCAAATGAGGAATTCGTGGCAGGAAAGAGGAAGGAAAGAAGTTTCTCTCCCTCTGCCTGCTTTGCTCACAGGACTGGATGAAGTCAGGGACTTCTCCCTTTCACTGAGAAACGTACGGGCTGCTGTTGCCTGGGCGCTCTCTTCTTTGCAAAAGAGTCTGCAGTTCCAGGCTTTGAACCGTGGAAAGGCGCCGGGCTCTGCTAAGATTTCCCCCGGCGCTTCGTTTGCCCTGGGCCAAAGCGAGCCTTCACAATAGCTGAACGCTAACACTGCATACTCGTTCCACTTCCAGAACCGGGCTACGGCGAGGCAGTTCTCCGGGGGAAAACGGCCCTTCGCGAAGGGCAGATCTGCCGAGCTCATTGCGGGAAAGCGAAAGCAAAGGACGCTTTTCTCCCTCTAACCGCTTTCGTCAGAGGAACGGGGAAAGTCACAGTGTTCTTTCTCTCCCTGAGATACACACAATCTGACGTTGCCTCTGAGCTCCGTTGCTGGCAAAGAACTGAAACTGACATACATTCCTGTGGGGACACCCAGGGCTTTGCTAGGATTTCTCTAGGCAGTGTGTTTTCCCTGGGCCTCACTGTAGCAACACTATCTCGCCAGGGCAACACTGCATGGCACTTCCTCTGCCAGGAGAGAGCTGCTGCTTTGTAGTTTGTGCTGGGAAACCTTGCTTTGGCAAGTGCCAATAGACCGCATTCAGGCAGAAAGAAAAGAGAATAGCAAGAGGCCTTTTCTCCCCGGCTGCTCTGCCAAGCCCTTCCAGCTCAAACTATGTCGTTGCTCCTCTGGAAGGATCCCTGCACCGCGGCGTAGTTTTTCCGAAGAAGCCCTGCGTTTGCAAGAGCAAATGAGGAATTCGTGGCAGGAAAGAGGAAGGAAAGAAAGTTTCTCTCCCTCTGCCTGCTTTGCTCAGAGGACTGCATGAAGTCAGGGAGTTCTCCCTTTCACTGAGAAACGTGCGGGCTGCTGTTGCCTGGGCGCTCTCTTCTTTGCAAAAGAGTCTGCAGTTCCACGCTTTGAACCGTGGAAAGGCGCCGGGCTCTGCTAAGATTTCCCCCGGCGCTTCGTTTGCCCTGGGCCAAAGCGAGCCTTCACAATAGCTGAACGCTAACACTGCATACTCGTTCCACTTCCAGAACCGGGCTACGGCGAGGCAGTTCTCCGGGGGAAAACGGCCCTTCGCGAAGGGCAGATCTGCCGAGCTCATTGCGGGAAAGCGAAAGCAAAGGACCCTTTTCTCCCTCTAACCGCCTTCGTCAGAGGAACGGGGGAAGTCACAGTGTTCTTTCTCTCCCTGAGATACACACAATCTGACGTTGCCTCTGAGCTCCGTTGCTGGCAAAGAACTGAAACGGACATACATTCCTGTGGGGAAACACAGGGTTTCGCTAGGATTTCTCTAGGCAGTGTGTTTTCCCTGGGCTTCACTGTAGCAACACTATCTCGCCAGGGCAACACTGCATGGCACTTCCTCTGCCAGGAGAGAGCTGCTGCTTTGTAGTTTGTGCTGGGAAACCTTGCTTTGGCAAGTGCCAATTGACCGCATTCAGGCAGAAAGAAAAGAGAATAGCAAGAGGCCTTTCCTTCCCGGCTGCTTTCCCAAGCCCTTCCAGCTCAAACTATGTCGTTGCTCCTCTGGAAGGATCCCTGCACTGCGGCGTAGTTTTTCCGAAGAAGCCCTGCGTTTGCAAGAGCAAATGAGGAATTCGTTGCAGGAAAGAGGAAGGAAAGAAAGTTTCTCTCCCTCTGCCTGCTTTGCTCAGAGGACTGGATGAAGTCAGGGAGTTCTCCCTTTCACTGAGAAACGTGCGGGCTGCTGTTGCCTGGGCGCTCTCTTCTTTGCAAAAGAGTCTGCAGTTCCACGCTTTGAACCGTGGAAAGGCGCCGGGCTCTGCTAAGATTTCCCCCGGCGCTTCGTTTGCCCTGGGCCAAAGCGAGCCTTCACAATAGCTGAACGCTAACACTGCATACTCGTTCCACTTCCAGAACCGGGCTACGGCGAGGCAGTTCTCCGGGGGAAAACGGCCCTTCGCGAAGGGCAGATCTGCCGAGCTCATTGCGGGAAAGCGAAAGCAAAGGACGCTTTTCTCCCTCTAACCGCTTTCGTCAGAGGAACGGGGAAAGTCACAGTGTTCTTTCTCTCCCTGAGATACACACAATCTGACGTTGCCTCTGACCTCCATTGCTGGCAAAGAACTGAAACGGACATACATTCCTGTGGGGAAACACAGGGCTTTGCTAGGATTTCTCTAGGCAGTGTGTTTTCCCTGGGCCTCACTGTAGCAACACTATCTCGCCGGGGCAACACTGCATGGCATATCCTCTGCCAGGAGAGAGCTGCTGCTTTGTACTTTGTGCTGGGAAACCTTGCTTTGGCAAGTGCCAATTGACCGCATTCAGGCAGAAAGAAAAGAGAATAGCAAGAGGCCTTTTCTCCCCGGCTGCTCTGCCAAGCCCTTCCAGCTCAAACTATGTCGTTGCTCCTCTGGAAGGATCCCTGCACCGCGGCGTAGTTTTTCCGAAGAAGCCCTGCGTTTGCAAGAGCAAATGAGGAATTCGTGGCAGGAAAGAGGAAGGAAAGAAAGTTTCTCTCCCTCTGCCTGCTTTGCTCAGAGGACTGCATGAAGTCAGGGAGTTCTCCCTTTCACTGAGAAACGTGCGGGCTGCTGTTGCCTGGGCGCTCTCTTCTTTGCAAAAGAGTCTGCAGTTCCACGCTTTGAACCGTGGAAAGGCGCCGGGCTCTGCTAAGATTTCCCCCGGCGCTTCGTTTGCCCTGGGCCAAAGCGAGCCTTCACAATAGCTGAACGCTAACACTGCATACTCGTTCCACTTCCAGAACCGGGCTACGGCGAGGCAGTTCTCCGGGGGAAAACGGCCCTTCGCGAAGGGCAGATCTGCCGAGCTCATTGCGGGAAAGCGAAAGCAAAGGACCCTTTTCTCCCTCTAACCGCCTTCGTCAGAGGAACGGGGGAAGTCACAGTGTTCTTTCTCTCCCTGAGATACACACAATCTGACGTTGCCTCTGAGCTCCGTTGCTGGCAAAGAACTGAAACGGACATACATTCCTGTGGGGAAACACAGGGTTTCGCTAGGATTTCTCTAGGCAGTGTGTTTTCCCTGGGCTTCACTGTAGCAACACTATCTCGCCAGGGCAACACTGCATGGCACTTCCTCTGCCAGGAGAGAGCTGCTGCTTTGTAGTTTGTGCTGGGAAACCTTGCTTTGGCAAGTGCCAATTGACCGCATTCAGGCAGAAAGAAAAGAGAATAGCAAGAGGCCTTTCCTTCCCGGCTGCTTTCCCAAGCCCTTCCAGCTCAAACTATGTCGTTGCTCCTCTGGAAGGATCCCTGCACTGCGGCGTAGTTTTTCCGAAGAAGCCCTGCGTTTGCAAGAGCAAATGAGGAATTCGTTGCAGGAAAGAGGAAGGAAAGAAAGTTTCTCTCCCTCTGCCTGCTTTGCTCAGAGGACTGGATGAAGTCAGGGAGTTCTCCCTTTCACTGAGAAACGTGCGGGCTGCTGTTGCCTGGGCGCTCTCTTCTTTGCAAAAGAGTCTGCAGTTCCACGCTTTGAACCGTGGAAAGGCGCCGGGCTCTGCTAAGATTTCCCCCGGCGCTTCGTTTGCCCTGGGCCAAAGCGAGCCTTCACAATAGCTGAACGCTAACACTGCATACTCGTTCCACTTCCAGAACCGGGCTACGGCGAGGCAGTTCTCCGGGGGAAAACGGCCCTTCGCGAAGGGCAGATCTGCCGAGCTCATTGCGGGAAAGCGAAAGCAAAGGACGCTTTTCTCCCTCTAACCGCTTTCGTCAGAGGAACGGGGAAAGTCACAGTGTTCTTTCTCTCCCTGAGATACACACAATCTGACGTTGCCTCTGACCTCCATTGCTGGCAAAGAACTGAAACGGACATACATTCCTGTGGGGAAACACAGGGCTTTGCTAGGATTTCTCTAGGCAGTGTGTTTTCCCTGGGCCTCACTGTAGCAACACTATCTCGCCGGGGCAACACTGCATGGCATATCCTCTGCCAGGAGAGAGCTGCTGCTTTGTACTTTGTGCTGGGAAACCTTGCTTTGGCAAGTGCCAATTGACCGCATTCAGGCAGAAAGAAAAGAGAATAGCAAGAGGCCTTTTCTCCCCGGCTGCTCTGCCAAGCCCTTCCAGCTCAAACTATGTCGTTGCTCCTCTGGAAGGATCCCTGCACCGCGGCGTAGTTTTTCCGAAGAAGCCCTGCGTTTGCAAGAGCAAATGAGGAATTCGTGGCAGGAAAGAGGAAGGAAAGAAAGTTTCTCTCCCTCTGCCTGCTTTGCTCAGAGGACTGCATGAAGTCAGGGAGTTCTCCCTTTCACTGAGAAACGTGCGGGCTGCTGTTGCCTGGGCGCTCTCTTCTTTGCAAAAGAGTCTGCAGTTCCACGCTTTGAACCGTGGAAAGGCGCCGGGCTCTGCTAAGATTTCCCCCGGCGCTTCGTTTGCCCTGGGCCAAAGCGAGCCTTCACAATAGCTGAACGCTAACACTGCATACTCGTTCCACTTCCAGAACCGGGCTACGGCGAGGCAGTTCTCCGGGGGAAAACGGCCCTTCGCGAAGGGCAGATCTGCCGAGCTCATTGCGGGAAAGCGAAAGCAAAGGACGCTTTTCTCCCTCTAACCGCTTTCGTCAGAGGAACGGGGGAAGTCACAGTGTTCTTTCTCTCCCTGAGATACACACAATCTGACGTTGCCTCTGAGCTCCGTTGCTGGCAAAGAACTGAAAGTGACATACATTCCTGTGGGGAAACACAGGGCTTTGCTAGGATTTCTCTAGGCAGTGTGTTTTCCCTGGGCCTCACTGTAGCAACTCTATCTCGCAAGGGCAGAACTGCATGGGATTTCCTCTGCCAGGAGAGAGCTGCTGCTTTGTAGTTTGTGCTGGGAAACCTTGCCTTGGCAAGTGCGAATTGACCGCATTCAGGCAGAAAGAAAAGAGAATAGCAAGAGGCCTTTTCTCCCCGGCTGCTCTGCCAAGCCCTTCCAGCTCAAACTATGTCGTTGCTCCTCTGGAAGGATCCCTGCACCGCGGCGTAGTTTTTCCGAAGAAGCCCTGCGTTTGCAAGAGCAAATGAGGAATTCGTGGCAGGAAAGAGGAAGGAAAGAAAGTTTCTCTCCCTCTGCCTGCTTTGCTCAGAGGACTGCATGAAGTCAGGGACTTCTCCCTTTCACTGAGAAACGTGCGGGCTGCTGTTGCCTGGGCGCTCTCTTCTTTGCAAAAGAGTCTGCAGTTCCACGCTTTGAACCGTGGAAAGGCGCCGGGCTCTGCTAAGATTTCCCCCAGCGCTTCGTTTGCCCTGGGCCAAAGCGAGCCTTCACAATAGCTGAACGCTAACACTGCATACTCGTTCCACTTCCAGAAGCGGGCTACGGCGAGGCAGTTCTCCGGGGGAAAACGGCCCTTCGCGAAGCGCAGATCTGCCGAGCTCATTGCGGGAAAGCGAAAGCAAAGGACGCTTTTCTCCTCTAACCGCTTTCGTCAGAGGAACGGGGAAAGTCACAGTGTTCTTTCTCTCCCTGAGATACACACAATCTGACGTTGCCTCTGAGCTCCGTTGCTGGCAAAGAACTGAAACTGACATACATTCCTGTGGGGACACCCAGGGCTTTGCTAGGATTTCTCTAGGCAGTGTGTTTTCCCTGGGCCTCACTGTAGCAACACTATCTCGCCGGGGCAACACTGCATGGCATATCCTCTGCCAGGAGAGAGCTGCTGCTTTGTACTTTGTGCTGGGAAACCTTGCTTTGGCAAGTGCCAATTGACCGCATTCAGGCAGAAAGAAAAGAGAATAGCATGAGGCCTTTTCTCCCCGGCTGCTCTGCCAAGCCCTTCCAGCTCAAACTATGTCGTTGCTCCTCTGGAAGGATCCCTGCACCGCGGCGTAGTTTTTCCGAAGAAGCCCTGCGTTTGCAAGAGCAAATGAGGAATTCGTGGCAGGAAAGAGGAAGGAAAGAAAGTTTCTCTCCCTCTGACTGCTTTGCTCAGAGGACTGCATGAAGTCAGGGAGTTCTTCCTTTCACTGAGAAACGTGCGGGCTGCTGTTGCCTGGGCGCTCTCTTCTTTGCAAAAGAGTCTGCAGTTCCACGCTTTGAACCGTGGAAAGGCGCCGGGCTCTGCTAAGAATTCCCCCGGCGCTTCGTTTGCCCTGGGCCAAAGCGAGCCTTCACAATAGCTGAACGCTAACACTGCATACTCGTTCCACTTCCAGAACCGGGCTACGGCGAGGCAGTTCTCCGGGGGAAAATGGCCCTTCGCGAAGGGCAGATCTGCCGAGCTCATTGCGGGAAAGCGAAAGCAAAGGACCCTTTTCTCCCTCTAACCGCCTTCGTCAGAGGAACGGGGGAAGTCACAGTGTTCTTTCTCTCCCTGAGATACACACAATCTGACGTTGCCTCTGAGCTCCGTTGCTGGCAAAGAACTGAAACGGACATACATTCCTGTGGGGAAACACAGGGTTTCGCTAGGATTTCTCTAGGCAGTGTGTTTTCCCTGGGCTTCACTGTAGCAACACTATCTCGCCAGGGCAACACTGCATGGCACTTCCTCTGCCAGGAGAGAGCTGCTGCTTTGTAGTTTGTGCTGGGAATCCTTGCTTTGGCAAGTGCCAATTGACCGCATTCAGGCAGAAAGAAAAGAGAATAGCAAGAGGCCTTTCCTTCCCGGCTGCTTTCCCAAGCCCTTCCAGCTCAAACTATGTCGTTGCTCCTCTGGAAGGATCCCTGCACTGCGGCGTAGTTTTTCCGAAGAAGCCCTGCGTTTGCAAGAGCAAATGAGGAATTCGTTGCAGGAAAGAGGAAGGAAAGAAAGTTTCTCTCCCTCTGCCTGCTTTGCTCAGAGGACTGGATGAAGTCAGGGAGTTCTCCCTTTCACTGAGAAACGTGCGGGCTGCTGTTGCCTGGGCGCTCTCTTCTTTGCAAAAGAGTCTGCAGTTCCACGCTTTGAACCATGGAAAGGCGCCGGGCTCTGCTAAGATTTCCCCCGGCGCTTCGTTTGCCCTGGGCCAAAGCGAGCCTTCACAATAGCTGAACGCTAACACTGCATACTCGTTCCACTTCCAGAACCGGGCTACGGCGAGGCAGTTCTCCGGGGGAAAACGGCCCTTCGCGAAGGGCAGATCTGCCGAGCTCATTGCGGGAAAGCGAAAGCAAAGGACGCTTTTCTCCCTCTAACCGCTTTCGTCAGAGGAACGGGGAAAGTCACAGTGTTCTTTCTCTCCCTGAGATACACACAATCTGACGTTGCCTCTGACCTCCATTGCTGGCAAAGAACTGAAACGGACATACATTCCTGTGGGGAAACACAGGGCTTTGCTAGGATTTCTCTAGGCAGAGTGTTTTCCCTGGGCCTCACTGTAGCAACACTATCTCGCCGGGGCAACACTGCATGGCATATCCTCTGCCAGGAGAGAGCTGCTGCTTTGTACTTTGTGCTGGGAAACCTTGCTTTGGCAAGTGCCAATTGACCGCATTCAGGCAGAAAGAAAAGAGAATAGCAAGAGGCCTTTTCTCCCCGGCTGCTCTGCCAAGCCCTTCCAGCTCAAACTATGTCGTTGCTCCTCTGGAAGGATCCCTGCACCGCGGCGTAGTTTTTCCGAAGAAGCCCTGCGTTTGCAAGAGCAAATGAGGAATTCGTGGCAGGAAAGAGGAAGGAAAGAAAGTTTCTCTCCCTCTGCCTGCTTTGCTCAGAGGACTGCATGAAGTCAGGGAGTTCTCCCTTTCACTGAGAAACGTGCGGGCTGCTGTTGCCTGGGCGCTCTCTTCTTTGCAAAAGAGTCTGCAGTTCCACGCTTTGAACCGTGGAAAGGCGCCGGGCTCTGCTAAGATTTCCCCCGGCGCTTCGTTTGCCCTGGGCCAAAGCGAGCCTTCACAATAGCTGAACGCTAACACTGCATACTCGTTCCACTTCCAGAACCGGGCTACGGCGAGGCAGTTCTCCGGGGGAAAACGGCCCTTCGCGAAGGGCAGATCTGCCGAGCTCATTGCGGGAAAGCGAAAGCAAAGGACGCTTTTCTCCCTCTAACCGCTTTCGTCAGAGGAACGGGGAAAGTCACAGTGTTCTTTCTCTCCCTGAGATACACACAATCTGACGTTGCCTCTGACCTCCATTGCTGGCAAAGAACTGAAACGGACATACATTCCTGTGGGGAAACACAGGGCTTTGCTAGGATTTCTCTAGGCAGTGTGTTTTCCCTGGGCCTCACTGTAGCAACACTATCTCGCCGGGGCAACACTGCATGGCATATCCTCTGCCAGGAGAGAGCTGCTGCTTTGTACTTTGTGCTGGGAAACCTTGCTTTGGCAAGTGCCAATTGACCGCATTCAGGCAGAAAGAAAAGAGAATAGCAAGAGGCCTTTTCTCCCCGGCTGCTCTGCCAAGCCCTTCCAGCTCAAACTATGTCGTTGCTCCTCTGGAAGGATCCCTGCACCGCGGCGTAGTTTTTCCGAAGAAGCCCTGCGTTTGCAAGAGCAAATGAGGAATTCGTGGCAGGAAAGAGGAAGGAAAGAAAGTTTCTCTCCCTCTGCCTGCTTTGCTCAGAGGACTGCATGAAGTCAGGGACTTCTCCCTTTCACTGAGAAACGTGCGGGCTGCTGTTGCCTGGGCGCTCTCTTCTTTGCAAAAGAGTCTGCAGTTCCACGCTTTGAACCGTGGAACGGCGCCGGGCTCTGCTAAGATTTCCCCCAGCGCTTCGTTTGCCCTGGGCCAAAGCGAGCCTTCACAATAGCTGAACGCTAACACTGCATACTCGTTCCACTTCCAGAAGCGGGCTACGGCGAGGCAGTTCTCCGGGGGAAAACGGCCCTTCGCGAAGGGCAGATCTGCCGAGCTCATTGCGGGAAAGCGAAAGCAAAGGACGCTTTTCTCCTCTAACCGCTTTCGTCAGAGGAACGGGGAAAGTCACAGTGTTCTTTCTCTCCCTGAGATACACACAATCTGACGTTGCCTCTGAGCTCCGTTGCTGGCAAAGAACTGAAACTGACATACATTCCTGTGGGGACACCCAGGGCTTTGCTAGGATTTCTCTAGGCAGTGTGTTTTCCCTGGGCCTCACTGTAGCAACACTATCTCGCCGGGGCAACACTGCATGGCATATCCTCTGCCAGGAGAGAGCTGCTGCTTTGTACTTTGTGCTGGGAAACCTTGCTTTGGCAAGTGCCAATTGACCGCATTCAGGCAGAAAGAAAAGAGAATAGCATGAGGCCTTTTCTCCCCGGCTGCTCTGCCAAGCCCTTCCAGCTCAAACTATGTCGTTGCTCCTCTGGAAGGATCCCTGCACCGCGGCGTAGTTTTTCCGAAGAAGCCCTGCGTTTGCAAGAGCAAATGAGGAATTCGTGGCAGGAAAGAGGAAGGAAAGAAAGTTTCTCTCCCTCTGACTGCTTTGCTCAGAGGACTGCATGAAGTCAGGGAGTTCTTCCTTTCACTGAGAAACGTGCGGGCTGCTGTTGCCTGGGCGCTCTCTTCTTTGCAAAAGAGTCTGCAGTTCCACGCTTTGAACCGTGGAAAGGCGCCGGGCTCTGCTAAGAATTCCCCCGGCGCTTCGTTTGCCCTGGGCCAAAGCGAGCCTTCACAATAGCTGAACGCTAACACTGCATACTCGTTCCACTTCCAGAACCGGGCTACGGCGAGGCAGTTCTCCGGGGGAAAACGGCCCTTCGCGAAGGGCAGATCTGCCGAGCTCATTGCGGGAAAGCGAAAGCAAAGGACCCTTTTCTCCCTCTAACCGCCTTCGTCAGAGGAACGGGGGAAGTCACAGTGTTCTTTCTCTCCCTGAGATACACACAATCTGACGTTGCCTCTGAGCTCCGTTGCTGGCAAAGAACTGAAAGTGACATACATTCCTGTGGGGAAACACAGGGCTTTGCTAGGATTTCTCTAGGCAGTGTGTTTTCCCTGGGCCTCACTGTAGCAACTCTATCTCGCAAGGGCAGAACTGCATGGGATTTCCTCTGCCAGGAGAGAGCTGCTGCTTTGTAGTTTGTGCTGGGAAACCTTGCCTTGGCAAGTGCGAATTGACCGCATTCAGGCAGAAAGAAAAGAGAATAGCAAGAGGCCTTTTCTCCCCGGCTGCTCTGCCAAGCCCTTCCAGCTCAAACTATGTCGTTGCTCCTCTGGAAGGATCCCTGCACCGCGGCGTAGTTTTTCCGAAGAAGCCCTGCGTTTGCAAGAGCAAATGAGGAATTCGTGGCAGGAAAGAGGAAGGAAAGAAAGTTTCTCTCCCTCTGCCTGCTTTGCTCAGAGGACTGCATGAAGTCAGGGACTTCTCCCTTTCACTGAGAAACGTGCGGGCTGCTGTTGCCTGGGCGCTCTCTTCTTTGCAAAAGAGTCTGCAGTTCCACGCTTTGAACCGTGGAAAGGCGCCGGGCTCTGCTAAGATTTCCCCCGGCGCTTCGTTTGCCCTGGGCCAAAGCGAGCCTTCACAATAGCTGAACGCTAACACTGCATACTCGTTCCACTTCCAGAACCGGGCTACGGCGAGGCAGTTCTCCGGGGGAAAACGGCCCTTCGCGAAGGGCAGATCTGCCGAGCTCATTGCGGGAAAGCGAAAGCAAAGGACGCTTTTCTCCCTCTAACCGCTTTCGTCAGAGGAACGGGGAAAGTCACAGTGTTCTTTCTCTCCCTGAGATACACACAATCTGACGTTGCCTCTGACCTCCATTGCTGGCAAAGAACTGAAAGTGACATACATTCCTGTGGGGAAACACAGGGCTTTGCTAGGATTTCTCTAGGCAGTGTGTTTTCCCTGGGCCTCACTGTAGCAACTCTATCTCGCAAGGGCAGAACTGCATGGGATTTCCTCTGCCAGGAGAGAGCTGCTGCTTTGTAGTTTGTGCTGGGAAACCTTGCCTTGGCAAGTGCGAATTGACCGCATTCAGGCAGAAAGAAAAGAGAATAGCAAGAGGCCTTTTCTCCCCGGCTGCTCTGCCAAGCCCTTCCAGCTCAAACTATGTCGTTGCTCCTCTGGAAGGATCCCTGCACCGCGGCGTAGTTTTTCCGAAGAAGCCCTGCGTTTGCAAGAGCAAATGAGGAATTCGTGGCAGGAAAGAGGAAGGAAAGAAAGTTTCTCTCCCTCTGCCTGCTTTGCTCAGAGGACTGCATGAAGTCAGGGACTTCTCCCTTTCACTGAGAAACGTGCGGGCTGCTGTTGCCTGGGCGCTCTCTTCTTTGCAAAAGAGTCTGCAGTTCCACGCTTTGAACCGTGGAAAGTCGCCGGGCTCTGCTAAGATTTCCCCCAGCGCTTCGTTTGCCCTGGGCCAAAGCGAGCCTTCACAATAGCTGAACGCTAACACTGCATACTCGTTCCACTTCCAGAAGCGGGCTACGGCGAGGCAGTTCTCCGGGGGAAAACGGCCCTTCGCGAAGGGCAGATCTGCCGAGCTCATTGCGGGAAAGCGAAAGCAAAGGACGCTTTTCTCCTCTAACCGCTTTCGTCAGAGGAACGGGGAAAGTCACAGTGTTCTTTCTCTCCCTGAGATACACACAATCTGACGTTGCCTCTGAGCTCCGTTGCTGGCAAAGAACTGAAACTGACATACATTCCTGTGGGGACACCCAGGGCTTTGCTAGGATTTCTCTAGGCAGTGTGTTTTCCCTGGGCCTCACTGTAGCAACACTATCTCGCCGGGGCAACACTGCATGGCATATCCTCTGCCAGGAGAGAGCTGCTGCTTTGTACTTTGTGCTGGGAAACCTTGCTTTGGCAAGTGCCAATTGACCGCATTCAGGCAGAAAGAAAAGAGAATAGCATGAGGCCTTTTCTCCCCGGCTGCTCTGCCAAGCCCTTCCAGCTCAAACTATGTCGTTGCTCCTCTGGAAGGATCCCTGCACCGCGGCGTAGTTTTTCCGAAGAAGCCCTGCGTTTGCAAGAGCAAATGAGGAATTCGTGGCAGGAAAGAGGAAGGAAAGAAAGTTTCTCTCCCTCTGACTGCTTTGCTCAGAGGACTGCATGAAGTCAGGGAGTTCTTCCTTTCACTGAGAAACGTGCGGGCTGCTGTTGCCTGGGCGCTCTCTTCTTTGCAAAAGAGTCTGCAGTTCCACGCTTTGAACCGTGGAAAGGCGCCGGGCTCTGCTAAGAATTCCCCCGGCGCTTCGTTTGCCCTGGGCCAAAGCGAGCCTTCACAATAGCTGAACGCTAACACTGCATACTCGTTCCACTTCCAGAACCGGGCTACGGCGAGGCAGTTCTCCGGGGGAAAACGGCCCTTCGCGAAGGGCAGATCTGCCGAGCTCATTGCGGGAAAGCGAAAGCAAAGGACCCTTTTCTCCCTCTAACCGCCTTCGTCAGAGGAACGGGGGAAGTCACAGTGTTCTTTCTCTCCCTGAGATACACACAATCTGACGTTGCCTCTGAGCTCCGTTGCTGGCAAAGAACTGAAACGGACATACATTCCTGTGGGGAAACACAGGGTTTCGCTAGGATTTCTCTAGGCAGTGTGTTTTCCCTGGGCTTCACTGTAGCAACACTATCTCGCCAGGGCAACACTGCATGGCACTTCCTCTGCCAGGAGAGAGCTGCTGCTTTGTAGTTTGTGCTGGGAAACCTTGCTTTGGCAAGTGCCAATTGACCGCATTCAGGCAGAAAGAAAAGAGAATAGCAAGAGGCCTTTCCTTCCCGGCTGCTTTCCCAAGCCCTTCCAGCTCAAACTATGTCGTTGCTCCTCTGGAAGGATCCCTGCACTGCGGCGTAGTTTTTCCGAAGAAGCCCTGCGTTTGCAAGAGCAAATGAGGAATTCGTTGCAGGAAAGAGGAAGGAAAGAAAGTTTCTCTCCCTCTGCCTGCTTTGCTCAGAGGACTGGATGAAGTCAGGGAGTTCTCCCTTTCACTGAGAAACGTGCGGGCTGCTGTTGCCTGGGCGCTCTCTTCTTTGCAAAAGAGTCTGCAGTTCCACGCTTTGAACCGTGGAAAGGCGCC
Organism: Elephas maximus indicus; assembly: GCF_024166365.1. Taxonomy (NCBI): domain Eukaryota; kingdom Metazoa; phylum Chordata; class Mammalia; order Proboscidea; family Elephantidae; genus Elephas; species Elephas maximus. The sequence continues at coordinate 1,474,088 of NC_064822.1, forward strand.
GGGCTCTGCTAAGATTTCCCCCGGCGCTTCGTTTGCCCTGGGCCAAAGCGAGCCTTCACAATAGCTGAACGCTAACACTGCATACTCGTTCCACTTCCAGAAGCGGGCTACGGCGAGGCAGTTCTCCGGGGGAAAACGGCCCTTCGCGAAGGGCAGATCTGCCGAGCTCATTGCGGGAAAGCGAAAGCAAAGGACGCTTTTCTCCCTCTAACCGCTTTCGTCAGAGGAACGGGGAAAGTCACAGTGTTCTTTCTCTCCCTGAGATACACACAATCTGACGTTGCCTCTGACCTCCATTGCTGGCAAAGAACTGAAACGGACATACATTCCTGTGGGGAAACACAGGGCTTTGCTAGGATTTCTCTAGGCAGTGTGTTTTCCCTGGGCCTCACTGTAGCAACACTATCTCGCAAGGGCAGAACTGCATGGGATTTCCTCTGCCAGGAGAGAGCTGCTGCTTTGTAGTTTGTGCTGGGAAACCTTGCTTTGGCAAGTGCCAATTGACCGCATTCAGGCAGAAAGAAAAGAGAATAGCAAGAGGCCTTTTCTCCCCGGCTGCTTTCCCAAGCCCTTCCAGCTCAAAGTATGTCGTTGCTCCTCTGGAAGGATCCCTGCACCGCGGCGTAGTTTTTCCGAAGAAGCCCTGCGTTTGCAAGAGCAAATGAGGAATTCGTGGCAGGAAAGAGGAAGGAAAGAAAGTTTCTCTCCCTCTGCCTGCTTTGCTCAGAGGACTGCATGAAGTCAGGGAGTTCTCCCTTTCACTGAGAAACGTGCGGGCTGCTGTTGCCTGGGCGCTCTCTTCTTTGCAAAAGAGTCTGCAGTTCCACGCTTTGAACCGTGGAAAGGCGCCGGGCTCTGCTAAGATTTCCCCCGGCGCTTCGTTTGCCCTGGGCCAAAGCGAGCCTTCACAATAGCTGAACGCTAACACTGCATACTCGTTCCACTTCCAGAACCGGGCTACGGCGAGGCAGTTCTCCGGGGGAAAACGGCCCTTCGCGAAGGGCAGATCTGCCGAGCTCATTGCGGGAAAGCGAAAGCAAAGGACGCTTTTCTCCCTCTAACCGCTTTCGTCAGAGGAACGGGGGAAGTCACAGTGTTCTTTCTCTCACTGAGATACACACAATCTGACGTTGCCTCTGAGCTCCGTTGCTGGCAAAGAACTGAAACGGACATACATTCCTGTGGGGAAACCCAGGGCTTTGCTAGGATTTCTCTAGGCAGTGTGTTTTCCCTGGGCCTCACTGTAGCAACACTATCTCGCCAGGGCAACACTGCATGGGATTTCCTCTGCCAGGAGAGAGCTGCTGCTTTGTAGTTTGTGCTGGGAAACTTTGCTTTGGCAAGTGCCAATTGACCGCATTCAGGCAGAAAGAAAAGAGAATAGCAAGAGGCCTTTTCTCCCCGGCTGCTTTCCCAAGCCCTTCCAGCTCAAACTATGTCGTTGCTCCTCTGGAAGGATCCCTGCACCGCGGCGTAGTTTTTCCGAAGAAGCCCTGCGTTTGCAAGAGCAAATGAGGAATTCGTGGCAGGAAAGAGGAAGGAAAGAAAGTTTCTCTCCCTCTGCCTGCTTTGCTCAGAGGACTGGATGAAGTCAGGGACTTCTCCCTTTCACTGAGAAACGTGCGGGCTGCTGTTGCCTGGGCGCTCTCTTCTTTGCAAAAGAGTCTGCAGTTCCACGCTTTGAACCGTGGAACGGCGCCGGGCTCTGCTAAGATTTCCCCCGGCGCTTCGTTTGCCCTGGGCCAAAGCGAGCCTTCACAATAGCTGAACGCTAACACTGCATACTCGTTCCACTTCCAGAACCGGGCTACGGCGAGGCAGTTCTCCGGGGGAAAACGGCCCTTCGCGAAGGGCAGATCTGCCGAGCTCATTGCGGGAAAGCGAAAGCAAAGGACGCTTTTCTCCCTCTAACCGCTTTCGTCAGAGGAACGGGGGAAGTCACAGTGTTCTTTCTCTCACTGAGATACACACAATCTGACGTTGCCTCTGAGCTCCGTTGCTGGCAAAGAACTGAAACTGACATACATTCCTGTGGGGACACCCAGGGCTTTGCTAGGATTTCTCTAGGCAGTGTGTTTTCCCTGGGCCTCACTGTAGCAACACTATCTCGCCAGGGCAACACTGCATGGCATATCCTCTGCCAGGATAGAGCTGCTGCTTTGTAGTTTGTGCTGGGAAACCTTGCTTTGGCAAGTGCGAATTGACCGCATTCAGGCAGAAAGAAAAGAGAATAGCAAGAGGCCTTTTCTCCCCGGCTGCTCTGCCAAGCCCTTCCAGCTCAAACTATGAAGTTGCTCCTCTGGAAGGATCCCTGCACCGCGGCGTAGTTTTTCCGAAGAAGCCCTGCGTTTGCAAGAGCAAATGAGGAATTCGTGGCAGGAAAGAGGAAGGAAAGAAAGTTTCTCTCCCTCTGCCTGCTTTGCTCACAGGACCGGATGAAGTCAGGGACTTCTCCCTTTCACTGAGAAACGTACGGGCTGCTGTTGCCTGGGCGCTCTCTTCTTTGCAAAAGAGTCTGCAGTTCCACGCTTTGAACCGTGGAAAGGCGCCGGGCTCTGCTAAGATTTCCCCCGGCGCTTCGTTTGCCCTGGGCCAAAGCGAGCCTTCACAATAGCTGAACGCTAACACTGCATACTCGTTCCACTTCCAGAACCGGGCTACGGCGAGGCAGTTCTCCGGGGGAAAACGGCCCTTCGCGAAGGGCAGATCTGCCGAGCTCATTGCGGGAAAGCGAAAGCAAAGGACGCTTTTCTCCCTCTAACCGCTTTCGTCAGAGGAACGGGGAAAGTCACAGTGTTCTTTCTCTCCCTGAGATACACACAATCTGACGTTGCCTCTGAGCTCCGTTGCTGGCAAAGAACTGAAACGGACATACATTCCTGTGGGGAAACACAGGGCTTTGCTAGGATTTCTCTAGGCAGTGTGTTTTCCCTGGGCCTCACTGTAGCAACACTATCTCGCCAGGGCAACACTGCATGGGATTTCCTCTGCCAGGAGAGAGCTGCTGCTTTGTAGTTTGTGCTGGGAAACTTTGCTTTGGCAAGTGCCAATTGACCGCATTCAGGCAGAAAGAAAAGAGAATAGCAAGAGGCCTTTTCTCCCCGGCTGCTTTCCCAAGCCCTTCCAGCTCAAACTATGTCGTTGCTCCTCTGGAAGGATCCCTGCACGGCGGCGTAGTTTTTCCGAAGAAGCCCTGCGTTTGCAAGAGCAAATGAGGAATTCGTGGCAGGAAAGAGGAAGGAAAGAAAGTTTCTCTCCCTCTGCCTGCTTTGCTCAGAGGACTGCATGAAGTCAGGGAGTTCTCCCTTTCACTGAGAAACGTGCGGGCTGCTGTTGCCTGGGCGCTCTCTTCTTTGCAAAAGAGTCTGCAGTTCCACGCTTTGAACCGTGGAAAGGCGCCGGGCTCTGCTAAGATTTCCCCCGGCGCTTCGTTTGCCCTGGGCCAAAGCGAGCCTTCACAATAGCTGAACGCTAACACTGCATACTCGTTCCACTTCCAGAAGCGGGCTACGGCGAGGCAGTTCTCCGGGGGAAAACGGCCCTTCGCGAAGGGCAGATCTGCCGAGCTCATTGCGGGAAAGCGAAAGCAAAGGACGCTTTTCTCCCTCTAACCGCTTTCGTCAGAGGAACGGGGGAAGTCACAGTGTTCTTTCTCTCCCTGAGATACACACAATCTGACGTTGCCTCTGAGCTCCGTTGCTGGCAAAGAACTGAAAGTGACATACATTCCTGTGGGGAAACACAGGGCTTTGCTAGGATTTCTCTAGGCAGTGTGTTTTCCCTGGGCCTCACTGTAGCAACTCTATCTCGCAAGGGCAGAACTGCATGGGATTTCCTCTGCCAGGAGAGAGCTGCTGCTTTGTAGTTTGTGCTGGGAAACCTTGCCTTGGCAAGTGCGAATTGACCGCATTCAGGCAGAAAGAAAAGAGAATAGCAAGAGGCCTTTTCTCCCCGGCTGCTCTGCCAAGCCCTTCCAGCTCAAACTATGTCGTTGCTCCTCTGGAAGGATCCCTGCACCGCGGCGTAGTTTTTCCGAAGAAGCCCTGCGTTTGCAAGAGCAAATGAGGAATTCGTGGCAGGAAAGAGGAAGGAAAGAAAGTTTCTCTCCCTCTGCCTGCTTTGCTCAGAGGACTGCATGAAGTCAGGGACTTCTCCCTTTCACTGAGAAACGTGCGGGCTGCTGTTGCCTGGGCGCTCTCTTCTTTGCAAAAGAGTCTGCAGTTCCACGCTTTGAACCGTGGAACGGCGCCGGGCTCTGCTAAGATTTCCCCCGGCGCTTCGTTTGCCCTGGGCCAAAGCGAGCCTTCACAATAGCTGAACGCTAACACTGCATACTCGTTCCACTTCCAGAAGCGGGCTACGGCGAGGCAGTTCTCCGGGGGAAAACGGCCCTTCGCGAAGGGCAGATCTGCCGAGCTCATTGCGGGAAAGCGAAAGCAAAGGACGCTTTTCTCCCTCTAACCGCTTTCGTCAGAGGAACGGGGGAAGTCACAGTGTTCTTTCTCTCACTGAGATACACACAATCTGACGTTGCCTCTGAGCTCCGTTGCTGGCAAAGAACTGAAACTGACATACATTCCTGTGGGGACACCCAGGGCTTTGCTAGGATTTCTCAAGGCAGTGTGTTTTCCCTGGGCCTCACTGTAGCAACACTATCTCGCCAGGGCAACACTGCATGGCATATCCTCTGCCAGGATAGAGCTGCTGCTTTGTAGTTTGTGCTGGGAAACCTTGCTTTGGCAAGTGCCAATTGACCGCATTCAGGCAGAAAGAAAAGAGAATAGCAAGAGGCCTTTTCTCCCCGGCTGCTTTCCCAAGCCCTTCCAGCTCAAACTATGTCGTTGCTCCTCTGGAAGGATCCCTGCACCGCGGCGTAGTTTTTCCGAAGAAGCCCTGCGTTTGCAAGAGCAAATGAGGAATTCGTGGCAGGAAAGAGGAAGGAAAGAAAGTTTCTCTCCCTCTGCCTGCTTTGCTCAGAGGACTGGATGAAGTCAGGGACTTCTCCCTTTCACTGAGAAACGTGCGGGCTGCTGTTGCCTGGGCGCTCTCTTCTTTGCAAAAGAGTCTGCAGTTCCACGCTTTGAACCGTGGAACGGCGCCGGGCTCTGCTAAGATTTCCCCCGGCGCTTCGTTTGCCCTGGGCCAAAGCGAGCCTTCACAATAGCTGAACGCTAACACTGCATACTCGTTCCACTTCCAGAACCGGGCTACGGCGAGGCAGTTCTCCGGGGGAAAACGGCCCTTCGCGAAGGGCAGATCTGCCGAGCTCATTGCGGGAAAGCGAAAGCAAAGGACGCTTTTCTCCCTCTAACCGCTTTCGTCAGAGGAACGGGGAAAGTCACAGTGTTCTTTCTCTCCCTGAGATACACACAATCTGACGTTGCCTCTGAGCTCCGTTGCTGGCAAAGAACTGAAACGGACATACATTCCTGTGGGGAAACACAGGGCTTTGCTAGGATTTCTCTAGGCAGTGTGTTTTCCCTGGGCCTCACTGTAGCAACTCTATCTCGCAAGGGCAGAACTGCATGGGATTTCCTCTGCCAGGAGAGAGCTGCTGCTTTGTAGTTTGTGCTGGGAAACCTTGCCTTGGCAAGTGCGAATTGACCGCATTCAGGCAGAAAGAAAAGAGAATAGCAAGAGGCCTTTTCTCCCCGGCTGCTCTGCCAAGCCCTTCCAGCTCAAACTATGTCGTTGCTCCTCTGGAAGGATCCCTGCACCGCGGCGTAGTTTTTCCGAAGAAGCCCTGCGTTTGCAAGAGCAAATGAGGAATTCGTGGCAGGAAAGAGGAAGGAAAGAAAGTTTCTCTCCCTCTGCCTGCTTTGCTCAGAGGACTGCATGAAGTCAGGGAGTTCTCCCTTTCACTGAGAAACGTGCGGGCTGCTGTTGCCTGGGCGCTCTCTTCTTTGCAAAAGAGTCTGCAGTTCCACGCTTTGAACCGTGGAAAGGCGCCGGGCTCTGCTAAGATTTCCCCCAGCGCTTCGTTTGCCCTGGGCGAAAGCGAGCCTTCACAATAGCTGAACGCTAACAAGGCATACTCGTTCCACTTCCAGAAGCGGGCTACGGCGAGGCAGTTCTCCGGGGGAAAACGGCCCTTCGCGAAGGGCAGATCTGCCGAGCTCATTGCGGGAAAGCGAAAGCAAAGGACGCTTTTCTCCTCTAACCGCTTTCGTCAGAGGAACGGGGAAAGTCACAGTGTTCTTTCTCTCCCTGAGATACACACAATCTGACGTTGCCTCTGAGCTCCGTTGCTGGCAAAGAACTGAAACTGACATACATTCCTGTGGGGACACCCAGGGCTTTGCTAGGATTTCTCTAGGCAGTGTGTTTTCCCTGGGCCTCACTGTAGCAACACTATCTCGCCGGGGCAACACTGCATGGCATATCCTCTGCCAGGAGAGAGCTGCTGCTTTGTAGTTTGTGCTGGGAAACCTTGCTTTGGCAAGTGCCAATTGACCGCATTCAGGCAGAAAGAAAAGAGAATAGCAAGAGGCCTTTTCTCCCCGGCTGCTCTGCCAAGCCCTTCCAGCTCAAACTATGTCGTTGCTCCTCTGGAAGGATCCCTGCACCGCGGCGTAGTTTTTCCGAAGAAGCCCTGCGTTTGCAAGAGCAAATGAGGAATTCGTGGCAGGAAAGAGGAAGGAAAGAAAGTTTCTCTCCCTCTGCCTGCTTTGCTCAGAGGACTGCATGAAGTCAGGGACTTCTCCCTTTCACTGAGAAACGTGCGGGCTGCTGTTGCCTGGGCGCTCTCTTCTTTGCAAAAGAGTCTGCAGTTCCACGCTTTGAACCGTGGAACGGCGCCGGGCTCTGCTAAGATTTCCCCCGGCGCTTCGTTTGCCCTGGGCCAAAGCGAGCCTTCACAATAGCTGAACGCTAACACTGCATACTCGTTCCACTTCCAGAACCGGGCTACGGCGAGGCAGTTCTCCGGGGGAAAACGGCCCTTCGCGAAGGGCAGATCTGCCGAGCTCATTGCGGGAAAGCGAAAGCAAAGGACGCTTTTCTCCCTCTAACCGCTTTCGTCAGAGGAACGGGGGAAGTCACAGTGTTCTTTCTCTCACTGAGATACACACAATCTGACGTTGCCTCTGAGCTCCGTTGCTGGCAAAGAACTGAAACGGACATACATTCCTGTGGGGACACCCAGGGCTTTGCTAGGATTTCTCAAGGCAGTGTGTTTTCCCTGGGCCTCACTGTAGCAACACTATCTCGCCAGGGCAACACTGCATGGCATATCCTCTGCCAGGATAGAGCTGCTGCTTTGTAGTTTGTGCTGGGAAACCTTGCTTTGGCAAGTGCCAATTGACCGCATTCAGGCAGAAAGAAAAGAGAATAGCAAGAGGCCTTTTCTCCCCGGCTGCTTTCCCAAGCCCTTCCAGCTCAAACTATGTCGTTGCTCCTCTGGAAGGATCCCTGCACCGCGGCGTAGTTTTTCCGAAGAAGCCCTGCGTTTGCAAGAGCAAATGAGGAATTCGTGGCAGGAAAGAGGAAGGAAAGAAAGTTTCTCTCCCTCTGCCTGCTTTGCTCAGAGGACTGGATGAAGTCAGGGACTTCTCCCTTTCACTGAGAAACGTGCGGGCTGCTGTTGCCTGGGCGCTCTCTTCTTTGCAAAAGAGTCTGCAGTTCCACGCTTTGAACCGTGGAACGGCGCCGGGCTCTGCTAAGATTTCCCCCGGCGCTTCGTTTGCCCTGGGCCAAAGCGAGCCTTCACAATAGCTGAACGCTAACACTGCATACTCGTTCCACTTCCAGAACCGGGCTACGGCGAGGCAGTTCTCCGGGGGAAAACGGCCCTTCGCCAAGGGCAGATCTGCCGAGCTCATTGCGGGAAAGCGAAAGCAAAGGACGCTTTTCTCCCTCTAACCGCTTTCGTCAGAGGAACGGGGAAAGTCACAGTGTTCTTTCTCTCCCTGAGATACACACAATCTGACGTTGCCTCTGAGCTCCGTTGCTGGCAAAGAACTGAAACGGACATACATTCCTGTGGGGAAACACAGGGCTTTGCTAGGATTTCTCTAGGCAGTGTGTTTTCCCTGGGCCTCACTGTAGCAACTCTATCTCGCAAGGGCAGAACTGCATGGGATTTCCTCTGCCAGGAGAGAGCTGCTGCTTTGTAGTTTGTGCTGGGAAACCTTGCCTTGGCAAGTGCGAATTGACCGCATTCAGGCAGAAAGAAAAGAGAATAGCAAGAGGCCTTTTCTCCCCGGCTGCTCTGCCAAGCCCTTCCAGCTCAAACTATGTCGTTGCTCCTCTGGAAGGATCCCTGCACCGCGGCGTAGTTTTTCCGAAGAAGCCCTGCGTTTGCAAGAGCAAATGAGGAATTCGTGGCAGGAAAGAGGAAGGAAAGAAAGTTTCTCTCCCTCTGCCTGCTTTGCTCAGAGGACTGCATGAAGTCAGGGAGTTCTCCCTTTCACTGAGAAACGTGCGGGCTGCTGTTGCCTGGGCGCTCTCTTCTTTGCAAAAGAGTCTGCAGTTCCACGCTTTGAACCGTGGAAAGGCGCCGGGCTCTGCTAAGATTTCCCCCAGCGCTTCGTTTGCCCTGGGCGAAAGCGAGCCTTCACAATAGCTGAACGCTAACAAGGCATACTCGTTCCACTTCCAGAAGCGGGCTACGGCGAGGCAGTTCTCCGGGGGAAAACGGCCCTTCGCGAAGGGCAGATCTGCCGAGCTCATTGCGGGAAAGCGAAAGCAAAGGACGCTTTTCTCCTCTAACCGCTTTCGTCAGAGGAACGGGGAAAGTCACAGTGTTCTTTCTCTCCCTGAGATACACACAATCTGACGTTGCCTCTGAGCTCCGTTGCTGGCAAAGAACTGAAACTGACATACATTCCTGTGGGGACACCCAGGGCTTTGCTAGGATTTCTCTAGGCAGTGTGTTTTCCCTGGGCCTCACTGTAGCAACACTATCTCGCCGGGGCAACACTGCATGGCATATCCTCTGCCAGGAGAGAGCTGCTGCTTTGTAGTTTGTGCTGGGAAACCTTGCTTTGGCAAGTGCCAATTGACCGCATTCAGGCAGAAAGAAAAGAGAATAGCAAGAGGCCTTTTCTCCCCGGCTGCTCTGCCAAGCCCTTCCAGCTCAAACTATGTCGTTGCTCCTCTGGAAGGATCCCTGCACCGCGGCGTAGTTTTTCCGAAGAAGCCCTGCGTTTGCAAGAGCAAATGAGGAATTCGTGGCAGGAAAGAGGAAGGAAAGAAAGTTTCTCTCCCTCTGCCTGCTTTGCTCAGAGGACCGGATGAAGTCAGGGAGTTCTCCCTTTCACTGAGAAACGTGCGGGCTGCTGTTGCCTGGGCGCTCTCTTCTTTGCAAAAGAGTCTGCAGTTCCACGCTTTGAACCGTGGAAAGGCGCCGGGCTCTGCTAAGAATTCCCCCGGCGCTTCGTTTGCCCTGGGCCAAAGCGAGCCTTCACAATAGCTGAACGCTAACACTGCATACTCGTTCCACTTCCAGAACCGGGCTACGGCGAGGCAGTTCTCCGGGGGAAAACGGCCCTTCGCGAAGGGCAGATCTGCCGAGCTCATTGCGGGAAAGCGAAAGCAAAGGACCCTTTTCTCCCTCTAACCGCCTTCGTCAGAGGAACGGGGGAAGTCACAGTGTTCTTTCTCTCCCTGAGATACACACAATCTGACGTTGCCTCTGAGCTCCGTTGCTGGCAAAGAACTGAAACGGACATACATTCCTGTGGGGAAACACAGGGTTTCGCTAGGATTTCTCTAGGCAGTGTGTTTTCCCTGGGCTTCACTGTAGCAACACTATCTCGCCAGGGCAACACTGCATGGCACTTCCTCTGCCAGGAGAGAGCTGCTGCTTTGTAGTTTGTGCTGGGAAACTTTGCTTTGGCAAGTGCCAATTGACCGCATTCAGGCAGAAAGAAAAGAGAATAGCAAGAGGCCTTTTCTCCCCGGCTGCTTTCCCAAGCCCTTCCAGCTCAAACTATGTCGTTGCTTCTCTGGAAGGATCCCTGCACTGCGGCGTAGTTTTTCCGAAGAAGCCCTGCGTTTGCAAGAGCAAATGAGGAATTCGTTGCAGGAAAGAGGAAGGAAAGAAAGTTTCTCTCCCTCTGCCTGCTTTGCTCAGAGGACTGCATGAAGTCAGGGAGTTCTCCCTTTCACTGAGAAACGTGCGGGCTGCTGTTGCCTGGGCGCTCTCTTCTTTGCAAAAGAGTCTGCAGTTCCACGCTTTGAACCGTGGAAAGGCGCCGGGCTCTGCTAAGATTTCCCCCGGCGCTTCGTTTGCCCTGGGCCAAAGCGAGCCTTCACAATAGCTGAACGCTAACACTGCATACTCGTTCCACTTCCAGAAGCGGGCTACGGCGAGGCAGTTCTCCGGGGGAAAACGGCCCTTCGCGAAGGGCAGATCTGCCGAGCTCATTGCGGGAAAGCGAAAGCAAAGGACGCTTTTCTCCCTCTAACCGCTTTCGTCAGAGGAACGGGGAAAGTCACAGTGTTCTTTCTCTCCCTGAGATACACACAATCTGACGTTGCCTCTGAGCTCCGTTGCTGGCAAAGAACTGAAACTGACATACATTCCTGTGGGGACACCCAGGGCTTTGCTAGGATTTCTCTAGGCAGTGTGTTTTCCCTGGGCCTCACTGTAGCAACACTATCTCGCCAGGGCAGAACTGCATGGGATTTCCTCTGCCAGGAGAGAGCTGCTGCTTTGTAGTTTGTGCTGGGAAACCTTGCTTTGGCAAGTGCCAATTGACCGCATTCAGGCAGAAAGAAAAGAGAATAGCAAGAGGCCTTTTCTCCCCGGCTGCTCTGCCAAGCCCTTCCAGCTCAAACTATGTCGTTGCTCCTCTGGAAGGATCCCTGTACCGCGGCGTAGTTTTTCCGAAGAAGCCCTGCGTTTGCAAGAGCAAATGAGGAATTCGTGGCAGGAAAGAGGAAGGAAAGAAAGTTTCTCTCCCTCTGCCTGCTTTGCTCAGAGGACTGCATGAAGTCAGGGAGTTCTCCCTTTCACTGAGAAACGTGCGGGCTGCTGTTGCCTGGGCGCTCTCTTCTTTGCAAAAGAGTCTGCAGTTCCACGCTTTGAACCGTGGAAAGGCGCCGGGCTCTGCTAAGATTTCCCCCGGCGCTTCGTTTGCCCTGGGCCAAAGCGAGCCTTCACAATAGCTGAACGCTAACACTGCATACTCGTTCCACTTCCAGAACCGGGCTACGGCGAGGCAGTTCTCCGGGGGAAAACGGCCCTTCGCGAAGGGCAGATCTGCCGAGCTCATTGCGGGAAAGCGAAAGCAAAGGACGCTTTTCTCCCTCTAACCGCTTTCGTCAGAGGAACGGGGGAAGTCACAGTGTTCTTTCTCTCACTGAGATACACACAATCTGACGTTGCCTCTGAGCTCCGTTGCTGGCAAAGAACTGAAACGGACATACATTCCTGTGGGGAAACACAGGGCTTTGCTAGGATTTCTCTAGGCAGTGTGTTTTCCCTGGGCCTCACTGTAGCAACACTATCTCGCCAGAGCAACACTGCATGGGATTTCCTCTGCCAGGAGAGAGCTGCTGCTTTGTAGTTTGTGCTGGGAAAATTTACTTTGGCAAGTGCCAATTGACCGCATTCAGGCAGAAAGAAAAGAGAATAGCAAGAGGCCTTTTCTCCCCGGCTGCTTTCCCAAGCCCTTCCAGCTCAAACTATGTCGTTGCTCCTCTGGAAGGATCCCTGCACCGCGGCGTAGTTTTTCCGAAGAAGCCCTGCGTTTGCAAGAGCAAATGAGGAATTCGTGGCAGGAAAGAGGAAGGAAAGAAAGTTTCTCTCCCTCTGCCTGCTTTGCTCAGAGGACTGGATGAAGTCAGGGAGTTCTCCCTTTCACTGAGAAACGTGCGGGCTGCTGTTGCCTGGGCGCTCTCTTCTTTGCAAAAGAGTCTGCAGTTCCACGCTTTGAACCGTGGAAAGGCGCCGGGCTCTGCTAAGATTTCCCCCGGCGCTTCGTTTGCCCTGGGCCAAAGCGAGCCTTCACAATAGCTGAACGCTAACACTGCATACTCGTTCCACTTCCAGAACCGGGCTACGGCGAGGCAGTTCTCCGGGGGAAAACGGCCCTTCGCGAAGGGCAGATCTGCCGAGCTCATTGCGGGAAAGCGAAAGCAAAGGACGCTTTTCTCCCTCTAACCGCTTTCGTCAGAGGAACGGGGGAAGTCACAGTGTTCTTTCTCTCACTGAGATACACACAATCTGACGTTGCCTCTGAGCTCCGTTGCTGGCAAAGAACTGAAACGGACATACATTCCTGTGGGGAAACACAGGGCTTTGCTAGGATTTCTCTAGGCAGTGTGTTTTCCCTGGGCCTCACTGTAGCAACACTATCTCGCCAGAGCAACACTGCATGGGATTTCCTCTGCCAGGAGAGAGCTGCTGCTTTGTAGTTTGTGCTGGGAAAATTTACTTTGGCAAGTGCCAATTGACCGCATTCAGGCAGAAAGAAAAGAGAATAGCAAGAGGCCTTTTCTCCCCGGCTGCTTTCCCAAGCCCTTCCAGCTCAAACTATGTCGTTGCTCCTCTGGAAGGATCCCTGCACCGCGGCGTAGTTTTTCCGAAGAAGCCCTGCGTTTGCAAGAGCAAATGAGGAATTCGTGGCAGGAAAGAGGAAGGAAAGAAAGTTTCTCTCCCTCTGCCTGCTTTGCTCAGAGGACTGGATGAAGTCAGGGAGTTCTCCCTTTCACTGAGAAACGTGCGGGCTGCTGTTGCCTGGGCGCTCTCTTCTTTGCAAAAGAGTCTGCAGTTCCACGCTTTGAACCGTGGAACGGCGCCGGGCTCTGCTAAGATTTCCCCCGGCGCTTCGTTTGCCCTGGGCCAAAGCGAGCCTTCACAATAGCTGAACGCTAACACTGCATACTCGTTCCACTTCCAGAAGCGGGCTACGGCGAGGCAGTTCTCCGGGGGAAAACGGCCCTTCGCGAAGGGCAGATCTGCCGAGCTCATTGCGGGAAAGCGAAAGCAAAGGACGCTTTTCTCCCTCTAACCGCTTTCGTCAGAGGAACGGGGAAAGTCACAGTGTTCTTTCTCTCCCTGAGATACACACAATCTGACGTTGCCTCTGAGCTCCGTTGCTGGCAAAGAACTGAAACTGACATACATTCCTGTGGGGACACCCAGGGCTTTGCTAGGATTTCTCTAGGCAGTGTGTTTTCCCTGGGCCTCACTGTAGCAACACTATCTCGCCGGGGCAACACTGCATGGCATATCCTCTGCCAGGAGAGAGCTGCTGCTTTGTACTTTGTGCTGGGAAACCTTGCTTTGGCAAGTGCCAATTGACCGCATTCAGGCAGAAAGAAAAGAGAATAGCAAGAGGCCTTTTCTCCCCGGCTGCTCTGCCAAGCCCTTCCAGCTCAAACTATGTCGTTGCTCCTCTGGAAGGATCCCTGCACCGCGGCGTAGTTTTTCCGAAGAAGCCCTGCGTTTGCAAGAGCAAATGAGGAATTCGTGGCAGGAAAGAGGAAGGAAAGAAAGTTTCTCTCCCTCTGCCTGCTTTGCTCAGAGGACTGCATGAAGTCAGGGAGTTCTCCCTTTCACTGAGAAACGTGCGGGCTGCTGTTGCCTGGGCGCTCTCTTCTTTGCAAAAGAGTCTGCAGTTCCACGCTTTGAACCGTGGAAAGGCGCCGGGCTCTGCTAAGATTTCCCCCGGCGCTTCGTTTGCCCTGGGCCAAAGCGAGCCTTCACAATAGCTGAACGCTAACAAGGCATACTCGTTCCACTTCCAGAACCGGGCTACGGCGAGGCAGTTCTCCGGGGGAAAAAGGCCCTTCGCGAAGGGCAGATCTGCCGAGCTCATTGCGGGAAAGCAAAAGCAAAGGACGCTTTTCTCCCTCTAACCGCTTTCGTCAGAGGAACGGGGGAAGTCACGGTGTTCTTTCTCTCCCTGAGATACACACAATCTGACGTTGCCTCTGAGCTCCATTGCTGGCAAAGAACTGAAACGGACATACATTCCTGTGGGGAAACACAGGGCTTTGCTAGGATTTCTCTAGGCAGTGTGTTTTCCCTGGGCCTCACTGTAGCAACACTATCTCGCCAGGGCAACACTGCATGGCACTTCCTCTGCCAGGAGAGAGCTGCTGCTTTGTAGTTTGTGCTGGGAAACCTTGCTTTGGCAAGTGCCAATAGACCGCATTCAGGCAGAAAGAAAAGAGAATAGCAAGAGGCCTTTTCTCCCCGGCTGCTCTGCCAAGCCCTTCCAGCTCAAACTATGTCGTTGCTCCTCTGGAAGGATCCCTGCACCGCGGCGTAGTTTTTCCGAAGAAGCCCTGCGTTTGCAAGAGCAAATGAGGAATTCGTGGCAGGAAAGAGGAAGGAAAGAAAGTTTCTCTCCCTCTGACTGCTTTGCTCAGAGGACTGCATGAAGTCAGGGAGTTCTCCCTTTCACTGAGAAACGTGCGGGCTGCTGTTGCCTGGGCGCTCTCTTCTTTGCAAAAGAGTCTGCAGTTCCACGCTTTGAACCGTGGAAAGGCGCCGGGCTCTGCTAAGAATTCCCCCGGCGCTTCGTTTGCCCTGGGCCAAAGCGAGCCTTCACAATAGCTGAACGCTAACACTGCATACTCGTTCCACTTCCAGAACCGGGCTACGGCGAGGCAGTTCTCCGGGGAAAAACGGCCCTTCGCGAAGGGCAGATCTGCCGAGCTCATTGCGGGAAAGCGAAAGCAAAGGACCCTTTTCTCCCTCTAACCGCCTTCGTCAGAGGAACGGGGGAAGTCACAGTGTTCTTTCTCTCCCTGAGATACACACAATCTGACGTTGCCTCTGAGCTCCGTTGCTGGCAAAGAACTGAAACTGACATACATTCCTGTGGGGACACCCAGGGCTTTGCTAGGATTTCTCTAGGCAGTGTGTTTTCCCTGGGCCTCACTGTAGCAACACTATCTCGCCAGGGCAACACTGCATGGCACTTCCTCTGCCAGGAGAGAGCTGCTGCTTTGTAGTTTGTGCTGGGAAACCTTGCTTTGGCAAGTGCCAATAGACCGCATTCAGGCAGAAAGAAAAGAGAATAGCAAGAGGCCTTTTCTCCCCGGCTGCTCTGCCAAGCCCTTCCAGCTCAAACTATGTCGTTGCTCCTCTGGAAGGATCCCTGCACCGCGGCGTAGTTTTTCCGAAGAAGCCCTGCGTTTGCAAGAGCAAATGAGGAATTCGTGGCAGGAAAGAGGAAGGAAAGAAAGTTTCTCTCCCTCTGACTGCTTTGCTCAGAGGACTGCATGAAGTCAGGGAGTTCTCCCTTTCACTGAGAAACGTGCGGGCTGCTGTTGCCTGGGCGCTCTCTTCTTTGCAAAAGAGTCTGCAGTTCCACGTTTTGAACCGTGGAAAGGCGCCGGGCTCTGCTAAGAATTCCCCCGGCGCTTCGTTTGCCCTGGGCCAAAGCGAGCCTTCACAATAGCTGAACGCTAACACTGCATACTCGTTCCACTTCCAGAACCGGGCTACGGCGAGGCAGTTCTCCGGGGGAAAACGGCCCTTCGCGAAGGGCAGATCTGCCGAGCTCATTGCGGGAAAGCGAAAGCAAAGGACCCTTTTCTCCCTCTAACCGCCTTCGTCAGAGGAACGGGGGAAGTCACAGTGTTCTTTCTCTCCCTGAGATACACACAATCTGACGTTGCCTCTGAGCTCCGTTGCTGGCAAAGAACTGAAACGGACATACATTCCTGTGGGGAAACACAGGGTTTCGCTAGGATTTCTCTAGGCAGTGTGTTTTCCCTGGGCTTCACTGTAGCAACACTATCTCGCCAGGGCAACACTGCATGGCACTTCCTCTGCCAGGAGAGAGCTGCTGCTTTGTAGTTTGTGCTGGGAAACCTTGCTTTGGCAAGTGCCAATTGACCGCATTCAGGCAGAAAGAAAAGAGAATAGCAAGAGGCCTTTCCTTCCCGGCTGCTTTCCCAAGCCCTTCCAGCTCAAACTATGTCGTTGCTCCTCTGGAAGGATCCCTGCACTGCGGCGTAGTTTTTCCGAAGAAGCCCTGCGTTTGCAAGAGCAAATGAGGAATTCGTTGCAGGAAAGAGGAAGGAAAGAAAGTTTCTCTCCCTCTGCCTGCTTTGCTCAGAGGACTGGATGAAGTCAGGGAGTTCTCCCTTTCACTGAGAAACGTGCGGGCTGCTGTTGCCTGGGCGCTCTCTTCTTTGCAAAAGAGTCTGCAGTTCCACGCTTTGAACCGTGGAAAGGCGCCGGGCTCTGCTAAGATTTCCCCCGGCGCTTCGTTTGCCCTGGGCCAAAGCGAGCCTTCACAATAGCTGAACGCTAACACTGCATACTCGTTCCACTTCCAGAACCGGGCTACGGCGAGGCAGTTCTCCGGGGGAAAACGGCCCTTCGCGAAGGGCAGATCTGCCGAGCTCATTGCGGGAAAGCGAAAGCAAAGGACGCTTTTCTCCCTCTAACCGCTTTCGTCAGAGGAACGGGGAAAGTCACAGTGTTCTTTCTCTCCCTGAGATACACACAATCTGACGTTGCCTCTGACCTCCATTGCTGGCAAAGAACTGAAACGGACATACATTCCTGTGGGGAAACACAGGGCTTTGCTAGGATTTCTCTAGGCAGTGTGTTTTCCCTGGGCCTCACTGTAGCAACACTATCTCGCCGGGGCAACACTGCATGGCATATCCTCTGCCAGGAGAGAGCTGCTGCTTTGTACTTTGTGCTGGGAAACCTTGCTTTGGCAAGTGCCAATTGACCGCATTCAGGCAGAAAGAAAAGAGAATAGCAAGAGGCCTTTTCTCCCCGGCTGCTCTGCCAAGCCCTTCCAGCTCAAACTATGTCGTTGCTCCTCTGGAAGGATCCCTGCACCGCGGCGTAGTTTTTCCGAAGAAGCCCTGCGTTTGCAAGAGCAAATGAGGAATTCGTGGCAGGAAAGAGGAAGGAAAGAAAGTTTCTCTCCCTCTGCCTGCTTTGCTCAGAGGACTGCATGAAGTCAGGGAGTTCTCCCTTTCACTGAGAAACGTGCGGGCTGCTGTTGCCTGGGCGCTCTCTTCTTTGCAAAAGAGTCTGCAGTTCCACGCTTTGAACCGTGGAAAGGCGCCGGGCTCTGCTAAGATTTCCCCCGGCGCTTCGTTTGCCCTGGGCCAAAGCGAGCCTTCACAATAGCTGAACGCTAACACTGCATACTCGTTCCACTTCCAGAAGCGGGCTACGGCGAGGCAGTTCTCCGGGGGAAAACGGCCCTTCGCGAAGGGCAGATCTGCCGAGCTCATTGCGGGAAAGCGAAAGCAAAGGACGCTTTTCTCCCTCTAACCGCTTTCGTCAGAGGAACGGGGGAAGTCACAGTGTTCTTTCTCTCCCTGAGATACACACAATCTGACGTTGCCTCTGAGCTCCGTTGCTGGCAAAGAACTGAAACGGACATACATTCCTGTGGGGAAACACAGGGTTTCGCTAGGATTTCTCTAGGCAGTGTGTTTTCCCTGGGCTTCACTGTAGCAACACTATCTCGCCAGGGCAACACTGCATGGCACTTCCTCTGCCAGGAGAGAGCTGCTGCTTTGTAGTTTGTGCTGGGAAACCTTGCTTTGGCAAGTGCCAATTGACCGCATTCAGGCAGAAAGAAAAGAGAATAGCAAGAGGCCTTTCCTTCCCGGCTGCTTTCCCAAGCCCTTCCAGCTCAAACTATGTCGTTGCTCCTCTGGAAGGATCCCTGCACTGCGGCGTAGTTTTTCCGAAGAAGCCCTGCGTTTGCAAGAGCAAATGAGGAATTCGTTGCAGGAAAGAGGAAGGAAAGAAAGTTTCTCTCCCACTGCCTGCTTTGCTCAGAGGACTGGATGAAGTCAGGGAGTTCTCCCTTTCACTGAGAAACGTGCGGGCTGCTGTTGCCTGGGCGCTCTCTTCTTTGCAAAAGAGTCTGCAGTTCCACGCTTTGAACCGTGGAAAGGCGCCGGGCTCTGCTAAGATTTCCCCCGGCGCTTCGTTTGCCCTGGGCCAAAGCGAGCCTTCACAATAGCTGAACGCTAACACTGCATACTCGTTCCACTTCCAGAACCGGGCTACGGCGAGGCAGTTCTCCGGGGGAAAACGGCCCTTCGCGAAGGGCAGATCTGCCGAGCTCATTGCGGGAAAGCGAAAGCAAAGGACGCTTTTCTCCCTCTAACCGCTTTCGTCAGAGGAACGGGGAAAGTCACAGTGTTCTTTCTCTCCCTGAGATACACACAATCTGACGTTGCCTCTGAGCTCCGTTGCTGGCAAAGAACTGAAACGGACATACATTCCTGTGCGGAAACACAGGGCTATGCTAGGATTTCTCTAGGCAGTGTGTTTTCCCTGGGCCTCACTGTAGCAACACTATCTCGCCGGGGCAACACTGCATGGCATATCCTCTGCCAGGAGAGAGCTGCTGCTTTGTACTTTGTGCTGGGAAACCTTGCTTTGGCAAGTGCCAATTGACCGCATTCAGGCAGAAAGAAAAGAGAATAGCAAGAGGCCTTTTCTCCCCGGCTGCTCTGCCAAGCCCTTCCAGCTCAAACTATGTCGTTGCTCCTCTGGAAGGATCCCTGCACCGCGGCGTAGTTTTTCCGAAGAAGCCCTGCGTTTGCAAGAGCAAATGAGGAATTCGTGGCAGGAAAGAGGAAGGAAAGAAAGTTTCTCTCCCTCTGCCTGCTTTGCTCAGAGGACTGCATGAAGTCAGGGAGTTCTCCCTTTCACTGAGAAACGTGCGGGCTGCTGTTGCCTGGGCGCTCTCTTCTTTGCAAAAGAGTCTGCAGTTCCACGCTTTGAACCGTGGAAAGGCGCCGGGCTCTGCTAAGATTTCCCCCGGCGCTTCGTTTGCCCTGGGCCAAAGCGAGCCTTCACAATAGCTGAACGCTAACACTGCATACTCGTTCCACTTCCAGAACCGGGCTACGGCGAGGCAGTTCTCCGGGGGAAAACGGCCCTTCGCGAAGGGCAGATCTGCCGAGCTCATTGCGGGAAAGCGAAAGCAAAGGACGCTTTTCTCCCTCTAACCGCTTTCGTCAGAGGAACGGGGAAAGTCACAGTGTTCTTTCTCTCCCTGAGATACACACAATCTGACGTTGCCTCTGAGCTCCATTGCTGGCAAAGAACTGAAACTGACATACATTCCTGTGGGGACACCCAGGGCTTTGCTAGGATTTCTCTAGGCAGTGTGTTTTCCCTGGGCCTCACTGTAGCAACACTATCTCGCCAGGGCAACACTGCATGGCACTTCCTCTGCCAGGAGAGAGCTGCTGCTTTGTAGTTTGTGCTGGGAAACCTTGCTTTGGCAAGTGCCAATAGACCGCATTCAGGCAGAAAGAAAAGAGAATAGCAAGAGGCCTTTTCTCCCCGGCTGCTCTGCCAAGCCCTTCCAGCTCAAACTATGTCGTTGCTCCTCTGGAAGGATCCCTGCACCGCGGCGTAGTTTTTCCGAAGAAGCCCTGCGTTTGCAAGAGCAAATGAGGAATTCGTGGCAGGAAAGAGGAAGGAAAGAAAGTTTCTCTCCCTCTGACTGCTTTGCTCAGAGGACTGCATGAAGTCAGGGAGTTCTCCCTTTCACTGAGAAACGTGCGGGCTGCTGTTGCCTGGGCGCTCTCTTCTTTGCAAAAGAGTCTGCAGTTCCACGTTTTGAACCGTGGAAAGGCGCCGGGCTCTGCTAAGAATTCCCCCGGCGCTTCGTTTGCCCTGGGCCAAAGCGAGCCTTCACAATAGCTGAACGCTAACACTGCATACTCGTTCCACTTCCAGAACCGGGCTACGGCGAGGCAGTTCTCCGGGGGAAAACGGCCCTTCGCGAAGGGCAGATCTGCCGAGCTCATTGCGGGAAAGCGAAAGCAAAGGACCCTTTTCTCCCTCTAACCGCCTTCGTCAGAGGAACGGGGGAAGTCACAGTGTTCTTTCTCTCCCTGAGATACACACAATCTGACGTTGCCTCTGAGCTCCGTTGCTGGCAAAGAACTGAAACGGACATACATTCCTGTGGGGAAACACAGGGTTTCGCTAGGATTTCTCTAGGCAGTGTGTTTTCCCTGGGCTTCACTGTAGCAACACTATCTCGCCAGGGCAACACTGCATGGCACTTCCTCTGCCAGGAGAGAGCTGCTGCTTTGTAGTTTGTGCTGGGAAACCTTGCTTTGGCAAGTGCCAATTGACCGCATTCAGGCAGAAAGAAAAGAGAATAGCAAGAGGCCTTTCCTTCCCGGCTGCTTTCCCAAGCCCTTCCAGCTCAAACTATGTCGTTGCTCCTCTGGAAGGATCCCTGCACTGCGGCGTAGTTTTTCCGAAGAAGCCCTGCGTTTGCAAGAGCAAATGAGGAATTCGTTGCAGGAAAGAGGAAGGAAAGAAAGTTTCTCTCCCTCTGCCTGCTTTGCTCAGAGGACTGGATGAAGTCAGGGAGTTCTCCCTTTCACTGAGAAACGTGCGGGCTGCTGTTGCCTGGGCGCTCTCTTCTTTGCAAAAGAGTCTGCAGTTCCACGCTTTGAACCGTGGAAAGGCGCCGGGCTCTGCTAAGATTTCCCCCGGCGCTTCGTTTGCCCTGGGCCAAAGCGAGCCTTCACAATAGCTGAACGCTAACACTGCATACTCGTTCCACTTCCAGAACCGGGCTACGGCGAGGCAGTTCTCCGGGGGAAAACGGCCCTTCGCGAAGGGCAGATCTGCCGAGCTCATTGCGGGAAAGCGAAAGCAAAGGACGCTTTTCTCCCTCTAACCGCTTTCGTCAGAGGAACGGGGAAAGTCACAGTGTTCTTTCTCTCCCTGAGATACACACAATCTGACGTTGCCTCTGACCTCCATTGCTGGCAAAGAACTGAAACGGACATACATTCCTGTGGGGAAACACAGGGCTTTGCTAGGATTTCTCTAGGCAGTGTGTTTTCCCTGGGCCTCACTGTAGCAACACTATCTCGCCGGGGCAACACTGCATGGCATATCCTCTGCCAGGAGAGAGCTGCTGCTTTGTACTTTGTGCTGGGAAACCTTGCTTTGGCAAGTGCCAATTGACCGCATTCAGGCAGAAAGAAAAGAGAATAGCAAGAGGCCTTTTCTCCCCGGCTGCTCTGCCAAGCCCTTCCAGCTCAAACTATGTCGTTGCTCCTCTGGAAGGATCCCTGCACCGCGGCGTAGTTTTTCCGAAGAAGCCCTGCGTTTGCAAGAGCAAATGAGGAATTCGTGGCAGGAAAGAGGAAGGAAAGAAAGTTTCTCTCCCTCTGCCTGCTTTGCTCAGAGGACTGCATGAAGTCAGGGAGTTCTCCCTTTCACTGAGAAACGTGCGGGCTGCTGTTGCCTGGGCGCTCTCTTCTTTGCAAAAGAGTCTGCAGTTCCACGCTTTGAACCGTGGAAAGGCGCCGGGCTCTGCTAAGATTTCCCCCGGCGCTTCGTTTGCCCTGGGCCAAAGCGAGCCTTCACAATAGCTGAACGCTAACACTGCATACTCGTTCCACTTCCAGAACCGGGCTACGGCGAGGCAGTTCTCCGGGGGAAAACGGCCCTTCGCGAAGGGCAGATCTGCCGAGCTCATTGCGGGAAAGCGAAAGCAAAGGACGCTTTTCTCCCTCTAACCGCTTTCGTCAGAGGAACGGGGGAAGTCACAGTGTTCTTTCTCTCCCTGAGATACACACAATCTGACGTTGCCTCTGAGCTCCGTTGCTGGCAAAGAACTGAAACGGACATACATTCCTGTGGGGAAACACAGGGTTTCGCTAGGATTTCTCTAGGCAGTGTGTTTTCCCTGGGCTTCACTGTAGCAACACTATCTCGCCAGGGCAACACTGCATGGCACTTCCTCTGCCAGGAGAGAGCTGCTGCTTTGTAGTTTGTGCTGGGAAACCTTGCTTTGGCAAGTGCCAATTGACCGCATTCAGGCAGAAAGAAAAGAGAATAGCAAGAGGCCTTTCCTTCCCGGCTGCTTTCCCAAGCCCTTCCAGCTCAAACTATGTCGTTGCTCCTCTGGAAGGATCCCTGCACTGCGGCGTAGTTTTTCCGAAGAAGCCCTGCGTTTGCAAGAGCAAATGAGGAATTCGTTGCAGGAAAGAGGAAGGAAAGAAAGTTTCTCTCCCACTGCCTGCTTTGCTCAGAGGACTGGATGAAGTCAGGGAGTTCTCCCTTTCACTGAGAAACGTGCGGGCTGCTGTTGCCTGGGCGCTCTCTTCTTTGCAAAAGAGTCTGCAGTTCCACGCTTTGAACCGTGGAAAGGCGCCGGGCTCTGCTAAGATTTCCCCCGGCGCTTCGTTTGCCCTGGGCCAAAGCGAGCCTTCACAATAGCTGAACGCTAACACTGCATACTCGTTCCACTTCCAGAACCGGGCTACGGCGAGGCAGTTCTCCGGGGGAAAACGGCCCTTCGCGAAGGGCAGATCTGCCGAGCTCATTGCGGGAAAGCGAAAGCAAAGGACGCTTTTCTCCCTCTAACCGCTTTCGTCAGAGGAACGGGGAAAGTCACAGTGTTCTTTCTCTCCCTGAGATACACACAATCTGACGTTGCCTCTGAGCTCCGTTGCTGGCAAAGAACTGAAACGGACATACATTCCTGTGGGGAAACACAGGGCTTTGCTAGGATTTCTCTAGGCAGTGTGTTTTCCCTGGGCCTCACTGTAGCAACACTATCTCGCCGGGGCAACACTGCATGGCATATCCTCTGCCAGGAGAGAGCTGCTGCTTTGTACTTTGTGCTGGGAAACCTTGCTTTGGCAAGTGCCAATTGACCGCATTCAGGCAGAAAGAAAAGAGAATAGCAAGAGGCCTTTTCTCCCCGGCTGCTCTGCCAAGCCCTTCCAGCTCAAACTATGTCGTTGCTCCTCTGGAAGGATCCCTGCACCGCGGCGTAGTTTTTCCGAAGAAGCCCTGCGTTTGCAAGAGCAAATGAGGAATTCGTGGCAGGAAAGAGGAAGGAAAGAAAGTTTCTCTCCCTCTGCCTGCTTTGCTCAGAGGACTGCATGAAGTCAGGGAGTTCTCCCTTTCACTGAGAAACGTGCGGGCTGCTGTTGCCTGGGCGCTCTCTTCTTTGCAAAAGAGTCTGCAGTTCCACGCTTTGAACCGTGGAAAGGCGCCGGGCTCTGCTAAGATTTCCCCCGGCGCTTCGTTTGCCCTGGGCCAAAGCGAGCCTTCACAATAGCTGAACGCTAACACTGCATACTCGTTCCACTTCCAGAACCGGGCTACGGCGAGGCAGTTCTCCGGGGGAAAACGGCCCTTCGCGAAGGGCAGATCTGCCGAGCTCATTGCGGGAAAGCGAAAGCAAAGGACGCTTTTCTCCCTCTAACCGCTTTCGTCAGAGGAACGGGGGAAGTCACAGTGTTCTTTCTCTCACTGAGATACACACAATCTGACGTTGCCTCTGAGCTCCGTTGCTGGCAAAGAACTGAAACTGACATACATTCCTGTGGGGACACCCAGGGCTTTGCTAGGATTTCTCTAGGCAGTGTGTTTTCCCTGGGCCTCACTGTAGCAACACTATCTCGCCAGGGCAACACTGCATGGCATATCCTCTGCCAGGAGAGAGCTGCTGCTTTGTACTTTGTGCTGGGAAACCTTGCTTTGGCAAGTGCCAATTGACCGCATTCAGGCAGAAAGAAAAGAGAATAGCAAGAGGCCTTTTCTCCCCGGCTGCTCTGCCAAGCCCTTCCAGCTCAAACTATGTCGTTGCTCCTCTGGAAGGATCCCTGCACCGCGGCGTAGTTTTTCCGAAGAAGCCCTGCGTTTGCAAGAGCAAATGAGGAATTCGTGGCAGGAAAGAGGAAGGAAAGAAAGTTTCTCTCCCTCTGCCTGCTTTGCTCAGAGGACTGCATGAAGTCAGGGACTTCTCCCTTTCACTGAGAAACGTGCGGGCTGCTGTTGCCTGGGCGCTCTCTTCTTTGCAAAAGAGTCTGCAGTTCCACGCTTTGAACCGTGGAAAGGCGCCGGGCTCTGCTAAGATTTCCCCCGGCGCTTCGTTTGCCCTGGGCCAAAGCGAGCCTTCACAATAGCTGAACGCTAACACTGCATACTCGTTCCACTTCCAGAACCGGGCTACGGCGAGGCAGTTCTCCGGGGGAAAACGGCCCTTCGCGAAGGGCAGATCTGCCGAGCTCATTGCGGGAAAGCGAAAGCAAAGGACGCTTTTCTCCCTCTAACCGCTTTCGTCAGAGGAACGGGGGAAGTCACAGTGTTCTTTCTCTCACTGAGATACACACAATCTGACGTTGCCTCTGAGCTCCGTTGCTGGCAAAGAACTGAAACGGACATACATTCCTGTGGGGAAACACAGGGCTTTGCTAGGATTTCTCTAGGCAGTGTGTTTTCCCTGGGCCTCACTGTAGCAACACTATCTCGCCAGGGCAACACTGCATGGGATTTCCTCTGCCAGGAGAGAGCTGCTGCTTTGTAGTTTGTGCTGGGAAACTTTGCTTTGGCAAGTGCCAATTGACCGCATTCAGGCAGAAAGAAAAGAGAATAGCAAGAGGCCTTTTCTCCCCGGCTGCTTTCCCAAGCCCTTCCAGCTCAAACTATGTCGTTGCTCCTCTGGAAGGATCCCTGCACTGCGGCGTAGTTTTTCCGAAGAAGCCCTGCGTTTGCAAGAGCAAATGAGGAATTCGTGGCAGGAAAGAGGAAGGAAAGAAAGTTTCTCTCCCTCTGCCTGCTTTGCTCAGAGGACTGGATGAAGTCAGGGAGTTCTCCCTTTCACTGAGAAACGTGCGGGCTGCTGTTGCCTGGGCGCTCTCTTCTTTGCAAAAGAGTCTGCAGTTCCACGCTTTGAACCGTGGAACGGCGCCGGGCTCTGCTAAGATTTCCCCCGGCGCTTCGTTTGCCCTGGGCCAAAGCGAGCCTTCACAATAGCTGAACGCTAACACTGCATACTCGTTCCACTTCCAGAACCGGGCTACGGCGAGGCAGTTCTCCGGGGGAAAACGGCCCTTCGCGAAGGGCAGATCTGCCGAGCTCATTGCGGGAAAGCGAAAGCAAAGGACGCTTTTCTCCCTCTAACCGCTTTCGTCAGAGGAACGGGGGAAGTCACAGTGTTCTTTCTCTCACTGAGATACACACAATCTGACGTTGCCTCTGAGCTCCGTTGCTGGCAAAGAACTGAAACTGACATACATTCCTGTGGGGACACCCAGGGCTTTGCTAGGATTTCTCTAGGCAGTGTGTTTTCCCTGGGCCTCACTGTAGCAACACTATCTCGCCAGGGCAACACTGCATGGCATATCCTCTGCCAGGATAGAGCTGCTGCTTTGTAGTTTGTGCTGGGAAACCTTGCTTTGGCAAGTGCCAATTGACCGCATTCAGGCAGAAAGAAAAGAGAATAGCAAGAGGCCTTTTCTCCCCGGCTGCTCTGCCAAGCCCTTCCAGCTCAAACTATGAAGTTGCTCCTCTGGAAGGATCCCTGCACCGCGGCATAGTTTTTCCGAAGAAGCCCTGCGTTTGCAAGAGCAAATGAGGAATTCGTGGCAGGAAAGAGGAAGGAAAGAAGTTTCTCTCCCTCTGCCTGCTTTGCTCAGAGGACTGGATGAAGTCAGGGACTTCTCCCTTTCACTGAGAAACGTACGGGCTGCTGTTGCCTGGGCGCTCTCTTCTTTGCAAAAGAGTCTGCAGTTCCACGCTTTGAACCGTGGAAAGGCGCCGGGCTCTGCTAAGATTTCCCCCGGCGCTTCGTTTGCCCTGGGCCAAAGCGAGCCTTCACAATAGCTGAACGCTAACACTGCATACTCGTTCCACTTCCAGAACCGGGCTACGGCGAGGCAGTTCTCCGGGGGAAAACGGCCCTTCGCGAAGGGCAGATCTGCCGAGCTCATTGCGGGAAAGCGAAAGCAAAGGACGCTTTTCTCCCTCTAACCGCTTTCGTCAGAGGAACGGGGAAAGTCACAGTGTTCTTTCTCTCCCTGAGATACACACAATCTGACGTTGCCTCTGAGCTCCGTTGCTGGCAAAGAACTGAAACTGACATACATTCCTGTGGGGACACCCAGGGCTTTGCTAGGATTTCTCTAGGCAGTGTGTTTTCCCTGGGCCTCACTGTAGCAACACTATCTCGCCAGGGCAACACTGCATGGCACTTCCTCTGCCAGGAGAGAGCTGCTGCTTTGTAGTTTGTGCTGGGAAACCTTGCTTTGGCAAGTGCCAATAGACCGCATTCAGGCAGAAAGAAAAGAGAATAGCAAGAGGCCTTTTCTCCCCGGCTGCTCTGCCAAGCCCTTCCAGCTCAAACTATGTCGTTGCTCCTCTGGAAGGATCCCTGCACCGCGGCGTAGTTTTTCCGAAGAAGCCCTGCGTTTGCAAGAGCAAATGAGGAATTCGTGGCAGGAAAGAGGAAGGAAAGAAAGTTTCTCTCCCTCTGACTGCTTTGCTCAGAGGACTGCATGAAGTCAGGGAGTTCTCCCTTTCACTGAGAAACGTGCGGGCTGCTGTTGCCTGGGCGCTCTCTTCTTTGCAAAAGAGTCTGCAGTTCCACGTTTTGAACCGTGGAAAGGCGCCGGGCTCTGCTAAGAATTCCCCCGGCGCTTCGTTTGCCCTGGGCCAAAGCGAGCCTTCACAATAGCTGAACGCTAACACTGCATACTCGTTCCACTTCCAGAACCGGGCTACGGCGAGGCAGTTCTCCGGGGGAAAACGGCCCTTCGCGAAGGGCAGATCTGCCGAGCTCATTGCGGGAAAGCGAAAGCAAAGGACCCTTTTCTCCCTCTAACCGCCTTCGTCAGAGGAACGGGGGAAGTCACAGTGTTCTTTCTCTCCCTGAGATACACACAATCTGACGTTGCCTCTGAGCTCCGTTGCTGGCAAAGAACTGAAACGGACATACATTCCTGTGGGGAAACACAGGGTTTCGCTAGGATTTCTCTAGGCAGTGTGTTTTCCCTGGGCTTCACTGTAGCAACACTATCTCGCCAGGGCAACACTGCATGGCACTTCCTCTGCCAGGAGAGAGCTGCTGCTTTGTAGTTTGTGCTGGGAAACCTTGCTTTGGCAAGTGCCAATTGACCGCATTCAGGCAGAAAGAAAAGAGAATAGCAAGAGGCCTTTCCTTCCCGGCTGCTTTCCCAAGCCCTTCCAGCTCAAACTATGTCGTTGCTCCTCTGGAAGGATCCCTGCACTGCGGCGTAGTTTTTCCGAAGAAGCCCTGCGTTTGCAAGAGCAAATGAGGAATTCGTTGCAGGAAAGAGGAAGGAAAGAAAGTTTCTCTCCCTCTGCCTGCTTTGCTCAGAGGACTGGATGAAGTCAGGGAGTTCTCCCTTTCACTGAGAAACGTGCGGGCTGCTGTTGCCTGGGCGCTCTCTTCTTTGCAAAAGAGTCTGCAGTTCCACGCTTTGAACCGTGGAAAGGCGCCGGGCTCTGCTAAGATTTCCCCCGGCGCTTCGTTTGCCCTGGGCCAAAGCGAGCCTTCACAATAGCTGAACGCTAACACTGCATACTCGTTCCACTTCCAGAACCGGGCTACGGCGAGGCAGTTCTCCGGGGGAAAACGGCCCTTCGCGAAGGGCAGATCTGCCGAGCTCATTGCGGGAAAGCGAAAGCAAAGGACGCTTTTCTCCCTCTAACCGCTTTCGTCAGAGGAACGGGGAAAGTCACAGTGTTCTTTCTCTCCCTGAGATACACACAATCTGACGTTGCCTCTGACCTCCATTGCTGGCAAAGAACTGAAACGGACATACATTCCTGTGGGGAAACACAGGGCTTTGCTAGGATTTCTCTAGGCAGTGTGTTTTCCCTGGGCCTCACTGTAGCAACACTATCTCGCCGGGGCAACACTGCATGGCATATCCTCTGCCAGGAGAGAGCTGCTGTTTTGTACTTTGTGCTGGGAAACCTTGCTTTGGCAAGTGCCAATTGACCGCATTCAGGCAGAAAGAAAAGAGAATAGCAAGAGGCCTTTTCTCCCCGGCTGCTCTGCCAAGCCCTTCCAGCTCAAACTATGTCGTTGCTCCTCTGGAAGGATCCCTGCACCGCGGCGTAGTTTTTCCGAAGAAGCCCTGCGTTTGCAAGAGCAAATGAGGAATTCGTGGCAGGAAAGAGGAAGGAAAGAAAGTTTCTCTCCCTCTGCCTGCTTTGCTCAGAGGACTGCATGAAGTCAGGGAGTTCTCCCTTTCACTGAGAAACGTGCGGGCTGCTGTTGCCTGGGCGCTCTCTTCTTTGCAAAAGAGTCTGCAGTTCCACGCTTTGAACCGTGGAAAGGCGCCGGGCTCTGCTAAGATTTCCCCCGGCGCTTCGTTTGCCCTGGGCCAAAGCGAGCCTTCACAATAGCTGAACGCTAACACTGCATACTCGTTCCACTTCCAGAACCGGGCTACGGCGAGGCAGTTCTCCGGGGGAAAACGGCCCTTCGCGAAGGGCAGATCTGCCGAGCTCATTGCGGGAAAGCGAAAGCAAAGGACGCTTTTCTCCCTCTAACCGCTTTCGTCAGAGGAACGGGGGAAGTCACAGTGTTCTTTCTCTCCCTGAGATACACACAATCTGACGTTGCCTCTGAGCTCCGTTGCTGGCAAAGAACTGAAAGTGACATACATTCCTGTGGGGAAACACAGGGCTTTGCTAGGATTTCTCTAGGCAGTGTGTTTTCCCTGGGCCTCACTGTAGCAACTCTATCTCGCAAGGGCAGAACTGCATGGGATTTCCTCTGCCAGGAGAGAGCTGCTGCTTTGTAGTTTGTGCTGGGAAACCTTGCCTTGGCAAGTGCGAATTGACCGCATTCAGGCAGAAAGAAAAGAGAATAGCAAGAGGCCTTTTCTCCCCGGCTGCTCTGCCAAGCCCTTCCAGCTCAAACTATGTCGTTGCTCCTCTGGAAGGATCCCTGCACCGCGGCGTAGTTTTTCCGAAGAAGCCCTGCGTTTGCAAGAGCAAATGAGGAATTCGTGGCAGGAAAGAGGAAGGAAAGAAAGTTTCTCTCCCTCTGCCTGCTTTGCTCAGAGGACTGCATGAAGTCAGGGACTTCTCCCTTTCACTGAGAAACGTGCGGGCTGCTGTTGCCTGGGCGCTCTCTTCTTTGCAAAAGAGTCTGCAGTTCCACGCTTTGAACCGTGGAAAGGCGCCGGGCTCTGCTAAGATTTCCCCCAGCGCTTCGTTTGCCCTGGG
Organism: Elephas maximus indicus; assembly: GCF_024166365.1. NCBI lineage: Eukaryota > Metazoa > Chordata > Mammalia > Proboscidea > Elephantidae > Elephas > Elephas maximus. The sequence goes on from NC_064822.1 coordinate 1,503,027, forward strand.
CCAAAGCGAGCCTTCACAATAGCTGAACGCTAACACTGCATACTCGTTCCACTTCCAGAAGCGGGCTACGGCGAGGCAGTTCTCCGGGGGAAAACGGCCCTTCGCGAAGGGCAGATCTGCCGAGCTCATTGCGGGAAAGCGAAAGCAAAGGACGCTTTTCTCCTCTAACCGCTGTCGTCAGAGGAACGGGGAAAGTCACAGTGTTCTTTCTCTCCCTGAGATACACACAATCTGACGTTGCCTCTGAGCTCCGTTGCTGGCAAAGAACTGAAACTGACATACATTCCTGTGGGGACACCCAGGGCTTTGCTAGGATTTCTCTAGGCAGTGTGTTTTCCCTGGGCCTCACTGTAGCAACACTATCTCGCCGGGGCAACACTGCATGGCATATCCTCTGCCAGGAGAGAGCTGCTGCTTTGTAGTTTGTGCTGGGAAACCTTGCTTTGGCAAGTGCCAATAGACCGCATTCAGGCAGAAAGAAAAGAGAATAGCAAGAGGCCTTTTCTCCCCGGCTGCTCTGCCAAGCCCTTCCAGCTCAAACTATGTCGTTGCTCCTCTGGAAGGATCCCTGCACCGCGGCGTAGTTTTTCCGAAGAAGCCCTGCGTTTGCAAGAGCAAATGAGGAATTCGTGGCAGGAAAGAGGAAGGAAAGAAAGTTTCTCTCCCTCTGACTGCTTTGCTCAGAGGACTGCATGAAGTCAGGGAGTTCTCCCTTTCACTGAGAAACGTGCGGGCTGCTGTTGCCTGGGCGCTCTCTTCTTTGCAAAAGAGTCTGCAGTTCCACGTTTTGAACCGTGGAAAGGCGCCGGGCTCTGCTAAGAATTCCCCCGGCGCTTCGTTTGCCCTGGGCCAAAGCGAGCCTTCACAATAGCTGAACGCTAACACTGCATACTCGTTCCACTTCCAGAACCGGGCTACGGCGAGGCAGTTCTCCGGGGGAAAACGGCCCTTCGCGAAGGGCAGATCTGCCGAGCTCATTGCGGGAAAGCGAAAGCAAAGGACCCTTTTCTCCCTCTAACCGCCTTCGTCAGAGGAACGGGGGAAGTCACAGTGTTCTTTCTCTCCCTGAGATACACACAATCTGACGTTGCCTCTGAGCTCCGTTGCTGGCAAAGAACTGAAACGGACATACATTCCTGTGGGGAAACACAGGGTTTCGCTAGGATTTCTCTAGGCAGTGTGTTTTCCCTGGGCTTCACTGTAGCAACACTATCTCGCCAGGGCAACACTGCATGGCACTTCCTCTGCCAGGAGAGAGCTGCTGCTTTGTAGTTTGTGCTGGGAAACCTTGCTTTGGCAAGTGCCAATTGACCGCATTCAGGCAGAAAGAAAAGAGAATAGCAAGAGGCCTTTCCTTCCCGGCTGCTTTCCCAAGCCCTTCCAGCTCAAACTATGTCGTTGCTCCTCTGGAAGGATCCCTGCACTGCGGCGTAGTTTTTCCGAAGAAGCCCTGCGTTTGCAAGAGCAAATGAGGAATTCGTTGCAGGAAAGAGGAAGGAAAGAAAGTTTCTCTCCCTCTGCCTGCTTTGCTCAGAGGACTGGATGAAGTCAGGGAGTTCTCCCTTTCACTGAGAAACGTGCGGGCTGCTGTTGCCTGGGCGCTCTCTTCTTTGCAAAAGAGTCTGCAGTTCCACGCTTTGAACCGTGGAAAGGCGCCGGGCTCTGCTAAGATTTCCCCCGGCGCTTCGTTTGCCCTGGGCCAAAGCGAGCCTTCACAATAGCTGAACGCTAACACTGCATACTCGTTCCACTTCCAGAACCGGGCTACGGCGAGGCAGTTCTCCGGGGGAAAACGGCCCTTCGCGAAGGGCAGATCTGCCGAGCTCATTGCGGGAAAGCGAAAGCAAAGGACGCTTTTCTCCCTCTAACCGCTTTCGTCAGAGGAACGGGGAAAGTCACAGTGTTCTTTCTCTCCCTGAGATACACACAATCTGACGTTGCCTCTGACCTCCATTGCTGGCAAAGAACTGAAACGGACATACATTCCTGTGGGGAAACACAGGGCTTTGCTAGGATTTCTCTAGGCAGTGTGTTTTCCCTGGGCCTCACTGTAGCAACACTATCTCGCCGGGGCAACACTGCATGGCATATCCTCTGCCAGGAGAGAGCTGCTGCTTTGTACTTTGTGCTGGGAAACCTTGCTTTGGCAAGTGCCAATTGACCGCATTCAGGCAGAAAGAAAAGAGAATAGCAAGAGGCCTTTTCTCCCCGGCTGCTCTGCCAAGCCCTTCCAGCTCAAACTATGTCGTTGCTCCTCTGGAAGGATCCCTGCACCGCGGCGTAGTTTTTCCGAAGAAGCCCTGCGTTTGCAAGAGCAAATGAGGAATTCGTGGCAGGAAAGAGGAAGGAAAGAAAGTTTCTCTCCCTCTGCCTGCTTTGCTCAGAGGACTGCATGAAGTCAGGGAGTTCTCCCTTTCACTGAGAAACGTGCGGGCTGCTGTTGCCTGGGCGCTCTCTTCTTTGCAAAAGAGTCTGCAGTTCCACGCTTTGAACCGTGGAAAGGCGCCGGGCTCTGCTAAGATTTCCCCCGGCGCTTCGTTTGCCCTGGGCCAAAGCGAGCCTTCACAATAGCTGAACGCTAACACTGCATACTCGTTCCACTTCCAGAACCGGGCTACGGCGAGGCAGTTCTCCGGGGGAAAACGGCCCTTCGCGAAGGGCAGATCTGCCGAGCTCATTGCGGGAAAGCGAAAGCAAAGGACGCTTTTCTCCCTCTAACCGCTTTCGTCAGAGGAACGGGGGAAGTCACAGTGTTCTTTCTCTCCCTGAGATACACACAATCTGACGTTGCCTCTGAGCTCCGTTGCTGGCAAAGAACTGAAAGTGACATACATTCCTGTGGGGAAACACAGGGCTTTGCTAGGATTTCTCTAGGCAGTGTGTTTTCCCTGGGCCTCACTGTAGCAACTCTATCTCGCAAGGGCAGAACTGCATGGGATTTCCTCTGCCAGGAGAGAGCTGCTGCTTTGTAGTTTGTGCTGGGAAACCTTGCCTTGGCAAGTGCGAATTGACCGCATTCAGGCAGAAAGAAAAGAGAATAGCAAGAGGCCTTTTCTCCCCGGCTGCTCTGCCAAGCCCTTCCAGCTCAAACTATGTCGTTGCTCCTCTGGAAGGATCCCTGCACCGCGGCGTAGTTTTTCCGAAGAAGCCCTGCGTTTGCAAGAGCAAATGAGGAATTCGTGGCAGGAAAGAGGAAGGAAAGAAAGTTTCTCTCCCTCTGCCTGCTTTGCTCACAGGACTGCATGAAGTCAGGGACTTCTCCCTTTCACTGAGAAACGTGCGGGCTGCTGTTGCCTGGGCGCTCTCTTCTTTGCAAAAGAGTCTGCAGTTCCACGCTTTGAACCGTGGAAAGGCGCCGGGCTCTGCTAAGATTTCCCCCAGCGCTTCGTTTGCCCTGGGCCAAAGCGAGCCTTCACAATAGCTGAACGCTAACACTGCATACTCGTTCCACTTCCAGAAGCGGGCTACGGCGAGGCAGTTCTCCGGGGGAAAACGGCCCTTCGCGAAGCGCAGATCTGCCGAGCTCATTGCGGGAAAGCGAAAGCAAAGGACGCTTTTCTCCTCTAACCGCTTTCGTCAGAGGAACGGGGAAAGTCACAGTGTTCTTTCTCTCCCTGAGATACACACAATCTGACGTTGCCTCTGAGCTCCGTTGCTGGCAAAGAACTGAAACTGACATACATTCCTGTGGGGACACCCAGGGCTTTGCTAGGATTTCTCTAGGCAGTGTGTTTTCCCTGGGCCTCACTGTAGCAACACTATCTCGCCGGGGCAACACTGCATGGCATATCCTCTGCCAGGAGAGAGCTGCTGCTTTGTACTTTGTGCTGGGAAATCTTGCTTTGGCAAGTGCCAATTGACCGCATTCAGGCAGAAAGAAAAGAGAATAGCATGAGGCCTTTTCTCCCCGGCTGCTCTGCCAAGCCCTTCCAGCTCAAACTATGTCGTTGCTCCTCTGGAAGGATCCCTGCACCGCGGCGTAGTTTTTCCGAAGAAGCCCTGCGTTTGCAAGAGCAAATGAGGAATTCGTGGCAGGAAAGAGGAAGGAAAGAAAGTTTCTCTCCCTCTGACTGCTTTGCTCAGAGGACTGCATGAAGTCAGGGAGTTCTTCCTTTCACTGAGAAACGTGCGGGCTGCTGTTGCCTGGGCGCTCTCTTCTTTGCAAAAGAGTCTGCAGTTCCACGCTTTGAACCGTGGAAAGGCGCCGGGCTCTGCTAAGAATTCCCCCGGCGCTTCGTTTGCCCTGGGCCAAAGCGAGCCTTCACAATAGCTGAACGCTAACACTGCATACTCGTTCCACTTCCAGAACCGGGCTACGGCGAGGCAGTTCTCCGGGGGAAAATGGCCCTTCGCGAAGGGCAGATCTGCCGAGCTCATTGCGGGAAAGCGAAAGCAAAGGACCCTTTTCTCCCTCTAACCGCCTTCGTCAGAGGAACGGGGGAAGTCACAGTGTTCTTTCTCTCCCTGAGATACACACAATCTGACGTTGCCTCTGAGCTCCGTTGCTGGCAAAGAACTGAAACGGACATACATTCCTGTGGGGAAACACAGGGTTTCGCTAGGATTTCTCTAGGCAGTGTGTTTTCCCTGGGCTTCACTGTAGCAACACTATCTCGCCAGGGCAACACTGCATGGCACTTCCTCTGCCAGGAGAGAGCTGCTGCTTTGTAGTTTGTGCTGGGAAACCTTGCTTTGGCAAGTGCCAATTGACCGCATTCAGGCAGAAAGAAAAGAGAATAGCAAGAGGCCTTTCCTTCCCGGCTGCTTTCCCAAGCCCTTCCAGCTCAAACTATGTCGTTGCTCCTCTGGAAGGATCCCTGCACTGCGGCGTAGTTTTTCCGAAGAAGCCCTGCGTTTGCAAGAGCAAATGAGGAATTCGTTGCAGGAAAGAGGAAGGAAAGAAAGTTTCTCTCCCTCTGCCTGCTTTGCTCAGAGGACTGGATGAAGTCAGGGAGTTCTCCCTTTCACTGAGAAACGTGCGGGCTGCTGTTGCCTGGGCGCTCTCTTCTTTGCAAAAGAGTCTGCAGTTCCACGCTTTGAACCGTGGAAAGGCGCCGGGCTCTGCTAAGATTTCCCCCGGCGCTTCGTTTGCCCTGGGCCAAAGCGAGCCTTCACAATAGCTGAACGCTAACACTGCATACTCGTTCCACTTCCAGAACCGGGCTACGGCGAGGCAGTTCTCCGGGGGAAAACGGCCCTTCGCGAAGGGCAGATCTGCCGAGCTCATTGCGGGAAAGCGAAAGCAAAGGACGCTTTTCTCCCTCTAACCGCTTTCGTCAGAGGAACGGGGAAAGTCACAGTGTTCTTTCTCTCCCTGAGATACACACAATCTGACGTTGCCTCTGACCTCCATTGCTGGCAAAGAACTGAAACGGACATACATTCCTGTGGGGAAACACAGGGCTTTGCTAGGATTTCTCTAGGCAGAGTGTTTTCCCTGGGCCTCACTGTAGCAACACTATCTCGCCGGGGCAACACTGCATGGCATATCCTCTGCCAGGAGAGAGCTGCTGCTTTGTACTTTGTGCTGGGAAACCTTGCTTTGGCAAGTGCCAATTGACCGCATTCAGGCAGAAAGAAAAGAGAATAGCAAGAGGCCTTTTCTCCCCGGCTGCTCTGCCAAGCCCTTCCAGCTCAAACTATGTCGTTGCTCCTCTGGAAGGATCCCTGCACCGCGGCGTAGTTTTTCCGAAGAAGCCCTGCGTTTGCAAGAGCAAATGAGGAATTCGTGGCAGGAAAGAGGAAGGAAAGAAAGTTTCTCTCCCTCTGCCTGCTTTGCTCAGAGGACTGCATGAAGTCAGGGAGTTCTCCCTTTCACTGAGAAACGTGCGGGCTGCTGTTGCCTGGGCGCTCTCTTCTTTGCAAAAGAGTCTGCAGTTCCACGCTTTGAACCGTGGAAAGGCGCCGGGCTCTGCTAAGATTTCCCCCGGCGCTTCGTTTGCCCTGGGCCAAAGCGAGCCTTCACAATAGCTGAACGCTAACACTGCATACTCGTTCCACTTCCAGAACCGGGCTACGGCGAGGCAGTTCTCCGGGGGAAAACGGCCCTTCGCGAAGGGCAGATCTGCCGAGCTCATTGCGGGAAAGCGAAAGCAAAGGACGCTTTTCTCCCTCTAACCGCTTTCGTCAGAGGAACGGGGGAAGTCACAGTGTTCTTTCTCTCCCTGAGATACACACAATCTGACGTTGCCTCTGAGCTCCGTTGCTGGCAAAGAACTGAAAGTGACATACATTCCTGTGGGGAAACACAGGGCTTTGCTAGGATTTCTCTAGGCAGTGTGTTTTCCCTGGGCCTCACTGTAGCAACTCTATCTCGCAAGGGCAGAACTGCATGGGATTTCCTCTGCCAGGAGAGAGCTGCTGCTTTGTAGTTTGTGCTGGGAAACCTTGCCTTGGCAAGTGCGAATTGACCGCATTCAGGCAGAAAGAAAAGAGAATAGCAAGAGGCCTTTTCTCCCCGGCTGCTCTGCCAAGCCCTTCCAGCTCAAACTATGTCGTTGCTCCTCTGGAAGGATCCCTGCACCGCGGCGTAGTTTTTCCGAAGAAGCCCTGCGTTTGCAAGAGCAAATGAGGAATTCGTTGCAGGAAAGAGGAAGGAAAGAAAGTTTCTCTCCCTCTGACTGCTTTGCTCAGAGGACTGCATGAAGTCAGGGAGTTCTTCCTTTCACTGAGAAACGTGCGGGCTGCTGTTGCCTGGGCGCTCTCTTCTTTGCAAAAGAGTCTGCAGTTCCACGCTTTGAACCGTGGAAAGGCGCCGGGCTCTGCTAAGAATTCCCCCGGCGCTTCGTTTGCCCTGGGCCAAAGCGAGCCTTCACAATAGCTGAACGCTAACACTGCATACTCGTTCCACTTCCAGAACCGGGCTACGGCGAGGCAGTTCTCCGGGGGAAAATGGCCCTTCGCGAAGGGCAGATCTGCCGAGCTCATTGCGGGAAAGCGAAAGCAAAGGACCCTTTTCTCCCTCTAACCGCCTTCGTCAGAGGAACGGGGGAAGTCACAGTGTTCTTTCTCTCCCTGAGATACACACAATCTGACGTTGCCTCTGAGCTCCGTTGCTGGCAAAGAACTGAAACGGACATACATTCCTGTGGGGAAACACAGGGTTTCGCTAGGATTTCTCTAGGCAGTGTGTTTTCCCTGGGCTTCACTGTAGCAACACTATCTCGCCAGGGCAACACTGCATGGCACTTCCTCTGCCAGGAGAGAGCTGCTGCTTTGTAGTTTGTGCTGGGAAACCTTGCTTTGGCAAGTGCCAATTGACCGCATTCAGGCAGAAAGAAAAGAGAATAGCAAGAGGCCTTTCCTTCCCGGCTGCTTTCCCAAGCCCTTCCAGCTCAAACTATGTCGTTGCTCCTCTGGAAGGATCCCTGCACTGCGGCGTAGTTTTTCCGAAGAAGCCCTGCGTTTGCAAGAGCAAATGAGGAATTCGTTGCAGGAAAGAGGAAGGAAAGAAAGTTTCTCTCCCTCTGCCTGCTTTGCTCAGAGGACTGGATGAAGTCAGGGAGTTCTCCCTTTCACTGAGAAACGTGCGGGCTGCTGTTGCCTGGGCGCTCTCTTCTTTGCAAAAGAGTCTGCAGTTCCACGCTTTGAACCGTGGAAAGGCGCCGGGCTCTGCTAAGATTTCCCCCGGCGCTTCGTTTGCCCTGGGCCAAAGCGAGCCTTCACAATAGCTGAACGCTAACACTGCATACTCGTTCCACTTCCAGAACCGGGCTACGGCGAGGCAGTTCTCCGGGGGAAAACGGCCCTTCGCGAAGGGCAGATCTGCCGAGCTCATTGCGGGAAAGCGAAAGCAAAGGACGCTTTTCTCCCTCTAACCGCTTTCGTCAGAGGAACGGGGAAAGTCACAGTGTTCTTTCTCTCCCTGAGATACACACAATCTGACGTTGCCTCTGACCTCCATTGCTGGCAAAGAACTGAAACGGACATACATTCCTGTGGGGAAACACAGGGCTTTGCTAGGATTTCTCTAGGCAGAGTGTTTTCCCTGGGCCTCACTGTAGCAACACTATCTCGCCGGGGCAACACTGCATGGGATTTCCTCTGCCAGGAGAGAGCTGCTGCTTTGTAGTTTGTGCTGGGAAACCTTGCCTTGGCAAGTGCGAATTGACCGCATTCAGGCAGAAAGAAAAGAGAATAGCAAGAGGCCTTTTCTCCCCGGCTGCTCTGCCAAGCCCTTCCAGCTCAAACTATGTCGTTGCTCCTCTGGAAGGATCCCTGCACCGCGGCGTAGTTTTTCCGAAGAAGCCCTGCGTTTGCAAGAGCAAATGAGGAATTCGTGGCAGGAAAGAGGAAGGAAAGAAAGTTTCTCTCCCTCTGCCTGCTTTGCTCAGAGGACTGCATGAAGTCAGGGACTTCTCCCTTTCACTGAGAAACGTGCGGGCTGCTGTTGCCTGGGCGCTCTCTTCTTTGCAAAAGAGTCTGCAGTTCCACGCTTTGAACCGTGGAACGGCGCCGGGCTCTGCTAAGATTTCCCCCAGCGCTTCGTTTGCCCTGGGCCAAAGCGAGCCTTCACAATAGCTGAACGCTAACACTGCATACTCGTTCCACTTCCAGAAGCGGGCTACGGCGAGGCAGTTCTCCGGGGGAAAACGGCCCTTCGCGAAGGGCAGATCTGCCGAGCTCATTGCGGGAAAGCGAAAGCAAAGGACGCTTTTCTCCTCTAACCGCTTTCGTCAGAGGAACGGGGAAAGTCACAGTGTTCTTTCTCTCCCTGAGATACACACAATCTGACGTTGCCTCTGAGCTCCGTTGCTGGCAAAGAACTGAAACTGACATACATTCCTGTGGGGACACCCAGGGCTTTGCTAGGATTTCTCTAGGCAGTGTGTTTTCCCTGGGCCTCACTGTAGCAACACTATCTCGCCGGGGCAACACTGCATGGCATATCCTCTGCCAGGAGAGAGCTGCTGCTTTGTACTTTGTGCTGGGAAACCTTGCTTTGGCAAGTGCCAATTGACCGCATTCAGGCAGAAAGAAAAGAGAATAGCATGAGGCCTTTTCTCCCCGGCTGCTCTGCCAAGCCCTTCCAGCTCAAACTATGTCGTTGCTCCTCTGGAAGGATCCCTGCACCGCGGCGTAGTTTTTCCGAAGAAGCCCTGCGTTTGCAAGAGCAAATGAGGAATTCGTGGCAGGAAAGAGGAAGGAAAGAAAGTTTCTCTCCCTCTGCCTGCTTTGCTCAGAGGACTGGATGAAGTCAGGGAGTTCTCCCTTTCACTGAGAAACGTGCGGGCTGCTGTTGCCTGGGCGCTCTCTTCTTTGCAAAAGAGTCTGCAGTTCCACGCTTTGAACCGTGGAAAGGCGCCGGGCTCTGCTAAGATTTCCCCCGGCGCTTCGTTTGCCCTGGGCCAAAGCGAGCCTTCACAATAGCTGAACGCTAACACTGCATACTCGTTCCACTTCCAGAACCGGGCTACGGCGAGGCAGTTCTCCGGGGGAAAACGGCCCTTCGCGAAGGGCAGATCTGCCGAGCTCATTGCGGGAAAGCGAAAGCAAAGGACGCTTTTCTCCCTCTAACCGCTTTCGTCAGAGGAACGGGGAAAGTCACAGTGTTCTTTCTCTCCCTGAGATACACACAATCTGACGTTGCCTCTGACCTCCATTGCTGGCAAAGAACTGAAACGGACATACATTCCTGTGGGGAAACACAGGGCTTTGCTAGGATTTCTCTAGGCAGAGTGTTTTCCCTGGGCCTCACTGTAGCAACACTATCTCGCCGGGGCAACACTGCATGGCATATCCTCTGCCAGGAGAGAGCTGCTGCTTTGTACTTTGTGCTGGGAAACCTTGCTTTGGCAAGTGCCAATTGACCGCATTCAGGCAGAAAGAAAAGAGAATAGCAAGAGGCCTTTTCTCCCCGGCTGCTCTGCCAAGCCCTTCCAGCTCAAACTATGTCGTTGCTCCTCTGGAAGGATCCCTGCACCGCGGCGTAGTTTTTCCGAAGAAGCCCTGCGTTTGCAAGAGCAAATGAGGAATTCGTGGCAGGAAAGAGGAAGGAAAGAAAGTTTCTCTCCCTCTGCCTGCTTTGCTCAGAGGACTGCATGAAGTCAGGGAGTTCTCCCTTTCACTGAGAAACGTGCGGGCTGCTGTTGCCTGGGCGCTCTCTTCTTTGCAAAAGAGTCTGCAGTTCCACGCTTTGAACCGTGGAAAGGCGCCGGGCTCTGCTAAGATTTCCCCCGGCGCTTCGTTTGCCCTGGGCCAAAGCGAGCCTTCACAATAGCTGAACGCTAACACTGCATACTCGTTCCACTTCCAGAACCGGGCTACGGCGAGGCAGTTCTCCGGGGGAAAACGGCCCTTCGCGAAGGGCAGATCTGCCGAGCTCATTGCGGGAAAGCGAAAGCAAAGGACGCTTTTCTCCCTCTAACCGCTTTCGTCAGAGGAACGGGGGAAGTCACAGTGTTCTTTCTCTCCCTGAGATACACACAATCTGACGTTGCCTCTGAGCTCCGTTGCTGGCAAAGAACTGAAAGTGACATACATTCCTGTGGGGAAACACAGGGCTTTGCTAGGATTTCTCTAGGCAGTGTGTTTTCCCTGGGCCTCACTGTAGCAACTCTATCTCGCAAGGGCAGAACTGCATGGGATTTCCTCTGCCAGGAGAGAGCTGCTGCTTTGTAGTTTGTGCTGGGAAACCTTGCCTTGGCAAGTGCGAATTGACCGCATTCAGGCAGAAAGAAAAGAGAATAGCAAGAGGCCTTTTCTCCCCGGCTGCTCTGCCAAGCCCTTCCAGCTCAAACTATGTCGTTGCTCCTCTGGAAGGATCCCTGCACCGCGGCGTAGTTTTTCCGAAGAAGCCCTGCGTTTGCAAGAGCAAATGAGGAATTCGTGGCAGGAAAGAGGAAGGAAAGAAAGTTTCTCTCCCTCTGCCTGCTTTGCTCAGAGGACTGCATGAAGTCAGGGACTTCTCCCTTTCACTGAGAAACGTGCGGGCTGCTGTTGCCTGGGCGCTCTCTTCTTTGCAAAAGAGTCTGCAGTTCCACGCTTTGAACCGTGGAACGGCGCCGGGCTCTGCTAAGATTTCCCCCAGCGCTTCGTTTGCCCTGGGCCAAAGCGAGCCTTCACAATAGCTGAACGCTAACACTGCATACTCGTTCCACTTCCAGAAGCGGGCTACGGCGAGGCAGTTCTCCGGGGGAAAACGGCCCTTCGCGAAGGGCAGATCTGCCGAGCTCATTGCGGGAAAGCGAAAGCAAAGGACGCTTTTCTCCTCTAACCGCTTTCGTCAGAGGAACGGGGAAAGTCACAGTGTTCTTTCTCTCCCTGAGATACACACAATCTGACGTTGCCTCTGAGCTCCGTTGCTGGCAAAGAACTGAAACTGACATACATTCCTGTGGGGACACCCAGGGCTTTGCTAGGATTTCTCTAGGCAGTGTGTTTTCCCTGGGCCTCACTGTAGCAACACTATCTCGCCGGGGCAACACTGCATGGCATATCCTCTGCCAGGAGAGAGCTGCTGCTTTGTACTTTGTGCTGGGAAACCTTGCTTTGGCAAGTGCCAATTGACCGCATTCAGGCAGAAAGAAAAGAGAATAGCATGAGGCCTTTTCTCCCCGGCTGCTCTGCCAAGCCCTTCCAGCTCAAACTATGTCGTTGCTCCTCTGGAAGGATCCCTGCACCGCGGCGTAGTTTTTCCGAAGAAGCCCTGCGTTTGCAAGAGCAAATGAGGAATTCGTGGCAGGAAAGAGGAAGGAAAGAAAGTTTCTCTCCCTCTGACTGCTTTGCTCAGAGGACTGCATGAAGTCAGGGAGTTCTTCCTTTCACTGAGAAACGTGCGGGCTGCTGTTGCCTGGGCGCTCTCTTCTTTGCAAAAGAGTCTGCAGTTCCACGCTTTGAACCGTGGAAAGGCGCCGGGCTCTGCTAAGAATTCCCCCGGCGCTTCGTTTGCCCTGGGCCAAAGCGAGCCTTCACAATAGCTGAACGCTAACACTGCATACTCGTTCCACTTCCAGAACCGGGCTACGGCGAGGCAGTTCTCCGGGGGAAAACGGCCCTTCGCGAAGGGCAGATCTGCCGAGCTCATTGCGGGAAAGCGAAAGCAAAGGACCCTTTTCTCCCTCTAACCGCCTTCGTCAGAGGAACGGGGGAAGTCACAGTGTTCTTTCTCTCCCTGAGATACACACAATCTGACGTTGCCTCTGAGCTCCGTTGCTGGCAAAGAACTGAAACGGACATACATTCCTGTGGGGAAACACAGGGTTTCGCTAGGATTTCTCTAGGCAGTGTGTTTTCCCTGGGCTTCACTGTAGCAACACTATCTCGCCAGGGCAACACTGCATGGCACTTCCTCTGCCAGGAGAGAGCTGCTGCTTTGTAGTTTGTGCTGGGAAACCTTGCTTTGGCAAGTGCCAATTGACCGCATTCAGGCAGAAAGAAAAGAGAATAGCAAGAGGCCTTTCCTTCCCGGCTGCTTTCCCAAGCCCTTCCAGCTCAAACTATGTCGTTGCTCCTCTGGAAGGATCCCTGCACTGCGGCGTAGTTTTTCCGAAGAAGCCCTGCGTTTGCAAGAGCAAATGAGGAATTCGTTGCAGGAAAGAGGAAGGAAAGAAAGTTTCTCTCCCTCTGCCTGCTTTGCTCAGAGGACTGGATGAAGTCAGGGAGTTCTCCCTTTCACTGAGAAACGTGCGGGCTGCTGTTGCCTGGGCGCTCTCTTCTTTGCAAAAGAGTCTGCAGTTCCACGCTTTGAACCGTGGAAAGGCGCCGGGCTCTGCTAAGATTTCCCCCGGCGCTTCGTTTGCCCTGGGCCAAAGCGAGCCTTCACAATAGCTGAACGCTAACACTGCATACTCGTTCCACTTCCAGAACCGGGCTACGGCGAGGCAGTTCTCCGGGGGAAAACGGCCCTTCGCGAAGGGCAGATCTGCCGAGCTCATTGCGGGAAAGCGAAAGCAAAGGACGCTTTTCTCCCTCTAACCGCTTTCGTCAGAGGAACGGGGAAAGTCACAGTGTTCTTTCTCTCCCTGAGATACACACAATCTGACGTTGCCTCTGACCTCCATTGCTGGCAAAGAACTGAAAGTGACATACATTCCTGTGGGGAAACACAGGGCTTTGCTAGGATTTCTCTAGGCAGTGTGTTTTCCCTGGGCCTCACTGTAGCAACTCTATCTCGCAAGGGCAGAACTGCATGGGATTTCCTCTGCCAGGAGAGAGCTGCTGCTTTGTAGTTTGTGCTGGGAAACCTTGCCTTGGCAAGTGCGAATTGACCGCATTCAGGCAGAAAGAAAAGAGAATAGCAAGAGGCCTTTTCTCCCCGGCTGCTCTGCCAAGCCCTTCCAGCTCAAACTATGTCGTTGCTCCTCTGGAAGGATCCCTGCACCGCGGCGTAGTTTTTCCGAAGAAGCCCTGCGTTTGCAAGAGCAAATGAGGAATTCGTGGCAGGAAAGAGGAAGGAAAGAAAGTTTCTCTCCCTCTGCCTGCTTTGCTCAGAGGACTGCATGAAGTCAGGGACTTCTCCCTTTCACTGAGAAACGTGCGGGCTGCTGTTGCCTGGGCGCTCTCTTCTTTGCAAAAGAGTCTGCAGTTCCACGCTTTGAACCGTGGAAAGTCGCCGGGCTCTGCTAAGATTTCCCCCAGCGCTTCGTTTGCCCTGGGCCAAAGCGAGCCTTCACAATAGCTGAACGCTAACACTGCATACTCGTTCCACTTCCAGAAGCGGGCTACGGCGAGGCAGTTCTCCGGGGGAAAACGGCCCTTCGCGAAGGGCAGATCTGCCGAGCTCATTGCGGGAAAGCGAAAGCAAAGGACGCTTTTCTCCTCTAACCGCTTTCGTCAGAGGAACGGGGAAAGTCACAGTGTTCTTTCTCTCCCTGAGATACACACAATCTGACGTTGCCTCTGAGCTCCGTTGCTGGCAAAGAACTGAAACTGACATACATTCCTGTGGGGACACCCAGGGCTTTGCTAGGATTTCTCTAGGCAGTGTGTTTTCCCTGGGCCTCACTGTAGCAACACTATCTCGCCGGGGCAACACTGCATGGCATATCCTCTGCCAGGAGAGAGCTGCTGCTTTGTACTTTGTGCTGGGAAACCTTGCTTTGGCAAGTGCCAATTGACCGCATTCAGGCAGAAAGAAAAGAGAATAGCATGAGGCCTTTTCTCCCCGGCTGCTCTGCCAAGCCCTTCCAGCTCAAACTATGTCGTTGCTCCTCTGGAAGGATCCCTGCACCGCGGCGTAGTTTTTCCGAAGAAGCCCTGCGTTTGCAAGAGCAAATGAGGAATTCGTGGCAGGAAAGAGGAAGGAAAGAAAGTTTCTCTCCCTCTGACTGCTTTGCTCAGAGGACTGCATGAAGTCAGGGAGTTCTTCCTTTCACTGAGAAACGTGCGGGCTGCTGTTGCCTGGGCGCTCTCTTCTTTGCAAAAGAGTCTGCAGTTCCACGCTTTGAACCGTGGAAAGGCGCCGGGCTCTGCTAAGAATTCCCCCGGCGCTTCGTTTGCCCTGGGCCAAAGCGAGCCTTCACAATAGCTGAACGCTAACACTGCATACTCGTTCCACTTCCAGAACCGGGCTACGGCGAGGCAGTTCTCCGGGGGAAAACGGCCCTTCGCGAAGGGCAGATCTGCCGAGCTCATTGCGGGAAAGCGAAAGCAAAGGACCCTTTTCTCCCTCTAACCGCCTTCGTCAGAGGAACGGGGGAAGTCACAGTGTTCTTTCTCTCCCTGAGATACACACAATCTGACGTTGCCTCTGAGCTCCGTTGCTGGCAAAGAACTGAAACGGACATACATTCCTGTGGGGAAACACAGGGTTTCGCTAGGATTTCTCTAGGCAGTGTGTTTTCCCTGGGCTTCACTGTAGCAACACTATCTCGCCAGGGCAACACTGCATGGCACTTCCTCTGCCAGGAGAGAGCTGCTGCTTTGTAGTTTGTGCTGGGAAACCTTGCTTTGGCAAGTGCCAATTGACCGCATTCAGGCAGAAAGAAAAGAGAATAGCAAGAGGCCTTTCCTTCCCGGCTGCTTTCCCAAGCCCTTCCAGCTCAAACTATGTCGTTGCTCCTCTGGAAGGATCCCTGCACTGCGGCGTAGTTTTTCCGAAGAAGCCCTGCGTTTGCAAGAGCAAATGAGGAATTCGTTGCAGGAAAGAGGAAGGAAAGAAAGTTTCTCTCCCTCTGCCTGCTTTGCTCAGAGGACTGGATGAAGTCAGGGAGTTCTCCCTTTCACTGAGAAACGTGCGGGCTGCTGTTGCCTGGGCGCTCTCTTCTTTGCAAAAGAGTCTGCAGTTCCACGCTTTGAACCGTGGAAAGGCGCCGGGCTCTGCTAAGATTTCCCCCGGCGCTTCGTTTGCCCTGGGCCAAAGCGAGCCTTCACAATAGCTGAACGCTAACACTGCATACTCGTTCCACTTCCAGAACCGGGCTACGGCGAGGCAGTTCTCCGGGGGAAAACGGCCCTTCGCGAAGGGCAGATCTGCCGAGCTCATTGCGGGAAAGCGAAAGCAAAGGACGCTTTTCTCCCTCTAACCGCTTTCGTCAGAGGAACGGGGAAAGTCACAGTGTTCTTTCTCTCCCTGAGATACACACAATCTGACGTTGCCTCTGACCTCCATTGCTGGCAAAGAACTGAAACGGACATACATTCCTGTGGGGAAACACAGGGCTTTGCTAGGATTTCTCTAGGCAGTGTGTTTTCCCTGGGCCTCACTGTAGCAACACTATCTCGCAAGGGCAGAACTGCATGGGATTTCCTCTGCCAGGAGAGAGCTGCTGCTTTGTAGTTTGTGCTGGGAAACCTTGCTTTGGCAAGTGCCAATTGACCGCATTCAGGCAGAAAGAAAAGAGAATAGCAAGAGGCCTTTTCTCCCCGGCTGCTTTCCCAAGCCCTTCCAGCTCAAAGTATGTCGTTGCTCCTCTGGAAGGATCCCTGCACCGCGGCGTAGTTTTTCCGAAGAAGCCCTGCGTTTGCAAGAGCAAATGAGGAATTCGTGGCAGGAAAGAGGAAGGAAAGAAAGTTTCTCTCCCTCTGCCTGCTTTGCTCAGAGGACTGCATGAAGTCAGGGAGTTCTCCCTTTCACTGAGAAACGTGCGGGCTGCTGTTGCCTGGGCGCTCTCTTCTTTGCAAAAGAGTCTGCAGTTCCACGCTTTGAACCGTGGAAAGGCGCCGGGCTCTGCTAAGATTTCCCCCGGCGCTTCGTTTGCCCTGGGCCAAAGCGAGCCTTCACAATAGCTGAACGCTAACACTGCATACTCGTTCCACTTCCAGAACCGGGCTACGGCGAGGCAGTTCTCCGGGGGAAAACGGCCCTTCGCGAAGGGCAGATCTGCCGAGCTCATTGCGGGAAAGCGAAAGCAAAGGACGCTTTTCTCCCTCTAACCGCTTTCGTCAGAGGAACGGGGGAAGTCACAGTGTTCTTTCTCTCACTGAGATACACACAATCTGACGTTGCCTCTGAGCTCCGTTGCTGGCAAAGAACTGAAACGGACATACATTCCTGTGGGGAAACCCAGGGCTTTGCTAGGATTTCTCTAGGCAGTGTGTTTTCCCTGGGCCTCACTGTAGCAACACTATCTCGCCAGGGCAAAACTGCATGGGATTTCCTCTGCCAGGAGAGAGCTGCTGCTTTGTAGTTTGTGCTGGGAAACTTTGCTTTGGCAAGTGCCAATTGACCGCATTCAGGCAGAAAGAAAAGAGAATAGCAAGAGGCCTTTTCTCCCCGGCTGCTTTCCCAAGCCCTTCCAGCTCAAACTATGTCGTTGCTCCTCTGGAAGGATCCCTGCACCGCGGCGTAGTTTTTCCGAAGAAGCCCTGCGTTTGCAAGAGCAAATGAGGAATTCGTGGCAGGAAAGAGGAAGGAAAGAAAGTTTCTCTCCCTCTGCCTGCTTTGCTCAGAGGACTGGATGAAGTCAGGGACTTCTCCCTTTCACTGAGAAACGTGCGGGCTGCTGTTGCCTGGGCGCTCTCTTCTTTGCAAAAGAGTCTGCAGTTCCACGCTTTGAACCGTGGAACGGCGCCGGGCTCTGCTAAGATTTCCCCCGGCGCTTCGTTTGCCCTGGGCCAAAGCGAGCCTTCACAATAGCTGAACGCTAACACTGCATACTCGTTCCACTTCCAGAACCGGGCTACGGCGAGGCAGTTCTCCGGGGGAAAACGGCCCTTCGCGAAGGGCAGATCTGCCGAGCTCATTGCGGGAAAGCGAAAGCAAAGGACGCTTTTCTCCCTCTAACCGCTTTCGTCAGAGGAACGGGGGAAGTCACAGTGTTCTTTCTCTCACTGAGATACACACAATCTGACGTTGCCTCTGAGCTCCGTTGCTGGCAAAGAACTGAAACTGACATACATTCCTGTGGGGACACCCAGGGCTTTGCTAGGATTTCTCTAGGCAGTGTGTTTTCCCTGGGCCTCACTGTAGCAACACTATCTCGCCAGGGCAACACTGCATGGCATATCCTCTGCCAGGATAGAGCTGCTGCTTTGTAGTTTGTGCTGGGAAACCTTGCTTTGGCAAGTGCCAATTGACCGCATTCAGGCAGAAAGAAAAGAGAATAGCAAGAGGCCTTTTCTCCCCGGCTGCTCTGCCAAGCCCTTCCAGCTCAAACTATGAAGTTGCTCCTCTGGAAGGATCCCTGCACCGCGGCGTAGTTTTTCCGAAGAAGCCCTGCGTTTGCAAGAGCAAATGAGGAATTCGTGGCAGGAAAGAGGAAGGAAAGAAAGTTTCTCTCCCTCTGCCTGCTTTGCTCACAGGACTGGATGAAGTCAGGGACTTCTCCCTTTCACTGAGAAACGTGCGGGCTGCTGTTGCCTGGGCGCTCTCTTCTTTGCAAAAGAGTCTGCAGTTCCACGCTTTGAACCGTGGAAAGGCGCCGGGCTCTGCTAAGATTTCCCCCGGCGCTTCGTTTGCCCTGGGCCAAAGCGAGCCTTCACAATAGCTGAACGCTAACACTGCATACTCGTTCCACTTCCAGAAGCGGGCTACGGCGAGGCAGTTCTCCGGGGGAAAACGGCCCTTCGCGAAGGGCAGATCTGCCGAGCTCATTGCGGGAAAGCGAAAGCAAAGGACGCTTTTCTCCCTCTAACCGCTTTCGTCAGAGGAACGGGGGAAGTCACAGTGTTCTTTCTCTCCCTGAGATACACACAATCTGACGTTGCCTCTGAGCTCCGTTGCTGGCAAAGAACTGAAAGTGACATACATTCCTGTGGGGAAACACAGGGCTTTGCTAGGATTTCTCTAGGCAGTGTGTTTTCCCTGGGCCTCACTGTAGCAACTCTATCTCGCAAGGGCAGAACTGCATGGGATTTCCTCTGCCAGGAGAGAGCTGCTGCTTTGTAGTTTGTGCTGGGAAACCTTGCCTTGGCAAGTGCGAATTGACCGCATTCAGGCAGAAAGAAAAGAGAATAGCAA
This sequence comes from Elephas maximus indicus, assembly GCF_024166365.1. Classification (NCBI taxonomy): domain Eukaryota; kingdom Metazoa; phylum Chordata; class Mammalia; order Proboscidea; family Elephantidae; genus Elephas; species Elephas maximus. The sequence goes on from NC_064822.1 coordinate 1,521,367, forward strand.
GAGGCCTTTTCTCCCCGGCTGCTCTGCCAAGCCCTTCCAGCTCAAACTATGTCGTTGCTCCTCTGGAAGGATCCCTGCACCGCGGCGTAGTTTTTCCGAAGAAGCCCTGCGTTTGCAAGAGCAAATGAGGAATTCGTGGCAGGAAAGAGGAAGGAAAGAAAGTTTCTCTCCCTCTGCCTGCTTTGCTCAGAGGACTGCATGAAGTCAGGGACTTCTCCCTTTCACTGAGAAACGTGCGGGCTGCTGTTGCCTGGGCGCTCTCTTCTTTGCAAAAGAGTCTGCAGTTCCACGCTTTGAACCGTGGAACGGCGCCGGGCTCTGCTAAGATTTCCCCCGGCGCTTCGTTTGCCCTGGGCCAAAGCGAGCCTTCACAATAGCTGAACGCTAACACTGCATACTCGTTCCACTTCCAGAACCGGGCTACGGCGAGGCAGTTCTCCGGGGGAAAACGGCCCTTCGCGAAGGGCAGATCTGCCGAGCTCATTGCGGGAAAGCGAAAGCAAAGGACGCTTTTCTCCCTCTAACCGCTTTCGTCAGAGGAACGGGGGAAGTCACAGTGTTCTTTCTCTCACTGAGATACACACAATCTGACGTTGCCTCTGAGCTCCGTTGCTGGCAAAGAACTGAAACTGACATACATTCCTGTGGGGACACCCAGGGCTTTGCTAGGATTTCTCAAGGCAGTGTGTTTTCCCTGGGCCTCACTGTAGCAACACTATCTCGCCAGGGCAACACTGCATGGCATATCCTCTGCCAGGATAGAGCTGCTGCTTTGTAGTTTGTGCTGGGAAACCTTGCTTTGGCAAGTGCCAATTGACCGCATTCAGGCAGAAAGAAAAGAGAATAGCAAGAGGCCTTTTCTCCCCGGCTGCTTTCCCAAGCCCTTCCAGCTCAAACTATGTCGTTGCTCCTCTGGAAGGATCCCTGCACCGCGGCGTAGTTTTTCCGAAGAAGCCCTGCGTTTGCAAGAGCAAATGAGGAATTCGTGGCAGGAAAGAGGAAGGAAAGAAAGTTTCTCTCCCTCTGCCTGCTTTGCTCAGAGGACTGGATGAAGTCAGGGACTTCTCCCTTTCACTGAGAAACGTGCGGGCTGCTGTTGCCTGGGCGCTCTCTTCTTTGCAAAAGAGTCTGCAGTTCCACGCTTTGAACCGTGGAACGGCGCCGGGCTCTGCTAAGATTTCCCCCGGCGCTTCGTTTGCCCTGGGCCAAAGCGAGCCTTCACAATAGCTGAACGCTAACACTGCATACTCGTTCCACTTCCAGAACCGGGCTACGGCGAGGCAGTTCTCCGGGGGAAAACGGCCCTTCGCGAAGGGCAGATCTGCCGAGCTCATTGCGGGAAAGCGAAAGCAAAGGACGCTTTTCTCCCTCTAACCGCTTTCGTCAGAGGAACGGGGAAAGTCACAGTGTTCTTTCTCTCCCTGAGATACACACAATCTGACGTTGCCTCTGAGCTCCGTTGCTGGCAAAGAACTGAAACGGACATACATTCCTGTGGGGAAACACAGGGCTTTGCTAGGATTTCTCTAGGCAGTGTGTTTTCCCTGGGCCTCACTGTAGCAACTCTATCTCGCAAGGGCAGAACTGCATGGGATTTCCTCTGCCAGGAGAGAGCTGCTGCTTTGTAGTTTGTGCTGGGAAACCTTGCCTTGGCAAGTGCGAATTGACCGCATTCAGGCAGAAAGAAAAGAGAATAGCAAGAGGCCTTTTCTCCCCGGCTGCTCTGCCAAGCCCTTCCAGCTCAAACTATGTCGTTGCTCCTCTGGAAGGATCCCTGCACCGCGGCGTAGTTTTTCCGAAGAAGCCCTGCGTTTGCAAGAGCAAATGAGGAATTCGTGGCAGGAAAGAGGAAGGAAAGAAAGTTTCTCTCCCTCTGCCTGCTTTGCTCAGAGGACTGCATGAAGTCAGGGAGTTCTCCCTTTCACTGAGAAACGTGCGGGCTGCTGTTGCCTGGGCGCTCTCTTCTTTGCAAAAGAGTCTGCAGTTCCACGCTTTGAACCGTGGAAAGGCGCCGGGCTCTGCTAAGATTTCCCCCAGCGCTTCGTTTGCCCTGGGCGAAAGCGAGCCTTCACAATAGCTGAACGCTAACAAGGCATACTCGTTCCACTTCCAGAAGCGGGCTACGGCGAGGCAGTTCTCCGGGGGAAAACGGCCCTTCGCGAAGGGCAGATCTGCCGAGCTCATTGCGGGAAAGCGAAAGCAAAGGACGCTTTTCTCCTCTAACCGCTTTCGTCAGAGGAACGGGGAAAGTCACAGTGTTCTTTCTCTCCCTGAGATACACTCAATCTGACGTTGCCTCTGAGCTCCGTTGCTGGCAAAGAACTGAAACTGACATACATTCCTGTGGGGACACCCAGGGCTTTGCTAGGATTTCTCTAGGCAGTGTGTTTTCCCTGGGCCTCACTGTAGCAACACTATCTCGCCGGGGCAACACTGCATGGCATATCCTCTGCCAGGAGAGAGCTGCTGCTTTGTAGTTTGTGCTGGGAAACCTTGCTTTGGCAAGTGCCAATTGACCGCATTCAGGCAGAAAGAAAAGAGAATAGCAAGAGGCCTTTTCTCCCCGGCTGCTCTGCCAAGCCCTTCCAGCTCAAACTATGTCGTTGCTCCTCTGGAAGGATCCCTGCACCGCGGCGTAGTTTTTCCGAAGAAGCCCTGCGTTTGCAAGAGCAAATGAGGAATTCGTGGCAGGAAAGAGGAAGGAAAGAAAGTTTCACTCCCTCTGCCTGCTTTGCTCAGAGGACTGCATGAAGTCAGGGAGTTCTCCCTTTCACTGAGAAACGTGCGGGCTGCTGTTGCCTGGGCGCTCTCTTCTTTGCAAAAGAGTCTGCAGTTCCACGCTTTGAACCGTGGAAAGGCGCCGGGCTCTGCTAAGATTTCCCCCAGCGCTTCGTTTGCCCTGGGCCAAAGCGAGCCTTCACAATAGCTGAACGCTAACAAGGCATACTCGTTCCACTTCCAGAACCGGGCTACGGCGAGGCAGTTCTCCGGGGGAAAACGGCCCTTCGCGAAGGGCAGATCTGCCGAGCTCATTGCGGGAAAGCGAAAGCAAAGGACGCTTTTCTCCCTCTAACCGCTTTCGTCAGAGGAACGGGGGAAGTCACGGTGTTCTTTCTCTCCCTGAGATACACACAATCTGACGTTGCCTCTGAGCTCCATTGCTGGCAAAGAACTGAAACGGACATACATTCCTGTGGGGAAACACAGGGCTTTGCTAGGATTTCTCTAGGCAGTGTGTTTTCCCTGGGCCTCACTGTAGCAACACTATCTCGCCAGGGCAACACTGCATGGCACTTCCTCTGCCAGGAGAGAGCTGCTGCTTTGTAGTTTGTGCTGGGAAACCTTGCTTTGGCAAGTGCCAATAGACCGCATTCAGGCAGAAAGAAAAGAGAATAGCAAGAGGCCTTTTCTCCCCGGCTGCTCTGCCAAGCCCTTCCAGCTCAAACTATGTCGTTGCTCCTCTGGAAGGATCCCTGCACCGCGGCGTAGTTTTTCCGAAGAAGCCCTGCGTTTGCAAGAGCAAATGAGGAATTCGTGGCAGGAAAGAGGAAGGAAAGAAAGTTTCTCTCCCTCTGCCTGCTTTGCTCAGAGGACCGGATGAAGTCAGGGAGTTCTCCCTTTCACTGAGAAACGTGCGGGCTGCTGTTGCCTGGGCGCTCTCTTCTTTGCAAAAGAGTCTGCAGTTCCACGCTTTGAACCGTGGAAAGGCGCCGGGCTCTGCTAAGAATTCCCCCGGCGCTTCGTTTGCCCTGGGCCAAAGCGAGCCTTCACAATAGCTGAACGCTAACACTGCATACTCGTTCCACTTCCAGAACCGGGCTACGGCGAGGCAGTTCTCCGGGGGAAAACGGCCCTTCGCGAAGGGCAGATCTGCCGAGCTCATTGCGGGAAAGCGAAAGCAAAGGACCCTTTTCTCCCTCTAACCGCCTTCGTCAGAGGAACGGGGGAAGTCACAGTGTTCTTTCTCTCCCTGAGATACACACAATCTGACGTTGCCTCTGAGCTCCGTTGCTGGCAAAGAACTGAAACGGACATACATTCCTGTGGGGAAACACAGGGTTTCGCTAGGATTTCTCTAGGCAGTGTGTTTTCCCTGGGCTTCACTGTAGCAACACTATCTCGCCAGGGCAACACTGCATGGCACTTCCTCTGCCAGGAGAGAGCTGCTGCTTTGTAGTTTGTGCTGGGAAACTTTGCTTTGGCAAGTGCCAATTGACCGCATTCAGGCAGAAAGAAAAGAGAATAGCAAGAGGCCTTTTCTCCCCGGCTGCTCTGCCAAGCCCTTCCAGCTCAAACTATGAAGTTGCTCCTCTGGAAGGATCCCTGCACCGCGGCGTAGTTTTTCCGAAGAAGCCCTGCGTTTGCAAGAGCAAATGAGGAATTCGTGGCAGGAAAGAGGAAGGAAAGAAAGTTTCTCTCCCTCTGCCTGCTTTGCTCACAGGACTGGATGAAGTCAGGGACTTCTCCCTTTCACTGAGAAACGTGCGGGCTGCTGTTGCCTGGGCGCTCTCTTCTTTGCAAAAGAGTCTGCAGTTCCACGCTTTGAACCGTGGAAAGGCGCCGGGCTCTGCTAAGATTTCCCCCGGCGCTTCGTTTGCCCTGGGCCAAAGCGAGCCTTCACAATAGCTGAACGCTAACACTGCATACTCGTTCCACTTCCAGAAGCGGGCTACGGCGAGGCAGTTCTCCGGGGGAAAACGGCCCTTCGCGAAGGGCAGATCTGCCGAGCTCATTGCGGGAAAGCGAAAGCAAAGGACGCTTTTCTCCCTCTAACCGCTTTCGTCAGAGGAACGGGGGAAGTCACAGTGTTCTTTCTCTCCCTGAGATACACACAATCTGACGTTGCCTCTGAGCTCCGTTGCTGGCAAAGAACTGAAAGTGACATACATTCCTGTGGGGAAACACAGGGCTTTGCTAGGATTTCTCTAGGCAGTGTGTTTTCCCTGGGCCTCACTGTAGCAACTCTATCTCGCAAGGGCAGAACTGCATGGGATTTCCTCTGCCAGGAGAGAGCTGCTGCTTTGTAGTTTGTGCTGGGAAACCTTGCCTTGGCAAGTGCGAATTGACCGCATTCAGGCAGAAAGAAAAGAGAATAGCAAGAGGCCTTTTCTCCCCGGCTGCTCTGCCAAGCCCTTCCAGCTCAAACTATGTCGTTGCTCCTCTGGAAGGATCCCTGCACCGCGGCGTAGTTTTTCCGAAGAAGCCCTGCGTTTGCAAGAGCAAATGAGGAATTCGTGGCAGGAAAGAGGAAGGAAAGAAAGTTTCTCTCCCTCTGCCTGCTTTGCTCAGAGGACTGCATGAAGTCAGGGACTTCTCCCTTTCACTGAGAAACGTGCGGGCTGCTGTTGCCTGGGCGCTCTCTTCTTTGCAAAAGAGTCTGCAGTTCCACGCTTTGAACCGTGGAACGGCGCCGGGCTCTGCTAAGATTTCCCCCGGCGCTTCGTTTGCCCTGGGCCAAAGCGAGCCTTCACAATAGCTGAACGCTAACACTGCATACTCGTTCCACTTCCAGAACCGGGCTACGGCGAGGCAGTTCTCCGGGGGAAAACGGCCCTTCGCGAAGGGCAGATCTGCCGAGCTCATTGCGGGAAAGCGAAAGCAAAGGACGCTTTTCTCCCTCTAACCGCTTTCGTCAGAGGAACGGGGGAAGTCACAGTGTTCTTTCTCTCACTGAGATACACACAATCTGACGTTGCCTCTGAGCTCCGTTGCTGGCAAAGAACTGAAACTGACATACATTCCTGTGGGGACACCCAGGGCTTTGCTAGGATTTCTCAAGGCAGTGTGTTTTCCCTGGGCCTCACTGTAGCAACACTATCTCGCCAGGGCAACACTGCATGGCATATCCTCTGCCAGGATAGAGCTGCTGCTTTGTAGTTTGTGCTGGGAAACCTTGCTTTGGCAAGTGCCAATTGACCGCATTCAGGCAGAAAGAAAAGAGAATAGCAAGAGGCCTTTTCTCCCCGGCTGCTTTCCCAAGCCCTTCCAGCTCAAACTATGTCGTTGCTCCTCTGGAAGGATCCCTGCACCGCGGCGTAGTTTTTCCGAAGAAGCCCTGCGTTTGCAAGAGCAAATGAGGAATTCGTGGCAGGAAAGAGGAAGGAAAGAAAGTTTCTCTCCCTCTGCCTGCTTTGCTCAGAGGACTGGATGAAGTCAGGGACTTCTCCCTTTCACTGAGAAACGTGCGGGCTGCTGTTGCCTGGGCGCTCTCTTCTTTGCAAAAGAGTCTGCAGTTCCACGCTTTGAACCGTGGAACGGCGCCGGGCTCTGCTAAGATTTCCCCCGGCGCTTCGTTTGCCCTGGGCCAAAGCGAGCCTTCACAATAGCTGAACGCTAACACTGCATACTCGTTCCACTTCCAGAACCGGGCTACGGCGAGGCAGTTCTCCGGGGGAAAACGGCCCTTCGCGAAGGGCAGATCTGCCGAGCTCATTGCGGGAAAGCGAAAGCAAAGGACGCTTTTCTCCCTCTAACCGCTTTCGTCAGAGGAACGGGGAAAGTCACAGTGTTCTTTCTCTCCCTGAGATACACACAATCTGACGTTGCCTCTGAGCTCCGTTGCTGGCAAAGAACTGAAACGGACATACATTCCTGTGGGGAAACACAGGGCTTTGCTAGGATTTCTCTAGGCAGTGTGTTTTCCCTGGGCCTCACTGTAGCAACTCTATCTCGCAAGGGCAGAACTGCATGGGATTTCCTCTGCCAGGAGAGAGCTGCTGCTTTGTAGTTTGTGCTGGGAAACCTTGCCTTGGCAAGTGCGAATTGACCGCATTCAGGCAGAAAGAAAAGAGAATAGCAAGAGGCCTTTTCTCCCCGGCTGCTCTGCCAAGCCCTTCCAGCTCAAACTATGTCGTTGCTCCTCTGGAAGGATCCCTGCACCGCGGCGTAGTTTTTCCGAAGAAGCCCTGCGTTTGCAAGAGCAAATGAGGAATTCGTGGCAGGAAAGAGGAAGGAAAGAAAGTTTCTCTCCCTCTGCCTGCTTTGCTCAGAGGACTGCATGAAGTCAGGGAGTTCTCCCTTTCACTGAGAAACGTGCGGGCTGCTGTTGCCTGGGCGCTCTCTTCTTTGCAAAAGAGTCTGCAGTTCCACGCTTTGAACCGTGGAAAGGCGCCGGGCTCTGCTAAGATTTCCCCCAGCGCTTCGTTTGCCCTGGGCGAAAGCGAGCCTTCACAATAGCTGAACGCTAACAAGGCATACTCGTTCCACTTCCAGAAGCGGGCTACGGCGAGGCAGTTCTCCGGGGGAAAACGGCCCTTCGCGAAGGGCAGATCTGCCGAGCTCATTGCGGGAAAGCGAAAGCAAAGGACGCTTTTCTCCTCTAACCGCTTTCGTCAGAGGAACGGGGAAAGTCACAGTGTTCTTTCTCTCCCTGAGATACACTCAATCTGACGTTGCCTCTGAGCTCCGTTGCTGGCAAAGAACTGAAACTGACATACATTCCTGTGGGGACACCCAGGGCTTTGCTAGGATTTCTCTAGGCAGTGTGTTTTCCCTGGGCCTCACTGTAGCAACACTATCTCGCCGGGGCAACACTGCATGGCATATCCTCTGCCAGGAGAGAGCTGCTGCTTTGTAGTTTGTGCTGGGAAACCTTGCTTTGGCAAGTGCCAATTGACCGCATTCAGGCAGAAAGAAAAGAGAATAGCAAGAGGCCTTTTCTCCCCGGCTGCTCTGCCAAGCCCTTCCAGCTCAAACTATGTCGTTGCTCCTCTGGAAGGATCCCTGCACCGCGGCGTAGTTTTTCCGAAGAAGCCCTGCGTTTGCAAGAGCAAATGAGGAATTCGTGGCAGGAAAGAGGAAGGAAAGAAAGTTTCACTCCCTCTGCCTGCTTTGCTCAGAGGACTGCATGAAGTCAGGGAGTTCTCCCTTTCACTGAGAAACGTGCGGGCTGCTGTTGCCTGGGCGCTCTCTTCTTTGCAAAAGAGTCTGCAGTTCCACGCTTTGAACCGTGGAAAGGCGCCGGGCTCTGCTAAGATTTCCCCCAGCGCTTCGTTTGCCCTGGGCCAAAGCGAGCCTTCACAATAGCTGAACGCTAACAAGGCATACTCGTTCCACTTCCAGAACCGGGCTACGGCGAGGCAGTTCTCCGGGGGAAAACGGCCCTTCGCGAAGGGCAGATCTGCCGAGCTCATTGCGGGAAAGCGAAAGCAAAGGACGCTTTTCTCCCTCTAACCGCTTTCGTCAGAGGAACGGGGGAAGTCACGGTGTTCTTTCTCTCCCTGAGATACACACAATCTGACGTTGCCTCTGAGCTCCATTGCTGGCAAAGAACTGAAACGGACATACATTCCTGTGGGGAAACACAGGGCTTTGCTAGGATTTCTCTAGGCAGTGTGTTTTCCCTGGGCCTCACTGTAGCAACACTATCTCGCCAGGGCAACACTGCATGGCACTTCCTCTGCCAGGAGAGAGCTGCTGCTTTGTAGTTTGTGCTGGGAAACCTTGCTTTGGCAAGTGCCAATAGACCGCATTCAGGCAGAAAGAAAAGAGAATAGCAAGAGGCCTTTTCTCCCCGGCTGCTCTGCCAAGCCCTTCCAGCTCAAACTATGTCGTTGCTCCTCTGGAAGGATCCCTGCACCGCGGCGTAGTTTTTCCGAAGAAGCCCTGCGTTTGCAAGAGCAAATGAGGAATTCGTGGCAGGAAAGAGGAAGGAAAGAAAGTTTCTCTCCCTCTGCCTGCTTTGCTCAGAGGACCGGATGAAGTCAGGGAGTTCTCCCTTTCACTGAGAAACGTGCGGGCTGCTGTTGCCTGGGCGCTCTCTTCTTTGCAAAAGAGTCTGCAGTTCCACGCTTTGAACCGTGGAAAGGCGCCGGGCTCTGCTAAGAATTCCCCCGGCGCTTCGTTTGCCCTGGGCCAAAGCGAGCCTTCACAATAGCTGAACGCTAACACTGCATACTCGTTCCACTTCCAGAACCGGGCTACGGCGAGGCAGTTCTCCGGGGGAAAACGGCCCTTCGCGAAGGGCAGATCTGCCGAGCTCATTGCGGGAAAGCGAAAGCAAAGGACCCTTTTCTCCCTCTAACCGCCTTCGTCAGAGGAACGGGGGAAGTCACAGTGTTCTTTCTCTCCCTGAGATACACACAATCTGACGTTGCCTCTGAGCTCCGTTGCTGGCAAAGAACTGAAACGGACATACATTCCTGTGGGGAAACACAGGGTTTCGCTAGGATTTCTCTAGGCAGTGTGTTTTCCCTGGGCTTCACTGTAGCAACACTATCTCGCCAGGGCAACACTGCATGGCACTTCCTCTGCCAGGAGAGAGCTGCTGCTTTGTAGTTTGTGCTGGGAAACTTTGCTTTGGCAAGTGCCAATTGACCGCATTCAGGCAGAAAGAAAAGAGAATAGCAAGAGGCCTTTTCTCCCCGGCTGCTTTCCCAAGCCCTTCCAGCTCAAACTATGTCGTTGCTTCTCTGGAAGGATCCCTGCACTGCGGCGTAGTTTTTCCGAAGAAGCCCTGCGTTTGCAAGAGCAAATGAGGAATTCGTTGCAGGAAAGAGGAAGGAAAGAAAGTTTCTCTCCCTCTGCCTGCTTTGCTCAGAGGACTGCATGAAGTCAGGGAGTTCTCCCTTTCACTGAGAAACGTGCGGGCTGCTGTTGCCTGGGCGCTCTCTTCTTTGCAAAAGAGTCTGCAGTTCCACGCTTTGAACCGTGGAAAGGCGCCGGGCTCTGCTAAGATTTCCCCCGGCGCTTCGTTTGCCCTGGGCCAAAGCGAGCCTTCACAATAGCTGAACGCTAACACTGCATACTCGTTCCACTTCCAGAAGCGGGCTACGGCGAGGCAGTTCCCCGGGGGAAAACGGCCCTTCGCGAAGGGCAGATCTGCCGAGCTCATTGCGGGAAAGCGAAAGCAAAGGACGCTTTTCTCCTCTAACCGCTTTCGTCAGAGGAACGGGGAAAGTCACAGTGTTCTTTCTCTCCCTGAGATACACACAATCTGACGTTGCCTCTGAGCTCCGTTGCTGGCAAAGAACTGAAACTGACATACATTCCTGTGGGGACACCCAGGGCTTTGCTAGGATTTCTCTAGGCAGTGTGTTTTCCCTGGGCCTCACTGTAGCAACACTATCTCGCCGGGGCAACACTGCATGGCATATCCTCTGCCAGGAGAGAGCTGCTGCTTTGTAGTTTGTGCTGGGAAACCTTGCTTTGGCAAGTGCCAATTGACCGCATTCAGGCAGAAAGAAAAGAGAATAGCAAGAGGCCTTTTCTCCCCGGCTGCTCTGCCAAGCCCTTCCAGCTCAAACTATGTCGTTGCTCCTCTGGAAGGATCCCTGCACCGCGGCGTAGTTTTTCCGAAGAAGCCCTGCGTTTGCAAGAGCAAATGAGGAATTCGTGGCAGGAAAGAGGAAGGAAAGAAAGTTTCACTCCCTCTGCCTGCTTTGCTCAGAGGACTGCATGAAGTCAGGGAGTTCTCCCTTTCACTGAGAAACGTGCGGGCTGCTGTTGCCTGGGCGCTCTCTTCTTTGCAAAAGAGTCTGCAGTTCCACGCTTTGAACCGTGGAAAGGCGCCGGGCTCTGCTAAGATTTCCCCCAGCGCTTCGTTTGCCCTGGGCCAAAGCGAGCCTTCACAATAGCTGAACGCTAACAAGGCATACTCGTTCCACTTCCAGAACCGGGCTACGGCGAGGCAGTTCTCCGGGGGAAAACGGCCCTTCGCGAAGGGCAGATCTGCCGAGCTCATTGCGGGAAAGCGAAAGCAAAGGACGCTTTTCTCCCTCTAACCGCTTTCGTCAGAGGAACGGGGGAAGTCACGGTGTTCTTTCTCTCCCTGAGATACACACAATCTGACGTTGCCTCTGAGCTCCATTGCTGGCAAAGAACTGAAACGGACATACATTCCTGTGGGGAAACACAGGGCTTTGCTAGGATTTCTCTAGGCAGTGTGTTTTCCCTGGGCCTCACTGTAGCAACACTATCTCGCCAGGGCAACACTGCATGGCACTTCCTCTGCCAGGAGAGAGCTGCTGCTTTGTAGTTTGTGCTGGGAAACCTTGCTTTGGCAAGTGCCAATAGACCGCATTCAGGCAGAAAGAAAAGAGAATAGCAAGAGGCCTTTTCTCCCCGGCTGCTCTGCCAAGCCCTTCCAGCTCAAACTATGTCGTTGCTCCTCTGGAAGGATCCCTGCACCGCGGCGTAGTTTTTCCGAAGAAGCCCTGCGTTTGCAAGAGCAAATGAGGAATTCGTGGCAGGAAAGAGGAAGGAAAGAAAGTTTCTCTCCCTCTGCCTGCTTTGCTCAGAGGACCGGATGAAGTCAGGGAGTTCTCCCTTTCACTGAGAAACGTGCGGGCTGCTGTTGCCTGGGCGCTCTCTTCTTTGCAAAAGAGTCTGCAGTTCCACGCTTTGAACCGTGGAAAGGCGCCGGGCTCTGCTAAGAATTCCCCCGGCGCTTCGTTTGCCCTGGGCCAAAGCGAGCCTTCACAATAGCTGAACGCTAACACTGCATACTCGTTCCACTTCCAGAACCGGGCTACGGCGAGGCAGTTCTCCGGGGGAAAACGGCCCTTCGCGAAGGGCAGATCTGCCGAGCTCATTGCGGGAAAGCGAAAGCAAAGGACCCTTTTCTCCCTCTAACCGCCTTCGTCAGAGGAACGGGGGAAGTCACAGTGTTCTTTCTCTCCCTGAGATACACACAATCTGACGTTGCCTCTGAGCTCCGTTGCTGGCAAAGAACTGAAACGGACATACATTCCTGTGGGGAAACACAGGGTTTCGCTAGGATTTCTCTAGGCAGTGTGTTTTCCCTGGGCTTCACTGTAGCAACACTATCTCGCCAGGGCAACACTGCATGGCACTTCCTCTGCCAGGAGAGAGCTGCTGCTTTGTAGTTTGTGCTGGGAAACTTTGCTTTGGCAAGTGCCAATTGACCGCATTCAGGCAGAAAGAAAAGAGAATAGCAAGAGGCCTTTTCTCCCCGGCTGCTTTCCCAAGCCCTTCCAGCTCAAACTATGTCGTTGCTTCTCTGGAAGGATCCCTGCACTGCGGCGTAGTTTTTCCGAAGAAGCCCTGCGTTTGCAAGAGCAAATGAGGAATTCGTTGCAGGAAAGAGGAAGGAAAGAAAGTTTCTCTCCCTCTGCCTGCTTTGCTCAGAGGACTGCATGAAGTCAGGGAGTTCTCCCTTTCACTGAGAAACGTGCGGGCTGCTGTTGCCTGGGCGCTCTCTTCTTTGCAAAAGAGTCTGCAGTTCCACGCTTTGAACCGTGGAAAGGCGCCGGGCTCTGCTAAGATTTCCCCCGGCGCTTCGTTTGCCCTGGGCCAAAGCGAGCCTTCACAATAGCTGAACGCTAACACTGCATACTCGTTCCACTTCCAGAAGCGGGCTACGGCGAGGCAGTTCCCCGGGGGAAAACGGCCCTTCGCGAAGGGCAGATCTGCCGAGCTCATTGCGGGAAAGCGAAAGCAAAGGACGCTTTTCTCCCTCTAACCGCTTTCGTCAGAGGAACGGGGAAAGTCACAGTGTTCTTTCTCTCCCTGAGATACACACAATCTGACGTTGCCTCTGAGCTCCGTTGCTGGCAAAGAACTGAAACTGACATACATTCCTGTGGGGACACCCAGGGCTTTGCTAGGATTTCTCTAGGCAGTGTGTTTTCCCTGGGCCTCACTGTAGCAACACTATCTCGCCAGGGCAGAACTGCATGGGATTTCCTCTGCCAGGAGAGAGCTGCTGCTTTGTAGTTTGTGCTGGGAAACCTTGCTTTGGCAAGTGCCAATTGACCGCATTCAGGCAGAAAGAAAAGAGAATAGCAAGAGGCCTTTTCTCCCCGGCTGCTCTGCCAAGCCCTTCCAGCTCAAACTATGTCGTTGCTCCTCTGGAAGGATCCCTGTACCGCGGCGTAGTTTTTCCGAAGAAGCCCTGCGTTTGCAAGAGCAAATGAGGAATTCGTGGCAGGAAAGAGGAAGGAAAGAAAGTTTCTCTCCCTCTGCCTGCTTTGCTCAGAGGACTGCATGAAGTCAGGGAGTTCTCCCTTTCACTGAGAAACGTGCGGGCTGCTGTTGCCTGGGCGCTCTCTTCTTTGCAAAAGAGTCTGCAGTTCCACGCTTTGAACCGTGGAAAGGCGCCGGGCTCTGCTAAGATTTCCCCCGGCGCTTCGTTTGCCCTGGGCCAAAGCGAGCCTTCACAATAGCTGAACGCTAACACTGCATACTCGTTCCACTTCCAGAACCGGGCTACGGCGAGGCAGTTCTCCGGGGGAAAACGGCCCTTCGCGAAGGGCAGATCTGCCGAGCTCATTGCGGGAAAGCGAAAGCAAAGGACGCTTTTCTCCCTCTAACCGCTTTCGTCAGAGGAACGGGGGAAGTCACAGTGTTCTTTCTCTCACTGAGATACACACAATCTGACGTTGCCTCTGAGCTCCGTTGCTGGCAAAGAACTGAAACGGACATACATTCCTGTGGGGAAACACAGGGCTTTGCTAGGATTTCTCTAGGCAGTGTGTTTTCCCTGGGCCTCACTGTAGCAACACTATCTCGCCAGAGCAACACTGCATGGGATTTCCTCTGCCAGGAGAGAGCTGCTGCTTTGTAGTTTGTGCTGGGAAAATTTACTTTGGCAAGTGCCAATTGACCGCATTCAGGCAGAAAGAAAAGAGAATAGCAAGAGGCCTTTTCTCCCCGGCTGCTTTCCCAAGCCCTTCCAGCTCAAACTATGTCGTTGCTCCTCTGGAAGGATCCCTGCACCGCGGCGTAGTTTTTCCGAAGAAGCCCTGCGTTTGCAAGAGCAAATGAGGAATTCGTGGCAGGAAAGAGGAAGGAAAGAAAGTTTCTCTCCCTCTGCCTGCTTTGCTCAGAGGACTGGATGAAGTCAGGGAGTTCTCCCTTTCACTGAGAAACGTGCGGGCTGCTGTTGCCTGGGCGCTCTCTTCTTTGCAAAAGAGTCTGCAGTTCCACGCTTTGAACCGTGGAAAGGCGCCGGGCTCTGCTAAGATTTCCCCCGGCGCTTCGTTTGCCCTGGGCCAAAGCGAGCCTTCACAATAGCTGAACGCTAACACTGCATACTCGTTCCACTTCCAGAACCGGGCTACGGCGAGGCAGTTCTCCGGGGGAAAACGGCCCTTCGCGAAGGGCAGATCTGCCGAGCTCATTGCGGGAAAGCGAAAGCAAAGGACGCTTTTCTCCCTCTAACCGCTTTCGTCAGAGGAACGGGGGAAGTCACAGTGTTCTTTCTCTCACTGAGATACACACAATCTGACGTTGCCTCTGAGCTCCGTTGCTGGCAAAGAACTGAAACGGACATACATTCCTGTGGGGAAACACAGGGCTTTGCTAGGATTTCTCTAGGCAGTGTGTTTTCCCTGGGCCTCACTGTAGCAACACTATCTCGCCAGAGCAACACTGCATGGGATTTCCTCTGCCAGGAGAGAGCTGCTGCTTTGTAGTTTGTGCTGGGAAAATTTACTTTGGCAAGTGCCAATTGACCGCATTCAGGCAGAAAGAAAAGAGAATAGCAAGAGGCCTTTTCTCCCCGGCTGCTTTCCCAAGCCCTTCCAGCTCAAACTATGTCGTTGCTCCTCTGGAAGGATCCCTGCACCGCGGCGTAGTTTTTCCGAAGAAGCCCTGCGTTTGCAAGAGCAAATGAGGAATTCGTGGCAGGAAAGAGGAAGGAAAGAAAGTTTCTCTCCCTCTGCCTGCTTTGCTCAGAGGACTGGATGAAGTCAGGGAGTTCTCCCTTTCACTGAGAAACGTGCGGGCTGCTGTTGCCTGGGCGCTCTCTTCTTTGCAAAAGAGTCTGCAGTTCCACGCTTTGAACCGTGGAACGGCGCCGGGCTCTGCTAAGATTTCCCCCGGCGCTTCGTTTGCCCTGGGCCAAAGCGAGCCTTCACAATAGCTGAACGCTAACACTGCATACTCGTTCCACTTCCAGAAGCGGGCTACGGCGAGGCAGTTCTCCGGGGGAAAACGGCCCTTCGCGAAGGGCAGATCTGCCGAGCTCATTGCGGGAAAGCGAAAGCAAAGGACGCTTTTCTCCCTCTAACCGCTTTCGTCAGAGGAACGGGGAAAGTCACAGTGTTCTTTCTCTCCCTGAGATACACACAATCTGACGTTGCCTCTGAGCTCCGTTGCTGGCAAAGAACTGAAACTGACATACATTCCTGTGGGGACACCCAGGGCTTTGCTAGGATTTCTCTAGGCAGTGTGTTTTCCCTGGGCCTCACTGTAGCAACACTATCTCGCCGGGGCAACACTGCATGGCATATCCTCTGCCAGGAGAGAGCTGCTGCTTTGTACTTTGTGCTGGGAAACCTTGCTTTGGCAAGTGCCAATTGACCGCATTCAGGCAGAAAGAAAAGAGAATAGCAAGAGGCCTTTTCTCCCCGGCTGCTCTGCCAAGCCCTTCCAGCTCAAACTATGTCGTTGCTCCTCTGGAAGGATCCCTGCACCGCGGCGTAGTTTTTCCGAAGAAGCCCTGCGTTTGCAAGAGCAAATGAGGAATTCGTGGCAGGAAAGAGGAAGGAAAGAAAGTTTCTCTCCCTCTGCCTGCTTTGCTCAGAGGACTGCATGAAGTCAGGGAGTTCTCCCTTTCACTGAGAAACGTGCGGGCTGCTGTTGCCTGGGCGCTCTCTTCTTTGCAAAAGAGTCTGCAGTTCCACGCTTTGAACCGTGGAAAGGCGCCGGGCTCTGCTAAGATTTCCCCCGGCGCTTCGTTTGCCCTGGGCCAAAGCGAGCCTTCACAATAGCTGAACGCTAACAAGGCATACTCGTTCCACTTCCAGAACCGGGCTACGGCGAGGCAGTTCTCCGGGGGAAAAAGGCCCTTCGCGAAGGGCAGATCTGCCGAGCTCATTGCGGGAAAGCAAAAGCAAAGGACGCTTTTCTCCCTCTAACCGCTTTCGTCAGAGGAACGGGGGAAGTCACGGTGTTCTTTCTCTCCCTGAGATACACACAATCTGACGTTGCCTCTGAGCTCCATTGCTGGCAAAGAACTGAAACGGACATACATTCCTGTGGGGAAACACAGGGCTTTGCTAGGATTTCTCTAGGCAGTGTGTTTTCCCTGGGCCTCACTGTAGCAACACTATCTCGCCAGGGCAACACTGCATGGCACTTCCTCTGCCAGGAGAGAGCTGCTGCTTTGTAGTTTGTGCTGGGAAACCTTGCTTTGGCAAGTGCCAATAGACCGCATTCAGGCAGAAAGAAAAGAGAATAGCAAGAGGCCTTTTCTCCCCGGCTGCTCTGCCAAGCCCTTCCAGCTCAAACTATGTCGTTGCTCCTCTGGAAGGATCCCTGCACCGCGGCGTAGTTTTTCCGAAGAAGCCCTGCGTTTGCAAGAGCAAATGAGGAATTCGTGGCAGGAAAGAGGAAGGAAAGAAAGTTTCTCTCCCTCTGACTGCTTTGCTCAGAGGACTGCATGAAGTCAGGGAGTTCTCCCTTTCACTGAGAAACTTGCGGGCTGCTGTTGCCTGGGCGCTCTCTTCTTTGCAAAAGAGTCTGCAGTTCCACGTTTTGAACCGTGGAAAGGCGCCGGGCTCTGCTAAGAATTCCCCCGGCGCTTCGTTTGCCCTGGGCCAAAGCGAGCCTTCACAATAGCTGAACGCTAACACTGCATACTCGTTCCACTTCCAGAACCGGGCTACGGCGAGGCAGTTCTCCGGGGGAAAACGGCCCTTCGCGAAGGGCAGATCTGCCGAGCTCATTGCGGGAAAGCGAAAGCAAAGGACCCTTTTCTCCCTCTAACCGCCTTCGTCAGAGGAACGGGGGAAGTCACAGTGTTCTTTCTCTCCCTGAGATACACACAATCTGACGTTGCCTCTGAGCTCCGTTGCTGGCAAAGAACTGAAACGGACATACATTCCTGTGGGGAAACACAGGGTTTCGCTAGGATTTCTCTAGGCAGTGTGTTTTCCCTGGGCTTCACTGTAGCAACACTATCTCGCCAGGGCAACACTGCATGGCACTTCCTCTGCCAGGAGAGAGCTGCTGCTTTGTAGTTTGTGCTGGGAAACCTTGCTTTGGCAAGTGCCAATTGACCGCATTCAGGCAGAAAGAAAAGAGAATAGCAAGAGGCCTTTCCTTCCCGGCTGCTTTCCCAAGCCCTTCCAGCTCAAACTATGTCGTTGCTCCTCTGGAAGGATCCCTGCACTGCGGCGTAGTTTTTCCGAAGAAGCCCTGCGTTTGCAAGAGCAAATGAGGAATTCGTGGCAGGAAAGAGGAAGGAAAGAAAGTTTCACTCCCTCTGCCTGCTTTGCTCAGAGGACTGCATGAAGTCAGGGAGTTCTCCCTTTCACTGAGAAACGTGCGGGCTGCTGTTGCCTGGGCGCTCTCTTCTTTGCAAAAGAGTCTGCAGTTCCACGCTTTGAACCGTGGAAAGGCGCCGGGCTCTGCTAAGATTTCCCCCAGCGCTTCGTTTGCCCTGGGCCAAAGCGAGCCTTCACAATAGCTGAACGCTAACAAGGCATACTCGTTCCACTTCCAGAACCGGGCTACGGCGAGGCAGTTCTCCGGGGGAAAACGGCCCTTCGCGAAGGGCAGATCTGCCGAGCTCATTGCGGGAAAGCGAAAGCAAAGGACGCTTTTCTCCCTCTAACCGCTTTCGTCAGAGGAACGGGGGAAGTCACGGTGTTCTTTCTCTCCCTGAGATACACACAATCTGACGTTGCCTCTGAGCTCCATTGCTGGCAAAGAACTGAAACGGACATACATTCCTGTGGGGAAACACAGGGCTTTGCTAGGATTTCTCTAGGCAGTGTGTTTTCCCTGGGCCTCACTGTAGCAACACTATCTCGCCAGGGCAACACTGCATGGCACTTCCTCTGCCAGGAGAGAGCTGCTGCTTTGTAGTTTGTGCTGGGAAACCTTGCTTTGGCAAGTGCCAATAGACCGCATTCAGGCAGAAAGAAAAGAGAATAGCAAGAGGCCTTTTCTCCCCGGCTGCTCTGCCAAGCCCTTCCAGCTCAAACTATGTCGTTGCTCCTCTGGAAGGATCCCTGCACCGCGGCGTAGTTTTTCCGAAGAAGCCCTGCGTTTGCAAGAGCAAATGAGGAATTCGTGGCAGGAAAGAGGAAGGAAAGAAAGTTTCTCTCCCTCTGCCTGCTTTGCTCAGAGGACCGGATGAAGTCAGGGAGTTCTCCCTTTCACTGAGAAACGTGCGGGCTGCTGTTGCCTGGGCGCTCTCTTCTTTGCAAAAGAGTCTGCAGTTCCACGCTTTGAACCGTGGAAAGGCGCCGGGCTCTGCTAAGAATTCCCCCGGCGCTTCGTTTGCCCTGGGCCAAAGCGAGCCTTCACAATAGCTGAACGCTAACACTGCATACTCGTTCCACTTCCAGAACCGGGCTACGGCGAGGCAGTTCTCCGGGGGAAAACGGCCCTTCGCGAAGGGCAGATCTGCCGAGCTCATTGCGGGAAAGCGAAAGCAAAGGACCCTTTTCTCCCTCTAACCGCCTTCGTCAGAGGAACGGGGGAAGTCACAGTGTTCTTTCTCTCCCTGAGATACACACAATCTGACGTTGCCTCTGAGCTCCGTTGCTGGCAAAGAACTGAAACGGACATACATTCCTGTGGGGAAACACAGGGTTTCGCTAGGATTTCTCTAGGCAGTGTGTTTTCCCTGGGCTTCACTGTAGCAACACTATCTCGCCAGGGCAACACTGCATGGCACTTCCTCTGCCAGGAGAGAGCTGCTGCTTTGTAGTTTGTGCTGGGAAACTTTGCTTTGGCAAGTGCCAATTGACCGCATTCAGGCAGAAAGAAAAGAGAATAGCAAGAGGCCTTTTCTCCCCGGCTGCTTTCCCAAGCCCTTCCAGCTCAAACTATGTCGTTGCTTCTCTGGAAGGATCCCTGCACTGCGGCGTAGTTTTTCCGAAGAAGCCCTGCGTTTGCAAGAGCAAATGAGGAATTCGTTGCAGGAAAGAGGAAGGAAAGAAAGTTTCTCTCCCTCTGCCTGCTTTGCTCAGAGGACTGCATGAAGTCAGGGAGTTCTCCCTTTCACTGAGAAACGTGCGGGCTGCTGTTGCCTGGGCGCTCTCTTCTTTGCAAAAGAGTCTGCAGTTCCACGCTTTGAACCGTGGAAAGGCGCCGGGCTCTGCTAAGATTTCCCCCGGCGCTTCGTTTGCCCTGGGCCAAAGCGAGCCTTCACAATAGCTGAACGCTAACACTGCATACTCGTTCCACTTCCAGAAGCGGGCTACGGCGAGGCAGTTCCCCGGGGGAAAACGGCCCTTCGCGAAGGGCAGATCTGCCGAGCTCATTGCGGGAAAGCGAAAGCAAAGGACGCTTTTCTCCCTCTAACCGCTTTCGTCAGAGGAACGGGGAAAGTCACAGTGTTCTTTCTCTCCCTGAGATACACACAATCTGACGTTGCCTCTGAGCTCCGTTGCTGGCAAAGAACTGAAACTGACATACATTCCTGTGGGGACACCCAGGGCTTTGCTAGGATTTCTCTAGGCAGTGTGTTTTCCCTGGGCCTCACTGTAGCAACACTATCTCGCCAGGGCAGAACTGCATGGGATTTCCTCTGCCAGGAGAGAGCTGCTGCTTTGTAGTTTGTGCTGGGAAACCTTGCTTTGGCAAGTGCCAATTGACCGCATTCAGGCAGAAAGAAAAGAGAATAGCAAGAGGCCTTTTCTCCCCGGCTGCTCTGCCAAGCCCTTCCAGCTCAAACTATGTCGTTGCTCCTCTGGAAGGATCCCTGTACCGCGGCGTAGTTTTTCCGAAGAAGCCCTGCGTTTGCAAGAGCAAATGAGGAATTCGTGGCAGGAAAGAGGAAGGAAAGAAAGTTTCTCTCCCTCTGCCTGCTTTGCTCAGAGGACTGCATGAAGTCAGGGAGTTCTCCCTTTCACTGAGAAACGTGCGGGCTGCTGTTGCCTGGGCGCTCTCTTCTTTGCAAAAGAGTCTGCAGTTCCACGCTTTGAACCGTGGAAAGGCGCCGGGCTCTGCTAAGATTTCCCCCGGCGCTTCGTTTGCCCTGGGCCAAAGCGAGCCTTCACAATAGCTGAACGCTAACACTGCATACTCGTTCCACTTCCAGAACCGGGCTACGGCGAGGCAGTTCTCCGGGGGAAAACGGCCCTTCGCGAAGGGCAGATCTGCCGAGCTCATTGCGGGAAAGCGAAAGCAAAGGACGCTTTTCTCCCTCTAACCGCTTTCGTCAGAGGAACGGGGGAAGTCACAGTGTTCTTTCTCTCACTGAGATACACACAATCTGACGTTGCCTCTGAGCTCCGTTGCTGGCAAAGAACTGAAACGGACATACATTCCTGTGGGGAAACACAGGGCTTTGCTAGGATTTCTCTAGGCAGTGTGTTTTCCCTGGGCCTCACTGTAGCAACACTATCTCGCCAGAGCAACACTGCATGGGATTTCCTCTGCCAGGAGAGAGCTGCTGCTTTGTAGTTTGTGCTGGGAAAATTTACTTTGGCAAGTGCCAATTGACCGCATTCAGGCAGAAAGAAAAGAGAATAGCAAGAGGCCTTTTCTCCCCGGCTGCTTTCCCAAGCCCTTCCAGCTCAAACTATGTCGTTGCTCCTCTGGAAGGATCCCTGCACCGCGGCGTAGTTTTTCCGAAGAAGCCCTGCGTTTGCAAGAGCAAATGAGGAATTCGTGGCAGGAAAGAGGAAGGAAAGAAAGTTTCTCTCCCTCTGCCTGCTTTGCTCAGAGGACTGGATGAAGTCAGGGAGTTCTCCCTTTCACTGAGAAACGTGCGGGCTGCTGTTGCCTGGGCGCTCTCTTCTTTGCAAAAGAGTCTGCAGTTCCACGCTTTGAACCGTGGAAAGGCGCCGGGCTCTGCTAAGATTTCCCCCGGCGCTTCGTTTGCCCTGGGCCAAAGCGAGCCTTCACAATAGCTGAACGCTAACACTGCATACTCGTTCCACTTCCAGAACCGGGCTACGGCGAGGCAGTTCTCCGGGGGAAAACGGCCCTTCGCGAAGGGCAGATCTGCCGAGCTCATTGCGGGAAAGCGAAAGCAAAGGACGCTTTTCTCCCTCTAACCGCTTTCGTCAGAGGAACGGGGGAAGTCACGGTGTTCTTTCTCTCCCTGAGATACACACAATCTGACGTTGCCTCTGAGCTCCATTGCTGGCAAAGAACTGAAACGGACATACATTCCTGTGGGGAAACACAGGGCTTTGCTAGGATTTCTCTAGGCAGTGTGTTTTCCCTGGGCCTCACTGTAGCAACACTATCTCGCCAGGGCAACACTGCATGGCACTTCCTCTGCCAGGAGAGAGCTGCTGCTTTGTAGTTTGTGCCGGGAAACCTTGCTTTGGCAAGTGCCAATAGACCGCATTCAGGCAGAAAGAAAAGAGAATAGCAAGAGGCCTTTTCTCCCCGGCTGCTCTGCCAAGCCCTTCCAGCTCAAACTATGTCGTTGCTCCTCTGGAAGGATCCCTGCACCGCGGCGTAGTTTTTCCGAAGAAGCCCTGCGTTTGCAAGAGCAAATGAGGAATTCGTGGCAGGAAAGAGGAAGGAAAGAAAGTTTCTCTCCCTCTGCCTGCTTTGCTCAGAGGACCGGATGAAGTCAGGGAGTTCTCCCTTTCACTGAGAAACGTGCGGGCTGCTGTTGCCTGGGCGCTCTCTTCTTTGCAAAAGAGTCTGCAGTTCCACGCTTTGAACCGTGGAAAGGCGCCGGGCTCTGCTAAGAATTCCCCCGGCGCTTCGTTTGCCCTGGGCCAAAGCGAGCCTTCACAATAGCTGAACGCTAACACTGCATACTCGTTCCACTTCCAGAACCGGGCTACGGCGAGGCAGTTCTCCGGGGGAAAACGGCCCTTCGCGAAGGGCAGATCTGCCGAGCTCATTGCGGGAAAGCGAAAGCAAAGGACCCTTTTCTCCCTCTAACCGCCTTCGTCAGAGGAACGGGGGAAGTCACAGTGTTCTTTCTCTCCCTGAGATACACACAATCTGACGTTGCCTCTGAGCTCCGTTGCTGGCAAAGAACTGAAACGGACATACATTCCTGTGGGGAAACACAGGGTTTCGCTAGGATTTCTCTAGGCAGTGTGTTTTCCCTGGGCTTCACTGTAGCAACACTATCTCGCCAGGGCAACACTGCATGGCACTTCCTCTGCCAGGAGAGAGCTGCTGCTTTGTAGTTTGTGCTGGGAAACTTTGCTTTGGCAAGTGCCAATTGACCGCATTCAGGCAGAAAGAAAAGAGAATAGCAAGAGGCCTTTTCTCCCCGGCTGCTTTCCCAAGCCCTTCCAGCTCAAACTATGTCGTTGCTTCTCTGGAAGGATCCCTGCACTGCGGCGTAGTTTTTCCGAAGAAGCCCTGCGTTTGCAAGAGCAAATGAGGAATTCGTTGCAGGAAAGAGGAAGGAAAGAAAGTTTCTCTCCCTCTGCCTGCTTTGCTCAGAGGACTGCATGAAGTCAGGGAGTTCTCCCTTTCACTGAGAAACGTGCGGGCTGCTGTTGCCTGGGCGCTCTCTTCTTTGCAAAAGAGTCTGCAGTTCCACGCTTTGAACCGTGGAAAGGCGCCGGGCTCTGCTAAGATTTCCCCCGGCGCTTCGTTTGCCCTGGGCCAAAGCGAGCCTTCACAATAGCTGAACGCTAACACTGCATACTCGTTCCACTTCCAGAAGCGGGCTACGGCGAGGCAGTTCCCCGGGGGAAAACGGCCCTTCGCGAAGGGCAGATCTGCCGAGCTCATTGCGGGAAAGCGAAAGCAAAGGACGCTTTTCTCCCTCTAACCGCTTTCGTCAGAGGAACGGGGAAAGTCACAGTGTTCTTTCTCTCCCTGAGATACACACAATCTGACGTTGCCTCTGAGCTCCGTTGCTGGCAAAGAACTGAAACTGACATACATTCCTGTGGGGACACCCAGGGCTTTGCTAGGATTTCTCTAGGCAGTGTGTTTTCCCTGGGCCTCACTGTAGCAACACTATCTCGCCAGGGCAGAACTGCATGGGATTTCCTCTGCCAGGAGAGAGCTGCTGCTTTGTAGTTTGTGCTGGGAAACCTTGCTTTGGCAAGTGCCAATTGACCGCATTCAGGCAGAAAGAAAAGAGAATAGCAAGAGGCCTTTTCTCCCCGGCTGCTCTGCCAAGCCCTTCCAGCTCAAACTATGTCGTTGCTCCTCTGGAAGGATCCCTGTACCGCGGCGTAGTTTTTCCGAAGAAGCCCTGCGTTTGCAAGAGCAAATGAGGAATTCGTGGCAGGAAAGAGGAAGGAAAGAAAGTTTCTCTCCCTCTGCCTGCTTTGCTCAGAGGACTGCATGAAGTCAGGGAGTTCTCCCTTTCACTGAGAAACGTGCGGGCTGCTGTTGCCTGGGCGCTCTCTTCTTTGCAAAAGAGTCTGCAGTTCCACGCTTTGAACCGTGGAAAGGCGCCGGGCTCTGCTAAGATTTCCCCCGGCGCTTCGTTTGCCCTGGGCCAAAGCGAGCCTTCACAATAGCTGAACGCTAACACTGCATACTCGTTCCACTTCCAGAACCGGGCTACGGCGAGGCAGTTCTCCGGGGGAAAACGGCCCTTCGCGAAGGGCAGATCTGCCGAGCTCATTGCGGGAAAGCGAAAGCAAAGGACGCTTTTCTCCCTCTAACCGCTTTCGTCAGAGGAACGGGGGAAGTCACAGTGTTCTTTCTCTCACTGAGATACACACAATCTGACGTTGCCTCTGAGCTCCGTTGCTGGCAAAGAACTGAAACGGACATACATTCCTGTGGGGAAACACAGGGCTTTGCTAGGATTTCTCTAGGCAGTGTGTTTTCCCTGGGCCTCACTGTAGCAACACTATCTCGCCAGAGCAACACTGCATGGGATTTCCTCTGCCAGGAGAGAGCTGCTGCTTTGTAGTTTGTGCTGGGAAAATTTACTTTGGCAAGTGCCAATTGACCGCATTCAGGCAGAAAGAAAAGAGAATAGCAAGAGGCCTTTTCTCCCCGGCTGCTTTCCCAAGCCCTTCCAGCTCAAACTATGTCGTTGCTCCTCTGGAAGGATCCCTGCACCGCGGCGTAGTTTTTCCGAAGAAGCCCTGCGTTTGCAAGAGCAAATGAGGAATTCGTGGCAGGAAAGAGGAAGGAAAGAAAGTTTCTCTCCCTCTGCCTGCTTTGCTCAGAGGACTGGATGAAGTCAGGGAGTTCTCCCTTTCACTGAGAAACGTGCGGGCTGCTGTTGCCTGGGCGCTCTCTTCTTTGCAAAAGAGTCTGCAGTTCCACGCTTTGAACCGTGGAAAGGCGCCGGGCTCTGCTAAGATTTCCCCCGGCGCTTCGTTTGCCCTGGGCCAAAGCGAGCCTTCACAATAGCTGAACGCTAACACTGCATACTCGTTCCACTTCCAGAACCGGGCTACGGCGAGGCAGTTCTCCGGGGGAAAACGGCCCTTCGCGAAGGGCAGATCTGCCGAGCTCATTGCGGGAAAGCGAAAGCAAAGGACGCTTTTCTCCCTCTAACCGCTTTCGTCAGAGGAACGGGGGAAGTCACAGTGTTCTTTCTCTCACTGAGATACACACAATCTGACGTTGCCTCTGAGCTCCGTTGCTGGCAAAGAACTGAAACGGACATACATTCCTGTGGGGAAACACAGGGCTTTGCTAGGATTTCTCTAGGCAGTGTGTTTTCCCTGGGCCTCACTGTAGCAACACTATCTCGCCAGAGCAACACTGCATGGGATTTCCTCTGCCAGGAGAGAGCTGCTGCTTTGTAGTTTGTGCTGGGAAAATTTACTTTGGCAAGTGCCAATTGACCGCATTCAGGCAGAAAGAAAAGAGAATAGCAAGAGGCCTTTTCTCCCCGGCTGCTTTCCCAAGCCCTTCCAGCTCAAACTATGTCGTTGCTCCTCTGGAAGGATCCCTGCACCGCGGCGTAGTTTTTCCGAAGAAGCCCTGCGTTTGCAAGAGCAAATGAGGAATTCGTGGCAGGAAAGAGGAAGGAAAGAAAGTTTCTCTCCCTCTGCCTGCTTTGCTCAGAGGACTGGATGAAGTCAGGGAGTTCTCCCTTTCACTGAGAAACGTGCGGGCTGCTGTTGCCTGGGCGCTCTCTTCTTTGCAAAAGAGTCTGCAGTTCCACGCTTTGAACCGTGGAACGGCGCCGGGCTCTGCTAAGATTTCCCCCGGCGCTTCGTTTGCCCTGGGCCAAAGCGAGCCTTCACAATAGCTGAACGCTAACACTGCATACTCGTTCCACTTCCAGAAGCGGGCTACGGCGAGGCAGTTCTCCGGGGGAAAACGGCCCTTCGCGAAGGGCAGATCTGCCGAGCTCATTGCGGGAAAGCGAAAGCAAAGGACGCTTTTCTCCCTCTAACCGCTTTCGTCAGAGGAACGGGGAAAGTCACAGTGTTCTTTCTCTCCCTGAGATACACACAATCTGACGTTGCCTCTGAGCTCCGTTGCTGGCAAAGAACTGAAACTGACATACATTCCTGTGGGGACACCCAGGGCTTTGCTAGGATTTCTCTAGGCAGTGTGTTTTCCCTGGGCCTCACTGTAGCAACACTATCTCGCCGGGGCAACACTGCATGGCATATCCTCTGCCAGGAGAGAGCTGCTGCTTTGTACTTTGTGCTGGGAAACCTTGCTTTGGCAAGTGCCAATTGACCGCATTCAGGCAGAAAGAAAAGAGAATAGCAAGAGGCCTTTTCTCCCCGGCTGCTCTGCCAAGCCCTTCCAGCTCAAACTATGTCGTTGCTCCTCTGGAAGGATCCCTGCACCGCGGCGTAGTTTTTCCGAAGAAGCCCTGCGTTTGCAAGAGCAAATGAGGAATTCGTGGCAGGAAAGAGGAAGGAAAGAAAGTTTCTCTCCCTCTGCCTGCTTTGCTCAGAGGACTGCATGAAGTCAGGGAGTTCTCCCTTTCACTGAGAAACGTGCGGGCTGCTGTTGCCTGGGCGCTCTCTTCTTTGCAAAAGAGTCTGCAGTTCCACGCTTTGAACCGTGGAAAGGCGCCGGGCTCTGCTAAGATTTCCCCCGGCGCTTCGTTTGCCCTGGGCCAAAGCGAGCCTTCACAATAGCTGAACGCTAACAAGGCATACTCGTTCCACTTCCAGAACCGGGCTACGGCGAGGCAGTTCTCCGGGGGAAAAAGGCCCTTCGCGAAGGGCAGATCTGCCGAGCTCATTGCGGGAAAGCAAAAGCAAAGGACGCTTTTCTCCCTCTAACCGCTTTCGTCAGAGGAACGGGGGAAGTCACGGTGTTCTTTCTCTCCCTGAGATACACACAATCTGACGTTGCCTCTGAGCTCCATTGCTGGCAAAGAACTGAAACGGACATACATTCCTGTGGGGAAACACAGGGCTTTGCTAGGATTTCTCTAGGCAGTGTGTTTTCCCTGGGCCTCACTGTAGCAACACTATCTCGCCAGGGCAACACTGCATGGCACTTCCTCTGCCAGGAGAGAGCTGCTGCTTTGTAGTTTGTGCTGGGAAACCTTGCTTTGGCAAGTGCCAATAGACCGCATTCAGGCAGAAAGAAAAGAGAATAGCAAGAGGCCTTTTCTCCCCGGCTGCTCTGCCAAGCCCTTCCAGCTCAAACTATGTCGTTGCTCCTCTGGAAGGATCCCTGCACCGCGGCGTAGTTTTTCCGAAGAAGCCCTGCGTTTGCAAGAGCAAATGAGGAATTCGTGGCAGGAAAGAGGAAGGAAAGAAAGTTTCTCTCCCTCTGACTGCTTTGCTCAGAGGACTGCATGAAGTCAGGGAGTTCTCCCTTTCACTGAGAAACTTGCGGGCTGCTGTTGCCTGGGCGCTCTCTTCTTTGCAAAAGAGTCTGCAGTTCCACGTTTTGAACCGTGGAAAGGCGCCGGGCTCTGCTAAGAATTCCCCCGGCGCTTCGTTTGCCCTGGGCCAAAGCGAGCCTTCACAATAGCTGAACGCTAACACTGCATACTCGTTCCACTTCCAGAACCGGGCTACGGCGAGGCAGTTCTCCGGGGGAAAACGGCCCTTCGCGAAGGGCAGATCTGCCGAGCTCATTGCGGGAAAGCGAAAGCAAAGGACCCTTTTCTCCCTCTAACCGCCTTCGTCAGAGGAACGGGGGAAGTCACAGTGTTCTTTCTCTCCCTGAGATACACACAATCTGACGTTGCCTCTGAGCTCCGTTGCTGGCAAAGAACTGAAACGGACATACATTCCTGTGGGGAAACACAGGGTTTCGCTAGGATTTCTCTAGGCAGTGTGTTTTCCCTGGGCTTCACTGTAGCAACACTATCTCGCCAGGGCAACACTGCATGGCACTTCCTCTGCCAGGAGAGAGCTGCTGCTTTGTAGTTTGTGCTGGGAAACCTTGCTTTGGCAAGTGCCAATTGACCGCATTCAGGCAGAAAGAAAAGAGAATAGCAAGAGGCCTTTCCTTCCCGGCTGCTTTCCCAAGCCCTTCCAGCTCAAACTATGTCGTTGCTCCTCTGGAAGGATCCCTGCACTGCGGCGTAGTTTTTCCGAAGAAGCCCTGCGTTTGCAAGAGCAAATGAGGAATTCGTGGCAGGAAAGAGGAAGGAAAGAAAGTTTCTCTCCCTCTGCCTGCTTTGCTCAGAGGACTGCATGAAGTCAGGGAGTTCTCCCTTTCACTGAGAAACGTGCGGGCTGCTGTTGCCTGGGCGCTCTCTTCTTTGCAAAAGAGTCTGCAGTTCCACGCTTTGAACCGTGGAAAGGCGCCGGGCTCTGCTAAGATTTCCCCCGGCGCTTCGTTTGCCCTGGGCCAAAGCGAGCCTTCACAATAGCTGAACGCTAACACTGCATACTCGTTCCACTTCCAGAACCGGGCTACGGCGAGGCAGTTCTCCGGGGGAAAACGGCCCTTCGCGAAGGGCAGATCTGCCGAGCTCATTGCGGGAAAGCGAAAGCAAAGGACGCTTTTCTCCCTCTAACCGCTTTCGTCAGAGGAACGGGGAAAGTCACAGTGTTCTTTCTCTCCCTGAGATACACACAATCTGACGTTGCCTCTGACCTCCATTGCTGGCAAAGAACTGAAACGGACATACATTCCTGTGGGGAAACACAGGGCTTTGCTAGGATTTCTCTAGGCAGTGTGTTTTCCCTGGGCCTCACTGTAGCAACACTATCTCGCAAGGGCAGAACTGCATGGGATTTCCTCTGCCAGGAGAGAGCTGCTGCTTTGTAGTTTGTGCTGGGAAACCTTGCTTTGGCAAGTGCCAATTGACCGAATTCAGGCAGAAAGAAAAGAGAATAGCAAGAGGCCTTTTCTCCCCGGCTGCTTTCCCAAG
This sequence comes from Elephas maximus indicus, assembly GCF_024166365.1. NCBI lineage: Eukaryota > Metazoa > Chordata > Mammalia > Proboscidea > Elephantidae > Elephas > Elephas maximus. The sequence continues at coordinate 1,549,445 of NC_064822.1, forward strand.
CCCTTCCAGCTCAAAGTATGTCGTTGCTCCTCTGGAAGGATCCCTGCACCGCGGCGTAGTTTTTCCGAAGAAGCCCTGCGTTTGCAAGAGCAAATGAGGAATTCGTGGCAGGAAAGATGAAGGAAAGAAAGTTTCTCTCCCTCTGCCTGCTTTGCTCAGAGGACTGCATGAAGTCAGGGAGTTCTCCCTTTCACTGAGAAACGTGCGGGCTGCTGTTGCCTGGGCGCTCTCTTCTTTGCAAAAGAGTCTGCAGTTCCACGCTTTGAACCGTGGAAAGGCGCCGGGCTCTGCTAAGATTTCCCCCGGCGCTTCGTTTGCCCTGGGCCAAAGCGAGCCTTCACAATAGCTGAACGCTAACACTGCATACTCGTTCCACTTCCAGAACCGGGCTACGGCGAGGCAGTTCTCCGGGGGAAAACGGCCCTTCGCGAAGGGCAGATCTGCCGAGCTCATTGCGGGAAAGCGAAAGCAAAGGACGCTTTTCTCCCTCTAACCGCTTTCGTCAGAGGAACGGGGGAAGTCACAGTGTTCTTTCTCTCCCTGAGATACACACAATCTGACGTTGCCTCTGAGCTCCGTTGCTGGCAAAGAACTGAAACGGACATACATTCCTGTGGGGAAACCCAGGGCTTTGCTAGGATTTCTCTAGGCAGTGTGTTTTCCCTGGGCCTCACTGTAGCAACACTATCTCGCCAGGGCAACACTGCATGGGATATCCTCTGCCAGGAGAGAGCTGGTGCTTTGTAGTTTGTGCTGGGAAACTTTGCTTTGGCAAGTGCCAATTGACCGCATTCAGGCAGAAAGAAAAGAGAATAGCAAGAGGCCTTTTCTCCCCGGCTGCTTTCCCAAGCCCTTCCAGCTCAAACTATGTCGTTGCTCCTCTGGAAGGATCCCTGCACCGCGGCGTAGTTTTTCCGAAGAAGCCCTGCGTTTGCAAGAGCAAATGAGGAATTCGTGGCAGGAAAGAGGAAGGAAAGAAAGTTTCTCTCCCTCTGCCTGCTTTGCTCAGAGGACTGGATGAAGTCAGGGACTTCTCCCTTTCACTGAGAAACGTGCGGGCTGCTGTTGCCTGGGCGCTCTCTTCTTTGCAAAAGAGTCTGCAGTTCCACGCTTTGAACCGTGGAACGGCGCCGGGCTCTGCTAAGATTTCCCCCGGCGCTTCGTTTGCCCTGGGCCAAAGCGAGCCTTCACAATAGCTGAACGCTAACACTGCATACTCGTTCCACTTCCAGAACCGGGCTACGGCGAGGCAGTTCTCCGGGGGAAAACGGCCCTTCGCGAAGGGCAGATCTGCCGAGCTCATTGCGGGAAAGCGAAAGCAAAGGACGCTTTTCTCCCTCTAACCGCTTTCGTCAGAGGAACGGGGGAAGTCACAGTGTTCTTTCTCTCACTGAGATACACACAATCTGACGTTGCCTCTGAGCTCCGTTGCTGGCAAAGAACTGAAACTGACATACATTCCTGTGGGGACACCCAGGGCTTTGCTAGGATTTCTCTAGGCAGTGTGTTTTCCCTGGGCCTCACTGTAGCAACTCTATCTCGCAAGGGCAGAACTGCATGGGATTTCCTCTGCCAGGAGAGAGCTGCTGCTTTGTAGTTTGTGCTGGGAAACCTTGCCTTGGCAAGTGCGAATTGACCGCATTCAGGCAGAAAGAAAAGAGAATAGCAAGAGGCCTTTTCTCCCCGGCTGCTCTGCCAAGCCCTTCCAGCTCAAACTATGTCGTTGCTCCTCTGGAAGGATCCCTGCACCGCGGCGTAGTTTTTCCGAAGAAGCCCTGCGTTTGCAAGAGCAAATGAGGAATTCGTGGCAGGAAAGAGGAAGGAAAGAAAGTTTCTCTCCCTCTGCCTGCTTTGCTCAGAGGACTGGATGAAGTCAGGGACTTCTCCCTTTCACTGAGAAACGTGCGGGCTGCTGTTGCCTGGGCGCTCTCTTCTTTGCAAAAGAGTCTGCAGTTCCACGCTTTGAACCGTGGAAAGGCGCCGGGGTCTGCTAAGATTTCCCCCAGCGCTTCGTTTGCCCTGGGCCAAAGCGAGCCTTCACAATAGCTGAACGCTAACACTGCATACTCGTTCCACTTCCAGAAGCGGGCTACGGCGAGGCAGTTCTCCGGGGGAAAACGGCCCTTCGCGAAGGGCAGATCTGCCGAGCTCATTGCGGGAAAGCGAAAGCAAAGGACGCTTTTCTCCTCTAACCGCTTTCGTCAGAGGAACGGGGAAAGTCACAGTGTTCTTTCTCTCCCTGAGATACACACAATCTGACGTTGCCTCTGAGCTCCGTTGCTGGCAAAGAACTGAAACTGACATACATTCCTGTGGGGACACCCAGGGCTTTGCTAGGATTTCTCTAGGCAGTGTGTTTTCCCTGGGCCTCACTGTAGCAACACTATCTCGCCGGGGCAACACTGCATGGCATATCCTCTGCCAGGAGAGAGCTGCTGCTTTGTACTTTGTGCTGGGAAACCTTGCTTTGGCAAGTGCCAATTGACCGCATTCAGGCAGAAAGAAAAGAGAATAGCAAGAGGCCTTTCCTTCCCGGCTGCTTTCCCAAGCCCTTCCAGCTCAAACTATGTCGTTGCTCCTCTGGAAGGATCCCTGCACTGCGGCGTAGTTTTTCCGAAGAAGCCCTGCGTTTGCAAGAGAAAATGAGGAATTCGTTGCAGGAAAGAGGAAGGAAAGAAAGTTTCTCTCCCTCTGCCTGCTTTGCTCAGAGGACTGGATGAAGTCAGGGAGTTCTCCCTTTCACTGAGAAACGTGCGGGCTGCTGTTGCCTGGGCGCTCTCTTCTTTGCAAAAGAGTCTGCAGTTCCACGCTTTGAACCGTGGAAAGGCGCCGGGCTCTGCTAAGATTTCCCCCGGCGCTTCGTTTGCCCTGGGCCAAAGCGAGCCTTCACAATAGCTGAACGCTAACACTGCATACTCGTTCCACTTCCAGAACCGGGCTACGGCGAGGCAGTTCTCCGGGGGAAAACGGCCCTTCGCGAAGGGCAGATCTGCCGAGCTCATTGCGGGAAAGCGAAAGCAAAGGACGCTTTTCTCCCTCTAACCGCTTTCGTCAGAGGAACGGGGAAAGTCACAGTGTTCTTTCTCTCCCTGAGATACACACAATCTGACGTTGCCTCTGACCTCCATTGCTGGCAAAGAACTGAAACGGACATACATTCCTGTGGGGAAACACAGGGCTTTGCTAGGATTTCTCTAGGCAGTGTGTTTTCCCTGGGCCTCACTGTAGCAACACTATCTCGCAAGGGCAGAACTGCATGGGATTTCCTCTGCCAGGAGAGAGCTGCTGCTTTGTAGTTTGTGCTGGGAAACCTTGCTTTGGCAAGTGCCAATTGACCGCATTCAGGCAGAAAGAAAAGAGAATAGCAAGAGGCCTTTTCTCCCCGGCTGCTTTCCCAAGCCCTTCCAGCTCAAAGTATGTCGTTGCTCCTCTGGAAGGATCCCTGCACCGCGGCGTAGTTTTTCCGAAGAAGCCCTGCGTTTGCAAGAGCAAATGAGGAATTCGTGGCAGGAAAGATGAAGGAAAGAAAGTTTCTCTCCCTCTGCCTGCTTTGCTCAGAGGACTGCATGAAGTCAGGGAGTTCTCCCTTTCACTGAGAAACGTGCGGGCTGCTGTTGCCTGGGCGCTCTCTTCTTTGCAAAAGAGTCTGCAGTTCCACGCTTTGAACCGTGGAAAGGCGCCGGGCTCTGCTAAGATTTCCCCCGGCGCTTCGTTTGCCCTGGGCCAAAGCGAGCCTTCACAATAGCTGAACGCTAACACTGCATACTCGTTCCACTTCCAGAACCGGGCTACGGCGAGGCAGTTCTCCGGGGGAAAACGGCCCTTCGCGAAGGGCAGATCTGCCGAGCTCATTGCGGGAAAGCGAAAGCAAAGGACGCTTTTCTCCCTCTAACCGCTTTCGTCAGAGGAACGGGGGAAGTCACAGTGTTCTTTCTCTCACTGAGATACACACAATCTGACGTTGCCTCTGAGCTCCGTTGCTGGCAAAGAACTGAAACAGACATACATTCCTGTGGGGAAACCCAGGGCTTTGCTAGGATTTCTCTAGGCAGTGTGTTTTCCCTGGGCCTCACTGTAGCAACACTATCTCGCCAGGGCAACACTGCATGGGATTTCCTCTGCCAGGAGAGAGCTGCTGCTTTGTAGTTTGTGCTGGGAAACTTTGCTTTGGCAAGTGCCAATTGACCGCATTCAGGCAGAAAGAAAAGAGAATAGCAAGAGGCCTTTTCTCCCCGGCTGCTTTCCCAAGCCCTTCCAGCTCAAACTATGTCGTTGCTCCTCTGGAAGGATCCCTGCACCGCGGCGTAGTTTTTCCGAAGAAGCCCTGCGTTTGCAAGAGCAAATGAGGAATTCGTGGCAGGAAAGAGGAAGGAAAGAAAGTTTCTCTCCCTCTGCCTGCTTTGCTCAGAGGACTGGATGAAGTCAGGGACTTCTCCCTTTCACTGAGAAACGTGCGGGCTGCTGTTGCCTGGGCGCTCTCTTCTTTGCAAAAGAGTCTGCAGTTCCACGCTTTGAACCGTGGAACGGCGCCGGGCTCTGCTAAGATTTCCCCCGGCGCTTCGTTTGCCCTGGGCCAAAGCGAGCCTTCACAATAGCTGAACGCTAACACTGCATACTCGTTCCACTTCCAGAACCGGGCTACGGCGAGGCAGTTCTCCGGGGGAAAACGGCCCTTCGCGAAGGGCAGATCTGCCGAGCTCATTGCGGGAAAGCGAAAGCAAAGGACGCTTTTCTCCCTCTAACCGCTTTCGTCAGAGGAACGGGGGAAGTCACAGTGTTCTTTCTCTCACTGAGATACACACAATCTGACGTTGCCTCTGAGCTCCGTTGCTGGCAAAGAACTGAAACTGACATACATTCCTGTGGGGACACCCAGGGCTTTGCTAGGATTTCTCTAGGCAGTGTGTTTTCCCTGGGCCTCACTGTAGCAACACTATCTCGCCAGGGCAACACTGCATGGCATATCCTCTGCCAGGATAGAGCTGCTGCTTTGTAGTTTGTGCTGGGAAACCTTGCTTTGGCAAGTGCCAATTGACCGCATTCAGGCAGAAAGAAAAGAGAATAGCAAGAGGCCTTTTCTCCCCGGCTGCTCTGCCAAGCCCTTCCAGCTCAAACTATGAAGTTGCTCCTCTGGAAGGATCCCTGCACCGCGGCGTAGTTTTTCCGAAGAAGCCCTGCGTTTGCAAGAGCAAATGAGGAATTCGTGGCAGGAAAGAGGAAGGAAAGAAAGTTTCTCTCCCTCTGCCTGCTTTGCTCACAGGACTGGATGAAGTCAGGGACTTCTCCCTTTCACTGAGAAACGTGCGGGCTGCTGTTGCCTGGGCGCTCTCTTCTTTGCAAAAGAGTCTGCAGTTCCACGCTTTGAACCGTGGAAAGGCGCCGGGCTCTGCTAAGATTTCCCCCAGCGCTTCGTTTGCCCTGGGCCAAAGCGAGCCTTCACAATAGCTGAACGCTAACACTGCATACTCGTTCCACTTCCAGAAGCGGGCTACGGCGAGGCAGTTCTCCGGGGGAAAACGGCCCTTCGCGAAGGGCAGATCTGCCGAGCTCATTGCGGGAAAGCGAAAGCAAAGGACGCTTTTCTCCTCTAACCGCTTTCGTCAGAGGAACGGGGAAAGTCACAGTGTTCTTTCTCTCCCTGAGATACACACAATCTGACGTTGCCTCTGAGCTCCGTTGCTGGCAAAGAACTGAAACTGACATACATTCCTGTGGGGAAACCCAGGGCTTTGCTAGGATTTCTCTAGGCAGTGTGTTTTCCCTGGGCCTCACTGTAGCAACACTATCTCGCCAGGGCAACACTGCATGGGATTTCCTCTGCCAGGAGAGAGCTGCTGCTTTGTAGTTTGTGCTGGGAAACTTTGCTTTGGCAAGTGCCAATTGACCGCATTCAGGCAGAAAGAAAAGAGAATAGCAAGAGGCCTTTTCTCCCCGGCTGCTTTCCCAAGCCCTTCCAGCTCAAACTATGTCGTTGCTCCTCTGGAAGGATCCCTGCACCGCGGCGTAGTTTTTCCGAAGAAGCCCTGCGTTTGCAAGAGCAAATGAGGAATTCGTGGCAGGAAAGAGGAAGGAAAGAAAGTTTCTCTCCCTCTGCCTGCTTTGCTCAGAGGACTGGATGAAGTCAGGGACTTCTCCCTTTCACTGAGAAACGTGCGGGCTGCTGTTGCCTGGGCGCTCTCTTCTTTGCAAAAGAGTCTGCAGTTCCACGCTTTGAACCGTGGAACGGCGCCGGGCTCTGCTAAGATTTCCCCCGGCGCTTCGTTTGCCCTGGGCCAAAGCGAGCCTTCACAATAGCTGAACGCTAACACTGCATACTCGTTCCACTTCCAGAACCGGGCTACGGCGAGGCAGTTCTCCGGGGGAAAACGGCCCTTCGCGAAGGGCAGATCTGCCGAGCTCATTGCGGGAAAGCGAAAGCAAAGGACGCTTTTCTCCCTCTAACCGCTTTCGTCAGAGGAACGGGGGAAGTCACAGTGTTCTTTCTCTCACTGAGATACACACAATCTGACGTTGCCTCTGAGCTCCGTTGCTGGCAAAGAACTGAAACTGACATACATTCCTGTGGGGACACCCAGGGCTTTGCTAGGATTTCTCTAGGCAGTGTGTTTTCCCTGGGCCTCACTGTAGCAACACTATCTCGCCAGGGCAACACTGCATGGCATATCCTCTGCCAGGATAGAGCTGCTGCTTTGTAGTTTGTGCTGGGAAACCTTGCTTTGGCAAGTGCCAATTGACCGCATTCAGGCAGAAAGAAAAGAGAATAGCAAGAGGCCTTTTCTCCCCGGCTGCTCTGCCAAGCCCTTCCAGCTCAAACTATGAAGTTGCTCCTCTGGAAGGATCCCTGCACCGCGGCGTAGTTTTTCCGAAGAAGCCCTGCGTTTGCAAGAGCAAATGAGGAATTCGTGGCAGGAAAGAGGAAGGAAAGAAAGTTTCTCTCCCTCTGCCTGCTTTGCTCACAGGACTGGATGAAGTCAGGGACTTCTCCCTTTCACTGAGAAACGTACGGGCTGCTGTTGCCTGGGCGCTCTCTTCTTTGCAAAAGAGTCTGCAGTTCCACGCTTTGAACCGTGGAAAGGCGCCGGGCTCTGCTAAGATTTCCCCCGGCGCTTCGTTTGCCCTGGGCCAAAGCGAGCCTTCACAATAGCTGAACGCTAACACTGCATACTCGTTCCACTTCCAGAACCGGGCTACGGCGAGGCAGTTCTCCGGGGGAAAACGGCCCTTCGCGAAGGGCAGATCTGCCGAGCTCATTGCGGGAAAGCGAAAGCAAAGGACGCTTTTCTCCCTCTAACCGCTTTCGTCAGAGGAACGGGGAAAGTCACAGTGTTCTTTCTCTCCCTGAGATACACACAATCTGACGTTGCCTCTGAGCTCCGTTGCTGGCAAAGAACTGAAACGGACATACATTCCTGTGGGGAAACACAGGGCTTTGCTAGGATTTCTCTAGGCAGTGTGTTTTCCCTGGGCCTCACTGTAGCAACACTATCTCGCCAGGGCAACACTGCATGGGATTTCCTCTGCCAGGAGAGAGCTGCTGCTTTGTAGTTTGTGCTGGGAAACTTTGCTTTGGCAAGTGCCAATTGACCGCATTCAGGCAGAAAGAAAAGAGAATAGCAAGAGGCCTTTTCTCCCCGGCTGCTTTCCCAAGCCCTTCCAGCTCAAACTATGTCGTTGCTCCTCTGGAAGGATCCCTGCACCACGGCGTAGTTTTTCTGAAGAAGCCCTGCGTTTGCAAGAGCAAATGAGGAATTCGTGGCAGGAAAGAGGAAGGAAAGAAAGTTTCTCTCCCTCTGCCTGCTTTGCTCAGAGGACTGCATGAAGTCAGGGAGTTCTCCCTTTCACTGAGAAACGTGCGGGCTGCTGTTGCCTGGGCGCTCTCTTCTTTGCAAAAGAGTCTGCAGTTCCACGCTTTGAACCGTGGAAAGGCGCCGGGCTCTGCTAAGATTTCCCCCGGCGCTTCGTTTGCCCTGGGCCAAAGCGAGCCTTCACAATAGCTGAACGCTAACACTGCATACTCGTTCCACTTCCAGAACCGGGCTACGGCGAGGCAGTTCTCCGGGGGAAAACGGCCCTTCGCGAAGGGCAGATCTGCCGAGCTCATTGCGGGAAAGCGAAAGCAAAGGACGCTTTTCTCCCTCTAACCGCTTTCGTCAGAGGAACGGGGAAAGTCACAGTGTTCTTTCTCTCCCTGAGATACACACAATCTGACGTTGCCTCTGACCTCCATTGCTGGCAAAGAACTGAAACTGACATACATTCCTGTGGGGAAACACAGGGCTTTGCTAGGATTTCTCTAGGCAGTGTGTTTTCCCTGGGCCTCACTGTAGCAACACTATCTCGCAAGGGCAGAACTGCATGGGATTTCCTCTGCCAGGAGAGAGCTGCTGCTTTGTAGTTTGTGCTGGGAAACCTTGCTTTGGCAAGTGCCAATTGACCGCATTCAGGCAGAAAGAAAAGAGAATAGCAAGAGGCCTTTTCTCCCCGGCTGCTTTCCCAAGCCCTTCCAGCTCAAAGTATGTCGTTGCTCCTCTGGAAGGATCCCTGCACCGCGGCGTAGTTTTTCCGAAGAAGCCCTGCGTTTGCAAGAGCAAATGAGGAATTCGTGGCAGGAAAGATGAAGGAAAGAAAGTTTCTCTCCCTCTGCCTGCTTTGCTCAGAGGACTGCATGAAGTCAGGGAGTTCTCCCTTTCACTGAGAAACGTGCGGGCTGCTGTTGCCTGGGCGCTCTCTTCTTTGCAAAAGAGTCTGCAGTTCCACGCTTTGAACCGTGGAAAGGCGCCGGGCTCTGCTAAGATTTCCCCCGGCGCTTCGTTTGCCCTGGGCCAAAGCGAGCCTTCACAATAGCTGAACGCTAACACTGCATACTCGTTCCACTTCCAGAACCGGGCTACGGCGAGGCAGTTCTCCGGGGGAAAACGGCCCTTCGCGAAGGGCAGATCTGCCGAGCTCATTGCGGGAAAGCGAAAGCAAAGGACGCTTTTCTCCCTCTAACCGCTTTCGTCAGAGGAACGGGGGAAGTCACAGCGTTCTTTCTCTCACTGAGATACACACAATCTGACGTTGCCTCTGAGCTCCGTTGCTGGCAAAGAACTGAAACGGACATACATTCCTGTGGGGAAACCCAGGGCTTTGCTAGGATTTCTCTAGGCAGTGTGTTTTCCCTGGGCCTCACTGTAGCAACACTATCTCGCCAGGGCAACACTGCATGGGATTTCCTCTGCCAGGAGAGAGCTGGTGCTTTGTAGTTTGTGCTGGGAAACTTTGCATTGGCAAGTGCCAATTGACCGCATTCAGGCAGAAAGAAAAGAGAATAGCAAGAGGCCTTTTCTCCCCGGCTGCTTTCCCAAGCCCTTCCAGCTCAAACTATGTCGTTGCTCCTCTGGAAGGATCCCTGCACCGCGGCGTAGTTTTTCCGAAGAAGCCCTGCGTTTGCAAGAGCAAATGAGGAATTCGTGGCAGGAAAGAGGAAGGAAAGAAAGTTTCTCTCCCTCTGCCTGCTTTGCTCAGAGGACTGGATGAAGTCAGGGACTTCTCCCTTTCACTGAGAAACGTGCGGGCTGCTGTTGCCTGGGCGCTCTCTTCTTTGCAAAAGAGTCTGCAGTTCCACGCTTTGAACCGTGGAACGGCGCCGGGCTCTGCTAAGATTTCCCCCGGCGCTTCGTTTGCCCTGGGCCAAAGCGAGCCTTCACAATAGCTGAACGCTAACACTGCATACTCGTTCCACTTCCAGAACCGGGCTACGGCGAGGCAGTTCTCCGGGGGAAAACGGCCCTTCGCGAAGGGCAGATCTGCCGAGCTCATTGCGGGAAAGCGAAAGCAAAGGACGCTTTTCTCCCTCTAACCGCTTTCGTCAGAGGAACGGGGGAAGTCACAGTGTTCTTTCTCTCACTGAGATACACACAATCTGACGTTGCCTCTGAGCTCCGTTGCTGGCAAAGAACTGAAACTGACATACATTCCTGTGGGGACACCCAGGGCTTTGCTAGGATTTCTCTAGGCAGTGTGTTTTCCCTGGGCCTCACTGTAGCAACACTATCTCGCCAGGGCAACACTGCATGGCATATCCTCTGCCAGGATAGAGCTGCTGCTTTGTAGTTTGTGCTGGGAAACCTTGCTTTGGCAAGTGCCAATTGACCGCATTCAGGCAGAAAGAAAAGAGAATAGCAAGAGGCCTTTTCTCCCCGGCTGCTCTGCCAAGCCCTTCCAGCTCAAACTATGAAGTTGCTCCTCTGGAAGGATCCCTGCACCGCGGCGTAGTTTTTCCGAAGAAGCCCTGCGTTTGCAAGAGCAAATGAGGAATTCGTGGCAGGAAAGAGGAAGGAAAGAAAGTTTCTCTCCCTCTGCCTGCTTTGCTCACAGGACTGGATGAAGTCAGGGACTTCTCCCTTTCACTGAGAAACGTACGGGCTGCTGTTGCCTGGGCGCTCTCTTCTTTGCAAAAGAGTCTGCAGTTCCACGCTTTGAACCGTGGAAAGGCGCCGGGCTCTGCTAAGATTTCCCCCGGCGCTTCGTTTGCCCTGGGCCAAAGCGAGCCTTCACAATAGCTGAACGCTAACACTGCATACTCGTTCCACTTCCAGAACCGGGCTACGGCGAGGCAGTTCTCCGGGGGAAAACGGCCCTTCGCGAAGGGCAGATCTGCCGAGCTCATTGCGGGAAAGCGAAAGCAAAGGACGCTTTTCTCCCTCTAACCGCTTTCGTCAGAGGAACGGGGAAAGTCACAGTGTTCTTTCTCTCCCTGAGATACACACAATCTGACGTTGCCTCTGAGCTCCGTTGCTGGCAAAGAACTGAAACGGACATACATTCCTGTGGGGAAACACAGGGCTTTGCTAGGATTTCTCTAGGCAGTGTGTTTTCCCTGGGCCTCACTGTAGCAACACTATCTCGCCAGGGCAACACTGCATGGGATTTCCTCTGCCAGGAGAGAGCTGCTGCTTTGTAGTTTGTGCTGGGAAACTTTGCTTTGGCAAGTGCCAATTGACCGCATTCAGGCAGAAAGAAAAGAGAATAGCAAGAGGCCTTTTCTCCCCGGCTGCTTTCCCAAGCCCTTCCAGCTCAAACTATGTCGTTGCTCCTCTGGAAGGATCCCTGCACCACGGCGTAGTTTTTCTGAAGAAGCCCTGCGTTTGCAAGAGCAAATGAGGAATTCGTGGCAGGAAAGAGGAAGGAAAGAAAGTTTCTCTCCCTCTGCCTGCTTTGCTCAGAGGACTGCATGAAGTCAGGGAGTTCTCCCTTTCACTGAGAAACGTGCGGGCTGCTGTTGCCTGGGCGCTCTCTTCTTTGCAAAAGAGTCTGCAGTTCCACGCTTTGAACCGTGGAAAGGCGCCGGGCTCTGCTAAGATTTCCCCCGGCGCTTCGTTTGCCCTGGGCCAAAGCGAGCCTTCACAATAGCTGAACGCTAACACTGCATACTCGTTCCACTTCCAGAACCGGGCTACGGCGAGGCAGTTCTCCGGGGGAAAACGGCCCTTCGCGAAGGGCAGATCTGCCGAGCTCATTGCGGGAAAGCGAAAGCAAAGGACGCTTTTCTCCCTCTAACCGCTTTCGTCAGAGGAACGGGGAAAGTCACAGTGTTCTTTCTCTCCCTGAGATACACACAATCTGACGTTGCCTCTGAGCTCCGTTGCTGGCAAAGAACTGAAAGTGACATACATTCCTGTGGGGAAACACAGGGCTTTGCTAGGATTTCTCTAGGCAGTGTGTTTTCCCTGGGCCTCACTGTAGCAACTCTATCTCGCAAGGGCAGAACTGCATGGGATTTCCTCTGCCAGGAGAGAGCTGCTGCTTTGTAGTTTGTGCTGGGAAACCTTGCCTTGGCAAGTGCGAATTGACCGCATTCAGGCAGAAAGAAAAGAGAATAGCAAGAGGCCTTTTCTCCCCGGCTGCTCTGCCAAGCCCTTCCAGCTCAAACTATGTCGTTGCTCCTCTGGAAGGATCCCTGCACCGCGGCGTAGTTTTTCCGAAGAAGCCCTGCGTTTGCAAGAGCAAATGAGGAATTCGTGGCAGGAAAGAGGAAGGAAAGAAAGTTTCTCTCCCTCTGCCTGCTTTGCTCAGAGGACTGCATGAAGTCAGGGACTTCTCCCTTTCACTGAGAAACGTGCGGGCTGCTGTTGCCTGGGCGCTCTCTTCTTTGCAAAAGAGTCTGCAGTTCCACGCTTTGAACCGTGGAACGGCGCCGGGCTCTGCTAAGATTTCCCCCGGCGCTTCGTTTGCCCTGGGCCAAAGCGAGCCTTCACAATAGCTGAACGCTAACACTGCATACTCGTTCCACTTCCAGAACCGGGCTACGGCGAGGCAGTTCTCCGGGGGAAAACGGCCCTTCGCGAAGGGCAGATCTGCCGAGCTCATTGCGGGAAAGCGAAAGCAAAGGACGCTTTTCTCCCTCTAACCGCTTTCGTCAGAGGAACGGGGGAAGTCACAGTGTTCTTTCTCTCACTGAGATACACACAATCTGACGTTGCCTCTGAGCTCCGTTGCTGGCAAAGAACTGAAACTGACATACATTCCTGTGGGGACACCCAGGGCTTTGCTAGGATTTCTCTAGGCAGTGTGTTTTCCCTGGGCCTCACTGTAGCAACACTATCTCGCCAGGGCAACACTGCATGGCATATCCTCTGCCAGGATAGAGCTGCTGCTTTGTAGTTTGTGCTGGGAAACCTTGCTTTGGCAAGTGCCAATTGACCGCATTCAGGCAGAAAGAAAAGAGAATAGCAAGAGGCCTTTTCTCCCCGGCTGCTCTGCCAAGCCCTTCCAGCTCAAACTATGAAGTTGCTCCTCTGGAAGGATCCCTGCACCGCGGCGTAGTTTTTCCGAAGAAGCCCTGCGTTTGCAAGAGCAAATGAGGAATTCGTGGCAGGAAAGAGGAAGGAAAGAAAGTTTCTCTCCCTCTGCCTGCTTTGCTCACAGGACTGGATGAAGTCAGGGACTTCTCCCTTTCACTGAGAAACGTACGGGCTGCTGTTGCCTGGGCGCTCTCTTCTTTGCAAAAGAGTCTGCAGTTCCACGCTTTGAACCGTGGAAAGGCGCCGGGCTCTGCTAAGATTTCCCCCGGCGCTTCGTTTGCCCTGGGCCAAAGCGAGCCTTCACAATAGCTGAACGCTAACACTGCATACTCGTTCCACTTCCAGAACCGGGCTACGGCGAGGCAGTTCTCCGGGGGAAAACGGCCCTTCGCGAAGGGCAGATCTGCCGAGCTCATTGCGGGAAAGCGAAAGCAAAGGACGCTTTTCTCCCTCTAACCGCTTTCGTCAGAGGAACGGGGGAAGTCACAGTGTTCTTTCTCTCCCTGAGATACACACAATCTGACGTTGCCTCTGAGCTCCGTTGCTGGCAAAGAACTGAAACGGACATACATTCCTGTGGGGAAACACAGGGCTTTGCTAGGATTTCTCTAGGCAGTGTGTTTTCCCTGGGCCTCACTGTAGCAACACTATCTCGCCAGGGCAACACTGCATGGGATTTCCTCTGCCAGGAGAGAGCTGCTGCTTTGTAGTTTGTGCTGGGAAACTTTGCTTTGGCAAGTGCCAATTGACCGCATTCAGGCAGAAAGAAAAGAGAATAGCAAGAGGCCTTTTCTCCCCGGCTGCTTTCCCAAGCCCTTCCAGCTCAAACTATGTCGTTGCTCCTCTGGAAGGATACCTGCACCACGGCGTAGTTTTTCTGAAGAAGCCCTGCGTTTGCAAGAGCAAATGAGGAATTCGTGGCAGGAAAGAGGAAGGAAAGAAAGGTTCTCTCCCTCTGCCTGCTTTGCTCAGAGGACTGCATGAAGTCAGGGAGTTCTCCCTTTCACTGAGAAACGTGCGGGCTGCTGTTGCCTGGGCGCTCTCTTCTTTGCAAAAGAGTCTGCAGTTCCACGCTTTGAACCGTGGAAAGGCGCCGGGCTCTGCTAAGATTTCCCCCGGCGCTTCGTTTGCCCTGGGCCAAAGCGAGCCTTCACAATAGCTGAACGCTAACACTGCATACTCGTTCCACTTCCAGAACCGGGCTACGGCGAGGCAGTTCTCCGGGGGAAAACGGCCCTTCGCGAAGGGCAGATCTGCCGAGCTCATTGCGGGAAAGCGAAAGCAAAGGACGCTTTTCTCCCTCTAACCGCTTTCGTCAGAGGAACGGGGAAAGTCACAGTGTTCTTTCTCTCCCTGAGATACACACAATCTGACGTTGCCTCTGACCTCCATTGCTGGCAAAGAACTGAAACTGACATACATTCCTGTGGGGAAACACAGGGCTTTGCTAGGATTTCTCTAGGCAGTGTGTTTTCCCTGGGCCTCACTGTAGCAACACTATCTCGCAAGGGCAGAACTGCATGGGATTTCCTCTGCCAGGAGAGAGCTGCTGCTTTGTAGTTTGTGCTGGGAAACCTTGCTTTGGCAAGTGCCAATTGACCGCATTCAGGCAGAAAGAAAAGAGAATAGCAAGAGGCCTTTTCTCCCCGGCTGCTTTCCCAAGCCCTTCCAGCTCAAAGTATGTCGTTGCTCCTCTGGAAGGATCCCTGCACCGCGGCGTAGTTTTTCCGAAGAAGCCCTGCGTTTGCAAGAGCAAATGAGGAATTCGTGGCAGGAAAGATGAAGGAAAGAAAGTTTCTCTCCCTCTGCCTGCTTTGCTCAGAGGACTGCATGAAGTCAGGGAGTTCTCCCTTTCACTGAGAAACGTGCGGGCTGCTGTTGCCTGGGCGCTCTCTTCTTTGCAAAAGAGTCTGCAGTTCCACGCTTTGAACCGTGGAAAGGCGCCGGGCTCTGCTAAGATTTCCCCCGGCGCTTCGTTTGCCCTGGGCCAAAGCGAGCCTTCACAATAGCTGAACGCTAACACTGCATACTCGTTCCACTTCCAGAACCGGGCTACGGCGAGGCAGTTCTCCGGGGGAAAACGGCCCTTCGCGAAGGGCAGATCTGCCGAGCTCATTGCGGGAAAGCGAAAGCAAAGGACGCTTTTCTCCCTCTAACCGCTTTCGTCAGAGGAACGGGGGAAGTCACAGCGTTCTTTCTCTCACTGAGATACACACAATCTGACGTTGCCTCTGAGCTCCGTTGCTGGCAAAGAACTGAAACGGACATACATTCCTGTGGGGAAACCCAGGGCTTTGCTAGGATTTCTCTAGGCAGTGTGTTTTCCCTGGGCCTCACTGTAGCAACACTATCTCGCCAGGGCAACACTGCATGGGATTTCCTCTGCCAGGAGAGAGCTGGTGCTTTGTAGTTTGTGCTGGGAAACTTTGCATTGGCAAGTGCCAATTGACCGCATTCAGGCAGAAAGAAAAGAGAATAGCAAGAGGCCTTTTCTCCCCGGCTGCTTTCCCAAGCCCTTCCAGCTCAAAGTATGTCGTTGCTCCTCTGGAAGGATCCCTGCACCGCGGCGTAGTTTTTCCGAAGAAGCCCTGCGTTTGCAAGAGCAAATGAGGAATTCGTGGCAGGAAAGAGGAAGGAAAGAAAGTTTCTCTCCCTCTGCCTGCTTTGCTCAGAGGACTGGATGAAGTCAGGGACTTCTCCCTTTCACTGAGAAACGTGCGGGCTGCTGTTGCCTGGGCGCTCTCTTCTTTGCAAAAGAGTCTGCAGTTCCACGCTTTGAACCGTGGAACGGCGCCGGGCTCTGCTAAGATTTCCCCCGGCGCTTCGTTTGCCCTGGGCCAAAGCGAGCCTTCACAATAGCTGAACGCTAACACTGCATACTCGTTCCACTTCCAGAACCGGGCTACGGCGAGGCAGTTCTCCGGGGGAAAACGGCCCTTCGCGAAGGGCAGATCTGCCGAGCTCATTGCGGGAAAGCGAAAGCAAAGGACGCTTTTCTCCCTCTAACCGCTTTCGTCAGAGGAACGGGGGAAGTCACAGTGTTCTTTCTCTCACTGAGATACACACAATCTGACGTTGCCTCTGAGCTCCGTTGCTGGCAAAGAACTGAAACTGACATACATTCCTGTGGGGACACCCAGGGCTTTGCTAGGATTTCTCTAGGCAGTGTGTTTTCCCTGGGCCTCACTGTAGCAACACTATCTCGCCAGGGCAACACTGCATGGCATATCCTCTGCCAGGATAGAGCTGCTGCTTTGTAGTTTGTGCTGGGAAACCTTGCTTTGGCAAGTGCCAATTGACCGCATTCAGGCAGAAAGAAAAGAGAATAGCAAGAGGCCTTTTCTCCCCGGCTGCTCTGCCAAGCCCTTCCAGCTCAAACTATGAAGTTGCTCCTCTGGAAGGATCCCTGCACCGCGGCGTAGTTTTTCCGAAGAAGCCCTGCGTTTGCAAGAGCAAATGAGGAATTCGTGGCAGGAAAGAGGAAGGAAAGAAAGTTTCTCTCCCTCTGCCTGCTTTGCTCACAGGACTGGATGAAGTCAGGGACTTCTCCCTTTCACTGAGAAACGTACGGGCTGCTGTTGCCTGGGCGCTCTCTTCTTTGCAAAAGAGTCTGCAGTTCCACGCTTTGAACCGTGGAAAGGCGCCGGGCTCTGCTAAGATTTCCCCCGGCGCTTCGTTTGCCCTGGGCCAAAGCGAGCCTTCACAATAGCTGAACGCTAACACTGCATACTCGTTCCACTTCCAGAACCGGGCTACGGCGAGGCAGTTCTCCGGGGGAAAACGGCCCTTCGCGAAGGGCAGATCTGCCGAGCTCATTGCGGGAAAGCGAAAGCAAAGGACGCTTTTCTCCCTCTAACCGCTTTCGTCAGAGGAACGGGGAAAGTCACAGTGTTCTTTCTCTCCCTGAGATACACACAATCTGACGTTGCCTCTGAGCTCCGTTGCTGGCAAAGAACTGAAACGGACATACATTCCTGTGGGGAAACACAGGGCTTTGCTAGGATTTCTCTAGGCAGTGTGTTTTCCCTGGGCCTCACTGTAGCAACACTATCTCGCCAGGGCAACACTGCATGGGATTTCCTCTGCCAGGAGAGAGCTGCTGCTTTGTAGTTTGTGCTGGGAAACTTTGCTTTGGCAAGTGCCAATTGACCGCATTCAGGCAGAAAGAAAAGAGAATAGCAAGAGGCCTTTTCTCCCCGGCTGCTTTCCCAAGCCCTTCCAGCTCAAACTATGTCGTTGCTCCTCTGGAAGGATCCCTGCACCACGGCGTAGTTTTTCTGAAGAAGCCCTGCGTTTGCAAGAGCAAATGAGGAATTCGTGGCAGGAAAGAGGAAGGAAAGAAAGTTTCTCTCCCTCTGCCTGCTTTGCTCAGAGGACTGCATGAAGTCAGGGAGTTCTCCCTTTCACTGAGAAACGTGCGGGCTGCTGTTGCCTGGGCGCTCTCTTCTTTGCAAAAGAGTCTGCAGTTCCACGCTTTGAACCGTGGAAAGGCGCCGGGCTCTGCTAAGATTTCCCCCGGCGCTTCGTTTGCCCTGGGCCAAAGCGAGCCTTCACAATAGCTGAACGCTAACACTGCATACTCGTTCCACTTCCAGAACCGGGCTACGGCGAGGCAGTTCTCCGGGGGAAAACGGCCCTTCGCGAAGGGCAGATCTGCCGAGCTCATTGCGGGAAAGCGAAAGCAAAGGACGCTTTTCTCCCTCTAACCGCTTTCGTCAGAGGAACGGGGAAAGTCACAGTGTTCTTTCTCTCCCTGAGATACACACAATCTGACGTTGCCTCTGAGCTCCGTTGCTGGCAAAGAACTGAAAGTGACATACATTCCTGTGGGGAAACACAGGGCTTTGCTAGGATTTCTCTAGGCAGTGTGTTTTCCCTGGGCCTCACTGTAGCAACTCTATCTCGCAAGGGCAGAACTGCATGGGATTTCCTCTGCCAGGAGAGAGCTGCTGCTTTGTAGTTTGTGCTGGGAAACCTTGCCTTGGCAAGTGCGAATTGACCGCATTCAGGCAGAAAGAAAAGAGAATAGCAAGAGGCCTTTTCTCCCCGGCTGCTCTGCCAAGCCCTTCCAGCTCAAACTATGTCGTTGCTCCTCTGGAAGGATCCCTGCACCGCGGCGTAGTTTTTCCGAAGAAGCCCTGCGTTTGCAAGAGCAAATGAGGAATTCGTGGCAGGAAAGAGGAAGGAAAGAAAGTTTCTCTCCCTCTGCCTGCTTTGCTCAGAGGACTGCATGAAGTCAGGGACTTCTCCCTTTCACTGAGAAACGTGCGGGCTGCTGTTGCCTGGGCGCTCTCTTCTTTGCAAAAGAGTCTGCAGTTCCACGCTTTGAACCGTGGAACGGCGCCGGGCTCTGCTAAGATTTCCCCCGGCGCTTCGTTTGCCCTGGGCCAAAGCGAGCCTTCACAATAGCTGAACGCTAACACTGCATACTCGTTCCACTTCCAGAACCGGGCTACGGCGAGGCAGTTCTCCGGGGGAAAACGGCCCTTCGCGAAGGGCAGATCTGCCGAGCTCATTGCGGGAAAGCGAAAGCAAAGGACGCTTTTCTCCCTCTAACCGCTTTCGTCAGAGGAACGGGGGAAGTCACAGTGTTCTTTCTCTCACTGAGATACACACAATCTGACGTTGCCTCTGAGCTCCGTTGCTGGCAAAGAACTGAAACTGACATACATTCCTGTGGGGACACCCAGGGCTTTGCTAGGATTTCTCTAGGCAGTGTGTTTTCCCTGGGCCTCACTGTAGCAACACTATCTCGCCAGGGCAACACTGCATGGCATATCCTCTGCCAGGATAGAGCTGCTGCTTTGTAGTTTGTGCTGGGAAACCTTGCTTTGGCAAGTGCCAATTGACCGCATTCAGGCAGAAAGAAAAGAGAATAGCAAGAGGCCTTTTCTCCCCGGCTGCTCTGCCAAGCCCTTCCAGCTCAAACTATGAAGTTGCTCCTCTGGAAGGATCCCTGCACCGCGGCGTAGTTTTTCCGAAGAAGCCCTGCGTTTGCAAGAGCAAATGAGGAATTCGTGGCAGGAAAGAGGAAGGAAAGAAAGTTTCTCTCCCTCTGCCTGCTTTGCTCACAGGACTGGATGAAGTCAGGGACTTCTCCCTTTCACTGAGAAACGTACGGGCTGCTGTTGCCTGGGCGCTCTCTTCTTTGCAAAAGAGTCTGCAGTTCCACGCTTTGAACCGTGGAAAGGCGCCGGGCTCTGCTAAGATTTCCCCCGGCGCTTCGTTTGCCCTGGGCCAAAGCGAGCCTTCACAATAGCTGAACGCTAACACTGCATACTCGTTCCACTTCCAGAACCGGGCTACGGCGAGGCAGTTCTCCGGGGGAAAACGGCCCTTCGCGAAGGGCAGATCTGCCGAGCTCATTGCGGGAAAGCGAAAGCAAAGGACGCTTTTCTCCCTCTAACCGCTTTCGTCAGAGGAACGGGGGAAGTCACAGTGTTCTTTCTCTCCCTGAGATACACACAATCTGACGTTGCCTCTGAGCTCCGTTGCTGGCAAAGAACTGAAACGGACATACATTCCTGTGGGGAAACACAGGGCTTTGCTAGGATTTCTCTAGGCAGTGTGTTTTCCCTGGGCCTCACTGTAGCAACACTATCTCGCCAGGGCAACACTGCATGGGATTTCCTCTGCCAGGAGAGAGCTGCTGCTTTGTAGTTTGTGCTGGGAAACTTTGCTTTGGCAAGTGCCAATTGACCGCATTCAGGCAGAAAGAAAAGAGAATAGCAAGAGGCCTTTTCTCCCCGGCTGCTTTCCCAAGCCCTTCCAGCTCAAACTATGTCGTTGCTCCTCTGGAAGGATACCTGCACCACGGCGTAGTTTTTCTGAAGAAGCCCTGCGTTTGCAAGAGCAAATGAGGAATTCGTGGCAGGAAAGAGGAAGGAAAGAAAGGTTCTCTCCCTCTGCCTGCTTTGCTCAGAGGACTGCATGAAGTCAGGGAGTTCTCCCTTTCACTGAGAAACGTGCGGGCTGCTGTTGCCTGGGCGCTCTCTTCTTTGCAAAAGAGTCTGCAGTTCCACGCTTTGAACCGTGGAAAGGCGCCGGGCTCTGCTAAGATTTCCCCCGGCGCTTCGTTTGCCCTGGGCCAAAGCGAGCCTTCACAATAGCTGAACGCTAACACTGCATACTCGTTCCACTTCCAGAACCGGGCTACGGAGAGGCAGTTCTCCGGGGGAAAACGGCCCTTCGCGAAGGGCAGATCTGCCGAGCTCATTGCGGGAAAGCGAAAGCAAAGGACGCTTTTCTCCCTCTAACCGCTTTCGTCAGAGGAACGGGGGAAGTCACAGTGTTCTTTCTCTCCCTGAGATACACACAATCTGCCGTTGCCTCTGAGCTCCGTTGCTGGCAAAGAACTGAAAGTGACATACATTCCTGTGGGGAAACACAGGGCTTTGCTAGGATTTCTCTAGGCAGTGTGTTTTCCCTGGGCCTCACTGTAGCAACACTATCTCGCAAGGGCAGAACTGCATGGGATTTCCTCTGCCAGGAGAGAGCTGCTGCTTTGTAGTTTGTGCTGGGAAACCTTGCTTTGGCAAGTGCCAATTGACCGCATTCAGGCAGAAAGAAAAGAGAATAGCAAGAGGCCTTTTCTCCCCGGCTGCTCTGCCAAGCCCTTCCAGCTCAAACTATGTCGTTGCTCCTCTGGAAGGATCCCTGCACCGCGGCGTAGTTTTTCCGAAGAAGCCCTGCGTTTGCAAGAGCAAATGAGGAATTCGTGGCAGGAAAGAGGAAGGAAAGAAAGTTTCTCTCCCTCTGCCTGCTTTGCTCAGAGGACTGCATGAAGTCAGGGAGTTCTCCCTTTCACTGAGAAACGTGCGGGCTGCTGTTGCCTGGGCGCTCTCTTCTTTGCAAAAGAGTCTGCAGTTCCACGCTTTGAACCGTGGAAAGGCGCCGGGCTCTGCTAAGATTTCCCCCGGCGCTTCGTTTGCCCTGGGCCAAAGCGAGCCTTCACAATAGCTGAACGCTAACACTGCATACTCGTTCCACTTCCAGAACCGGGCTACGGCGAGGCAGTTCTCCGGGGGAAAACGGCCCTTCGCGAAGGGCAGATCTGCCGAGCTCATTGCGGGAAAGCGAAAGCAAAGGACGCTTTTCTCCCTCTAACCGCTTTCGTCAGAGGAACGGGGGAAGTCACAGTGTTCTTTCTCTCACTGAGATACACACAATCTGACGTTGCCTCTGAGCTCCGTTGCTGGCAAAGAACTGAAACGGACATACATTCCTGTGGGGAAACACAGGGCTTTGCTAGGATTTCTCTAGGCAGTGTGTTTTCCCTGGGCCTCACTGTAGCAACACTATCTCGCCAGGGCAACACTGCATGGGATTTCCTCTGCCAGGAGAGAGCTGCTGCTTTGTAGTTTGTGCTGGGAAACTTTGCTTTGGCAAGTGCCAATTGACCGCATTCAGGCAGAAAGAAAAGAGAATAGCAAGAGGCCTTTTCTCCCCGGCTGCTTTCCCAAGCCCTTCCAGCTCAAACTATGTCGTTGCTCCTCTGGAAGGATACCTGCACCACGGCGTAGTTTTTCTGAAGAAGCCCTGCGTTTGCAAGAGCAAATGAGGAATTCGTGGCAGGAAAGAGGAAGGAAAGAAAGGTTCTCTCCCTCTGCCTGCTTTGCTCAGAGGACTGCATGAAGTCAGGGAGTTCTCCCTTTCACTGAGAAACGTGCGGGCTGCTGTTGCCTGGGCGCTCTCTTCTTTGCAAAAGAGTCTGCAGTTCCACGCTTTGAACCGTGGAAAGGCGCCGGGCTCTGCTAAGATTTCCCCCGGCGCTTCGTTTGCCCTGGGCCAAAGCGAGCCTTCACAATAGCTGAACGGTAACACTGCATACTCGTTCCACTTCCAGAACCGGGCTACGGAGAGGCAGTTCTCCGGGGGAAAACGGCCCTTCTTGAAGGGCAGATCTGCCGAGCTCATTGCGGGAAAGCGAAAGCAAAGGACGCTTTTCTCCCTCTAACCGCTTTCGTCAGAGGAACGGGGGAAGTCACAGTGTTCTTTCTCTCCCTGAGATACACACAATCTGCCGTTGCCTCTGAGCTCCGTTGCTGGCAAAGAACTGAAAGTGACATACATTCCTGTGGGGAAACACAGGGCTTTGCTAGGATTTCTCTAGGCAGTGTGTTTTCCCTGGGCCTCACTGTAGCAACACTATCTCGCAAGGGCAGAACTGCATGGGATTTCCTCTGCCAGGAGAGAGCTGCTGCTTTGTAGTTTGTGCTGGGAAACCTTGCTTTGGCAAGTGCCAATTGACCGCATTCAGGCAGAAAGAAAAGAGAATAGCAAGAGGCCTTTTCTCCCCGGCTGCTCTGCCAAGCCCTTCCAGCTCAAACTATGTCGTTGCTCCTCTGGAAGGATCCCTGCACCGCGGCGTAGTTTTTCCGAAGAAGCCCTGCGTTTGCAAGAGCAAATGAGGAATTCGTGGCAGGAAAGAGGAAGGAAAGAAAGTTTCTCTCCCTCTGCCTGCTTTGCTCAGAGGACTGCATGAAGTCAGGGAGTTCTCCCTTTCACTGAGAAACGTGCGGGCTGCTGTTGCCTGGGCGCTCTCTTCTTTGCAAAAGAGTCTGCAGATCCACGCTTTGAACCGTGGAACGGCGCCGGGCTCTGCTAAGATTTCCCCCGGCGCTTCGTTTGCCCTGGGCCAAAGCGAGCCTTCACAATAGCTGAACGCTAACACTGCATACTCGTTCCACTTCCAGAACCGGGCTACGGCGAGGCAGTTCTCCGGGGGAAAACGGCCCTTCGCGAAGGGCAGATCTGCCGAGCTCATTGCGGGAAAGCGAAAGCAAAGGACGCTTTTCTCCCTCTAACCGCTTTCGTCAGAGGAACGGGGGAAGTCACAGTGTTCTTTCTCTCACTGAGATACACACAATCTGACGTTGCCTCTGAGCTCCGTTGCTGGCAAAGAACTGAAACTGACATACATTCCTGTGGGGACACCCAGGGCTTTGCTAGGATTTCTCTAGGCAGTGTGTTTTCCCTGGGCCTCACTGTAGCAACACTATCTCGCCAGGGCAACACTGCATGGCATATCCTCTGCCAGGATAGAGCTGCTGCTTTGTAGTTTGTGCTGGGAAACCTTGCTTTGGCAAGTGCCAATTGACCGCATTCAGGCAGAAAGAAAAGAGAATAGCAAGAGGCCTTTTCTCCCCGGCTGCTTTCCCAAGCCCTTCCAGCTCAAACTATGTCGTTGCTCCTCTGGAAGGATCCCTGCACCGCGGCGTAGTTTTTCCGAAGAAGCCCTGCGTTTGCAAGAGCAAATGAGGAATTCGTGGCAGGAAAGAGGAAGGAAAGAAAGTTTCTCTCCCTCTGCCTGCTTTGCTCAGAGGACTGCATGAAGTCAGGGAGTTCTCCCTTTCACTGAGAAACGTGCGGGCTGCTGTTGCCTGGGCGCTCTCTTCTTTGCAAAAGAGTCTGCAGTTCCACGCTTTGAACCGTGGAAAGGCGCCGGGCTCTGCTAAGATTTCCCCCGGCGCTTCGTTTGCCCTGGGCCAAAGCGAGCCTTCACAATAGCTGAACGCTAACACTGCATACTCGTTCCACTTCCAGAACCGGGCTACGGCGAGGCAGTTCTCCGGGGGAAAACGGCCCTTCGCGAAGGGCAGATCTGCCGAGCTCATTGCGGGAAAGCGAAAGCAAAGGACGCTTTTCTCCCTCTAACCGCTTTCGTCAGAGGAACGGGGGAAGTCACAGTGCTCTTTCTCTCCCTGAGATACACACAATCTGACGTTGCCTCTGAGCTCCGTTGCTGGCAAAGAACTGAAAGTGACATACATTCCTGTGGGGAAACACAGGGCTTTGCTAGGATTTCTCTAGGCAGTGTGTTTTCCCTGGGCCTCACTGTAGCAACTCTATCTCGCAAGGGCAGAACTGCATGGGATTTCCTCTGCCAGGAGAGAGCTGCTGCTTTGTAGTTTGTGCTGGGAAACCTTGCCTTGGCAAGTGCGAATTGACCGCATTCAGGCAGAAAGAAAAGAGAATAGCAAGAGGCCTTTTCTCCCCGGCTGCTCTGCCAAGCCCTTCCAGCTCAAACTATGTCGTTGCTCCTCTGGAAGGATCCCTGCACCGCGGCGTAGTTTTTCCGAAGAAGCCCTGCGTTTGCAAGAGCAAATGAGGAATTCGTGGCAGGAAAGAGGAAGGAAAGAAAGTTTCTCTCCCTCTGCCTGCTTTGCTCAGAGGACTGCATGAAGTCAGGGACTTCTCCCTTTCACTGAGAAACGTGCGGGCTGCTGTTGCCTGGGCGCTCTCTTCTTTGCAAAAGAGTCTGCAGATCCACGCTTTGAACCGTGGAACGGCGCCGGGCTCTGCTAAGATTTCCCCCGGCGCTTCGTTTGCCCTGGGCCAAAGCGAGCCTTCACAATAGCTGAACGCTAACACTGCATACTCGTTCCACTTCCAGAACCGGGCTACGGCGAGGCAGTTCTCCGGGGGAAAACGGCCCTTCGCGAAGGGCAGATCTGCCGAGCTCATTGCGGGAAAGCGAAAGCAAAGGACGCTTTTCTCCCTCTAACCGCTTTCGTCAGAGGAACGGGGGAAGTCACAGTGTTCTTTCTCTCACTGAGATACACACAATCTGACGTTGCCTCTGAGCTCCGTTGCTGGCAAAGAACTGAAACTGACATACATTCCTGTGGGGACACCCAGGGCTTTGCTAGGATTTCTCTAGGCAGTGTGTTTTCCCTGGGCCTCACTGTAGCAACACTATCTCGCCAGGGCAACACTGCATGGCATATCCTCTGCCAGGATAGAGCTGCTGCTTTGTAGTTTGTGCTGGGAAACCTTGCTTTGGCAAGTGCCAATTGACCGCATTCAGGCAGAAAGAAAAGAGAATAGCAAGAGGCCTTTTCTCCCCGGCTGCTTTCCCAAGCCCTTCCAGCTCAAACTATGTCGTTGCTCCTCTGGAAGGATCCCTGCACCGCGGCGTAGTTTTTCCGAAGAAGCCCTGCGTTTGCAAGAGCAAATGAGGAATTCGTGGCAGGAAAGAGGAAGGAAAGAAAGTTTCTCTCCCTCTGCCTGCTTTGCTCAGAGGACTGCATGAAGTCAGGGAGTTCTCCCTTTCACTGAGAAACGTGCGGGCTGCTGTTGCCTGGGCGCTCTCTTCTTTGCAAAAGAGTCTGCAGTTCCACGCTTTGAACCGTGGAAAGGCGCCGGGCTCTGCTAAGATTTCCCCCGGCGCTTCGTTTGCCCTGGGCCAAAGCGAGCCTTCACAATAGCTGAACGCTAACACTGCATACTCGTTCCACTTCCAGAACCGGGCTACGGCGAGGCAGTTCTCCGGGGGAAAACGGCCCTTCGCGAAGGGCAGATCTGCCGAGCTCATTGCGGGAAAGCGAAAGCAAAGGACGCTTTTCTCCCTCTAACCGCTTTCGTCAGAGGAACGGGGAAAGTCACAGTGTTCTTTCTCTCCCTGAGATACACACAATCTGACGTTGCCTCTGAGCTCCGTTGCTGGCAAAGAACTGAAACGGACATACATTCCTGTGGGGAAACACAGGGCTTTGCTAGGATTTCTCTAGGCAGTGTGTTTTCCCTGGGCCTCACTGTAGCAACACTATCTCGCCAGGGCAACACTGCATGGGATTTCCTCTGCCAGGAGAGAGCTGCTGCTTTGTAGTTTGTGCTGGGAAACTTTGCTTTGGCAAGTGCCAATTGACCGCATTCAGGCAGAAAGAAAAGAGAATAGCAAGAGGCCTTTTCTCCCCGGCTGCTTTCCCAAGCCCTTCCAGCTCAAACTATGTCGTTGCTCCTCTGGAAGGATCCCTGCACCGCAGCGTAGTTTTTCCGAAGAAGCCCTGCGTTTGCAAGAGCAAATGAGGAATTCGTGGCAGGAAAGAGGAAGGAAAGAAAGTTTCTCTCCCTCTGCCTGCTTTGCTCAGAGGACTGCATGAAGTCAGGGACTTCTCCCTTTCACTGGGAAACGTGCGGGCTGCTGTTGCCTGGGCGCTCTCTTCTTTGCAAAAGAGTCTGCAGTTCCACGCTTTGAACCGTGGAACGGCGCCGGGCTCTGCTAAGATTTCCCCCGGCGCTTCGTTTGCCCTGGGCCAAAGCGAGCCTTCACAATAGCTGAACGCTAACACTGCATACTCGTTCCACTTCCAGAACCGGGCTACGGCGAGGCAGTTCTCCGGGGGAAAACGGCCCTTCGCGAAGGGCAGATCTGCCGAGCTCATTGCGGGAAAGCGAAAGCAAAGGACGCTTTTCTCCCTCTAACCGCTTTCGTCAGAGGAACGGGGGAAGTCACAGTGTTCTTTCTTTCCCTGAGATACACACAATCTGACGTTGCCTCTGAGCTCCGTTGCTGGCAAAGAACTGAAACGGACATACATTCCTGTGGGGAAACACAGGGCTTTGCTAGGATTTCTCTAGGCAGTGTGTTTTCCCTGGGCCTCACTGTAGCAACACTATCTCGCCAGGGCAACACTGCATGGGATTTCCTCTGCCAGGAGAGAGCTGCTGCTTTGTAGTTTGTGCTGGGAAACTTTGCTTTGGCAAGTGCCAATTGACCGCATTCAGGCAGAAAGAAAAGAGAATAGCAAGAGGCCTTTTCTCCCCGGCTGCTTTCCCAAGCCCTTCCAGCTCAAACTATGTCGTTGCTCCTCTGGAAGGATCCCTGCACCACGGCGTAGTTTTTCTGAAGAAGCCCTGCGTTTGCAAGAGCAAATGAGGAATTCGTGGCAGGAAAGAGGAAGGAAAGAAAGTTTCTCTCCCTCTGCCTGCTTTGCTCAGAGGACTGCATGAAGTCAGGGAGTTCTCCCTTTCACTGAGAAACGTGCGGGCTGCTGTTGCCTGGGCGCTCTCTTCTTTGCAAAAGAGTCTGCAGTTCCACGCTTTGAACCGTGGAAAGGCGCCGGGCTCTGCTAAGATTTCCCCCGGCGCTTCGTTTGCCCTGGGCCAAAGCGAGCCTTCACAATAGCTGAACGCTAACACTGCATACTCGTTCCACTTCCAGAACCGGGCTACGGCGAGGCAGTTCTCCGGGGGAAAACGGCCCTTCGCGAAGGGCAGATCTGCCGAGCTCATTGCGGGAAAGCGAAAGCAAAGGACGCTTTTCTCCCTCTAACCGCTTTCGTCAGAGGAACGGGGGAAGTCACAGTGTTCTTTCTCTCCCTGAGATACACACAATCTGACGTTGCCTCTGAGCTCCGTTGCTGGCAAAGAACTGAAAGTGACATACATTCCTGTGGGGAAACACAGGGCTTTGCTAGGATTTCTCTAGGCAGTGTGTTTTCCCTGGGCCTCACTGTAGCAACTCTATCTCGCAAGGGCAGAACTGCATGGGATTTCCTCTGCCAGGAGAGAGCTGCTGCTTTGTAGTTTGTGCTGGGAAACCTTGCCTTGGCAAGTGCGAATTGACCGCATTCAGGCAGAAAGAAAAGAGAATAGCAAGAGGCCTTTTCTCCCCGGCTGCTCTGCCAAGCCCTTCCAGCTCAAACTATGTCGTTGCTCCTCTGGAAGGATCCCTGCACCGCGGCGTAGTTTTTCCGAAGAAGCCCTGCGTTTGCAAGAGCAAATGAGGAATTCGTGGCAGGAAAGAGGAAGGAAAGAAAGTTTCTCTCCCTCTGCCTGCTTTGCTCAGAGGACTGCATGAAGTCAGGGACTTCTCCCTTTCACTGAGAAACGTGCGGGCTGCTGTTGCCTGGGCGCTCTCTTCTTTGCAAAAGAGTCTGCAGTTCCACGCTTTGAACCGTGGAACGGCGCCGGGCTCTGCTAAGATTTCCCCCGGCGCTTCGTTTGCCCTGGGCCAAAGCGAGCCTTCACAATAGCTGAACGCTAACACTGCATACTCGTTCCACTTCCAGAACCGGGCTACGGCGAGGCAGTTCTCCGGGGGAAAACGGCCCTTCGCGAAGGGCAGATCTGCCGAGCTCATTGCGGGAAAGCGAAAGCAAAGGACGCTTTTCTCCCTCTAACCGCTTTCGTCAGAGGAACGGGGGAAGTCACAGTGTTCTTTCTCTCACTGAGATACACACAATCTGACGTTGCCTCTGAGCTCCGTTGCTGGCAAAGAACTGAAACTGACATACATTCCTGTGGGGACACCCAGGGCTTTGCTAGGATTTCTCTAGGCAGTGTGTTTTCCCTGGGCCTCACTGTAGCAACACTATCTCGCCAGGGCAACACTGCATGGCATATCCTCTGCCAGGATAGAGCTGCTGCTTTGTAGTTTGTGCTGGGAAACCTTGCTTTGGCAAGTGCCAGTTGACCGCATTCAGGCAGAAAGAAAAGAGAATAGCAAGAGGCCTTTTCTCCCCGGCTGCTTTCCCAAGCCCTTCCAGCTCAAACTATGTCGTTGCTCCTCTGGAAGGATCCCTGCACCGCGGCGTAGTTTTTCCGAAGAAGCCCTGCGTTTGCAAGAGCAAATGAGGAATTCGTGGCAGGAAAGAGGAAGGAAAGAAAGTTTCTCTCCCTCTGCCTGCCTTGCTCAGAGGACTGGATGAAGTCAGGGACTTCTCCCTTTCACTGAGAAACGTGCGGGCTGCTGTTGCCTGGGCGCTCTCTTCTTTGCAAAAGAGTCTGCAGTTCCACGCTTTGAACCGTGGAAAGGCGCCGGGCTCTGCTAAGATTTCCCCCGGCGCTTCGTTTGCCCTGGGCCAAAGCGAGCCTTCACAATAGCTGAACGCTAACACTGCATACTCGTTCCACTTCCAGAACCGGGCTACGGCGAGGCAGTTCTCCGGGGGAAAACGGCCCTTCGCGAAGGGCAGATCTGCCGAGCTCATTGCGGGAAAGCGAAAGCAAAGGACGCTTTTCTCCCTCTAACCGCTTTCGTCAGAGGAACGGAGGAAGTCACAGTGTTCTTTCTCTCACTGAGATACACACAATCTGACGTTGCCTCTGAGCTCCGTTGCTGGCAAAGAACTGAAACTGACATACATTCCTGTGGGGACACCCAGGGCTTTGCTAGGATTTCTCTAGGCAGTGTGTTTTCCCTGGGCCTCACTGTAGCAACACTATCTCGCCAGGGCAACACTGCATGGCATATCCTCTGCCAGGATAGAGCTGCTGCTTTGTAGTTTGTGCTGGGAAACCTTGCTTTGGCAAGTGCCAATTGACCGCATTCAGGCAGAAAGAAAAGAGAATAGCAAGAGGCCTTTTCTCCCCGGCTGCTCTGCCAAGCCCTTCCAGCTCAAACTATGAAGTTGCTCCTCTGGAAGGATCCCTGCACCGCGGCGTAGTTTTTCCGAAGAAGCCCTGCGTTTGCAAGAGCAAATGAGGAATTCGTGGCAGGAAAGAGGAAGGAAAGAAAGTTTCTCTCCCTCTGCCTGCTTTGCTCACAGGACTGGATGAAGTCAGGGACTTCTCCCTTTCACTGAGAAACGTACGGGCTGCTGTTGCCTGGGCGCTCTCTTCTTTGCAAAAGAGTCTGCAGTTCCACGCTTTGAACCGTGGAAAGGCGCCGGGCTCTGCTAAGATTTCCCCCGGCGCTTCGTTTGCCCTGGGCCAAAGCGAGCCTTCACAATAGCTGAACGCTAACACTGCATACTCGTTCCACTTCCAGAACCGGGCTACGGCGAGGCAGTTCTCCGGGGGAAAACGGCCCTTCGCGAAGGGCAGATCTGCCGAGCTCATTGCGGGAAAGCGAAAGCAAAGGACGCTTTTCTCCCTCTAACCGCTTTCGTCAGAGGAACGGGGAAAGTCACAGTGTTCTTTCTCTCCCTGAGATACACACAATCTGACGTTGCCTCTGAGCTCCGTTGCTGGCAAAGAACTGAAACGGACATACATTCCTGTGGGGAAACACAGGGCTTTGCTAGGATTTCTCTAGGCAGTGTGTTTTCCCTGGGCCTCACTGTAGCAACACTATCTCGCCAGGGCAACACTGCATGGGATTTCCTCTGCCAGGAGAGAGCTGCTGCTTTGTAGTTTGTGCTGGGAAACTTTGCTTTGGCAAGTGCCAATTGACCGCATTCAGGCAGAAAGAAAAGAGAATAGCAAGAGGCCTTTTCTCCCCGGCTGCTTTCCCAAGCCCTTCCAGCTCAAACTATGTCGTTGCTCCTCTGGAAGGATACCTGCACCACGGCGTAGTTTTTCTGAAGAAGCCCTGCGTTTGCAAGAGCAAATGAGGAATTCGTGGCAGGAAAGAGGAAGGAAAGAAAGTTTCTCTCCCTCTGCCTGCTTTGCTCAGAGGACTGCATGAAGTCAGGGAGTTCTCCCTTTCACTGAGAAACGTGCGGGCTGCTGTTGCCTGGGCGCTCTCTTCTTTGCAAAAGAGTCTGCAGTTCCACGCTTTGAACCGTGGAAAGGCGCCGGGCTCTGCTAAGATTTCCCCCGGCGCTTCGTTTGCCCTGGGCCAAAGCGAGCCTTCACAATAGCTGAACGCTAACACTGCATACTCGTTCCACTTCCAGAACCGGGCTACGGCGAGGCAGTTCTCCGGGGGAAAACGGCCCTTCGCGAAGGGCAGATCTGCCGAGCTCATTGCGGGAAAGCGAAAGCAAAGGACGCTTTTCTCCCTCTAACCGCTTTCGTCAGAGGAACGGGGGAAGTCACAGTGTTCTTTCTCTCCCTGAGATACACACAATCTGACGTTGCCTCTGAGCTCCGTTGCTGGCAAAGAACTGAAAGTGACATACATTCCTGTGGGGAAACACAGGGCTTTGCTAGGATTTCTCTAGGCAGTGTGTTTTCCCTGGGCCTCACTGTAGCAACACTATCTCGCAAGGGCAGAACTGCATGGGATTTCCTCTGCCAGGAGAGAGCTGCTGCTTTGTAGTTTGTGCTGGGAAACCTTGCTTTGGCAAGTGCCAATTGACCGCATTCAGGCAGAAAGAAAAGAGAATAGCAAGAGGCCTTTTCTCCCCGGCTGCTCTGCCAAGCCCTTCCAGCTCAAACTATGTCGTTGCTCCTCTGGAAGGATCCCTGCACCGCGGCGTAGTTTTTCCAAAGAAGCCCTGCGTTTGCAAGAGCAAATGAGGAATTCGTGGCAGGAAAGAGGAAGGAAAGAAAGTTTCTCTCCCTCTGCCTGCTTTGCTCAGAGGACTGCATGAAGTCAGGGAGTTCTCCCTTTCACTGAGAAACGTGCGGGCTGCTGTTGCCTGGGCGCTCTCTTCTTTGCAAAAGAGTCTGCAGTTCCACGCTTTGAACCGTGGAAAGGCGCCGGGCTCTGCTAAGATTTCCCCCGGCGCTTCGTTTGCCCTGGGCCAAAGCGAGCCTTCACAATAGCTGAACGCTAACACTGCATACTCGTTCCACTTCCAGAACCGGGCTACGGCGAGGCAGTTCTCCGGGGGAAAACGGCCCTTCGCGAAGGGCAGATCTGCCGAGCTCATTGCGGGAAAGCGAAAGCAAAGGACGCTTTTCTCCCTCTAACCGCTTTCGTCAGAGGAACGGGGGAAGTCACAGTGTTCTTTCTCTCCCTGAGATACACACAATCTGACGTTGCCTCTGAGCTCCGTTGCTGGCAAAGAACTGAAACGGACATACATTCCTGTGGGGAAACACAGGGCTTTGCTAGGATTTCTCTAGGCAGTGTGTTTTCCCTGGGCCTCACTGTAGCAACACTATCTCGCCAGGGCAACACTGCATGGGATTTCCTCTGCCAGGAGAGAGCTGCTGCTTTGTAGTTTGTGCTGGGAAACTTTGCTTTGGCAAGTGCCAATTGACCGCATTCAGGCAGAAAGAAAAGAGAATAGCAAGAGGCCTTTTCTCCCCGGCTGCTTTCCCAAGCCCTTCCAGCTCAAACTATGTCGTTGCTCCTCTGGAAGGATCCCTGCACCGCGGCGTAGTTTTTCCGAAGAAGCCCTGCGTTTGCAAGAGCAAATGAGGAATTCGTGGCAGGAAAGAGGAAGGAAAGAAAGTTTCTCTCCCTCTGCCTGCTTTGCTCAGAGGACTGCATGAAGTCAGGGACTTCTCCCTTTCACTGGGAAACGTGCGGGCTGCTGTTGCCTGGGCGCTCTCTTCTTTGCAAAAGAGTCTGCAGTTCCACGCTTTGAACCGTGGAACGGCGCCGGGCTCTGCTAAGATTTCCCCCGGCGCTTCGTTTGCCCTGGGCCAAAGCGAGCCTTCACAATAGCTGAACGCTAACACTGCATACTCGTTCCACTTCCAGAACCGGGCTACGGCGAGGCAGTTCTCCGGGGGAAAACGGCCCTTCGCGAAGGGCAGATCTGCCGAGCTCATTGCGGGAAAGCGAAAGCAAAGGACGCTTTTCTCCCTCTAACCGCTTTCGTCAGAGGAACGGGGGAAGTCACAGTGTTCTTTCTCTCACTGAGATACACACAATCTGACGTTGCCTCTGAGCTCCGTTGCTGGCAAAGAACTGAAACTGACATACATTCCTGTGGGGACACCCAGGGCTTTGCTAGGATTTCTCTAGGCAGTGTGTTTTCCCTGGGCCTCACTGTAGCAACACTATCTCGCCAGGGCAACACTGCATGGGATTTCCTCTGCCAGGAGAGAGCTGCTGCTTTGTAGTTTGTGCTGGGAAACTTTGCTTTGGCAAGTGCCAATTGACCGCATTCAGGCAGAAAGAAAAGAGAATAGCAAGAGGCCTTTTCTCCCCGGCTGCTTTCCCAAGCCCTTCCAGCTCAAACTATGTCGTTGCTCCTCTGGAAGGATCCCTGCACCACGGCGTAGTTTTTCTGAAGAAGCCCTGCGTTTGCAAGAGCAAATGAGGAATTCGTGGCAGGAAAGAGGAAGGAAAGAAAGTTTCTCTCCCTCTGCCTGCTTTGCTCAGAGGACTGCATGAAGTCAGGGAGTTCTCCCTTTCACTGAGAAACGTGCGGGCTGCTGTTGCCTGGGCGCTCTCTTCTTTGCAAAAGAGTCTGCAGTTCCACGCTTTGAACCGTGGAAAGGCGCCGGGCTCTGCTAAGATTTCCCCCGGCGCTTCGTTTGCCCTGGGCCAAAGCGAGCCTTCACAATAGCTGAACGCTAACACTGCATACTCGTTCCACTTCCAGAACCGGGCTACGGCGAGGCAGTTCTCCGGGGGAAAACGGCCCTTCGCGAAGGGCAGATCTGCCGAGCTCATTGCGGGAAAGCGAAAGCAAAGGACGCTTTTCTCCCTCTAACCGCTTTCGTCAGAGGAACGGGGGAAGTCACAGTGTTCTTTCTCTCCCTGAGATACACACAATCTGACGTTGCCTCTGAGCTCCGTTGCTGGCAAAGAACTGAAAGTGACATACATTCCTGTGGGGAAACACAGGGCTTTGCTAGGATTTCTCTAGGCAGTGTGTTTTCCCTGGGCCTCACTGTAGCAACTCTATCTCGCAAGGGCAGAACTGCATGGGATTTCCTCTGCCAGGAGAGAGCTGCTGCTTTGTAGTTTGTGCTGGGAAACCTTGCCTTGGCAAGTGCGAATTGACCGCATTCAGGCAGAAAGAAAAGAGAATAGCAAGAGGCCTTTTCTCCCCGGCTGCTCTGCCAAGCCCTTCCAGCTCAAACTATGTCGTTGCTCCTCTGGAAGGATCCCTGCACCGCGGCGTAGTTTTTCCGAAGAAGCCCTGCGTTTGCAAGAGCAAATGAGGAATTCGTGGCAGGAAAGAGGAAGGAAAGAAAGTTTCTCTCCCTCTGCCTGCTTTGCTCAGAGGACTGCATGAAGTCAGGGACTTCTCCCTTTCACTGAGAAACGTGCGGGCTGCTGTTGCCTGGGCGCTCTCTTCTTTGCAAAAGAGTCTGCAGTTCCACGCTTTGAACCGTGGAACGGCGCCGGGCTCTGCTAAGATTTCCCCCGGCGCTTCGTTTGCCCTGGGCCAAAGCGAGCCTTCACAATAGCTGAACGCTAACACTGCATACTCGTTCCACTTCCAGAACCGGGCTACGGCGAGGCAGTTCTCCGGGGGAAAACGGCCCTTCGCGAAGGGCAGATCTGCCGAGCTCATTGCGGGAAAGCGAAAGCAAAGGACGCTTTTCTCCCTCTAACCGCTTTCGTCAGAGGAACGGGGGAAGTCACAGTGTTCTTTCTCTCACTGAGATACACACAATCTGACGTTGCCTCTGAGCTCCGTTGCTGGCAAAGAACTGAAACTGACATACATTCCTGTGGGGACACCCAGGGCTTTGCTAGGATTTCTCTAGGCAGTGTGTTTTCCCTGGGCCTCACTGTAGCAACACTATCTCGCCAGGGCAACACTGCATGGCATATCCTCTGCCAGGATAGAGCTGCTGCTTTGTAGTTTGTGCTGGGAAACCTTGCTTTGGCAAGTGCCAGTTGACCGCATTCAGGCAGAAAGAAAAGAGAATAGCAAGAGGCCTTTTCTCCCCGGCTGCTTTCCCAAGCCCTTCCAGCTCAAACTATGTCGTTGCTCCTCTGGAAGGATCCCTGCACCGCGGCGTAGTTTTTCCGAAGAAGCCCTGCGTTTGCAAGAGCAAATGAGGAATTCGTGGCAGGAAAGAGGAAGGAAAGAAAGTTTCTCTCCCTCTGCCTGCCTTGCTCAGAGGACTGGATGAAGTCAGGGACTTCTCCCTTTCACTGAGAAACGTGCGGGCTGCTGTTGCCTGGGCGCTCTCTTCTTTGCAAAAGAGTCTGCAGTTCCACGCTTTGAACCGTGGAAAGGCGCCGGGCTCTGCTAAGATTTCCCCCGGCGCTTCGTTTGCCCTGGGCCAAAGCGAGCCTTCACAATAGCTGAACGCTAACACTGCATACTCGTTCCACTTCCAGAACCGGGCTACGGCGAGGCAGTTCTCCGGGGGAAAACGGCCCTTCGCGAAGGGCAGATCTGCCGAGCTCATTGCGGGAAAGCGAAAGCAAAGGACGCTTTTCTCCCTCTAACCGCTTTCGTCAGAGGAACGGAGGAAGTCACAGTGTTCTTTCTCTCACTGAGATACACACAATCTGACGTTGCCTCTGAGCTCCGTTGCTGGCAAAGAACTGAAACTGACATACATTCCTGTGGGGACACCCAGGGCTTTGCTAGGATTTCTCTAGGCAGTGTGTTTTCCCTGGGCCTCACTGTAGCAACACTATCTCGCCAGGGCAACACTGCATGGCATATCCTCTGCCAGGATAGAGCTGCTGCTTTGTAGTTTGTGCTGGGAAACCTTGCTTTGGCAAGTGCCAATTGACCGCATTCAGGCAGAAAGAAAAGAGAATAGCAAGAGGCCTTTTCTCCCCGGCTGCTCTGCCAAGCCCTTCCACCTCAAACTATGAAGTTGCTCCTCTGGAAGGATCCCTGCACCGCGGCGTAGTTTTTCCGAAGAAGCCCTGCGTTTGCAAGAGCAAATGAGGAATTCGTGGCAGGAAAGAGGAAGGAAAGAAAGTTTCTCTCCCTCTGCCTGCTTTGCTCACAGGACTGGATGAAGTCAGGGACTTCTCCCTTTCACTGAGAAACGTACGGGCTGCTGTTGCCTGGGCGCTCTCTTCTTTGCAAAAGAGTCTGCAGTTCCACGCTTTGAACCGTGGAAAGGCGCCGGGCTCTGCTAAGATTTCCCCCGGCGCTTCGTTTGCCCTGGGCCAAAGCGAGCCTTCACAATAGCTGAACGCTAACACTGCATACTCGTTCCACTTCCAGAACCGGGCTACGGCGAGGCAGTTCTCCGGGGGAAAACGGCCCTTCGCGAAGGGCAGATCTGCCGAGCTCATTGCGGGAAAGCGAAAGCAAAGGACGCTTTTCTCCCTCTAACCGCTTTCGTCAGAGGAACGGGGAAAGTCACAGTGTTCTTTCTCTCCCTGAGATACACACAATCTGACGTTGCCTCTGAGCTCCGTTGCTGGCAAAGAACTGAAACGGACATACATTCCTGTGGGGAAACACAGGGCTTTGCTAGGATTTCTCTAGGCAGTGTGTTTTCCCTGGGCCTCACTGTAGCAACACTATCTCGCCAGGGCAACACTGCATGGGATTTCCTCTGCCAGGAGAGAGCTGCTGCTTTGTAGTTTGTGCTGGGAAACTTTGCTTTGGCAAGTGCCAATTGACCGCATTCAGGCAGAAAGAAAAGAGAATAGCAAGAGGCCTTTTCTCCCCGGCTGCTTTCCCAAGCCCTTCCAGCTCAAACTATGTCGTTGCTCCTCTGGAAGGATACCTGCACCACGGCGTAGTTTTTCTGAAGAAGCCCTGCGTTTGCAAGAGCAAATGAGGAATTCGTGGCAGGAAAGAGGAAGGAAAGAAAGTTTCTCTCCCTCTGCCTGCTTTGCTCAGAGGACTGCATGAAGTCAGGGAGTTCTCCCTTTCACTGAGAAACGTGCGGGCTGCTGTTGCCTGGGCGCTCTCTTCTTTGCAAAAGAGTCTGCAGTTCCACGCTTTGAACCGTGGAAAGGCGCCGGGCTCTGCTAAGATTTCCCCCGGCGCTTCGTTTGCCCTGGGCCAAAGCGAGCCTTCACAATAGCTGAACGCTAACACTGCATACTCGTTCCACTTCCAGAACCGGGCTACGGCGAGGCAGTTCTCCGGGGGAAAACGGCCCTTCGCGAAGGGCAGATCTGCCGAGCTCATTGCGGGAAAGCGAAAGCAAAGGACGCTTTTCTCCCTCTAACCGCTTTCGTCAGAGGAACGGGGGAAGTCACAGTGTTCTTTCTCTCCCTGAGATACACACAATCTGACGTTGCCTCTGAGCTCCGTTGCTGGCAAAGAACTGAAAGTGACATACATTCCTGTGGGGAAACACAGGGCTTTGCTAGGATTTCTCTAGGCAGTGTGTTTTCCCTGGGCCTCACTGTAGCAACACTATCTCGCAAGGGCAGAACTGCATGGGATTTCCTCTGCCAGGAGAGAGCTGCTGCTTTGTAGTTTGTGCTGGGAAACCTTGCTTTGGCAAGTGCCAATTGACCGCATTCAGGCAGAAAGAAAAGAGAATAGCAAGAGGCCTTTTCTCCCCGGCTGCTCTGCCAAGCCCTTCCAGCTCAAACTATGTCGTTGCTCCTCTGGAAGGATCCCTGCACCGCGGCGTAGTTTTTCCAAAGAAGCCCTGCGTTTGCAAGAGCAAATGAGGAATTCGTGGCAGGAAAGAGGAAGGAAAGAAAGTTTCTCTCCCTCTGCCTGCTTTGCTCAGAGGACTGCATGAAGTCAGGGAGTTCTCCCTTTCACTGAGAAACGTGCGGGCTGCTGTTGCCTGGGCGCTCTCTTCTTTGCAAAAGAGTCTGCAGTTCCACGCTTTGAACCGTGGAAAGGCGCCGGGCTCTGCTAAGATTTCCCCCGGCGCTTCGTTTGCCCTGGGCCAAAGCGAGCCTTCACAATAGCTGAACGCTAACACTGCATACTCGTTCCACTTCCAGAACCGGGCTACGGCGAGGCAGTTCTCCGGGGGAAAACGGCCCTTCGCGAAGGGCAGATCTGCCGAGCTCATTGCGGGAAAGCGAAAGCAAAGGACGCTTTTCTCCCTCTAACCGCTTTCGTCAGAGGAACGGGGGAAGTCACAGTGTTCTTTCTCTCCCTGAGATACACACAATCTGACGTTGCCTCTGAGCTCCGTTGCTGGCAAAGAACTGAAACGGACATACATTCCTGTGGGGAAACACAGGGCTTTGCTAGGATTTCTCTAGGCAGTGTGTTTTCCCTGGGCCTCACTGTAGCAACACTATCTCGCCAGGGCAACACTGCATGGGATTTCCTCTGCCAGGAGAGAGCTGCTGCTTTGTAGTTTGTGCTGGGAAACTTTGCTTTGGCAAGTGCCAATTGACCGCATTCAGGCAGAAAGAAAAGAGAATAGCAAGAGGCCTTTTCTCCCCGGCTGCTTTCCCAAGCCCTTCCAGCTCAAACTATGTCGTTGCTCCTCTGGAAGGATCCCTGCACCGCGGCGTAGTTTTTCCGAAGAAGCCCTGCGTTTGCAAGAGCAAATGAGGAATTCGTGGCAGGAAAGAGGAAGGAAAGAAAGTTTCTCTCCCTCTGCCTGCCTTGCTCAGAGGACTGGATGAAGTCAGGGACTTCTCCCTTTCACTGAGAAACGTGCGGGCTGCTGTTGCCTGGGCGCTCTCTTCTTTGCAAAAGAGTCTGCAGTTCCACGCTTTGAACCGTGGAAAGGCGCCGGGCTCTGCTAAGATTTCCCCCGGCGCTTCGTTTGCCCTGGGCCAAAGCGAGCCTTCACAATAGCTGAACGCTAACACTGCATACTCGTTCCACTTCCAGAACCGGGCTACGGCGAGGCAGTTCTCCGGGGGAAAACGGCCCTTCGCGAAGGGCAGATCTGCCGAGCTCATTGCGGGAAAGCGAAAGCAAAGGACGCTTTTCTCCCTCTAACCGCTTTCGTCAGAGGAACGGAGGAAGTCACAGTGTTCTTTCTCTCACTGAGATACACACAATCTGACGTTGCCTCTGAGCTCCGTTGCTGGCAAAGAACTGAAACTGACATACATTCCTGTGGGGACACCCAGGGCTTTGCTAGGATTTCTCTAGGCAGTGTGTTTTCCCTGGGCCTCACTGTAGCAACACTATCTCGCCAGGGCAACACTGCATGGCATATCCTCTGCCAGGATAGAGCTGCTGCTTTGTAGTTTGTGCTGGGAAACCTTGCTTTGGCAAGTGCCAATTGACCGCATTCAGGCAGAAAGAAAAGAGAATAGCAAGAGGCCTTTTCTCCCCGGCTGCTCTGCCAAGCCCTTCCAGCTCAAACTATGAAGTTGCTCCTCTGGAAGGATCCCTGCACCGCGGCGTAGTTTTTCCGAAGAAGCCCTGCGTTTGCAAGAGCAAATGAGGAATTCGTGGCAGGAAAGAGGAAGGAAAGAAAGTTTCTCTCCCTCTGCCTGCTTTGCTCACAGGACTGGATGAAGTCAGGGACTTCTCCCTTTCACTGAGAAACGTACGGGCTGCTGTTGCCTGGGCGCTCTCTTCTTTGCAAAAGAGTCTGCAGTTCCACGCTTTGAACCGTGGAAAGGCGCCGGGCTCTGCTAAGATTTCCCCCGGCGCTTCGTTTGCCCTGGGCCAAAGCGAGCCTTCACAATAGCTGAACGCTAACACTGCATACTCGTTCCACTTCCAGAACCGGGCTACGGCGAGGCAGTTCTCCGGGGGAAAACGGCCCTTCGCGAAGGGCAGATCTGCCGAGCTCATTGCGGGAAAGCGAAAGCAAAGGACGCTTTTCTCCCTCTAACCGCTTTCGTCAGAGGAACGGGGAAAGTCACAGTGTTCTTTCTCTCCCTGAGATACACACAATCTGACGTTGCCTCTGAGCTCCGTTGCTGGCAAAGAACTGAAACGGACATACATTCCTGTGGGGAAACACAGGGCTTTGCTAGGATTTCTCTAGGCAGTGTGTTTTCCCTGGGCCTCACTGTAGCAACACTATCTCGCCAGGGCAACACTGCATGGGATTTCCTCTGCCAGGAGAGAGCTGCTGCTTTGTAGTTTGTGCTGGGAAACTTTGCTTTGGCAAGTGCCAATTGACCGCATTCAGGCAGAAAGAAAAGAGAATAGCAAGAGGCCTTTTCTCCCCGGCTGCTTTCCCAAGCCCTTCCAGCTCAAACTATGTCGTTGCTCCTCTGGAAGGATACCTGCACCACGGCGTAGTTTTTCTGAAGAAGCCCTGCGTTTGCAAGAGCAAATGAGGAATTCGTGGCAGGAAAGAGGAAGGAAAGAAAGTTTCTCTCCCTCTGCCTGCTTTGCTCAGAGGACTGCATGAAGTCAGGGAGTTCTCCCTTTCACTGAGAAACGTGCGGGCTGCTGTTGCCTGGGCGCTCTCTTCTTTGCAAAAGAGTCTGCAGTTCCACGCTTTGAACCGTGGAAAGGCGCCGGGCTCTGCTAAGATTTCCCCCGGCGCTTCGTTTGCCCTGGGCCAAAGCGAGCCTTCACAATAGCTGAACGCTAACACTGCATACTCGTTCCACTTCCAGAACCGGGCTACGGCGAGGCAGTTCTCCGGGGGAAAACGGCCCTTCGCGAAGGGCAGATCTGCCGAGCTCATTGCGGGAAAGCGAAAGCAAAGGACGCTTTTCTCCCTCTAACCGCTTTCGTCAGAGGAACGGGGGAAGTCACAGTGTTCTTTCTCTCCCTGAGATACACACAATCTGACGTTGCCTCTGAGCTCCGTTGCTGGCAAAGAACTGAAAGTGACATACATTCCTGTGGGGAAACACAGGGCTTTGCTAGGATTTCTCTAGGCAGTGTGTTTTCCCTGGGCCTCACTGTAGCAACACTATCTCGCAAGGGCAGAACTGCATGGGATTTCCTCTGCCAGGAGAGAGCTGCTGCTTTGTAGTTTGTGCTGGGAAACCTTGCTTTGGCAAGTGCCAATTGACCGCATTCAGGCAGAAAGAAAAGAGAATAGCAAGAGGCCTTTTCTCCCCGGCTGCTCTGCCAAGCCCTTCCAGCTCAAACTATGTCGTTGCTCCTCTGGAAGGATCCCTGCACCGCGGCGTAGTTTTTCCAAAGAAGCCCTGCGTTTGCAAGAGCAAATGAGGAATTCGTGGCAGGAAAGAGGAAGGAAAGAAAGTTTCTCTCCCTCTGCCTGCTTTGCTCAGAGGACTGCATGAAGTCAGGGAGTTCTCCCTTTCACTGAGAAACGTGCGGGCTGCTGTTGCCTGGGCGCTCTCTTCTTTGCAAAAGAGTCTGCAGTTCCACGCTTTGAACCGTGGAAAGGCGCCGGGCTCTGCTAAGATTTCCCCCGGCGCTTCGTTTGCCCTGGGCCAAAGCGAGCCTTCACAATAGCTGAACGCTAACACTGCATACTCGTTCCACTTCCAGAACCGGGCTACGGCGAGGCAGTTCTCCGGGGGAAAACGGCCCTTCGCGAAGGGCAGATCTGCCGAGCTCATTGCGGGAAAGCGAAAGCAAAGGACGCTTTTCTCCCTCTAACCGCTTTCGTCAGAGGAACGGGGGAAGTCACAGTGTTCTTTCTCTCCCTGAGATACACACAATCTGACGTTGCCTCTGAGCTCCGTTGCTGGCAAAGAACTGAAACGGACATACATTCCTGTGGGGAAACACAGGGCTTTGCTAGGATTTCTCTAGGCAGTGTGTTTTCCCTGGGCCTCACTGTAGCAACACTATCTCGCCAGGGCAACACTGCATGGGATTTCCTCTGCCAGGAGAGAGCTGCTGCTTTGTAGTTTGTGCTGGGAAACTTTGCTTTGGCAAGTGCCAATTGACCGCATTCAGGCAGAAAGAAAAGAGAATAGCAAGAGGCCTTTTCTCCCCGGCTGCTTTCCCAAGCCCTTCCAGCTCAAACTATGTCGTTGCTCCTCTGGAAGGATCCCTGCACCGCGGCGTAGTTTTTCCGAAGAAGCCCTGCGTTTGCAAGAGCAAATGAGGAATTCGTGGCAGGAAAGAGGAAGGAAAGAAAGTTTCTCTCCCTCTGCCTGCTTTGCTCAGAGGACTGCATGAAGTCAGGGACTTCTCCCTTTCACTGGGAAACGTGCGGGCTGCTGTTGCCTGGGCGCTCTCTTCTTTGCAAAAGAGTCTGCAGTTCCACGCTTTGAACCGTGGAACGGCGCCGGGCTCTGCTAAGATTTCCCCCGGCGCTTCGTTTGCCCTGGGCCAAAGCGAGCCTTCACAATAGCTGAACGCTAACACTGCATACTCGTTCCACTTCCAGAACCGGGCTACGGCGAGGCAGTTCTCCGGGGGAAAACGGCCCTTCGCGAAGGGCAGATCTGCCGAGCTCATTGCGGGAAAGCGAAAGCAAAGGACGCTTTTCTCCCTCTAACCGCTTTCGTCAGAGGAACGGGGGAAGTCACAGTGTTCTTTCTCTCACTGAGATACACACAATCTGACGTTGCCTCTGAGCTCCGTTGCTGGCAAAGAACTGAAACTGACATACATTCCTGTGGGGACACCCAGGGCTTTGCTAGGATTTCTCTAGGCAGTGTGTTTTCCCTGGGCCTCACTGTAGCAACACTATCTCGCCAGGGCAACACTGCATGGCATATCCTCTGCCAGGATAGAGCTGCTGCTTTGTAGTTTGTGCTGGGAAACCTTGCTTTGGCAAGTGCCAATTGACCGCATTCAGGCAGAAAGAAAAGAGAATAGCAAGAGGCCTTTTCTCCCCGGCTGCTCTGCCAAGCCCTTCCAGCTCAAACTATGAAGTTGCTCCTCTGGAAGGATCCCTGCACCGCGGCGTAGTTTTTCCGAAGAAGCCCTGCGTTTGCAAGAGCAAATGAGGAATTCGTGGCAGGAAAGAGGAAGGAAAGAAAGTTTCTCTCCCTCTGCCTGCTTTGCTCACAGGACTGGATGAAGTCAGGGACTTCTCCCTTTCACTGAGAAACGTACGGGCTGCTGTTGCCTGGGCGCTCTCTTCTTTGCAAAAGAGTCTGCAGTTCCACGCTTTGAACCGTGGAACGGCGCCGGGCTCTGCTAAGATTTCCCCCGGCGCTTCGTTTGCCCTGGGCCAAAGCGAGCCTTCACAATAGCTGAACGCTAACACTGCATACTCGTTCCACTTCCAGAACCGGGCTACGGCGAGGCAGTTCTCCGGGGGAAAACGGCCCTTCGCGAAGGGCAGATCTGCCGAGCTCATTGCGGGAAAGCGAAAGCAAAGGACGCTTTTCTCCCTCTAACCGCTTTCGTCAGAGGAACGGGGAAAGTCACAGTGTTCTTTCTCTCCCTGAGATACACACAATCTGACGTTGCCTCTGAGCTCCGTTGCTGGCAAAGAACTGAAACGGACATACATTCCTGTGGGGAAACACAGGGCTTTGCTAGGATTTCTCTAGGCAGTGTGTTTTCCCTGGGCCTCACTGTAGCAACACTATCTCGCCAGGGCAACACTGCATGGGATTTCATCTGCCAGGAGAGAGCTGCTGCTTTGTAGTTTGTGCTGGGAAACTTTGCTTTGGCAAGTGCCAATTGACCGCATTCAGGCAGAAAGAAAAGAGAATAGCAAGAGGCCTTTTCTCCCCGGCTGCTTTCCCAAGCCCTTCCAGCTCAAACTATGTCGTTGCTCCTCTGGAAGGATCCCTGCACCGCGGCGTAGTTTTTCCGAAGAAGCCCTGCGTTTGCAAGAGCAAATGAGGAATTCGTGGCAGCAAAGAGGAAGGAAAGAAAGTTTCTCTCCCTCTGCCTGCTTTGCTCAGAGGACTGGATGAAGTCAGGGACTTCTCCCTTTCACTGAGAAACGTGCGGGCTGCTGTTGCCTGGGCGCTCTCTTCTTTGCAAAAGAGTCTGCAGTTCCACGCTTTGAACCGTGGAACGGCGCCGGGCTCTGCTAAGATTTCCCCCGGCGCTTCGTTTGCCCTGGGCCAAAGCGAGCCTTCACAATAGCTGAACGCTAACACTGCATACTCGTTCCACTTCCAGAACCGGGCTACGGCGAGGCAGTTCTCCGGGGGAAAACGGCCCTTCGCGAAGGGCAGATCTGCCGAGCTCATTGCGGGAAAGCGAAAGCAAAGGACGCTTTTCTCCCTCTAACCGCTTTCGTCAGAGGAACGGGGGAAGTCACAGTGTTCTTTCTCTCACTGAGATACACACAATCTGACGTTGCCTCTGAGCTCCGTTGCTGGCAAAGAACTGAAACTGACATACATTCCTGTGGGGACACCCAGGGCTTTGCTAGGATTTCTCTAGGCAGTGTGTTTTCCCTGGGCCTCACTGTAGCAACACTATCTCGCCAGGGCAACACTGCATGGCATATCCTCTGCCAGGATAGAGCTGCTGCTTTGTAGTTTGTGCTTGGAAACCTTGCTTTGGCAAGTGCCAATTGACCGCATTCAGGCAGAAAGAAAAGAGAATAGCAAGAGGCCTTTTCTCCCCGGCTGCTCTGCCAAGCCCTTCCAGCTCAAACTATGAAGTTGCTCCTCTGGAAGGATCCCTGCACCGCGGCGTAGTTTTTCCGAAGAAGCCCTGCGTTTGCAAGAGCAAATGAGGAATTCGTGGCAGGAAAGAGGAAGGAAAGAAAGTTTCTCTCCCTCTGCCTGCTTTGCTCACAGGACTGGATGAAGTCAGGGACTTCTCCCTTTCACTGAGAAACGTACGGGCTGCTGTTGCCTGGGTGCTCTCTTCTTTGCAAAAGAGTCTGCAGTTCCACGCTTTGAACCGTGGAAAGGCGCCGGGCTCTGCTAAGATTTCCCCCGGCGCTTCGTTTGCCCTGGGCCAAAGCGAGCCTTCACAATAGCTGAACGCTAACACTGCATACTCGTTCCACTTCCAGAACCGGGCTACGGCGAGGCAGTTCTCCGGGGGAAAACGGCCCTTCGCGAAGGGCAGATCTGCCGAGCTCATTGCGGGAAAGCGAAAG
This sequence comes from Elephas maximus indicus, assembly GCF_024166365.1. NCBI lineage: Eukaryota > Metazoa > Chordata > Mammalia > Proboscidea > Elephantidae > Elephas > Elephas maximus. The sequence goes on from NC_064822.1 coordinate 1,593,262, forward strand.
CAAAGGACGCTTTTCTCCCTCTAACCGCTTTCGTCAGAGGAACGGGGAAAGTCACAGTGTTCTTTCTCTCCCTGAGATACACACAATCTGACGTTGCCTCTGAGCTCCGTTGCTGGCAAAGAACTGAAACGGACATACATTCCTGTGGGGAAACACAGGGCTTTGCTAGGATTTCTCTAGGCAGTGTGTTTTCCCTGGGCCTCACTGTAGCAACACTATCTCGCCAGGGCAACACTGCATGGGATTTCCTCTGCCAGGAGAGAGCTGCTGCTTTGTAGTTTGTGCTGGGAAACTTTGCTTTGGCAAGGGCCAATTGACCGCATTCAGGCAGAAAGAAAAGAGAATAGCAAGAGGCCTTTTCTCCCCGGCTGCTTTCCCAAGCCCTTCCAGCTCAAACTATGTCGTTGCTCCTCTGGAAGGATCCCTGCACCACGGCGTAGTTTTTCTGAAGAAGCCCTGCGTTTGCAAGAGCAAATGAGGAATTCGTGGCAGCAAAGAGGAAGGAAAGAAAGTTTCTCTCCCTCTGCCTGCTTTGCTCAGAGGACTGGATGAAGTCAGGGACTTCTCCCTTTCACTGAGAAACGTGCGGGCTGCTGTTGCCTGGGCGCTCTCTTCTTTGCAAAAGAGTCTGCAGTTCCACGCTTTGAACCGTGGAACGGCGCCGGGCTCTGCTAAGATTTCCCCCGGCGCTTCGTTTGCCCTGGGCCAAAGCGAGCCTTCACAATAGCTGAACGCTAACACTGCATACTCGTTCCACTTCCAGAACCGGGCTACGGCGAGGCAGTTCTCCGGGGGAAAACGGCCCTTCGCGAAGGGCAGATCTGCCGAGCTCATTGCGGGAAAGCGAAAGCAAAGGACGCTTTTCTCCCTCTAACCGCTTTCGTCAGAGGAACGGGGAAAGTCACAGTGTTCTTTCTCTCCCTGAGATACACACAATCTGACGTTGCCTCTGAGCTCCGTTGCTGGCAAAGAACTGAAACGGACATACATTCCTGTGGGGAAACACAGGGCTTTGCTAGGATTTCTCTAGGCAGTGTGTTTTCCCTGGGCCTCACTGTAGCAACACTATCTCGCCAGGGCAACACTGCATGGGATTTCCTCTGCCAGGAGAGAGCTGCTGCTTTGTAGTTTGTGCTGGGAAACTTTGCTTTGGCAAGTGCCAATTGACCGCATTCAGGCAGAAAGAAAAGAGAATAGCAAGAGGCCTTTTCTCCCCGGCTGCTTTCCCAAGCCCTTCCAGCTCAAACTATGTCGTTGCTCCTCTGGAAGGATCCCTGCACCGCGGCGTAGTTTTTCCGAAGAAGCCCTGCGTTTGCAAGAGCAAATGAGGAATTCGTGGCAGGAAAGAGGAAGGAAAGAAAGTTTCTCTCCCTCTGCCTGCTTTGCTCAGAGGACTGGATGAAGTCAGGGACTTCTCCCTTTCACTGAGAAACGTGCGGGCTGCTTTTGCCTGGGCGCTCTCTTCTTTGCAAAAGAGTCTGCAGTTCCACGCTTTGAACCGTGGAAAGGCGCCGGGCTCTGCTAAGATTTCCCCCGGCGCTTCGTTTGCCCTGGGCCAAAGCGAGCCTTCACAATAGCTGAACGCTAACACTGCATACTCGTTCCACTTCCAGAACCGGGCTACGGCGAGGCAGTTCTCCGGGGGAAAACGGCCCTTCGCGAAGGGCAGATCTGCCGAGCTCATTGCGGGAAAGCGAAAGCAAAGGACGCTTTTCTCCCTCTAACCGCTTTCGTCAGAGGAACGGGGAAAGTCACAGTGTTCTTTCTCTCCCTGAGATACACACAATCTGACGTTGCCTCTGAGCTCCGTTGCTGGCAAAGAACTGAAACGGACATACATTCCTGTGGGGAAACACAGGGCTTTGCTAGGATTTCTCTAGGCAGTGTGTTTTCCCTGGGCCTCACTGTAGCAACACTATCTCGCCAGGGCAACACTGCATGGGATTTCCTCTGCCAGGAGAGAGCTGCTGCTTTGTAGTTTGTGCTGGGAAACTTTGCTTTGGCAAGTGCCAATTGACCGCATTCAGGCAGAAAGAAAAGAGAATAGCAAGAGGCCTTTTCTCCCCGGCTGCTTTCCCAAGCCCTTGCAGCTCAAACTATGTCGTTGCTCCTCTGGAAGGATACCTGCACCACGGCGTAGTTTTTCTGAAGAAGCCCTGCGTTTGCAAGAGCAAATGAGGAATTCGTGGCAGGAAAGAGGAAGGAAAGAAAGTTTCTCTCCCTCTGCCTGCTTTGCTCAGAGGACTGCATGAAGTCAGGGAGTTCTCCCTTTCACTGAGAAACGTGCGGGCTGCTGTTGCCTGGGCGCTCTCTTCTTTGCAAAAGAGTCTGCAGTTCCACGCTTTGAACCGTGGAAAGGCGCCGGGCTCTGCTAAGATTTCCCCCGGCGCTTCGTTTGCCCTGGGCCAAAGCGAGCCTTCACAATAGCTGAACGCTAACACTGCATACTCGTTCCACTTCCAGAACCGGGCTACGGCGAGGCAGTTCTCCGGGGGAAAACGGCCCTTCGCGAAGGGCAGATCTGCCGAGCTCATTGCGGGAAAGCGAAAGCAAAGGACGCTTTTCTCCCTCTAACCGCTTTCGTCAGAGGAACGGGGGAAGTCACAGTGTTCTTTATCTCCCTGAGATACACACAATCTGACGTTGCCTCTGAGCTCCGTTGCTGGCAAAGAACTGAAAGTGACATACATTCCTGTGGGGAAACACAGGGCTTTGCTAGGATTTCTCTAGGCAGTGTGTTTTCCCTGGGCCTCACTGTAGCAACACTATCTCGCAAGGGCAGAACTGCATGGGATTTCCTCTGCCAGGAGAGAGCTGCTGCTTTGTAGTTTGTGCTGGGAAACCTTGCTTTGGCAAGTGCCAATTGACCGCATTCAGGCAGAAAGAAAAGAGAATAGCAAGAGGCCTTTTCTCCCCGGCTGCTCTGCCAAGCCCTTCCAGCTCAAACTATGTCGTTGCTCCTCTGGAAGGATCCCTGCACCGCGGCGTAGTTTTTCCGAAGAAGCCCTGCGTTTGCAAGAGCAAATGAGGAATTCGTGGCAGGAAAGAGGAAGGAAAGAAAGTTTCTCTCCCTCTGCCTGCTTTGCTCAGAGGACTGCATGAAGTCAGGGAGTTCTCCCTTTCACTGAGAAACGTGCGGGCTGCTGTTGCCTGGGCGCTCTCTTCTTTGCAAAAGAGTCTGCAGTTCCACGCTTTGAACCGTGGAAAGGCGCCGGGCTCTGCTAAGATTTCCCCCGGCGCTTCGTTTGCCCTGGGCCAAAGCGAGCCTTCACAATAGCTGAACGCTAACACTGCATACTCGTTCCACTTCCAGAACCGGGCTACGGCGAGGCAGTTCTCCGGGGGAAAACGGCCCTTCGCGAAGGGCAGATCTGCCGAGCTCATTGCGGGAAAGCGAAAGCAAAGGACGCTTTTCTCCCTCTAACCGCTTTCGTCAGAGGAACGGGGGAAGTCACAGTGTTCTTTCTCTCCCTGAGATACACACAATCTGACGTTGCCTCTGAGCTCCGTTGCTGGCAAAGAACTGAAACGGACATACATTCCTGTGGGGAAACACAGGGCTTTGCTAGGATTTCTCTAGGCAGTGTGTTTTCCCTGGGCCTCACTGTAGCAACACTATCTCGCCAGGGCAACACTGCATGGGATTTCCTCTGCCAGGAGAGAGCTGCTGCTTTGTAGTTTGTGCTGGGAAACTTTGCTTTGGCAAGTGCCAATTGACCGCATTCAGGCAGAAAGAAAAGAGAATAGCAAGAGGCCTTTTCTCCCCGGCTGCTTTCCCAAGCCCTTCCAGCTCAAACTATGTCGTTGCTCCTCTGGAAGGATCCCTGCACCGCGGCGTAGTTTTTCCGAAGAAGCCCTGCGTTTGCAAGAGCAAATGAGGAATTCGTGGCAGGAAAGAGGAAGGAAAGAAAGTTTCTCTCCCTCTGCCTGCTTTGCTCAGAGGACTGCATGAAGTCAGGGACTTCTCCCTTTCACTGGGAAACGTGCGGGCTGCTGTTGCCTGGGCGCTCTCTTCTTTGCAAAAGAGTCTGCAGTTCCACGCTTTGAACCGTGGAACGGCGCCGGGCTCTGCTAAGATTTCCCCCGGCGCTTCGTTTGCCCTGGGCCAAAGCGAGCCTTCACAATAGCTGAACGCTAACACTGCATACTCGTTCCACTTCCAGAACCGGGCTACGGCGAGGCAGTTCTCCGGGGGAAAACGGCCCTTCGCGAAGGGCAGATCTGCCGAGCTCATTGCGGGAAAGCGAAAGCAAAGGACGCTTTTCTCCCTCTAACCGCTTTCGTCAGAGGAACGGGGGAAGTCACAGTGTTCTTTCTCTCACTAAGATACACACAATCTGACGTTGCCTCTGAGCTCCGTTGCTGGCAAAGAACTGAAACTGACATACATTCCTGTGGGGACACCCAGGGCTTTGCTAGGATTTCTCTAGGCAGTGTGTTTTCCCTGGGCCTCACTGTAGCAACACTATCTCGCCAGGGCAACACTGCATGGCATATCCTCTGCCAGGATAGAGCTGCTGCTTTGTAGTTTGTGCTGGGAAACCTTGCTTTGGCAAGTGCCAATTGACCGCATTCAGGCAGAAAGAAAAGAGAATAGCAAGAGGCCTTTTCTCCCCGGCTGCTCTGCCAAGCCCTTCCAGCTCAAACTATGAAGTTGCTCCTCTGGAAGGATCCCTGCACCGCGGCGTAGTTTTTCCGAAGAAGCCCTGCGTTTGCAAGAGCAAATGAGGAATTCGTGGCAGGAAAGAGGAAGGAAAGAAAGTTTCTCTCCCTCTGCCTGCTTTGCTCACAGGACTGGATGAAGTCAGGGACTTCTCCCTTTCACTGAGAAACGTACGGGCTGCTGTTGCCTGGGCGCTCTCTTCTTTGCAAAAGAGTCTGCAGTTCCACGCTTTGAACCGTGGAAAGGCGCCGGGCTCTGCTAAGATTTCCCCCGGCGCTTCGTTTGCCCTGGGCCAAAGCGAGCCTTCACAATAGCTGAACGCTAACACTGCATACTCGTTCCACTTCCAGAAGCGGGCTACGGCGAGGCAGTTCTCCGGGGGAAAACGGCCCTTCGCGAAGGGCAGATCTGCCGAGCTCATTGCGGGAAAGCGAAAGCAAAGGACGCTTTTCTCCCTCTAACCGCTTTCGTCAGAGGAACGGGGAAAGTCACAGTGTTCTTTCTCTCCCTGAGATACACACAATCTGACGTTGCCTCTGAGCTCCGTTGCTGGCAAAGAACTGAAACGGACATACATTCCTGTGGGGAAACACAGGGCTTTGCTAGGATTTCTCTAGGCAGTGTGTTTTCCCTGGGCCTCACTGTAGCAACACTATCTCGCCAGGGCAACACTGCATGGGATTTCCTCTGCCAGGAGAGAGCTGCTGCTTTGTAGTTTGTGCTGGGAAACTTTGCTTTGGCAAGTGCCAATTGACCGCATTCAGGCAGAAAGAAAAGAGAATAGCAAGAGGCCTTTTCTCCCCGGCTGCTTTCCCAAGCCCTTCCAGCTCAAACTATGTCGTTGCTCCTCTGGAAGGATCCCTGCACCACGGCGTAGTTTTTCTGAAGAAGCCCTGCGTTTGCAAGAGCAAATGAGGAATTCGTGGCAGGAAAGAGGAAGGAAAGAAAGTTTCTCTCCCTCTGCCTGCTTTGCTCAGAGGACTGCATGAAGTCAGGGAGTTCTCCCTTTCACTGAGAAACGTGCGGGCTGCTGTTGCCTGGGCGCTCTCTTCTTTGCAAAAGAGTCTGCAGTTCCACGCTTTGAACCGTGGAAAGGCGCCGGGCTCTGCTAAGATTTCCCCCGGCGCTTCGTTTGCCCTGGGCCAAAGCGAGCCTTCACAATAGCTGAACGCTAACACTGCATACTCGTTCCACTTCCAGAACCGGGCTACGGCGAGGCAGTTCTCCGGGGGAAAACGGCCCTTCGCGAAGGGCAGATCTGCCGAGCTCATTGCGGGAAAGCGAAAGCAAAGGACGCTTTTCTCCCTCTAACCGCTTTCGTCAGAGGAACGGGGGAAGTCACAGTGTTCTTTCTCTCCCTGAGATACACACAATCTGACGTTGCCTCTGAGCTCCGTTGCTGGCAAAGAACTGAAAGTGACATACATTCCTGTGGGGAAACACAGGGCTTTGCTAGGATTTCTCTAGGCAGTGTGTTTTCCCTGGGCCTCACTGTAGCAACTCTATCTCGCAAGGGCAGAACTGCATGGGATTTCCTCTGCCAGGAGAGAGCTGCTGCTTTGTAGTTTGTGCTGGGAAACCTTGCCTTGGCAAGTGCGAATTGACCGCATTCAGGCAGAAAGAAAAGAGAATAGCAAGAGGCCTTTTCTCCCCGGCTGCTCTGCCAAGCCCTTCCAGCTCAAACTATGTCGTTGCTCCTCTGGAAGGATCCCTGCACCGCGGCGTAGTTTTTCCAAAGAAGCCCTGCGTTTGCAAGAGCAAATGAGGAATTCGTGGCAGGAAAGAGGAAGGAAAGAAAGTTTCTCTCCCTCTGCCTGCTTTGCTCAGAGGACTGCATGAAGTCAGGGAGTTCTCCCTTTCACTGAGAAACGTGCGGGCTGCTGTTGCCTGGGCGCTCTCTTCTTTGCAAAAGAGTCTGCAGTTCCACGCTTTGAACCGTGGAAAGGCGCCGGGCTCTGCTAAGATTTCCCCCGGCGCTTCGTTTGCCCTGGGCCAAAGCGAGCCTTCACAATAGCTGAACGCTAACACTGCATACTCGTTCCACTTCCAGAACCGGGCTACGGCGAGGCAGTTCTCCGGGGGAAAACGGCCCTTCGCGAAGGGCAGATCTGCCGAGCTCATTGCGGGAAAGCGAAAGCAAAGGACGCTTTTCTCCCTCTAACCGCTTTCGTCAGAGGAACGGGGGAAGTCACAGTGTTCTTTCTCTCCCTGAGATACACACAATCTGACGTTGCCTCTGAGCTCCGTTGCTGGCAAAGAACTGAAACGGACATACATTCCTGTGGGGAAACACAGGGCTTTGCTAGGATTTCTCTAGGCAGTGTGTTTTCCCTGGGCCTCACTGTAGCAACACTATCTCGCCAGGGCAACACTGCATGGGATTTCCTCTGCCAGGAGAGAGCTGCTGCTTTGTAGTTTGTGCTGGGAAACTTTGCTTTGGCAAGTGCCAATTGACCGCATTCAGGCAGAAAGAAAAGAGAATAGCAAGAGGCCTTTTCTCCCCGGCTGCTTTCCCAAGCCCTTCCAGCTCAAACTATGTCGTTGCTCCTCTGGAAGGATCCCTGCACCGCGGCGTAGTTTTTCCGAAGAAGCCCTGCGTTTGCAAGAGCAAATGAGGAATTCGTGGCAGGAAAGAGGAAGGAAAGAAAGTTTCTCTCCCTCTGCCTGCTTTGCTCAGAGGACTGCATGAAGTCAGGGACTTCTCCCTTTCACTGAGAAACGTGCGGGCTGCTGTTGCCTGGGCGCTCTCTTCTTTGCAAAAGAGTCTGCAGTTCCACGCTTTGAACCGTGGAACGGCGCCGGGCTCTGCTAAGATTTCCCCCGGCGCTTCGTTTGCCCTGGGCCAAAGCGAGCCTTCACAATAGCTGAACGCTAACACTGCATACTCGTTCCACTTCCAGAACCGGGCTACGGCGAGGCAGTTCTCCGGGGGAAAACGGCCCTTCGCGAAGGGCAGATCTGCCGAGCTCATTGCGGGAAAGCGAAAGCAAAGGACGCTTTTCTCCCTCTAACCGCTTTCGTCAGAGGAACGGGGGAAGTCACAGTGTTCTTTCTCTCACTGAGATACACACAATCTGACGTTGCCTCTGAGCTCCGTTGCTGGCAAAGAACTGAAACTGACATACATTCCTGTGGGGACACCCAGGGCTTTGCTAGGATTTCTCTAGGCAGTGTGTTTTCCCTGGGCCTCACTGTAGCAACACTATCTCGCCAGGGCAACACTGCATGGCATATCCTCTGCCAGGATAGAGCTGCTGCTTTGTAGTTTGTGCTGGGAAACCTTGCTTTGGCAAGTGCCAATTGACCGCATTCAGGCAGAAAGAAAAGAGAATAGCAAGAGGCCTTTTCTCCCCGGCTGCTTTCCCAAGCCCTTCCAGCTCAAACTATGTCGTTGCTCCTCTGGAAGGATCCCTGCACCGCGGCGTAGTTTTTCCGAAGAAGCCCTGCGTTTGCAAGAGCAAATGAGGAATTCGTGGCAGGAAAGAGGAAGGAAAGAAAGTTTCTCTCCCTCTGCCTGCCTTGCTCAGAGGACTGGATGAAGTCAGGGACTTCTCCCTTTCACTGAGAAACGTGCGGGCTGCTGTTGCCTGGGCGCTCTCTTCTTTGCAAAAGAGTCTGCAGTTCCACGCTTTGAACCGTGGAAAGGCGCCGGGCTCTGCTAAGATTTCCCCCGGCGCTTCGTTTGCCCTGGGCCAAAGCGAGCCTTCACAATAGCTGAACGCTAACACTGCATACTCGTTCCACTTCCAGAACCGGGCTACGGCGAGGCAGTTCTCCGGGGGAAAACGGCCCTTCGCGAAGGGCAGATCTGCCGAGCTCATTGCGGGAAAGCGAAAGCAAAGGACGCTTTTCTCCCTCTAACCGCTTTCGTCAGAGGAACGGGGGAAGTCACAGTGTTCTTTCTCTCACTGAGATACACACAATCTGACGTTGCCTCTGAGCTCCGTTGCTGGCAAAGAACTGAAACTGACATACATTCCTGTGGGGACACCCAGGGCTTTGCTAGGATTTCTCTAGGCAGTGTGTTTTCCCTGGGCCTCACTGTAGCAACACTATCTCGCCAGGGCAACACTGCATGGCATATCCTCTGCCAGGATAGAGCTGCTGCTTTGTAGTTTGTGCTGGGAAACCTTGCTTTGGCAAGTGCCAATTGACCGCATTCAGGCAGAAAGAAAAGAGAATAGCAAGAGGCCTTTTCTCCCCGGCTGCTCTGCCAAGCCCTTCCAGCTCAAACTATGAAGTTGCTCCTCTGGAAGGATCCCTGCACCGCGGCGTAGTTTTTCCGAAGAAGCCCTGCGTTTGCAAGAGCAAATGAGGAATTCGTGGCAGGAAAGAGGAAGGAAAGAAAGTTTCTCTCCCTCTGCCTGCTTTGCTCACAGGACTGGATGAAGTCAGGGACTTCTCCCTTTCACTGAGAAACGTACGGGCTGCTGTTGCCTGGGCGCTCTCTTCTTTGCAAAAGAGTCTGCAGTTCCACGCTTTGAACCGTGGAAAGGCGCCGGGCTCTGCTAAGATTTCCCCCGGCGCTTCGTTTGCCCTGGGCCAAAGCGAGCCTTCACAATAGCTGAACGCTAACACTGCATACTCGTTCCACTTCCAGAAGCGGGCTACGGCGAGGCAGTTCTCCGGGGGAAAACGGCCCTTCGCGAAGGGCAGATCTGCCGAGCTCATTGCGGGAAAGCGAAAGCAAAGGACGCTTTTCTCCCTCTAACCGCTTTCGTCAGAGGAACGGGGAAAGTCACAGTGTTCTTTCTCTCCCTGAGATACACACAATCTGACGTTGCCTCTGAGCTCCGTTGCTGGCAAAGAACTGAAACGGACATACATTCCTGTGGGGAAACACAGGGCTTTGCTAGGATTTCTCTAGGCAGTGTGTTTTCCCTGGGCCTCACTGTAGCAACACTATCTCGCCAGGGCAACACTGCATGGGATTTCCTCTGCCAGGAGAGAGCTGCTGCTTTGTAGTTTGTGCTGGGAAACTTTGCTTTGGCAAGTGCCAATTGACCGCATTCAGGCAGAAAGAAAAGAGAATAGCAAGAGGCCTTTTCTCCCCGGCTGCTTTCCCAAGCCCTTCCAGCTCAAACTATGTCGTTGCTCCTCTGGAAGGATCCCTGCACCGCGGCGTAGTTTTTCCGAAGAAGCCCTGCGTTTGCAAGAGCAAATGAGGAATTCGTGGCAGGAAAGAGGAAGGAAAGAAAGTTTCTCTCCCTCTGCCTGCTTTGCTCAGAGGACTGCATGAAGTCAGGGACTTCTCCCTTTCACTGGGAAACGTGCGGGCTGCTGTTGCCTGGGCGCTCTCTTCTTTGCAAAAGAGTCTGCAGTTCCACGCTTTGAACCGTGGAACGGCGCCGGGCTCTGCTAAGATTTCCCCCGGCGCTTCGTTTGCCCTGGGCCAAAGCGAGCCTTCACAATAGCTGAACGCTAACACTGCATACTCGTTCCACTTCCAGAACCGGGCTACGGCGAGGCAGTTCTCCGGGGGAAAACGGCCCTTCGCGAAGGGCAGATCTGCCGAGCTCATTGCGGGAAAGCGAAAGCAAAGGACGCTTTTCTCCCTCTAACCGCTTTCGTCAGAGGAACGGGGGAAGTCACAGTGTTCTTTCTCTCACTGAGATACACACAATCTGACGTTGCCTCTGAGCTCCGTTGCTGGCAAAGAACTGAAACTGACATACATTCCTGTGGGGACACTCAGGGCTTTGCTAGGATTTCTCTAGGCAGTGTGTTTTCCCTGGGCCTCACTGTAGCAACACTATCTCGCCAGGGCAACACTGCATGGCATATCCTCTGCCAGGATAGAGCTGCTGCTTTGTAGTTTGTGCTGGGAAACCTTGCTTTGGCAAGTGCCAATTGACCGCATTCAGGCAGAAAGAAAAGAGAATAGCAAGAGGCCTTTTCTCCCCGGCTGCTCTGCCAAGCCCTTCCAGCTCAAACTATGAAGTTGCTCCTCTGGAAGGATCCCTGCACCGCGGCGTAGTTTTTCCGAAGAAGCCCTGCGTTTGCAAGAGCAAATGAGGAATTCGTGGCAGGAAAGAGGAAGGAAAGAAAGTTTCTCTCCCTCTGCCTGCTTTGCTCACAGGACTGGATGAAGTCAGGGACTTCTCCCTTTCACTGAGAAACGTACGGGCTGCTGTTGCCTGGGCGCTCTCTTCTTTGCAAAAGAGTCTGCAGTTCCACGCTTTGAACCGTGGAAAGGCGCCGGGCTCTGCTAAGATTTCCCCCGGCGCTTCGTTTGCCCTGGGCCAAAGCGAGCCTTCACAATAGCTGAACGCTAACACTGCATACTCGTTCCACTTCCAGAAGCGGGCTACGGCGAGGCAGTTCTCCGGGGGAAAACGGCCCTTCGCGAAGGGCAGATCTGCCGAGCTCATTGCGGGAAAGCGAAAGCAAAGGACGCTTTTCTCCCTCTAACCGCTTTCGTCAGAGGAACGGGGAAAGTCACAGTGTTCTTTCTCTCCCTGAGATACACACAATCTGACGTTGCCTCTGAGCTCCGTTGCTGGCAAAGAACTGAAACGGACATACATTCCTGTGGGGAAACACAGGGCTTTGCTAGGATTTCTCTAGGCAGTGTGTTTTCCCTGGGCCTCACTGTAGCAACACTATCTCGCCAGGGCAACACTGCATGGGATTTCCTCTGCCAGGAGAGAGCTGCTGCTTTGTAGTTTGTGCTGGGAAACTTTGCTTTGGCAAGTGCCAATTGACCGCATTCAGGCAGAAAGAAAAGAGAATAGCAAGAGGCCTTTTCTCCCCGGCTGCTTTCCCAAGCCCTTCCAGCTCAAACTATGTCGTTGCTCCTCTGGAAGGATCCCTGCACCACGGCGTAGTTTTTCTGAAGAAGCCCTGCGTTTGCAAGAGCAAATGAGGAATTCGTGGCAGGAAAGAGGAAGGAAAGAAAGTTTCTCTCCCTCTGCCTGCTTTGCTCAGAGGACTGCATGAAGTCAGGGAGTTCTCCCTTTCACTGAGAAACGTGCGGGCTGCTGTTGCCTGGGCGCTCTCTTCTTTGCAAAAGAGTCTGCAGTTCCACGCTTTGAACCGTGGAAAGGCGCCGGGCTCTGCTAAGATTTCCCCCGGCGCTTCGTTTGCCCTGGGCCAAAGCGAGCCTTCACAATAGCTGAACGCTAACACTGCATACTCGTTCCACTTCCAGAACCGGGCTACGGCGAGGCAGTTCTCCGGGGGAAAACGGCCCTTCGCGAAGGGCAGATCTGCCGAGCTCATTGCGGGAAAGCGAAAGCAAAGGACGCTTTTCTCCCTCTAACCGCTTTCGTCAGAGGAACGGGGGAAGTCACAGTGTTCTTTCTCTCCCTGAGATACACACAATCTGACGTTGCCTCTGAGCTCCGTTGCTGGCAAAGAACTGAAAGTGACATACATTCCTGTGGGGAAACACAGGGCTTTGCTAGGATTTCTCTAGGCAGTGTGTTTTCCCTGGGCCTCACTGTAGCAACTCTATCTCGCAAGGGCAGAACTGCATGGGATTTCCTCTGCCAGGAGAGAGCTGCTGCTTTGTAGTTTGTGCTGGGAAACCTTGCCTTGGCAAGTGCGAATTGACCGCATTCAGGCAGAAAGAAAAGAGAATAGCAAGAGGCCTTTTCTCCCCGGCTGCTCTGCCAAGCCCTTCCAGCTCAAACTATGTCGTTGCTCCTCTGGAAGGATCCCTGCACCGCGGCGTAGTTTTTCCGAAGAAGCCCTGCGTTTGCAAGAGCAAATGAGGAATTCGTGGCAGGAAAGAGGAAGGAAAGAAAGTTTCTCTCCCTCTGCCTGCTTTGCTCAGAGGACTGCATGAAGTCAGGGACTTCTCCCTTTCACTGAGAAACGTGCGGGCTGCTGTTGCCTGGGCGCTCTCTTCTTTGCAAAAGAGTCTGCAGTTCCACGCTTTGAACCGTGGAACGGCGCCGGGCTCTGCTAAGATTTCCCCCGGCGCTTCGTTTGCCCTGGGCCAAAGCGAGCCTTCACAATAGCTGAACGCTAACACTGCATACTCGTTCCACTTCCAGAACCGGGCTACGGCGAGGCAGTTCTCCGGGGGAAAACGGCCCTTCGCGAAGGGCAGATCTGCCGAGCTCATTGCGGGAAAGCGAAAGCAAAGGACGCTTTTCTCCCTCTAACCGCTTTCGTCAGAGGAACGGGGGAAGTCACAGTGTTCTTTCTCTCACTGAGATACACACAATCTGACGTTGCCTCTGAGCTCCGTTGCTGGCAAAGAACTGAAACTGACATACATTCCTGTGGGGACACCCAGGGCTTTGCTAGGATTTCTCTAGGCAGTGTGTTTTCCCTGGGCCTCACTGTAGCAACACTATCTCGCCAGGGCAACACTGCATGGCATATCCTCTGCCAGGATAGAGCTGCTGCTTTGTAGTTTGTGCTGGGAAACCTTGCTTTGGCAAGTGCCAATTGACCGCATTCAGGCAGAAAGAAAAGAGAATAGCAAGAGGCCTTTTCTCCCCGGCTGCTTTCCCAAGCCCTTCCAGCTCAAACTATGTCGTTGCTCCTCTGGAAGGATCCCTGCACCGCGGCGTAGTTTTTCCGAAGAAGCCCTGCGTTTGCAAGAGCAAATGAGGAATTCGTGGCAGGAAAGAGGAAGGAAAGAAAGTTTCTCTCCCTCTGCCTGCCTTGCTCAGAGGACTGGATGAAGTCAGGGACTTCTCCCTTTCACTGAGAAACGTGCGGGTGGCTGTTGCCTGGGCGCTCTCTTCTTTGCAAAAGAGTCTGCAGTTCCACGCTTTGAACCGTGGAAAGGCGCCGGGCTCTGCTAAGATTTCCCCCGGCGCTTCGTTTGCCCTGGGCCAAAGCGAGCCTTCACAATAGCTGAACGCTAACACTGCATACTCGTTCCACTTCCAGAACCGGGCTACGGCGAGGCAGTTCTCCGGGGGAAAACGGCCCTTCGCGAAGGGCAGATCTGCCGAGCTCATTGCGGGAAAGCGAAAGCAAAGGACGCTTTTCTCCCTCTAACCGCTTTCGTCAGAGGAACGGGGGAAGTCACAGTGTTCTTTCTCTCACTGAGATACACACAATCTGACGTTGCCTCTGAGCTCCGTTGCTGGCAAAGAACTGAAACTGACATACATTCCTGTGGGGACACCCAGGGCTTTGCTAGGATTTCTCTAGGCAGTGTGTTTTCCCTGGGCCTCACTGTAGCAACACTATCTCGCCAGGGCAACACTGCATGGCATATCCTCTGCCAGGATAGAGCTGCTGCTTTGTAGTTTGTGCTGGGAAACCTTGCTTTGGCAAGTGCCAATTGACCGCATTCAGGCAGAAAGAAAAGAGAATAGCAAGAGGCCTTTTCTCCCCGGCTGCTTTCCCAAGCCCTTCCAGCTCAAACTATGTCGTTGCTCCTCTGGAAGGATCCCTGCACCGCGGCGTAGTTTTTCCGAAGAAGCCCTGCGTTTGCAAGAGCAAATGAGGAATTCGTGGCAGGAAAGAGGAAGGAAAGAAAGTTTCTCTCCCTCTGCCTGCTTTGCTCAGAGGACTGCATGAAGTCAGGGACTTCTCCCTTTCACTGGGAAACGTGCGGGCTGCTGTTGCCTGGGCGCTCTCTTCTTTGCAAAAGAGTCTGCAGTTCCACGCTTTGAACCGTGGAACGGCGCCGGGCTCTGCTAAGATTTCCCCCGGCGCTTCGTTTGCCCTGGGCCAAAGCGAGCCTTCACAATAGCTGAACGCTAACACTGCATACTCGTTCCACTTCCAGAACCGGGCTACGGCGAGGCAGTTCTCCGGGGGAAAACGGCCCTTCGCGAAGGGCAGATCTGCCGAGCTCATTGCGGGAAAGCGAAAGCAAAGGACGCTTTTCTCCCTCTAACCGCTTTCGTCAGAGGAACGGGGGAAGTCACAGTGTTCTTTCTCTCACTGAGATACACACAATCTGACGTTGCCTCTGAGCTCCGTTGCTGGCAAAGAACTGAAACTGACATACATTCCTGTGGGGACACCCAGGGCTTTGCTAGGATTTCTCTAGGCAGTGTGTTTTCCCTGGGCCTCACTGTAGCAACACTATCTCGCCAGGGCAACACTGCATGGCATATCCTCTGCCAGGATAGAGCTGCTGCTTTGTAGTTTGTGCTGGGAAACCTTGCTTTGGCAAGTGCCAATTGACCGCATTCAGGCAGAAAGAAAAGAGAATAGCAAGAGGCCTTTTCTCCCCGGCTGCTCTGCCAAGCCCTTCCAGCTCAAACTATGAAGTTGCTCCTCTGGAAGGATCCCTGCACCGCGGCGTAGTTTTTCCGAAGAAGCCCTGCGTTTGCAAGAGCAAATGAGGAATTCGTGGCAGGAAAGAGGAAGGAAAGAAAGTTTCTCTCCCTCTGCCTGCTTTGCTCACAGGACTGGATGAAGTCAGGGACTTCTCCCTTTCACTGAGAAACGTACGGGCTGCTGTTGCCTGGGCGCTCTCTTCTTTGCAAAAGAGTCTGCAGTTCCACGCTTTGAACCGTGGAAAGGCGCCGGGCTCTGCTAAGATTTCCCCCGGCGCTTCGTTTGCCCTGGGCCAAAGCGAGCCTTCACAATAGCTGAACGCTAACACTGCATACTCGTTCCACTTCCAGAAGCGGGCTACGGCGAGGCAGTTCTCCGGGGGAAAACGGCCCTTCGCGAAGGGCAGATCTGCCGAGCTCATTGCGGGAAAGCGAAAGCAAAGGACGCTTTTCTCCCTCTAACCGCTTTCGTCAGAGGAACGGGGAAAGTCACAGTGTTCTTTCTCTCCCTGAGATACACACAATCTGACGTTGCCTCTGAGCTCCGTTGCTGGCAAAGAACTGAAACGGACATACATTCCTGTGGGGAAACACAGGGCTTTGCTAGGATTTCTCTAGGCAGTGTGTTTTCCCTGGGCCTCACTGTAGCAACACTATCTCGCCAGGGCAACACTGCATGGGATTTCCTCTGCCAGGAGAGAGCTGCTGCTTTGTAGTTTGTGCTGGGAAACTTTGCTTTGGCAAGTGCCAATTGACCGCATTCAGGCAGAAAGAAAAGAGAATAGCAAGAGGCCTTTTCTCCCCGGCTGCTTTCCCAAGCCCTTCCAGCTCAAACTATGTCGTTGCTCCTCTGGAAGGATCCCTGCACCACGGCGTAGTTTTTCTGAAGAAGCCCTGCGTTTGCAAGAGCAAATGAGGAATTCGTGGCAGGAAAGAGGAAGGAAAGAAAGTTTCTCTCCCTCTGCCTGCTTTGCTCAGAGGACTGCATGAAGTCAGGGAGTTCTCCCTTTCACTGAGAAACGTGCGGGCTGCTGTTGCCTGGGCGCTCTCTTCTTTGCAAAAGAGTCTGCAGTTCCACGCTTTGAACCGTGGAAAGGCGCCGGGCTCTGCTAAGATTTCCCCCGGCGCTTCGTTTGCCCTGGGCCAAAGCGAGCCTTCACAATAGCTGAACGCTAACACTGCATACTCGTTCCACTTCCAGAACCGGGCTACGGCGAGGCAGTTCTCCGGGGGAAAACGGCCCTTCGCGAAGGGCAGATCTGCCGAGCTCATTGCGGGAAAGCGAAAGCAAAGGACGCTTTTCTCCCTCTAACCGCTTTCGTCAGAGGAACGGGGGAAGTCACAGTGTTCTTTCTCTCCCTGAGATACACACAATCTGACGTTGCCTCTGAGCTCCGTTGCTGGCAAAGAACTGAAAGTGACATACATTCCTGTGGGGAAACACAGGGCTTTGCTAGGATTTCTCTAGGCAGTGTGTTTTCCCTGGGCCTCACTGTAGCAACTCTATCTCGCAAGGGCAGAACTGCATGGGATTTCCTCTGCCAGGAGAGAGCTGCTGCTTTGTAGTTTGTGCTGGGAAACCTTGCCTTGGCAAGTGCGAATTGACCGCATTCAGGCAGAAAGAAAAGAGAATAGCAAGAGGCCTTTTCTCCCCGGCTGCTCTGCCAAGCCCTTCCAGCTCAAACTATGTCGTTGCTCCTCTGGAAGGATCCCTGCACCGCGGCGTAGTTTTTCCGAAGAAGCCCTGCGTTTGCAAGAGCAAATGAGGAATTCGTGGCAGGAAAGAGGAAGGAAAGAAAGTTTCTCTCCCTCTGCCTGCTTTGCTCAGAGGACTGCATGAAGTCAGGGACTTCTCCCTTTCACTGAGAAACGTGCGGGCTGCTGTTGCCTGGGCGCTCTCTTCTTTGCAAAAGAGTCTGCAGTTCCACGCTTTGAACCGTGGAACGGCGCCGGGCTCTGCTAAGATTTCCCCCGGCGCTTCGTTTGCCCTGGGCCAAAGCGAGCCTTCACAATAGCTGAACGCTAACACTGCATACTCGTTCCACTTCCAGAACCGGGCTACGGCGAGGCAGTTCTCCGGGGGAAAACGGCCCTTCGCGAAGGGCAGATCTGCCGAGCTCATTGCGGGAAAGCGAAAGCAAAGGACGCTTTTCTCCCTCTAACCGCTTTCGTCAGAGGAACGGGGGAAGTCACAGTGTTCTTTCTCTCACTGAGATACACACAATCTGACGTTGCCTCTGAGCTCCGTTGCTGGCAAAGAACTGAAACTGACATACATTCCTGTGGGGACACCCAGGGCTTTGCTAGGATTTCTCTAGGCAGTGTGTTTTCCCTGGGCCTCACTGTAGCAACACTATCTCGCCAGGGCAACACTGCATGGCATATCCTCTGCCAGGATAGAGCTGCTGCTTTGTAGTTTGTGCTGGGAAACCTTGCTTTGGCAAGTGCCAATTGACCGCATTCAGGCAGAAAGAAAAGAGAATAGCAAGAGGCCTTTTCTCCCCGGCTGCTTTCCCAAGCCCTTCCAGCTCAAACTATGTCGTTGCTCCTCTGGAAGGATCCCTGCACCGCGGCGTAGTTTTTCCGAAGAAGCCCTGCGTTTGCAAGAGCAAATGAGGAATTCGTGGCAGGAAAGAGGAAGGAAAGAAAGTTTCTCTCCCTCTGCCTGCCTTGCTCAGAGGACTGGATGAAGTCAGGGACTTCTCCCTTTCACTGAGAAACGTGCGGGCTGCTGTTGCCTGGGCGCTCTCTTCTTTGCAAAAGAGTCTGCAGTTCCACGCTTTGAACCGTGGAAAGGCGCCGGGCTCTGCTAAGATTTCCCCCGGCGCTTCGTTTGCCCTGGGCCAAAGCGAGCCTTCACAATAGCTGAACGCTAACACTGCATACTCGTTCCACTTCCAGAACCGGGCTACGGCGAGGCAGTTCTCCGGGGGAAAACGGCCCTTCGCGAAGGGCAGATCTGCCGAGCTCATTGCGGGAAAGCGAAAGCAAAGGACGCTTTTCTCCCTCTAACCGCTTTCGTCAGAGGAACGGGGGAAGTCACAGTGTTCTTTCTCTCACTGAGATACACACAATCTGACGTTGCCTCTGAGCTCCGTTGCTGGCAAAGAACTGAAACTGACATACATTCCTGTGGGGACACCCAGGGCTTTGCTAGGATTTCTCTAGGCAGTGTGTTTTCCCTGGGCCTCACTGTAGCAACACTATCTCGCCAGGGCAACACTGCATGGCATATCCTCTGCCAGGATAGAGCTGCTGCTTTGTAGTTTGTGCTGGGAAACCTTGCTTTGGCAAGTGCCAATTGACCGCATTCAGGCAGAAAGAAAAGAGAATAGCAAGAGGCCTTTTCTCCCCGGCTGCTCTGCCAAGCCCTTCCAGCTCAAACTATGAAGTTGCTCCTCTGGAAGGATCCCTGCACCGCGGCGTAGTTTTTCCGAAGAAGCCCTGCGTTTGCAAGAGCAAATGAGGAATTCGTGGCAGGAAAGAGGAAGGAAAGAAAGTTTCTCTCCCTCTGCCTGCTTTGCTCACAGGACTGGATGAAGTCAGGGACTTCTCCCTTTCACTGAGAAACGTACGGGCTGCTGTTGCCTGGGCGCTCTCTTCTTTGCAAAAGAGTCTGCAGTTCCACGCTTTGAACCGTGGAAAGGCGCCGGGCTCTGCTAAGATTTCCCCCGGCGCTTCGTTTGCCCTGGGCCAAAGCGAGCCTTCACAATAGCTGAACGCTAACACTGCATACTCGTTCCACTTCCAGAAGCGGGCTACGGCGAGGCAGTTCTCCGGGGGAAAACGGCCCTTCGCGAAGGGCAGATCTGCCGAGCTCATTGCGGGAAAGCGAAAGCAAAGGACGCTTTTCTCCCTCTAACCGCTTTCGTCAGAGGAACGGGGAAAGTCACAGTGTTCTTTCTCTCCCTGAGATACACACAATCTGACGTTGCCTCTGAGCTCCGTTGCTGGCAAAGAACTGAAACGGACATACATTCCTGTGGGGAAACACAGGGCTTTGCTAGGATTTCTCTAGGCAGTGTGTTTTCCCTGGGCCTCACTGTAGCAACACTATCTCGCCAGGGCAACACTGCATGGGATTTCCTCTGCCAGGAGAGAGCTGCTGCTTTGTAGTTTGTGCTGGGAAACTTTGCTTTGGCAAGTGCCAATTGACCGCATTCAGGCAGAAAGAAAAGAGAATAGCAAGAGGCCCTTTCTCCCCGGCTGCTTTCCCAAGCCCTTCCAGCTCAAACTATGTCGTTGCTCCTCTGGAAGGATACCTGCACCACGGCGTAGTTTTTCTGAAGAAGCCCTGCGTTTGCAAGAGCAAATGAGGAATTCGTGGCAGGAAAGAGGAAGGAAAGAAAGTTTCTCTCCCTCTGCCTGCTTTGCTCAGAGGACTGCATGAAGTCAGGGAGTTCTCCCTTTCACTGAGAAACGTGCGGGCTGCTGTTGCCTGGGCGCTCTCTTCTTTGCAAAAGAGTCTGCAGTTCCACGCTTTGAACCGTGGAAAGGCGCCGGGCTCTGCTAAGATTTCCCCCGGCGCTTCGTTTGCCCTGGGCCAAAGCGAGCCTTCACAATAGCTGAACGCTAACACTGCATACTCGTTCCACTTCCAGAACCGGGCTACGGCGAGGCAGTTCTCCGGGGGAAAACGGCCCTTCGCGAAGGGCAGATCTGCCGAGCTCATTGCGGGAAAGCGAAAGCAAAGGACGCTTTTCTCCCTCTAACCGCTTTCGTCAGAGGAACGGGGGAAGTCACAGTGTTCTTTCTCTCCCTGAGATACACACAATCTGACGTTGCCTCTGAGCTCCGTTGCTGGCAAAGAACTGAAAGTGACATACATTCCTGTGGGGAAACACAGGGCTTTGCTAGGATTTCTCTAGGCAGTGTGTTTTCCCTGGGCCTCACTGTAGCAACACTATCTCGCAAGGGCAGAACTGCATGGGATTTCCTCTGCCAGGAGAGAGCTGCTGCTTTGTAGTTTGTGCTGGGAAACCTTGCTTTGGCAAGTGCCAATTGACCGCATTCAGGCAGAAAGAAAAGAGAATAGCAAGAGGCCTTTTCTCCCCGGCTGCTCTGCCAAGCCCTTCCAGCTCAAACTATGTCGTTGCTCCTCTGGAAGGATCCCTGCACCGCGGCGTAGTTTTTCCAAAGAAGCCCTGCGTTTCCAAGAGCAAATGAGGAATTCGTGGCAGGAAAGAGGAAGGAAAGAAAGTTTCTCTCCCTCTGCCTGCTTTGCTCAGAGGACTGCATGAAGTCAGGGAGTTCTCCCTTTCACTGAGAAACGTGCGGGCTGCTGTTGCCTGGGCGCTCTCTTCTTTGCAAAAGAGTCTGCAGTTCCACGCTTTGAACCGTGGAAAGGCGCCGGGCTCTGCTAAGATTTCCCCCGGCGCTTCGTTTGCCCTGGGCCAAAGCGAGCCTTCACAATAGCTGAACGCTAACACTGCATACTCGTTCCACTTCCAGAACCGGGCTACGGCGAGGCAGTTCTCCGGGGGAAAACGGCCCTTCGCGAAGGGCAGATCTGCCGAGCTCATTGCGGGAAAGCGAAAGCAAAGGACGCTTTTCTCCCTCTAACCGCTTTCGTCAGAGGAACGGGGGAAGTCACAGTGTTCTTTCTCTCCCTGAGATACACACAATCTGACGTTGCCTCTGAGCTCCGTTGCTGGCAAAGAACTGAAACGGACATACATTCCTGTGGGGAAACACAGGGCTTTGCTAGGATTTCTCTAGGCAGTGTGTTTTCCCTGGGCCTCACTGTAGCAACACTATCTCGCCAGGGCAACACTGCATGGGATTTCCTCTGCCAGGAGAGAGCTGCTGCTTTGTAGTTTGTGCTGGGAAACTTTGCTTTGGCAAGTGCCAATTGACCGCATTCAGGCAGAAAGAAAAGAGAATAGCAAGAGGCCTTTTCTCCCCGGCTGCTTTCCCAAGCCCTTCCAGCTCAAACTATGTCGTTGCTCCTCTGGAAGGATCCCTGCACCGCGGCGTAGTTTTTCCGAAGAAGCCCTGCGTTTGCAAGAGCAAATGAGGAATTCGTGGCAGGAAAGAGGAAGGAAAGAAAGTTTCTCTCCCTCTGCCTGCTTTGCTCAGAGGACTGCATGAAGTCAGGGACTTCTCCCTTTCACTGAGAAACGTGCGGGCTGCTGTTGCCTGGGCGCTCTCTTCTTTGCAAAAGAGTCTGCAGTTCCACGCTTTGAACCGTGGAACGGCGCCGGGCTCTGCTAAGATTTCCCCCGGCGCTTCGTTTGCCCTGGGCCAAAGCGAGCCTTCACAATAGCTGAACGCTAACACTGCATACTCGTTCCACTTCCAGAACCGGGCTACGGCGAGGCAGTTCTCCGGGGGAAAACGGCCCTTCGCGAAGGGCAGATCTGCCGAGCTCATTGCGGGAAAGCGAAAGCAAAGGACGCTTTTCTCCCTCTAACCGCTTTCGTCAGAGGAACGGGGGAAGTCACAGTGTTCTTTCTCTCACTGAGATACACACAATCTGACGTTGCCTCTGAGCTCCGTTGCTGGCAAAGAACTGAAACTGACATACATTCCTGTGGGGACACCCAGGGCTTTGCTAGGATTTCTCTAGGCAGTGTGTTTTCCCTGGGCCTCACTGTAGCAACACTATCTCGCCAGGGCAACACTGCATGGCATATCCTCTGCCAGGATAGAGCTGCTGCTTTGTAGTTTGTGCTGGGAAACCTTGCTTTGGCAAGTGCCAATTGACCGCATTCAGGCAGAAAGAAAAGAGAATAGCAAGAGGCCTTTTCTCCCCGGCTGCTTTCCCAAGCCCTTCCAGCTCAAACTATGTCGTTGCTCCTCTGGAAGGATCCCTGCACCGCGGCGTAGTTTTTCCGAAGAAGCCCTGCGTTTGCAAGAGCAAATGAGGAATTCGTGGCAGGAAAGAGGAAGGAAAGAAATTTTCTCTCCCTCTGCCTGCCTTGCTCAGAGGACTGGATGAAGTCAGGGACTTCTCCCTTTCACTGAGAAACGTGCGGGCTGCTGTTGCCTGGGCGCTCTCTTCTTTGCAAAAGAGTCTGCAGTTCCACGCTTTGAACCGTGGAAAGGCGCCGGGCTCTGCTAAGATTTCCCCCGGCGCTTCGTTTGCCCTGGGCCAAAGCGAGCCTTCACAATAGCTGAACGCTAACACTGCATACTCGTTCCACTTCCAGAACCGGGCTACGGCGAGGCAGTTCTCCGGGGGAAAACGGCCCTTCGCGAAGGGCAGATCTGCCGAGCTCATTGCGGGAAAGCGAAAGCAAAGGACGCTTTTCTCCCTCTAACCGCTTTCGTCAGAGGAACGGGGGAAGTCACAGTGTTCTTTCTCTCACTGAGATACACACAATCTGACGTTGCCTCTGAGCTCCGTTGCTGGCAAAGAACTGAAACTGACATACATTCCTGTGGGGACACCCAGGGCTTTGCTAGGATTTCTCTAGGCAGTGTGTTTTCCCTGGGCCTCACTGTAGCAACACTATCTCGCCAGGGCAACACTGCATGGCATATCCTCTGCCAGGATAGAGCTGCTGCTTTGTAGTTTGTGCTGGGAAACCTTGCTTTGGCAAGTGCCAATTGACCGCATTCAGGCAGAAAGAAAAGAGAATAGCAAGAGGCCTTTTCTCCCCGGCTGCTCTGCCAAGCCCTTCCAGCTCAAACTATGAAGTTGCTCCTCTGGAAGGATCCCTGCACCGCGGCGTAGTTTTTCCGAAGAAGCCCTGCGTTTGCAAGAGCAAATGAGGAATTCGTGGCAGGAAAGAGGAAGGAAAGAAAGTTTCTCTCCCTCTGCCTGCTTTGCTCACAGGACTGGATGAAGTCAGGGACTTCTCCCTTTCACTGAGAAACGTACGGGCTGCTGTTGCCTGGGCGCTCTCTTCTTTGCAAAAGAGTCTGCAGTTCCACGCTTTGAACCGTGGAAAGGCGCCGGGCTCTGCTAAGATTTCCCCCGGCGCTTCGTTTGCCCTGGGCCAAAGCGAGCCTTCACAATAGCTGAACGCTAACACTGCATACTCGTTCCACTTCCAGAAGCGGGCTACGGCGAGGCAGTTCTCCGGGGGAAAACGGCCCTTCGCGAAGGGCAGATCTGCCGAGCTCATTGCGGGAAAGCGAAAGCAAAGGACGCTTTTCTCCCTCTAACCGCTTTCGTCAGAGGAACGGGGAAAGTCACAGTGTTCTTTCTCTCCCTGAGATACACACAATCTGACGTTGCCTCTGAGCTCCGTTGCTGGCAAAGAACTGAAACGGACATACATTCCTGTGGGGAAACACAGGGCTTTGCTAGGATTTCTCTAGGCAGTGTGTTTTCCCTGGGCCTCACTGTAGCAACACTATCTCGCCAGGGCAACACTGCATGGGATTTCCTCTGCCAGGAGAGAGCTGCTGCTTTGTAGTTTGTGCTGGGAAACTTTGCTTTGGCAAGTGCCAATTGACCGCATTCAGGCAGAAAGAAAAGAGAATAGCAAGAGGCCTTTTCTCCCCGGCTGCTTTCCCAAGCCCTTCCAGCTCAAACTATGTCGTTGCTCCTCTGGAAGGATACCTGCACCACGGCGTAGTTTTTCTGAAGAAGCCCTGCGTTTGCAAGAGCAAATGAGGAATTCGTGGCAGGAAAGAGGAAGGAAAGAAAGTTTCTCTCCCTCTGCCTGCTTTGCTCAGAGGACTGCATGAAGTCAGGGAGTTCTCCCTTTCACTGAGAAACGTGCGGGCTGCTGTTGCCTGGGCGCTCTCTTCTTTGCAAAAGAGTCTGCAGTTCCACGCTTTGAACCGTGGAAAGGCGCCGGGCTCTGCTAAGATTTCCCCCGGCGCTTCGTTTGCCCTGGGCCAAAGCGAGCCTTCACAATAGCTGAACGCTAACACTGCATACTCGTTCCACTTCCAGAACCGGGCTACGGCGAGGCAGTTCTCCGGGGGAAAACGGCCCTTCGCGAAGGGCAGATCTGCCGAGCTCATTGCGGGAAAGCGAAAGCAAAGGACGCTTTTCTCCCTCTAACCGCTTTCGTCAGAGGAACGGGGGAAGTCACAGTGTTCTTTCTCTCCCTGAGATACACACAATCTGACGTTGCCTCTGAGCTCCGTTGCTGGCAAAGAACTGAAAGTGACATACATTCCTGTGGGGAAACACAGGGCTTTGCTAGGATTTCTCTAGGCAGTGTGTTTTCCCTGGGCCTCACTGTAGCAACACTATCTCGCAAGGGCAGAACTGCATGGGATTTCCTCTGCCAGGAGAGAGCTGCTGCTTTGTAGTTTGTGCTGGGAAACCTTGCTTTGGCAAGTGCCAATTGACCGCATTCAGGCAGAAAGAAAAGAGAATAGCAAGAGGCCTTTTCTCCCCGGCTGCTCTGCCAAGCCCTTCCAGCTCAAACTATGTCGTTGCTCCTCTGGAAGGATCCCTGCACCGCGGCGTAGTTTTTCCAAAGAAGCCCTGCGTTTGCAAGAGCAAATGAGGAATTCGTGGCAGGAAAGAGGAAGGAAAGAAAGTTTCTCTCCCTCTGCCTGCTTTGCTCAGAGGACTGCATGAAGTCAGGGAGTTCTCCCTTTCACTGAGAAACGTGCGGGCTGCTGTTGCCTGGGCGCTCTCTTCTTTGCAAAAGAGTCTGCAGTTCCACGCTTTGAACCGTGGAAAGGCGCCGGGCTCTGCTAAGATTTCCCCCGGCGCTTCGTTTGCCCTGGGCCAAAGCGAGCCTTCACAATAGCTGAACGCTAACACTGCATACTCGTTCCACTTCCAGAACCGGGCTACGGCGAGGCAGTTCTCCGGGGGAAAACGGCCCTTCGCGAAGGGCAGATCTGCCGAGCTCATTGCGGGAAAGCGAAAGCAAAGGACGCTTTTCTCCCTCTAACCGCTTTCGTCAGAGGAACGGGGGAAGTCACAGTGTTCTTTCTCTCCCTGAGATACACACAATCTGACGTTGCCTCTGAGCTCCGTTGCTGGCAAAGAACTGAAACGGACATACATTCCTGTGGGGAAACACAGGGCTTTGCTAGGATTTCTCTAGGCAGTGTGTTTTCCCTGGGCCTCACTGTAGCAACACTATCTCGCCAGGGCAACACTGCATGGGATTTCCTCTGCCAGGAGAGAGCTGCTGCTTTGTAGTTTGTGCTGGGAAACTTTGCTTTGGCAAGTGCCAATTGACCGCATTCAGGCAGAAAGAAAAGAGAATAGCAAGAGGCCTTTTCTCCCCGGCTGCTTTCCCAAGCCCTTCCAGCTCAAACTATGTCGTTGCTCCTCTGGAAGGATCCCTGCACCGCGGCGTAGTTTTTCCGAAGAAGCCCTGCGTTTGCAAGAGCAAATGAGGAATTCGTGGCAGGAAAGAGGAAGGAAAGAAAGTTTCTCTCCCTCTGCCTGCTTTGCTCAGAGGACTGCATGAAGTCAGGGACTTCTCCCTTTCACTGGGAAACGTGCGGGCTGCTGTTGCCTGGGCGCTCTCTTCTTTGCAAAAGAGTCTGCAGTTCCACGCTTTGAACCGTGGAACGGCGCCGGGCTCTGCTAAGATTTCCCCCGGCGCTTCGTTTGCCCTGGGCCAAAGCGAGCCTTCACAATAGCTGAACGCTAACACTGCATACTCGTTCCACTTCCAGAACCGGGCTACGGCGAGGCAGTTCTCCGGGGGAAAACGGCCCTTCGCGAAGGGCAGATCTGCCGAGCTCATTGCGGGAAAGCGAAAGCAAAGGACGCTTTTCTCCCTCTAACCGCTTTCGTCAGAGGAACGGGGGAAGTCACAGTGTTCTTTCTCTCACTGAGATACACACAATCTGACGTTGCCTCTGAGCTCCGTTGCTGGCAAAGAACTGAAACTGACATACATTCCTGTGGGGACACCCAGGGCTTTGCTAGGATTTCTCTAGGCAGTGTGTTTTCCCTGGGCCTCACTGTAGCAACACTATCTCGCCAGGGCAACACTGCATGGCATATCCTCTGCCAGGATAGAGCTGCTGCTTTGTAGTTTGTGCTGGGAAACCTTGCTTTGGCAAGTGCCAATTGACCGCATTCAGGCAGAAAGAAAAGAGAATAGCAAGAGGCCTTTTCTCCCCGGCTGCTCTGCCAAGCCCTTCCAGCTCAAACTATGAAGTTGCTCCTCTGGAAGGATCCCTGCACCGCGGCGTAGTTTTTCCGAAGAAGCCCTGCGTTTGCAAGAGCAAATGAGGAATTCGTGGCAGGAAAGAGGAAGGAAAGAAAGTTTCTCTCCCTCTGCCTGCTTTGCTCACAGGACTGGATGAAGTCAGGGACTTCTCCCTTTCACTGAGAAACGTACGGGCTGCTGTTGCCTGGGCGCTCTCTTCTTTGCAAAAGAGTCTGCAGTTCCACGCTTTGAACCGTGGAAAGGCGCCGGGCTCTGCTAAGATTTCCCCCGGCGCTTCGTTTGCCCTGGGCCAAAGCGAGCCTTCACAATAGCTGAACGCTAACACTGCATACTCGTTCCACTTCCAGAACCGGGCTACGGCGAGGCAGTTCTCCGGGGGAAAACGGCCCTTCGCGAAGGGCAGATAGGCGAGCTCATTGCGGGAAAGCGAAAGCAAAGGACGCTTTTCTCCCTCTAACCGCTTTCGTCAGAGGAACGGGGGAAGTCACAGTGTTCTTTCTCTCACTGAGATACACACAATCTGACGTTGCCTCTGAGCTCCGTTGCTGGCAAAGAACTGAAACTGACATACATTCCTGTGGGGACACCCAGGGCTTTGCTAGGATTTCTCTAGGCAGTGTGTTTTCCCTGGGCCTCACTGTAGCAACACTATCTCGCCAGGGCAACACTGCATGGCATATCCTCTGCCAGGATAGAGCTGCTGCTTTGTAGTTTGTGCTGGGAAACCTTGCTTTGGCAAGTGCCAATTGACCGCATTCAGGCAGAAAGAAAAGAGAATAGCAAGAGGCCTTTTCTCCCCGGCTGCTCTGCCAAGCCCTTCCAGCTCAAACTATGAAGTTGCTCCTCTGGAAGGATCCCTGCACCGCGGCGTAGTTTTTCCGAAGAAGCCCTGCGTTTGCAAGAGCAAATGAGGAATTCGTGGCAGGAAAGAGGAAGGAAAGAAAGTTTCTCTCCCTCTGCCTGCTTTGCTCACAGGACTGGATGAAGTCAGGGACTTCTCCCTTTCACTGAGAAACGTACGGGCTGCTGTTGCCTGGGCGCTCTCTTCTTTGCAAAAGAGTCTGCAGTTCCACGCTTTGAACCGTGGAAAGGCGCCGGGCTCTGCTAAGATTTCCCCCGGCGCTTCGTTTGCCCTGGGCCAAAGCGAGCCTTCACAATAGCTGAACGCTAACACTGCATACTCGTTCCACTTCCAGAACCGGGCTACGGCGAGGCAGTTCTCCGGGGGAAAACGGCCCTTCGCGAAGGGCAGATCTGCCGAGCTCATTGCGGGAAAGCGAAAGCAAAGGACGCTTTTCTCCCTCTAACCGCTTTCGTCAGAGGAACGGGGAAAGTCACAGTGTTCTTTCTCTCCCTGAGATACACACAATCTGACGTTGCCTCTGAGCTCCGTTGCTGGCAAAGAACTGAAACGGACATACATTCCTGTGGGGAAACACAGGGCTTTGCTAGGATTTCTCTAGGCAGTGTGTTTTCCCTGGGCCTCACTGTAGCAACACTATCTCGCCAGGGCAACACTGCATGGGATTTCCTCTGCCAGGAGAGAGCTGCTGCTTTGTAGTTTGTGCTGGGAAACTTTGCTTTGGCAAGTGCCAATTGACCGCATTCAGGCAGAAAGAAAAGAGAATAGCAAGAGGCCTTTTCTCCCCGGCTGCTTTCCCAAGCCCTTCCAGCTCAAACTATGTCGTTGCTCCTCTGGAAGGATCCCTGCACCACGGCGTAGTTTTTCCGAAGAAGCCCTGCGTTTGCAAGAGCAAATGAGGAATTCGTGGCAGCAAAGAGGAAGGAAAGAAAGTTTCTCTCCCTCTGCCTGCTTTGCTCAGAGGACTGGATGAAGTCAGGGACTTCTCCCTTTCACTGAGAAACGTGCGGGCTGCTGTTGCCTGGGCGCTCTCTTCTTTGCAAAAGAGTCTGCAGTTCCACGCTTTGAACCGTGGAACGGCGCCGGGCTCTGCTAAGATTTCCCCCGGCGCTTCGTTTGCCCTGGGCCAAAGCGAGCCTTCACAATAGCTGAACGCTAACACTGCATACTCGTTCCACTTCCAGAACCGGGCTACGGCGAGGCAGTTCTCCGGGGGAAAACGGCCCTTCGCGAAGGGCAGATCTGCCGAGCTCATTGCGGGAAAGCGAAAGCAAAGGACGCTTTTCTCCCTCTAACCGCTTTCGTCAGAGGAACGGGGGAAGTCACAGTGTTCTTTCTCTCACTGAGATACACACAATCTGACGTTGCCTCTGAGCTCCGTTGCTGGCAAAGAACTGAAACTGACATACATTCCTGTGGGGACACCCAGGGCTTTGCTAGGATTTCTCTAGGCAGTGTGTTTTCCCTGGGCCTCACTGTAGCAACACTATCTCGCCAGGGCAACACTGCATGGCATATCCTCTGCCAGGATAGAGCTGCTGCTTTGTAGTTTGTGCTTGGAAACCTTGCTTTGGCAAGTGCCAATTGACCGCATTCAGGCAGAAAGAAAAGAGAATAGCAAGAGGCCTTTTCTCCCCGGCTGCTCTGCCAAGCCCTTCCAGCTCAAACTATGAAGTTGCTCCTCTGGAAGGATCCCTGCACCGCGGCGTAGTTTTTCCGAAGAAGCCCTGCGTTTGCAAGAGCAAATGAGGAATTCGTGGCAGGAAAGAGGAAGGAAAGAAAGTTTCTCTCCCTCTGCCTGCTTTGCTCACAGGACTGGATGAAGTCAGGGACTTCTCCCTTTCACTGAGAAACGTACGGGCTGCTGTTGCCTGGGCGCTCTCTTCTTTGCAAAAGAGTCTGCAGTTCCACGCTTTGAACCGTGGAAAGGCGCCGGGCTCTGCTAAGATTTCCCCCGGCGCTTCGTTTGCCCTGGGCCAAAGCGAGCCTTCACAATAGCTGAACGCTAACACTGCATACTCGTTCCACTTCCAGAACCGGGCTACGGCGAGGCAGTTCTCCGGGGGAAAACGGCCCTTCGCGAAGGGCAGATCTGCCGAGCTCATTGCGGGAAAGCGAAAGCAAAGGACGCTTTTCTCCCTCTAACCGCTTTCGTCAGAGGAACGGGGAAAGTCACAGTGTTCTTTCTCTCCCTGAGATACACACAATCTGACGTTGCCTCTGAGCTCCGTTGCTGGCAAAGAACTGAAACGGACATACATTCCTGTGGGGAAACACAGGGCTTTGCTAGGATTTCTCTAGGCAGTGTGTTTTCCCTGGGCCTCACTGTAGCAACACTATCTCGCCAGGGCAACACTGCATGGGATTTCCTCTGCCAGGAGAGAGCTGCTGCTTTGTAGTTTGTGCTGGGAAACTTTGCTTTGGCAAGGGCCAATTGACCGCATTCAGGCAGAAAGAAAAGAGAATAGCAAGAGGCCTTTTCTCCCCGGCTGCTTTCCCAAGCCCTTCCAGCTCAAACTATGTCGTTGCTCCTCTGGAAGGATCCCTGCACCACGGCGTAGTTTTTCTGAAGAAGCCCTGCGTTTGCAAGAGCAAATGAGGAATTCGTGGCAGCAAAGAGGAAGGAAAGAAAGTTTCTCTCCCTCTGCCTGCTTTGCTCAGAGGACTGGATGAAGTCAGGGACTTCTCCCTTTCACTGAGAAACGTGCGGGCTGCTGTTGCCTGGGCGCTCTCTTCTTTGCAAAAGAGTCTGCAGTTCCACGCTTTGAACCGTGGAACGGCGCCGGGCTCTGCTAAGATTTCCCCCGGCGCTTCGTTTGCCCTGGGCCAAAGCGAGCCTTCACAATAGCTGAACGCTAACACTGCATACTCGTTCCACTTCCAGAACCGGGCTACGGCGAGGCAGTTCTCCGGGGGAAAACGGCCCTTCGCGAAGGGCAGATCTGCCGAGCTCATTGCGGGAAAGCGAAAGCAAAGGACGCTTTTCTCCCTCTAACCGCTTTCGTCAGAGGAACGGGGAAAGTCACAGTGTTCTTTCTCTCCCTGAGATACACACAATCTGACGTTGCCTCTGAGCTCCGTTGCTGGCAAAGAACTGAAACGGACATACATTCCTGTGGGGAAACACAGGGCTTTGCTAGGATTTCTCTAGGCAGTGTGTTTTCCCTGGGCCTCACTGTAGCAACACTATCTCGCCAGGGCAACACTGCATGGGATTTCCTCTGCCAGGAGAGAGCTGCTGCTTTGTAGTTTGTGCTGGGAAACTTTGCTTTGGCAAGTGCCAATTGACCGCATTCAGGCAGAAAGAAAAGAGAATAGCAAGAGGCCTTTTCTCCCCGGCTGCTTTCCCAAGCCCTTCCAGCTCAAACTATGTCGTTGCTCCTCTGGAAGGATCCCTGCACCGCGGCGTAGTTTTTCCGAAGAAGCCCTGCGTTTGCAAGAGCAAATGAGGAATTCGTGGCAGGAAAGAGGAAGGAAAGAAAGTTTCTCTCCCTCTGCCTGCTTTGCTCAGAGGACTGGATGAAGTCAGGGACTTCTCCCTTTCACTGAGAAACGTGCGGGCTGCTTTTGCCTGGGCGCTCTCTTCTTTGCAAAAGAGTCTGCAGTTCCACGCTTTGAACCGTGGAAAGGCGCCGGGCTCTGCTAAGATTTCCCCCGGCGCTTCGTTTGCCCTGGGCCAAAGCGAGCCTTCACAATAGCTGAACGCTAACACTGCATACTCGTTCCACTTCCAGAACCGGGCTACGGCGAGGCAGTTCTCCGGGGGAAAACGGCCCTTCGCGAAGGGCAGATCTGCCGAGCTCATTGCGGGAAAGCGAAAGCAAAGGACGCTTTTCTCCCTCTAACCGCTTTCGTCAGAGGAACGGGGAAAGTCACAGTGTTCTTTCTCTCCCTGAGATACACACAATCTGACGTTGCCTCTGAGCTCCGTTGCTGGCAAAGAACTGAAACGGACATACATTCCTGTGGGGAAACACAGGGCTTTGCTAGGATTTCTCTAGGCAGTGTGTTTTCCCTGGGCCTCACTGTAGCAACACTATCTCGCCAGGGCAACACTGCATGGGATTTCCTCTGCCAGGAGAGAGCTGCTGCTTTGTAGTTTGTGCTGGGAAACTTTGCTTTGGCAAGTGCCAATTGACCGCATTCAGGCAGAAAGAAAAGAGAATAGCAAGAGGCCTTTTCTCCCCGGCTGCTTTCCCAAGCCCTTGCAGCTCAAACTATGTCGTTGCTCCTCTGGAAGGATACCTGCACCACGGCGTAGTTTTTCTGAAGAAGCCCTGCGTTTGCAAGAGCAAATGAGGAATTCGTGGCAGGAAAGAGGAAGGAAAGAAAGTTTCTCTCCCTCTGCCTGCTTTGCTCAGAGGACTGCATGAAGTCAGGGAGTTCTCCCTTTCACTGAGAAACGTGCGGGCTGCTGTTGCCTGGGCGCTCTCTTCTTTGCAAAAGAGTCTGCAGTTCCACGCTTTGAACCGTGGAAAGGCGCCGGGCTCTGCTAAGATTTCCCCCGGCGCTTCGTTTGCCCTGGGCCAAAGCGAGCCTTCACAATAGCTGAACGCTAACACTGCATACTCGTTCCACTTCCAGAACCGGGCTACGGCGAGGCAGTTCTCCGGGGGAAAACGGCCCTTCGCGAAGGGCAGATCTGCCGAGCTCATTGCGGGAAAGCGAAAGCAAAGGACGCTTTTCTCCCTCTAACCGCTTTCGTCAGAGGAACGGGGGAAGTCACAGTGTTCTTTATCTCCCTGAGATACACACAATCTGACGTTGCCTCTGAGCTCCGTTGCTGGCAAAGAACTGAAACGGACATACATTCCTGTGGGGAAACACAGGGCTTTGCTAGGATTTCTCTAGGCAGTGTGTTTTCCCTGGGCCTCACTGTAGCAACACTATCTCGCAAGGGCAGAACTGCATGGGATTTCCTCTGCCAGGAGAGAGCTGCTGCTTTGTAGTTTGTGCTGGGAAACCTTGCTTTGGCAAGTGCCAATTGACCGCATTCAGGCAGAAAGAAAAGAGAATAGCAAGAGGCCTTTTCTCCCCGGCTGCTCTGCCAAGCCCTTCCAGCTCAAACTATGTCGTTGCTCCTCTGGAAGGATCCCTGCACCGCGGCGTAGTTTTTCCGAAGAAGCCCTGCGTTTGCAAGAGCAAATGAGGAATTCGTGGCAGGAAAGAGGAAGGAAAGAAAGTTTCTCTCCCTCTGCCTGCTTTGCTCAGAGGACTGCATGAAGTCAGGGAGTTCTCCCTTTCACTGAGAAACGTGCGGGCTGCTGTTGCCTGGGCGCTCTCTTCTTTGCAAAAGAGTCTGCAGTTCCACGCTTTGAACCGTGGAAAGGCGCCGGGCTCTGCTAAGATTT
Organism: Elephas maximus indicus; assembly: GCF_024166365.1. Lineage (NCBI taxonomy): Eukaryota > Metazoa > Chordata > Mammalia > Proboscidea > Elephantidae > Elephas > Elephas maximus. The sequence goes on from NC_064822.1 coordinate 1,625,391, forward strand.
CCCCCGGCGCTTCGTTTGCCCTGGGCCAAAGCGAGCCTTCACAATAGCTGAACGCTAACACTGCATACTCGTTCCACTTCCAGAACCGGGCTACGGCGAGGCAGTTCTCCGGGGGAAAACGGCCCTTCGCGAAGGGCAGATCTGCCGAGCTCATTGCGGGAAAGCGAAAGCAAAGGACGCTTTTCTCCCTCTAACCGCTTTCGTCAGAGGAACGGGGGAAGTCACAGTGTTCTTTCTCTCCCTGAGATACACACAATCTGACGTTGCCTCTGAGCTCCGTTGCTGGCAAAGAACTGAAACGGACATACATTCCTGTGGGGACACCCAGGGCTTTGCTAGGATTTCTCTAGGCAGTGTGTTTTCCCTGGGCCTCACTGTAGCAACACTATCTCGCCAGGGCAACACTGCATGGGATTTCCTCTGCCAGGAGAGAGCTGCTGCTTTGTAGTTTGTGCTGGGAAACTTTGCTTTGGCAAGTGCCAATTGACCGCATTCAGGCAGAAAGAAAAGAGAATAGCAAGAGGCCTTTTCTCCCCGGCTGCTTTCCCAAGCCCTTCCAGCTCAAACTATGTCGTTGCTCCTCTGGAAGGATCCCTGCACCGCGGCGTAGTTTTTCCGAAGAAGCCCTGCGTTTGCAAGAGCAAATGAGGAATTCGTGGCAGGAAAGAGGAAGGAAAGAAAGTTTCTCTCCCTCTGCCTGCTTTGCTCAGAGGACTGCATGAAGTCAGGGACTTCTCCCTTTCACTGGGAAACGTGCGGGCTGCTGTTGCCTGGGCGCTCTCTTCTTTGCAAAAGAGTCTGCAGTTCCACGCTTTGAACCGTGGAACGGCGCCGGGCTCTGCTAAGATTTCCCCCGGCGCTTCGTTTGCCCTGGGCCAAAGCGAGCCTTCACAATAGCTGAACGCTAACACTGCATACTCGTTCCACTTCCAGAACCGGGCTACGGCGAGGCAGTTCTCCGGGGGAAAACGGCCCTTCGCGAAGGGCAGATCTGCCGAGCTCATTGCGGGAAAGCGAAAGCAAAGGACGCTTTTCTCCCTCTAACCGCTTTCGTCAGAGGAACGGGGGAAGTCACAGTGTTCTTTCTCTCACTGAGATACACACAATCTGACGTTGCCTCTGAGCTCCGTTGCTGGCAAAGAACTGAAACTGACATACATTCCTGTGGGGACACCCAGGGCTTTGCTAGGATTTCTCTAGGCAGTGTGTTTTCCCTGGGCCTCACTGTAGCAACACTATCTCGCCAGGGCAACACTGCATGGCATATCCTCTGCCAGGATAGAGCTGCTGCTTTGTAGTTTGTGCTGGGAAACCTTGCTTTGGCAAGTGCCAAGTGACCGCATTCAGGCAGAAAGAAAAGAGAATAGCAAGAGGCCTTTTCTCCCCGGCTGCTCTGCCAAGCCCTTCCAGCTCAAACTATGAAGTTGCTCCTCTGGAAGGATCCCTGCACCGCGGCGTAGTTTTTCCGAAGAAGCCCTGCGTTTGCAAGAGCAAATGAGGAATTCGTGGCAGGAAAGAGGAAGGAAAGAAAGTTTCTCTCCCTCTGCCTGCTTTGCTCACAGGACTGGATGAAGTCAGGGACTTCTCCCTTTCACTGAGAAACGTACGGGCTGCTGTTGCCTGGGCGCTCTCTTCTTTGCAAAAGAGTCTGCAGTTCCACGCTTTGAACCGTGGAAAGGCGCCGGGCTCTGCTAAGATTTCCCCCGGCGCTTCGTTTGCCCTGGGCCAAAGCGAGCCTTCACAATAGCTGAACGCTAACACTGCATACTCGTTCCACTTCCAGAAGCGGGCTACGGCGAGGCAGTTCTCCGGGGGAAAACGGCCCTTCGCGAAGGGCAGATCTGCCGAGCTCATTGCGGGAAAGCGAAAGCAAAGGACGCTTTTCTCCCTCTAACCGCTTTCGTCAGAGGAACGGGGAAAGTCACAGTGTTCTTTCTCTCCCTGAGATACACACAATCTGACGTTGCCTCTGAGCTCCGTTGCTGGCAAAGAACTGAAACGGACATACATTCCTGTGGGGAAACACAGGGCTTTGCTAGGATTTCTCTAGGCAGTGTGTTTTCCCTGGGCCTCACTGTAGCAACACTATCTCGCCAGGGCAACACTGCATGGGATTTCCTCTGCCAGGAGAGAGCTGCTGCTTTGTAGTTTGTGCTGGGAAACTTTGCTTTGGCAAGTGCCAATTGACCGCATTCAGGCAGAAAGAAAAGAGAATAGCAAGAGGCCTTTTCTCCCCGGCTGCTTTCCCAAGCCCTTCCAGCTCAAACTATGTCGTTGCTCCTCTGGAAGGATCCCTGCACCACGGCGTAGTTTTTCTGAAGAAGCCCTGCGTTTGCAAGAGCAAATGAGGAATTCGTGGCAGGAAAGAGGAAGGAAAGAAAGTTTCTCTCCCTCTGCCTGCTTTGCTCAGAGGACTGCATGAAGTCAGGGAGTTCTCCCTTTCACTGAGAAACGTGCGGGCTGCTGTTGCCTGGGCGCTCTCTTCTTTGCAAAAGAGTCTGCAGTTCCACGCTTTGAACCGTGGAAAGGCGCCGGGCTCTGCTAAGATTTCCCCCGGCGCTTCGTTTGCCCTGGGCCAAAGCGAGCCTTCACAATAGCTGAACGCTAACACTGCATACTCGTTCCACTTCCAGAACCGGGCTACGGCGAGGCAGTTCTCCGGGGGAAAACGGCCCTTCGCGAAGGGCAGATCTGCCGAGCTCATTGCGGGAAAGCGAAAGCAAAGGACGCTTTTCTCCCTCTAACCGCTTTCGTCAGAGGAACGGGGGAAGTCACAGTGTTCTTTCTCTCCCTGAGATACACACAATCTGACGTTGCCTCTGAGCTCCGTTGCTGGCAAAGAACTGAAAGTGACATACATTCCTGTGGGGAAACACAGGGCTTTGCTAGGATTTCTCTAGGCAGTGTGTTTTCCCTGGGCCTCACTGTAGCAACTCTATCTCGCAAGGGCAGAACTGCATGGGATTTCCTCTGCCAGGAGAGAGCTGCTGCTTTGTAGTTTGTGCTGGGAAACCTTGCCTTGGCAAGTGCGAATTGACCGCATTCAGGCAGAAAGAAAAGAGAATAGCAAGAGGCCTTTTCTCCCCGGCTGCTCTGCCAAGCCCTTCCAGCTCAAACTATGTCGTTGCTCCTCTGGAAGGATCCCTGCACCGCGGCGTAGTTTTTCCGAAGAAGCCCTGCGTTTGCAAGAGCAAATGAGGAATTCGTGGCAGGAAAGAGGAAGGAAAGAAAGTTTCTCTCCCTCTGCCTGCTTTGCTCAGAGGACTGCATGAAGTCAGGGACTTCTCCCTTTCACTGAGAAACGTGCGGGCTGCTGTTGCCTGGGCGCTCTCTTCTTTGCAAAAGAGTCTGCAGTTCCACGCTTTGAACCGTGGAACGGCGCCGGGCTCTGCTAAGATTTCCCCCGGCGCTTCGTTTGCCCTGGGCCAAAGCGAGCCTTCACAATAGCTGAACGCTAACACTGCATACTCGTTCCACTTCCAGAACCGGGCTACGGCGAGGCAGTTCTCCGGGGGAAAACGGCCCTTCGCGAAGGGCAGATCTGCCGAGCTCATTGCGGGAAAGCGAAAGCAAAGGACGCTTTTCTCCCTCTAACCGCTTTCGTCAGAGGAACGGGGGAAGTCACAGTGTTCTTTCTCTCACTGAGATACACACAATCTGACGTTGCCTCTGAGCTCCGTTGCTGGCAAAGAACTGAAACTGACATACATTCCTGTGGGGACACCCAGGGCTTTGCTAGGATTTCTCTAGGCAGTGTGTTTTCCCTGGGCCTCACTGTAGCAACACTATCTCGCCAGGGCAACACTGCATGGCATATCCTCTGCCAGGATAGAGCTGCTGCTTTGTAGTTTGTGCTGGGAAACCTTGCTTTGGCAAGTGCCAATTGACCGCATTCAGGCAGAAAGAAAAGAGAATAGCAAGAGGCCTTTTCTCCCCGGCTGCTCTGCCAAGCCCTTCCAGCTCAAACTATGTCGTTGCTCCTCTGGAAGGATCCCTGCACCGCGGCGTAGTTTTTCCGAAGAAGCCCTGCGTTTGCAAGAGCAAATGAGGAATTCGTGGCAGGAAAGAGGAAGGAAAGAAAGTTTCTCTCCCTCTGCCTGCTTTGCTCAGAGGACTGCATGAAGTCAGGGAGTTCTCCCTTTCACTGAGAAACGTGCGGGCTGCTGTTGCCTGGGCGCTCTCTTCTTTGCAAAAGAGTCTGCAGTTCCACGCTTTGAACCGTGGAAAGGCGCCGGGCTCTGCTAAGATTTCCCCCGGCGCTTCGTTTGCCCTGGGCCAAAGCGAGCCTTCACAATAGCTGAACGCTAACACTGCATACTCGTTCCACTTCCAGAACCGGGCTACGGCGAGGCAGTTCTCCGGGGGAAAACGGCCCTTCGCGAAGGGCAGATCTGCCGAGCTCATTGCGGGAAAGCGAAAGCAAAGGACGCTTTTCTCCCTCTAACCGCTTTCGTCAGAGGAACGGGGGAAGTCACAGTGTTCTTTATCTCCCTGAGATACACACAATCTGACGTTGCCTCTGAGCTCCGTTGCTGGCAAAGAACTGAAACGGACATACATTCCTGTGGGGAAACACAGGGCTTTGCTAGGATTTCTCTAGGCAGTGTGTTTTCCCTGGGCCTCACTGTAGCAACACTATCTCGCAAGGGCAGAACTGCATGGGATTTCCTCTGCCAGGAGAGAGCTGCTGCTTTGTAGTTTGTGCTGGGAAACCTTGCTTTGGCAAGTGCCAATTGACCGCATTCAGGCAGAAAGAAAAGAGAATAGCAAGAGGCCTTTTCTCCCCGGCTGCTCTGCCAAGCCCTTCCAGCTCAAACTATGTCGTTGCTCCTCTGGAAGGATCCCTGCACCGCGGCGTAGTTTTTCCGAAGAAGCCCTGCGTTTGCAAGAGCAAATGAGGAATTCGTGGCAGGAAAGAGGAAGGAAAGAAAGTTTCTCTCCCTCTGCCTGCTTTGCTCAGAGGACTGCATGAAGTCAGGGAGTTCTCCCTTTCACTGAGAAACGTGCGGGCTGCTGTTGCCTGGGCGCTCTCTTCTTTGCAAAAGAGTCTGCAGTTCCACGCTTTGAACCGTGGAAAGGCGCCGGGCTCTGCTAAGATTTCCCCCGGCGCTTCGTTTGCCCTGGGCCAAAGCGAGCCTTCACAATAGCTGAACGCTAACACTGCATACTCGTTCCACTTCCAGAACCGGGCTACGGCGAGGCAGTTCTCCGGGGGAAAACGGCCCTTCGCGAAGGGCAGATCTGCCGAGCTCATTGCGGGAAAGCGAAAGCAAAGGACGCTTTTCTCCCTCTAACCGCTTTCGTCAGAGGAACGGGGGAAGTCACAGTGTTCTTTCTCTCCCTGAGATACACACAATCTGACGTTGCCTCTGAGCTCCGTTGCTGGCAAAGAACTGAAACGGACATACATTCCTGTGGGGACACCCAGGGCTTTGCTAGGATTTCTCTAGGCAGTGTGTTTTCCCTGGGCCTCACTGTAGCAACACTATCTCGCCAGGGCAACACTGCATGGGATTTCCTCTGCCAGGAGAGAGCTGCTGCTTTGTAGTTTGTGCTGGGAAACTTTGCTTTGGCAAGTGCCAATTGACCGCATTCAGGCAGAAAGAAAAGAGAATAGCAAGAGGCCTTTTCTCCCCGGCTGCTTTCCCAAGCCCTTCCAGCTCAAACTATGTCGTTGCTCCTCTGGAAGGATCCCTGCACCGCGGCGTAGTTTTTCCGAAGAAGCCCTGCGTTTGCAAGAGCAAATGAGGAATTCGTGGCAGGAAAGAGGAAGGAAAGAAAGTTTCTCTCCCTCTGCCTGCTTTGCTCAGAGGACTGCATGAAGTCAGGGACTTCTCCCTTTCACTGGGAAACGTGCGGGCTGCTGTTGCCTGGGCGCTCTCTTCTTTGCAAAAGAGTCTGCAGTTCCACGCTTTGAACCGTGGAACGGCGCCGGGCTCTGCTAAGATTTCCCCCGGCGCTTCGTTTGCCCTGGGCCAAAGCGAGCCTTCACAATAGCTGAACGCTAACACTGCATACTCGTTCCACTTCCAGAACCGGGCTACGGCGAGGCAGTTCTCCGGGGGAAAACGGCCCTTCGCGAAGGGCAGATCTGCCGAGCTCATTGCGGGAAAGCGAAAGCAAAGGACGCTTTTCTCCCTCTAACCGCTTTCGTCAGAGGAACGGGGGAAGTCACAGTGTTCTTTCTCTCACTGAGATACACACAATCTGACGTTGCCTCTGAGCTCCGTTGCTGGCAAAGAACTGAAACTGACATACATTCCTGTGGGGACACCCAGGGCTTTGCTAGGATTTCTCTAGGCAGTGTGTTTTCCCTGGGCCTCACTGTAGCAACACTATCTCGCCAGGGCAACACTGCATGGCATATCCTCTGCCAGGATAGAGCTGCTGCTTTGTAGTTTGTGCTGGGAAACCTTGCTTTGGCAAGTGCCAAGTGACCGCATTCAGGCAGAAAGAAAAGAGAATAGCAAGAGGCCTTTTCTCCCCGGCTGCTCTGCCAAGCCCTTCCAGCTCAAACTATGAAGTTGCTCCTCTGGAAGGATCCCTGCACCGCGGCGTAGTTTTTCCGAAGAAGCCCTGCGTTTGCAAGAGCAAATGAGGAATTCGTGGCAGGAAAGAGGAAGGAAAGAAAGTTTCTCTCCCTCTGCCTGCTTTGCTCACAGGACTGGATGAAGTCAGGGACTTCTCCCTTTCACTGAGAAACGTACGGGCTGCTGTTGCCTGGGCGCTCTCTTCTTTGCAAAAGAGTCTGCAGTTCCACGCTTTGAACCGTGGAAAGGCGCCGGGCTCTGCTAAGATTTCCCCCGGCGCTTCGTTTGCCCTGGGCCAAAGCGAGCCTTCACAATAGCTGAACGCTAACACTGCATACTCGTTCCACTTCCAGAAGCGGGCTACGGCGAGGCAGTTCTCCGGGGGAAAACGGCCCTTCGCGAAGGGCAGATCTGCCGAGCTCATTGCGGGAAAGCGAAAGCAAAGGACGCTTTTCTCCCTCTAACCGCTTTCGTCAGAGGAACGGGGAAAGTCACAGTGTTCTTTCTCTCCCTGAGATACACACAATCTGACGTTGCCTCTGAGCTCCGTTGCTGGCAAAGAACTGAAACGGACATACATTCCTGTGGGGAAACACAGGGCTTTGCTAGGATTTCTCTAGGCAGTGTGTTTTCCCTGGGCCTCACTGTAGCAACACTATCTCGCCAGGGCAACACTGCATGGGATTTCCTCTGCCAGGAGAGAGCTGCTGCTTTGTAGTTTGTGCTGGGAAACTTTGCTTTGGCAAGTGCCAATTGACCGCATTCAGGCAGAAAGAAAAGAGAATAGCAAGAGGCCTTTTCTCCCCGGCTGCTTTCCCAAGCCCTTCCAGCTCAAACTATGTCGTTGCTCCTCTGGAAGGATCCCTGCACCACGGCGTAGTTTTTCTGAAGAAGCCCTGCGTTTGCAAGAGCAAATGAGGAATTCGTGGCAGGAAAGAGGAAGGAAAGAAAGTTTCTCTCCCTCTGCCTGCTTTGCTCAGAGGACTGCATGAAGTCAGGGAGTTCTCCCTTTCACTGAGAAACGTGCGGGCTGCTGTTGCCTGGGCGCTCTCTTCTTTGCAAAAGAGTCTGCAGTTCCACGCTTTGAACCGTGGAAAGGCGCCGGGCTCTGCTAAGATTTCCCCCGGCGCTTCGTTTGCCCTGGGCCAAAGCGAGCCTTCACAATAGCTGAACGCTAACACTGCATACTCGTTCCACTTCCAGAACCGGGCTACGGCGAGGCAGTTCTCCGGGGGAAAACGGCCCTTCGCGAAGGGCAGATCTGCCGAGCTCATTGCGGGAAAGCGAAAGCAAAGGACGCTTTTCTCCCTCTAACCGCTTTCGTCAGAGGAACGGGGGAAGTCACAGTGTTCTTTCTCTCCCTGAGATACACACAATCTGACGTTGCCTCTGAGCTCCGTTGCTGGCAAAGAACTGAAAGTGACATACATTCCTGTGGGGAAACACAGGGCTTTGCTAGGATTTCTCTAGGCAGTGTGTTTTCCCTGGGCCTCACTGTAGCAACTCTATCTCGCAAGGGCAGAACTGCATGGGATTTCCTCTGCCAGGAGAGAGCTGCTGCTTTGTAGTTTGTGCTGGGAAACCTTGCCTTGGCAAGTGCGAATTGACCGCATTCAGGCAGAAAGAAAAGAGAATAGCAAGAGGCCTTTTCTCCCCGGCTGCTCTGCCAAGCCCTTCCAGCTCAAACTATGTCGTTGCTCCTCTGGAAGGATCCCTGCACCGCGGCGTAGTTTTTCCGAAGAAGCCCTGCGTTTGCAAGAGCAAATGAGGAATTCGTGGCAGGAAAGAGGAAGGAAAGAAAGTTTCTCTCCCTCTGCCTGCTTTGCTCAGAGGACTGCATGAAGTCAGGGACTTCTCCCTTTCACTGAGAAACGTGCGGGCTGCTGTTGCCTGGGCGCTCTCTTCTTTGCAAAAGAGTCTGCAGTTCCACGCTTTGAACCGTGGAACGGCGCCGGGCTCTGCTAAGATTTCCCCCGGCGCTTCGTTTGCCCTGGGCCAAAGCGAGCCTTCACAATAGCTGAACGCTAACACTGCATACTCGTTCCACTTCCAGAACCGGGCTACGGCGAGGCAGTTCTCCGGGGGAAAACGGCCCTTCGCGAAGGGCAGATCTGCCGAGCTCATTGCGGGAAAGCGAAAGCAAAGGACGCTTTTCTCCCTCTAACCGCTTTCGTCAGAGGAACGGGGGAAGTCACAGTGTTCTTTCTCTCACTGAGATACACACAATCTGACGTTGCCTCTGAGCTCCGTTGCTGGCAAAGAACTGAAACTGACATACATTCCTGTGGGGACACCCAGGGCTTTGCTAGGATTTCTCTAGGCAGTGTGTTTTCCCTGGGCCTCACTGTAGCAACACTATCTCGCCAGGGCAACACTGCATGGCATATCCTCTGCCAGGATAGAGCTGCTGCTTTGTAGTTTGTGCTGGGAAACCTTGCTTTGGCAAGTGCCAATTGACCGCATTCAGGCAGAAAGAAAAGAGAATAGCAAGAGGCCTTTTCTCCCCGGCTGCTTTCCCAAGCCCTTCCAGCTCAAACTATGTCGTTGCTCCTCTGGAAGGATCCCTGCACCGCGGCGTAGTTTTTCCGAAGAAGCCCTGCGTTTGCAAGAGCAAATGAGGAATTCGTGGCAGGAAAGAGGAAGGAAAGAAAGTTTCTCTCCCTCTGCCTGCCTTGCTCAGAGGACTGGATGAAGTCAGGGACTTCTCCCTTTCACTGAGAAACGTGCGGGCTGCTGTTGCCTGGGCGCTCTCTTCTTTGCAAAAGAGTCTGCAGTTCCACGCTTTGAACCGTGGAAAGGCGCCGGGCTCTGCTAAGATTTCCCCCGGCGCTTCGTTTGCCCTGGGCCAAAGCGAGCCTTCACAATAGCTGAACGCTAACACTGCATACTCGTTCCACTTCCAGAACCGGGCTACGGCGAGGCAGTTCTCCGGGGGAAAACGGCCCTTCGCGAAGGGCAGATCTGCCGAGCTCATTGCGGGAAAGCGAAAGCAAAGGACGCTTTTCTCCCTCTAACCGCTTTCGTCAGAGGAACGGGGGAAGTCACAGTGTTCTTTCTCTCACTGAGATACACACAATCTGACGTTGCCTCTGAGCTCCGTTGCTGGCAAAGAACTGAAACTGACATACATTCCTGTGGGGACACCCAGGGCTTTGCTAGGATTTCTCTAGGCAGTGTGTTTTCCCTGGGCCTCACTGTAGCAACACTATCTCGCCAGGGCAACACTGCATGGCATATCCTCTGCCAGGATAGAGCTGCTGCTTTGTAGTTTGTGCTGGGAAACCTTGCTTTGGCAAGTGCCAATTGACCGCATTCAGGCAGAAAGAAAAGAGAATAGCAAGAGGCCTTTTCTCCCCGGCTGCTCTGCCAAGCCCTTCCAGCTCAAACTATGAAGTTGCTCCTCTGGAAGGATCCCTGCACCGCGGCGTAGTTTTTCCGAAGAAGCCCTGCGTTTGCAAGAGCAAATGAGGAATTCGTGGCAGGAAAGAGGAAGGAAAGAAAGTTTCTCTCCCTCTGCCTGCTTTGCTCAGAGGACTGCATGAAGTCAGGGAGTTCTCCCTTTCACTGAGAAACGTGCGGGCTGCTGTTGCCTGGGCGCTCTCTTCTTTGCAAAAGAGTCTGCAGTTCCACGCTTTGAACCGTGGAAAGGCGCCGGGCTCTGCTAAGATTTCCCCCGGCGCTTCGTTTGCCCTGGGCCAAAGCGAGCCTTCACAATAGCTGAACGCTAACACTGCATACTCGTTCCACTTCCAGAACCGGGCTACGGCGAGGCAGTTCTCCGGGGGAAAACGGCCCTTCGCGAAGGGCAGATCTGCCGAGCTCATTGCGGGAAAGCGAAAGCAAAGGACGCTTTTCTCCCTCTAACCGCTTTCGTCAGAGGAACGGGGGAAGTCACAGTGTTCTTTCTCTCCCTGAGATACACACAATCTGACGTTGCCTCTGAGCTCCGTTGCTGGCAAAGAACTGAAAGTGACATACATTCCTGTGGGGAAACACAGGGCTTTGCTAGGATTTCTCTAGGCAGTGTGTTTTCCCTGGGCCTCACTGTAGCAACACTATCTCGCAAGGGCAGAACTGCATGGGATTTCCTCTGCCAGGAGAGAGCTGCTGCTTTGTAGTTTGTGCTGGGAAACCTTGCTTTGGCAAGTGCCAATTGACCGCATTCAGGCAGAAAGAAAAGAGAATAGCAAGAGGCCTTTTCTCCCCGGCTGCTCTGCCAAGCCCTTCCAGCTCAAACTATGTCGTTGCTCCTCTGGAAGGATCCCTGCACCGCGGCGTAGTTTTTCCGAAGAAGCCCTGCGTTTGCAAGAGCAAATGAGGAATTCGTGGCAGGAAAGAGGAAGGAAAGAAAGTTTCTCTCCCTCTGCCTGCTTTGCTCAGAGGACTGCATGAAGTCAGGGAGTTCTCCCTTTCACTGGGAAACGTGCGGGCTGCTGTTGCCTGGGCGCTCTCTTCTTTGCAAAAGAGTCTGCAGTTCCACGCTTTGAACCGTGGAACGGCGCCGGGCTCTGCTAAGATTTCCCCCGGCGCTTCGTTTGCCCTGGGCCAAAGCGAGCCTTCACAATAGCTGAACGCTAACACTGCATACTCGTTCCACTTCCAGAACCGGGCTACGGCGAGGCAGTTCTCCGGGGGAAAACGGCCCTTCGCGAAGGGCAGATCTGCCGAGCTCATTGCGGGAAAGCGAAAGCAAAGGACGCTTTTCTCCCTCTAACCGCTTTCGTCAGAGGAACGGGGGAAGTCACAGTGTTCTTTCTCTCACTGAGATACACACAATCTGACGTTGCCTCTGAGCTCCGTTGCTGGCAAAGAACTGAAACTGACATACATTCCTGTGGGGACACCCAGGGCTTTGCTAGGATTTCTCTAGGCAGTGTGTTTTCCCTGGGCCTCACTGTAGCAACACTATCTCGCCAGGGCAACACTGCATGGCATATCCTCTGCCAGGATAGAGCTGCTGCTTTGTAGTTTGTGCTGGGAAACCTTGCTTTGGCAAGTGCCAATTGACCGCATTCAGGCAGAAAGAAAAGAGAATAGCAAGAGGCCTTTTCTCCCCGGCTGCTCTGCCAAGCCCTTCCAGCTCAAACTATGAAGTTGCTCCTCTGGAAGGATCCCTGCACCGCGGTGTAGTTTTTCCGAAGAAGCCCTGCGTTTGCAAGAGCAAATGAGGAATTCGTGGCAGGAAAGAGGAAGGAAAGAAAGTTTCTCTCCCTCTGCCTGCTTTGCTCACAGGACTGGATGAAGTCAGGGACTTCTCCCTTTCACTGAGAAACGTACGGGCTGCTGTTGCCTGGGCGCTCTCTTCTTTGCAAAAGAGTCTGCAGTTCCACGCTTTGAACCGTGGAAAGGCGCCGGGCTCTGCTAAGATTTCCCCCGGCGCTTCGTTTGCCCTGGGCCAAAGCGAGCCTTCACAATAGCTGAACGCTAACACTGCATACTCGTTCCACTTCCAGAACCGGGCTACGGCGAGGCAGTTCTCCGGGGGAAAACGGCCCTTCGCGAAGGGCAGATCTGCCGAGCTCATTGCGGGAAAGCGAAAGCAAAGGACGCTTTTCTCCCTCTAACCGCTTTCGTCAGAGGAACGGGGAAAGTCACAGTGTTCTTTCTCTCACTGAGATACACACAATCTGACGTTGCCTCTGAGCTCCGTTGCTGGCAAAGAACTGAAACGGACATACATTCCTGTGGGGAAACACAGGGCTTTGCTAGGATTTCTCTAGGCAGTGTGTTTTCCCTGGGCCTCACTGTAGCAACACTATCTCGCCAGGGCAACACTGCATGGGATTTCCTCTGCCAGGAGAGAGCTGCTGCTTTGTAGTTTGTGCTGGGAAACCTTGCTTTGGCAAGTGCCAATTGACCGCATTCAGGCAGAAAGAAAAGAGAATAGCAAGAGGCCTTTTCTCCCCGGCTGCTTTCCCAAGCCCTTCCAGCTCAAAATATGTCGTTGCTCCTCTGGAAGGATACCTGCACCACGGCGTAGTTTTTCTGAAGAAGCCCTGCGTTTGCAAGAGCAAATGAGGAATTCGTGGCAGGAAAGAGGAAGGAAAGAAAGTTTCTCTCCCTCTGCCTGCTTTGCTCAGAGGACTGCATGAAGTCAGGGAGTTCTCCCTTTCACTGAGAAACGTGCGGGCTGCTGTTGCCTGGGCGCTCTCTTCTTTGCAAAAGAGTCTGCAGTTCCACGCTTTGAACCGTGGAAAGGCGCCGGGCTCTGCTAAGATTTCCCCCGGCGCTTCGTTTGCCCTGGGCCAAAGCGAGCCTTCACAATAGCTGAACGCTAACACTGCATACTCGTTCCACTTCCAGAAGCGGGCTACGGCGAGGCAGTTCTCCGGGGGAAAACGGCCCTTCGCGAAGGGCAGATCTGCCGAGCTCATTGCGGGAAAGCGAAAGCAAAGGACGCTTTTCTCCCTCTAACCGCTTTCGTCAGAGGAACGGGGGAAGTCACAGTGTTCTTTCTCTCCCTGAGATACACACAATCTGACGTTGCCTCTGAGCTCCGTTGCTGGCAAAGAACTGAAAGTGACATACATTCCTGTGGGGAAACACAGGGCTTTGCTAGGATTTCTCTAGGCAGTGTGTTTTCCCTGGGCCTCACTGTAGCAACTCTATCTCGCAAGGGCAGAACTGCATGGGATTTCCTCTGCCAGGAGAGAGCTGCTGCTTTGTAGTTTGTGCTGGGAAACCTTGCTTTGGCAAGTGCCAATTGACCGCATTCAGGCAGAAAGAAAAGAGAATAGCAAGAGGCCTTTTCTCCCCGGCTGCTCTGCCAAGCCCTTCCAGCTCAAACTATGTCGTTGCTCCTCTGGAAGGATCCCTGCACCGCGGCGTAGTTTTTCCGAAGAAGCCCTGCGTTTGCAAGAGCAAATGAGGAATTCGTGGCAGGAAAGAGGAAGGAAAGAAAGTTTCTCTCCCTCTGCCTGCTTTGCTCAGAGGACTGCATGAAGTCAGGGAGTTCTCCCTTTCACTGAGAAACGTGCGGGCTGCTGTTGCCTGGGCGCTCTCTTCTTTGCAAAAGAGTCTGCAGTTCCACGCTTTGAACCGTGGAAAGGCGCCGGGCTCTGCTAAGATTTCCCCCGGCGCTTCGTTTGCCCTGGGCCAAAGCGAGCCTTCACAATAGCTGAACGCTAACACTGCATACTCGTTCCACTTCCAGAAGCGGGCTACGGCGAGGCAGTTCTCCGGGGGAAAACGGCCCTTCGCGAAGGGCAGATCTGCCGAGCTCATTGCGGGAAAGCGAAAGCAAAGGACGCTTTTCTCCCTCTAACCGCTTTCGTCAGAGGAACGGGGGAAGTCACAGTGTTCTTTCTCTCACTGAGATACACACAATCTGACGTTGCCTCTGAGCTCCGTTGCTGGCAAAGAACTGAAACGGACATACATTCCTGTGGGGAAACACAGGGCTTTGCTAGGATTTCTCTAGGCAGTGTGTTTTCCCTGGGCCTCACTGTAGCAACACTATCTCGCCAGGGCAACACTGCATGGGATTTCCTCTGCCAGGAGAGAGCTGCTGCTTTGTAGTTTGTGCTGGGAAACTTTGCTTTGGCAAGTGCCAATTGACCGCATTCAGGCAGAAAGAAAAGAGAATAGCAAGAGGCCTTTTCTCCCCGGCTGCTTTCCCAAGCCCTTCCAGCTCAAACTATGTCGTTGCTCCTCTGGAAGGATACCTGCACCACGGCGTAGTTTTTCTGAAGAAGCCCTGCGTTTGCAAGAGCAAATGAGGAATTCGTGGCAGGAAAGAGGAAGGAAAGAAAGTTTCTCTCCCTCTGCCTGCTTTGCTCAGAGGACTGCATGAAGTCAGGGAGTTCTCCCTTTCACTGAGAAACGTGCGGGCTGCTGTTGCCTGGGCGCTCTCTTCTTTGCAAAAGAGTCTGCAGTTCCACGCTTTGAACCGTGGAAAGGCGCCGGGCTCTGCTAAGATTTCCCCCGGCGCTTCGTTTGCCCTGGGCCAAAGCGAGCCTTCACAATAGCTGAACGCTAACACTGCATACTCGTTCCACTTCCAGAACCGGGCTACGGCGAGGCAGTTCTCCGGGGGAAAACGGCCCTTCGCGAAGGGCAGATCTGCCGAGCTCATTGCGGGAAAGCGAAAGCAAAGGACGCTTTTCTCCCTCTAACCGCTTTCGTCAGAGGAACGGGGGAAGTCACAGTGTTCTTTCTCTCACTGAGATACACACAATCTGACGTTGCCTCTGAGCTCCGTTGCTGGCAAAGAACTGAAACTGACATACATTCCTGTGGGGACACCCAGGGCTTTGCTAGGATTTCTCTAGGCAGTGTGTTTTCCCTGGGCCTCACTGTAGCAACACTATCTCGCCAGGGCAACACTGCATGGCATATCCTCTGCCAGGATAGAGCTGCTGCTTTGTAGTTTGTGCTGGGAAACCTTGCTTTGGCAAGTGCCAATTGACCGCATTCAGGCAGAAAGAAAAGAGAATAGCAAGAGGCCTTTTCTCCCCGGCTGCTCTGCCAAGCCCTTCCAGCTCAAACTATGAAGTTGCTCCTCTGGAAGGATCCCTGCACCGCGGTGTAGTTTTTCCGAAGAAGCCCTGCGTTTGCAAGAGCAAATGAGGAATTCGTGGCAGGAAAGAGGAAGGAAAGAAAGTTTCTCTCCCTCTGCCTGCTTTGCTCACAGGACTGGATGAAGTCAGGGACTTCTCCCTTTCACTGAGAAACGTACGGGCTGCTGTTGCCTGGGCGCTCTCTTCTTTGCAAAAGAGTCTGCAGTTCCACGCTTTGAACCGTGGAAAGGCGCCGGGCTCTGCTAAGATTTCCCCCGGCGCTTCGTTTGCCCTGGGCCAAAGCGAGCCTTCACAATAGCTGAACGCTAACACTGCATACTCGTTCCACTTCCAGAACCGGGCTACGGCGAGGCAGTTCTCCGGGGGAAAACGGCCCTTCGCGAAGGGCAGATCTGCCGAGCTCATTGCGGGAAAGCGAAAGCAAAGGACGCTTTTCTCCCTCTAACCGCTTTCGTCAGAGGAACGGGGAAAGTCACAGTGTTCTTTCTCTCACTGAGATACACACAATCTGACGTTGCCTCTGAGCTCCGTTGCTGGCAAAGAACTGAAACGGACATACATTCCTGTGGGGAAACACAGGGCTTTGCTAGGATTTCTCTAGGCAGTGTGTTTTCCCTGGGCCTCACTGTAGCAACACTATCTCGCCAGGGCAACACTGCATGGGATTTCCTCTGCCAGGAGAGAGCTGCTGCTTTGTAGTTTGTGCTGGGAAACTTTGCTTTGGCAAGTGCCAATTGACCGCATTCAGGCAGAAAGAAAAGAGAATAGCAAGAGGCCTTTTCTCCCCGGCTGCTTTCCCAAGCCCTTCCAGCTCAAAATATGTCGTTGCTCCTCTGGAAGGATACCTGCACCACGGCGTAGTTTTTCTGAAGAAGCCCTGCGTTTGCAAGAGCAAATGAGGAATTCGTGGCAGGAAAGAGGAAGGAAAGAAAGTTTCTCTCCCTCTGCCTGCTTTGCTCAGAGGACTGCATGAAGTCAGGGAGTTCTCCCTTTCACTGAGAAACGTGCGGGCTGCTGTTGCCTGGGCGCTCTCTTCTTTGCAAAAGAGTCTGCAGTTCCACGCTTTGAACCGTGGAAAGGCGCCGGGCTCTGCTAAGATTTCCCCCGGCGCTTCGTTTGCCCTGGGCCAAAGCGAGCCTTCACAATAGCTGAACGCTAACACTGCATACTCGTTCCACTTCCAGAACCGGGCTACGGCGAGGCAGTTCTCCGGGGGAAAACGGCCCTTCGCGAAGGGCAGATCTGCCGAGCTCATTGCGGGAAAGCGAAAGCAAAGGACGCTTTTCTCCCTCTAACCGCTTTCGTCAGAGGAACGGGGGAAGTCACAGTGTTCTTTCTCTCCCTGAGATACACACAATCTGACGTTGCCTCTGAGCTCCGTTGCTGGCAAAGAACTGAAAGTGACATACATTCCTGTGGGGAAACACAGGGCTTTGCTAGGATTTCTCTAGGCAGTGTGTTTTCCCTGGGCCTCACTGTAGCAACTCTATCTCGCAAGGGCAGAACTGCATGGGATTTCCTCTGCCAGGAGAGAGCTGCTGCTTTGTAGTTTGTGCTGGGAAACCTTGCTTTGGCAAGTGCCAATTGACCGCATTCAGGCAGAAAGAAAAGAGAATAGCAAGAGGCCTTTTCTCCCCGGCTGCTCTGCCAAGCCCTTCCAGCTCAAACTATGTCGTTGCTCCTCTGGAAGGATCCCTGCACCGCGGCGTAGTTTTTCCGAAGAAGCCCTGCGTTTGCAAGAGCAAATGAGGAATTCGTGGCAGGAAAGAGGAAGGAAAGAAAGTTTCTCTCCCTCTGCCTGCTTTGCTCAGAGGACTGCATGAAGTCAGGGAGTTCTCCCTTTCACTGAGAAACGTGCGGGCTGCTGTTGCCTGGGCGCTCTCTTCTTTGCAAAAGAGTCTGCAGTTCCACGCTTTGAACCGTGGAAAGGCGCCGGGCTCTGCTAAGATTTCCCCCGGCGCTTCGTTTGCCCTGGGCCAAAGCGAGCCTTCACAATAGCTGAACGCTAACACTGCATACTCGTTCCACTTCCAGAAGCGGGCTACGGCGAGGCAGTTCTCCGGGGGAAAACGGCCCTTCGCGAAGGGCAGATCTGCCGAGCTCATTGCGGGAAAGCGAAAGCAAAGGACGCTTTTCTCCCTCTAACCGCTTTCGTCAGAGGAACGGGGGAAGTCACAGTGTTCTTTCTCTCACTGAGATACACACAATCTGACGTTGCCTCTGAGCTCCGTTGCTGGCAAAGAACTGAAACGGACATACATTCCTGTGGGGAAACACAGGGCTTTGCTAGGATTTCTCTAGGCAGTGTGTTTTCCCTGGGCCTCACTGTAGCAACACTATCTCGCCAGGGCAACACTGCATGGGATTTCCTCTGCCAGGAGAGAGCTGCTGCTTTGTAGTTTGTGCTGGGAAACTTTGCTTTGGCAAGTGCCAATTGACCGCATTCAGGCAGAAAGAAAAGAGAATAGCAAGAGGCCTTTTCTCCCCGGCTGCTTTCCCAAGCCCTTCCAGCTCAAACTATGTCGTTGCTCCTCTGGAAGGATACCTGCACCACGGCGTAGTTTTTCTGAAGAAGCCCTGCGTTTGCAAGAGCAAATGAGGAATTCGTGGCAGGAAAGAGGAAGGAAAGAAAGTTTCTCTCCCTCTGCCTGCTTTGCTCAGAGGACTGCATGAAGTCAGGGAGTTCTCCCTTTCACTGAGAAACGTGCGGGCTGCTGTTGCCTGGGCGCTCTCTTCTTTGCAAAAGAGTCTGCAGTTCCACGCTTTGAACCGTGGAAAGGCGCCGGGCTCTGCTAAGATTTCCCCCGGCGCTTCGTTTGCCCTGGGCCAAAGCGAGCCTTCACAATAGCTGAACGCTAACACTGCATACTCGTTCCACTTCCAGAACCGGGCTACGGCGAGGCAGTTCTCCGGGGGAAAACGGCCCTTCGCGAAGGGCAGATCTGCCGAGCTCATTGCGGGAAAGCGAAAGCAAAGGACGCTTTTCTCCCTCTAACCGCTTTCGTCAGAGGAACGGGGGAAGTCACAGTGTTCTTTCTCTCACTGAGATACACACAATCTGACGTTGCCTCTGAGCTCCGTTGCTGGCAAAGAACTGAAACGGACATACATTCCTGTGGGGAAACACAGGGCTTTGCTAGGATTTCTCTAGGCAGTGTGTTTTCCCTGGGCCTCACTGTAGCAACACTATCTCGCCAGGGCAACACTGCATGGGATTTCCTCTGCCAGGAGAGAGCTGCTGCTTTGTAGTTTGTGCTGGGAAACTTTGCTTTGGCAAGTGCCAATTGACCGCATTCAGGCAGAAAGAAAAGAGAATAGCAAGAGGCCTTTTCTCCCCGGCTGCTTTCCCAAGCCCTTCCAGCTCAAACTATGTCGTTGCTCCTCTGGAAGGATCCCTGCACCGCGGCGTAGTTTTTCCGAAGAAGCCCTGCGTTTGCAAGAGCAAATGAGGAATTCGTGGCAGGAAAGAGGAAGGAAAGAAAGTTTCTCTCCCTCTGCCTGCTTTGCTCAGAGGACTGCATGAAGTCAGGGACTTCTCCCTTTCACTGGGAAACGTGCGGGCTGCTGTTGCCTGGGCGCTCTCTTCTTTGCAAAAGAGTCTGCAGTTCCACGCTTTGAACCGTGGAACGGCGCCGGGCTCTGCTAAGATTTCCCCCGGCGCTTCGTTTGCCCTGGGCCAAAGCGAGCCTTCACAATAGCTGAACGCTAACACTGCATACTCGTTCCACTTCCAGAACCGGGCTACGGCGAGGCAGTTCTCCGGGGGAAAACGGCCCTTCGCGAAGGGCAGATCTGCCGAGCTCATTGCGGGAAAGCGAAAGCAAAGGACGCTTTTCTCCCTCTAACCGCTTTCGTCAGAGGAACGGGGGAAGTCACAGTGTTCTTTCTCTCACTGAGATACACACAATCTGACGTTGCCTCTGAGCTCCGTTGCTGGCAAAGAACTGAAACTGACATACATTCCTGTGGGGACACCCAGGGCTTTGCTAGGATTTCTCTAGGCAGTGTGTTTTCCCTGGGCCTCACTGTAGCAACACTATCTCGCCAGGGCAACACTGCATGGCATATCCTCTGCCAGGATAGAGCTGCTGCTTTGTAGTTTGTGCTGGGAAACCTTGCTTTGGCAAGTGCCAATTGACCGCATTCAGGCAGAAAGAAAAGAGAATAGCAAGAGGCCTTTTCTCCCCGGCTGCTCTGCCAAGCCCTTCCAGCTCAAACTATGAAGTTGCTCCTCTGGAAGGATCCCTGCACCGCGGCGTAGTTTTTCCGAAGAAGCCCTGCGTTTGCAAGAGCAAATGAGGAATTCGTGGCAGGAAAGAGGAAGGAAAGAAAGTTTCTCTCC
This sequence comes from Elephas maximus indicus, assembly GCF_024166365.1. NCBI lineage: Eukaryota > Metazoa > Chordata > Mammalia > Proboscidea > Elephantidae > Elephas > Elephas maximus. The sequence continues at coordinate 1,644,782 of NC_064822.1, forward strand.
CTCTGCCTGCTTTGCTCACAGGACTGGATGAAGTCAGGGACTTCTCCCTTTCACTGAGAAACGTGCGGGCTGCTGTTGCCTGGGCGCTCTCTTCTTTGCAAAAGAGTCTGCAGTTCCACGCTTTGAACCGTGGAAAGGCGCCGGGCTCTGCTAAGATTTCCCCCGGCGCTTCGTTTGCCCTGGGCCAAAGCGAGCCTTCACAATAGCTGAACGCTAACACTGCATACTCGTTCCACTTCCAGAACCGGGCTACGGCGAGGCAGTTCTCCGGGGGAAAACGGCCCTTCGCGAAGGGCAGATCTGCCGAGCTCATTGCGGGAAAGCGAAAGCAAAGGACGCTTTTCTCCCTCTAACCGCTTTCGTCAGAGGAACGGGGGAAGTCACAGTGTTCTTTCTCTCACTGAGATACACACAATCTGACGTTGCCTCTGAGCTCCGTTGCTGGCAAAGAACTGAAACGGACATACATTCCTGTGGGGAAACACAGGGCTTTGCTAGGATTTCTCTAGGCAGTGTGTTTTCCCTGGGCCTCACTGTAGCAACACTATCTCGCCAGGGCAACACTGCATGGGATTTCCTCTGCCAGGAGAGAGCTGCTGCTTTGTAGTTTGTGCTGGGAAACTTTGCTTTGGCAAGTGCCAATTGACCGCATTCAGGCAGAAAGAAAAGAGAATAGCAAGAGGCCTTTTCTCCCCGGCTGCTTTCCCAAGCCCTTCCAGCTCAAACTATGTCGTTGCTCCTCTGGAAGGATACCTGCACCACGGCGTAGTTTTTCTGAAGAAGCCCTGCGTTTGCAAGAGCAAATGAGGAATTCGTGGCAGGAAAGAGGAAGGAAAGAAAGTTTCTCTCCCTCTGCCTGCTTTGCTCAGAGGACTGCATGAAGTCAGGGAGTTCTCCCTTTCACTGAGAAACGTGCGGGCTGCTGTTGCCTGGGCGCTCTCTTCTTTGCAAAAGAGTCTGCAGTTCCACGCTTTGAACCGTGGAAAGGCGCCGGGCTCTGCTAAGATTTCCCCCGGCGCTTCGTTTGCCCTGGGCCAAAGCGAGCCTTCACAATAGCTGAACGCTAACACTGCATACTCGTTCCACTTCCAGAACCGGGCTACGGCGAGGCAGTTCTCCGGGGGAAAACGGCCCTTCGCGAAGGGCAGATCTGCCGAGCTCATTGCGGGAAAGCGAAAGCAAAGGACGCTTTTCTCCCTCTAACCGCTTTCGTCAGAGGAACGGGGGAAGTCACAGTGTTCTTTCTCTCACTGAGATACACACAATCTGACGTTGCCTCTGAGCTCCGTTGCTGGCAAAGAACTGAAACGGACATACATTCCTGTGGGGAAACACAGGGCTTTGCTAGGATTTCTCTAGGCAGTGTGTTTTCCCTGGGCCTCACTGTAGCAACACTATCTCGCCAGGGCAACACTGCATGGGATTTCCTCTGCCAGGAGAGAGCTGCTGCTTTGTAGTTTGTGCTGGGAAACTTTGCTTTGGCAAGTGCCAATTGACCGCATTCAGGCAGAAAGAAAAGAGAATAGCAAGAGGCCTTTTCTCCCCGGCTGCTTTCCCAAGCCCTTCCAGCTCAAACTATGTCGTTGCTCCTCTGGAAGGATCCCTGCACCGCGGCGTAGTTTTTCCGAAGAAGCCCTGCGTTTGCAAGAGCAAATGAGGAATTCGTGGCAGGAAAGAGGAAGGAAAGAAAGTTTCTCTCCCTCTGCCTGCTTTGCTCAGAGGACTGCATGAAGTCAGGGACTTCTCCCTTTCACTGGGAAACGTGCGGGCTGCTGTTGCCTGGGCGCTCTCTTCTTTGCAAAAGAGTCTGCAGTTCCACGCTTTGAACCGTGGAACGGCGCCGGGCTCTGCTAAGATTTCCCCCGGCGCTTCGTTTGCCCTGGGCCAAAGCGAGCCTTCACAATAGCTGAACGCTAACACTGCATACTCGTTCCACTTCCAGAACCGGGCTACGGCGAGGCAGTTCTCCGGGGGAAAACGGCCCTTCGCGAAGGGCAGATCTGCCGAGCTCATTGCGGGAAAGCGAAAGCAAAGGACGCTTTTCTCCCTCTAACCGCTTTCGTCAGAGGAACGGGGGAAGTCACAGTGTTCTTTCTCTCACTGAGATACACACAATCTGACGTTGCCTCTGAGCTCCGTTGCTGGCAAAGAACTGAAACTGACATACATTCCTGTGGGGACACCCAGGGCTTTGCTAGGATTTCTCTAGGCAGTGTGTTTTCCCTGGGCCTCACTGTAGCAACACTATCTCGCCAGGGCAACACTGCATGGCATATCCTCTGCCAGGATAGAGCTGCTGCTTTGTAGTTTGTGCTGGGAAACCTTGCTTTGGCAAGTGCCAATTGACCGCATTCAGGCAGAAAGAAAAGAGAATAGCAAGAGGCCTTTTCTCCCCGGCTGCTCTGCCAAGCCCTTCCAGCTCAAACTATGAAGTTGCTCCTCTGGAAGGATCCCTGCACCGCGGCGTAGTTTTTCCGAAGAAGCCCTGCGTTTGCAAGAGCAAATGAGGAATTCGTGGCAGGAAAGAGGAAGGAAAGAAAGTTTCTCTCCCTCTGCCTGCTTTGCTCACAGGACTGGATGAAGTCAGGGACTTCTCCCTTTCACTGAGAAACGTACGGGCTGCTGTTGCCTGGGCGCTCTCTTCTTTGCAAAAGAGTCTGCAGTTCCACGCTTTGAACCGTGGAAAGGCGCCGGGCTCTGCTAAGATTTCCCCCGGCGCTTCGTTTGCCCTGGGCCAAAGCGAGCCTTCACAATAGCTGAACGCTAACACTGCATACTCGTTCCACTTCCAGAACCGGGCTACGGCGAGGCAGTTCTCCGGGGGAAAACGGCCCTTCGCGAAGGGCAGATCTGCCGAGCTCATTGCGGGAAAGCGAAAGCAAAGGACGCTTTTCTCCCTCTAACCGCTTTCGTCAGAGGAACGGGGAAAGTCACAGTGTTCTTTCTCTCCCTGAGATACACACAATCTGACGTTGCCTCTGAGCTCCGTTGCTGGCAAAGAACTGAAACGGACATACATTCCTGTGGGGAAACACAGGGCTTTGCTAGGATTTCTATAGGCAGTGTGTTTTCCCTGGGCCTCACTGTAGCAACACTATCTCGCCAGGGCAACACTGCATGGGATTTCCTCTGCCAGGAGAGAGCTGCTGCTTTGTAGTTTGTGCTGGGAAACTTTGCTTTGGCAAGTGCCAATTGACCGCATTCAGGCAGAAAGAAAAGAGAATAGCAAGAGGCCTTTTCTCCCCGGCTGCTTTCCCAAGCCCTTCCAGCTCAAACTATGTCGTTGCTCCTCTGGAAGGATCCCTGCACCGCGGCGTAGTTTTTCCGAAGAAGCCCTGCGTTTGCAAGAGCAAATGAGGAATTCGTGGCAGCAAAGAGGAAGGAAAGAAAGTTTCTCTCCCTCTGCCTGCTTTGCTCAGAGGACTGGATGAAGTCAGGGACTTCTCCCTTTCACTGAGAAACGTGCGGGCTGCTGTTGCCTGGGCGCTCTCTTCTTTGCAAAAGAGTCTGCAGTTCCACGCTTTGAACCGTGGAACGGCGCCGGGCTCTGCTAAGATTTCCCCCGGCGCTTCGTTTGCCCTGGGCCAAAGCGAGCCTTCACAATAGCTGAACGCTAACACTGCATACTCGTTCCACTTCCAGAACCGGGCTACGGCGAGGCAGTTCTCCGGGGGAAAACGGCCCTTCGCGAAGGGCAGATCTGCCGAGCTCATTGCGGGAAAGCGAAAGCAAAGGACGCTTTTCTCCCTCTAACCGCTTTCGTCAGAGGAACGGGGGAAGTCACAGTGTTCTTTCTCTCACTGAGATACACACAATCTGACGTTGCCTCTGAGCTCCGTTGCTGGCAAAGAACTGAAACTGACATACATTCCTGTGGGGACACCCAGGGCTTTGCTAGGATTTCTCTAGGCAGTGTGTTTTCCCTGGGCCTCACTGTAGCAACACTATCTCGCCAGGGCAACACTGCATGGCATATCCTCTGCCAGGATAGAGCTGCTGCTTTGTAGTTTGTGCTGGGAAACCTTGCTTTGGCAAGTGCCAATTGACCGCATTCAGGCAGAAAGAAAAGAGAATAGCAAGAGGCCTTTTCTCCCCGGCTGCTCTGCCAAGCCCTTCCAGCTCAAACTATGAAGTTGCTCCTCTGGAAGGATCCCTGCACCGCGGCGTAGTTTTTCCGAAGAAGCCCTGCGTTTGCAAGAGCAAATGAGGAATTCGTGGCAGGAAAGAGGAAGGAAAGAAAGTTTCTCTCCCTCTGCCTGCTTTGCTCACAGGACTGGATGAAGTCAGGGACTTCTCCCTTTCACTGAGAAACGTACGGGCTGCTGTTGCCTGGGCGCTCTCTTCTTTGCAAAAGAGTCTGCAGTTCCACGCTTTGAACCGTGGAAAGGCGCCGGGCTCTGCTAAGATTTCCCCCGGCGCTTCGTTTGCCCTGGGCCAAAGCGAGCCTTCACAATAGCTGAACGCTAACACTGCATACTCGTTCCACTTCCAGAACCGGGCTACGGCGAGGCAGTTCTCCGGGGGAAAACGGCCCTTCGCGAAGGGCAGATCTGCCGAGCTCATTGCGGGAAAGCGAAAGCAAAGGACGCTTTTCTCCCTCTAACCGCTTTCGTCAGAGGAACGGGGGAAGTCACAGTGTTCTTTCTCTCCCTGAGATACACACAATCTGACGTTGCCTCTGAGCTCCGTTGCTGGCAAAGAACTGAAACTGACATACATTCCTGTGGGGACACCCAGGGCTTTGCTAGGATTTCTCTAGGCAGTGTGTTTTCCCTGGGCCTCACTGTAGCAACACTATCTCGCCAGGGCAACACTGCATGGCATATCCTCTGCCAGGATAGAGCTGCTGCTTTGTAGTTTGTGCTGGGAAACCTTGCTTTGGCAAGTGCCAATTGACCGCATTCAGGCAGAAAGAAAAGAGAATAGCAAGAGGCCTTTTCTCCCCGGCTGCTCTGCCAAGCCCTTCCAGCTCAAACTATGAAGTTGCTCCTCTGGAAGGATCCCTGCACCGCGGCGTAGTTTTTCCGAAGAAGCCCTGCGTTTGCAAGAGCAAATGAGGAATTCGTGGCAGGAAAGAGGAAGGAAAGAAAGTTTCTCTCCCTCTGCCTGCTTTGCTCAGAGGACTGGATGAAGTCAGGGACTTCTCCCTTTCACTGAGAAACGTGCGGGCTGCTGTTGCCTGGGCGCTCTCTTCTTTGCAAAAGAGTCTGCAGTTCCACGCTTTGAACCGTGGAAAGGCGCCGGGCTCTGCTAAGATTTCCACCGGCGCTTCGTTTGCCCTGGGCCAAAGCGAGCCTTCACAATAGCTGAACGCTAACACTGCATACTCGTTCCACTTCCAGAACCGGGCTACGGCGAGGCAGTTCTCCGGGGGAAAACGGCCCTTCGCGAAGGGCAGATCTGCCGAGCTCATTGCGGGAAAGCGAAAGCAAAGGACGCTTTTCTCCCTCTAACCGCTTTCGTCAGAGGAACGGGGAAAGTCACAGTGTTCTTTCTCTCCCTGAGATACACACAATCTGACGTTGCCTCTGAGCTCCATTGCTGGCAAAGAACTGAAACGGACATACATTCCTGTGGGGAAACACAGGGCTTTGCTAGGATTTCTCTAGGAAGTGTGTTTTCCCTGGGCCTCACTGTAGCAACTCTATCTCGCAAGGGCAGAACTGCATGGGATTTCCTCTGCCAGGAGAGAGCTGCTGCTTTGTAGTTTGTGCTGGGAAACCTTGCCTTGGCAAGTGCGAATTGACCGCATTCAGGCAGAAAGAAAAGAGAATAGCAAGAGGCCTTTTCTCCCCGGCTGCTCTGCCAAGCCCTTCCAGCTCAAACTATGTCGTTGCTCCTCTGGAAGGATCCCTGCACCGCGGCGTAGTTTTTCCGAAGAAGCCCGGCGTTTGCAAGAGCAAATGAGGAATTCGTGGCAGGAAAGAGGAAGGAAAGAAAGTTTCTCTCCCTCTGCCTGCTTTGCTCAGAGGACTGGATGAAGTCAGGGAGTTCTCCCTTTCACTGAGAAACGTGCGGGCTGCTGTTGCCTGGGCGCTCTCTTCTTTGCAAAAGAGTCTGCAGTTCCACGCTTTGAACCGTGGAAAGGCGCCGGGCTCTGCTAAGATTTCCCCCAGCGCTTCGTTTGCCCTGGGCCAAAGCGAGCCTTCACAATAGCTGAACGCTAACACTGCATACTCGTTCCACTTCCAGAAGCGGGCTACGGCGAGGCAGTTCTCCGGGGGAAAACGGCCCTTCGCGAAGGGCAGATCTGCCGAGCTCATTGCGGGAAAGCGAAAGCAAAGGACGCTTTTCTCCCTCTAACCGCTTTCGTCAGAGGAACGGGGAAAGTCACAGTGTTCTTTCTCTCCCTGAGATACACACAATCTGACGTTGCCTCTGAGCTCCGTTGCTGGCAAAGAACTGAAACTGACATACATTCCTGTGGGGACACCCAGGGCTTTGCTAGGATTTCTCTAGGCAGTGTGTTTTCCCTGGGCCTCACTGTAGCAACACTATCTCGCCAGGGCAACACTGCATGGCATATCCTCTGCCAGGATAGAGCTGCTGCTTTGTAGTTTGTGCTGGGAAACCTTGCTTTGGCAAGTGCCAATTGACCGCATTCAGGCAGAAAGAAAAGAGAATAGCAAGAGGCCTTTTCTCCCCGGCTGCTCTGCCAAGCCCTTCCAGCTCAAACTATGTCGTTGCTCCTCTGGAAGGATCCCTGCACCGCGGCGTAGTTTTTCCGAAGAAGCCCTGCGTTTGCAAGAGCAAATGAGGAATTCGTGGCAGCAAAGAGGAAGGAAAGAAAGTTTCTCTCCCTCTGCCTGCTTTGCTCAGAGGACTGGATGAAGTCAGGGACTTCTCCCTTTCACTGAGAAACGTGCGGGCTGCTGTTGCCTGGGCGCTCTCTTCTTTGCAAAAGAGTCTGCAGTTCCACGCTTTGAACCGTGGAACGGCGCCGGGCTCTGCTAAGATTTCCCCCGGCGCTTCGTTTGCCCTGGGCCAAAGCGAGCCTTCACAATAGCTGAACGCTAACACTGCATACTCGTTCCACTTCCAGAACCGGGCTACGGCGAGGCAGTTCTCCGGGGGAAAACGGCCCTTCGCGAAGGGCAGATCTGCCGAGCTCATTGCGGGAAAGCGAAAGCAAAGGACGCTTTTCTCCCTCTAACCGCTTTCGTCAGAGGAACGGGGGAAGTCACAGTGTTCTTTCTCTCACTGAGATACACACAATCTGACGTTGCCTCTGAGCTCCGTTGCTGGCAAAGAACTGAAACTGACATACATTCCTGTGGGGACACCCAGGGCTTTGCTAGGATTTCTCTAGGCAGTGTGTTTTCCCTGGGCCTCACTGTAGCAACACTATCTCGCCAGGGCAACACTGCATGGCATATCCTCTGCCAGGATAGAGCTGCTGCTTTGTAGTTTGTGCTGGGAAACCTTGCTTTGGCAAGTGCGAATTGACCGCATTCAGGCAGAAAGAAAAGAGAATAGCAAGAGGCCTTTTCTCCCCGGCTGCTCTGCCAAGCCCTTCCAGCTCAAACTATGAAGTTGCTCCTCTGGAAGGATCCCTGCACCGCGGCGTAGTTTTTCCGAAGAAGCCCTGCGTTTGCAAGAGCAAATGAGGAATTCGTGGCAGGAAAGAGGAAGGAAAGAAAGTTTCTCTCCCTCTGCCTGCTTTGCTCACAGGACTGGATGAAGTCAGGGACTTCTCCCTTTCACTGAGAAACGTACGGGCTGCTGTTGCCTGGGCGCTCTCTTCTTTGCAAAAGAGTCTGCAGTTCCACGCTTTGAACCGTGGAAAGGCGCCGGGCTCTGCTAAGATTTCCCCCGGCGCTTCGTTTGCCCTGGGCCAAAGCGAGCCTTCACAATAGCTGAACGCTAACACTGCATACTCGTTCCACTTCCAGAACCGGGCTACGGCGAGGCAGTTCTCCGGGGGAAAACGGCCCTTCGCGAAGGGCAGATCTGCCGAGCTCATTGCGGGAAAGCGAAAGCAAAGGACGCTTTTCTCCCTCTAACCGCTTTCGTCAGAGGAACGGGGAAAGTCACAGTGTTCTTTCTCTCCCTGAGATACACACAATCTGACGTTGCCTCTGAGCTCCGTTGCTGGCAAAGAACTGAAACTGACATACATTCCTGTGGGGACACCCAGGGCTTTGCTAGGATTTCTCTAGGCAGTGTGTTTTCCCTGGGCCTCACTGTAGCAACACTATCTCGCCAGGGCAACACTGCATGGCATATCCTCTGCCAGGATAGAGCTGCTGCTTTGTAGTTTGTGCTGGGAAACCTTGCTTTGGCAAGTGCCAATTGACCGCATTCAGGCAGAAAGAAAAGAGAATAGCAAGAGGCCTTTTCTCCCCGGCTGCTCTGCCAAGCCCTTCCAGCTCAAACTATGAAGTTGCTCCTCTGGAAGGATCCCTGCACCGCGGCGTAGTTTTTCCGAAGAAGCCCTGCGTTTGCAAGAGCAAATGAGGAATTCGTGGCAGGAAAGAGGAAGGAAAGAAAGTTTCTCTCCCTCTGCCTGCTTTGCTCACAGGACTGGATGAAGTCAGGGACTTCTCCCTTTCACTGAGAAACGTACGGGCTGCTGTTGCCTGGGCGCTCTCTTCTTTGCAAAAGAGTCTGCAGTTCCACGCTTTGAACCGTGGAACGGCGCCGGGCTCTGCTAACATTTCCCCCGGCGCTTCGTTTGCCCTGGGCCAAAGCGAGCCTTCACAATAGCTGAACGCTAACACTGCATACTCGTTCCACTTCCAGAACCGGGCTACGGCGAGGCAGTTCTCCGGGGGAAAACGGCCCTTCGCGAAGGGCAGATCTGCCGAGCTCATTGCGGGAAAGCGAAAGCAAAGGACGCTTTTCTCCCTCTAACCGCTTTCGTCAGAGGAACGGGGAAAGTCACAGTGTTCTTTCTCTCCCTGAGATACACACAATCTGACGTTGCCTCTGAGCTCCGTTGCTGGCAAAGAACTGAAACGGACATACATTCCTGTGGGGAAACACAGGGCTTTGCTAGGATTTCTCTAGGCAGTGTGTTTTCCCTGGGCCTCACTGTAGCAACACTATCTCGCCAGGGCAACACTGCATGGGATTTCCTCTGCCAGGAGAGAGCTGCTGCTTTGTAGTTTGTGCTGGGAAACTTTGCTTTGGCAAGTGCCAATTGACCGCATTCAGGCAGAAAGAAAAGAGAATAGCAAGAGGCCTTTTCTCCCCGGCTGCTTTCCCAAGCCCTTCCAGCTCAAACTATGTCGTTGCTCCTCTGGAAGGATCCCTGCACCACGGCGTAGTTTTTCCGAAGAAGCCCTGCGTTTGCAAGAGCAAATGAGGAATTCGTGGCAGCAAAGAGGAAGGAAAGAAAGTTTCTCTCCCTCTGCCTGCTTTGCTCAGAGGACTGGATGAAGTCAGGGACTTCTCCCTTTCACTGAGAAACGTACGGGCTGCTGTTGCCTGGGCGCTCTCTTCTTTGCAAAAGAGTCTGCAGTTCCACGCTTTGAACCGTGGAAAGGCGCCGGGCTCTGCTAAGATTTCCCCCGGCGCTTCGTTTGCCCTGGGCCAAAGCGAGCCTTCACAATAGCTGAACGCTAACACTGCATACTCGTTCCACTTCCAGAAGCGGGCTACGGCGAGGCAGTTCTCCGGGGGAAAACGGCCCTTCGCGAAGGGCAGATCTGCCGAGCTCATTGCGGGAAAGCGAAAGCAAAGGACGCTTTTCTCCCTCTAACCGCTTTCGTCAGAGGAACGGGGAAAGTCACAGTGTTCTTTCTCTCCCTGAGATACACACAATCTGACGTTGCCTCTGAGCTCCGTTGCTGGCAAAGAACTGAAACTGACATACATTCCTGTGGGGACACCCAGGGCTTTGCTAGGATTTCTCTAGGCAGTGTGTTTTCCCTGGGCCTCACTGTAGCAACACTATCTCGCCAGGGCAACACTGCATGGCATATCCTCTGCCAGGATAGAGCTGCTGCTTTGTAGTTTGTGCTGGGAAACCTTGCTTTGGCAAGTGCGAATTGACCGCATTCAGGCAGAAAGAAAAGAGAATAGCAAGAGGCCTTTTCTCCCCGGCTGCTCTGCCAAGCCCTTCCAGCTCAAACTATGAAGTTGCTCCTCTGGAAGGATCCCTGCACCGCGGCGTAGTTTTTCCGAAGAAGCCCTGCGTTTGCAAGAGCAAATGAGGAATTCGTGGCAGGAAAGAGGAAGGAAAGAAAGTTTCTCTCCCTCTGCCTGCTTTGCTCACAGGACTGGATGAAGTCAGGGACTTCTCCCTTTCACTGAGAAACGTACGGGCTGCTGTTGCCTGGGCGCTCTCTTCTTTGCAAAAGAGTCTGCAGTTCCACGCTTTGAACCGTGGAAAGGCGCCGGGCTCTGCTAAGATTTCCCCCGGCGCTTCGTTTGCCCTGGGCCAAAGCGAGCCTTCACAATAGCTGAACGCTAACACTGCATACTCGTTCCACTTCCAGAACCGGGCTACGGCGAGGCAGTTCTCCGGGGGAAAACGGCCCTTCGCGAAGGGCAGATCTGCCGAGCTCATTGCGGGAAAGCGAAAGCAAAGGACGCTTTTCTCCCTCTAACCGCTTTCGTCAGAGGAACGGGGAAAGTCACAGTGTTCTTTCTCTCCCTGAGATACACACAATCTGACGTTGCCTCTGAGCTCCGTTGCTGGCAAAGAACTGAAACGGACATACATTCCTGTGGGGAAACCCAGGGCTTTGCTAGGATTTCTCTAGGCAGTGTGTTTTCCCTGGGCCTCACTGTAGCAACACTATCTCGCCAGGGCAACACTGCATGGGATTTCCTCTGCCAGGAGAGAGCTGCTGCTTTGTAGTTTGTGCTGGGAAACTTTGCTTTGGCAAGTGCCAATTGACCGCATTCAGGCAGAAAGAAAAGAGAATAGCAAGAGGCCTTTTCTCCCCGGCTGCTTTCCCAAGCCCTTCCAGCTCAAACTATGTCGTTGCTCCTCTGGAAGGATCCCTGCACCACGGCGTAGTTTTTCTGAAGAAGCCCTGCGTTTGCAAGAGCAAATGAGGAATTCGTGGCAGCAAAGAGGAAGGAAAGAAAGTTTCTCTCCCTCTGCCTGCTTTGCTCAGAGGACTGGATGAAGTCAGGGACTTCTCCCTTTCACTGAGAAACGTGCGGGCTGCTGTTGCCTGGGCGCTCTCTTCTTTGCAAAAGAGTCTGCAGTTCCACGCTTTGAACCGTGGAACGGCGCCGGGCTCTGCTAAGATTTCCCCCGGCGCTTCGTTTGCCCTGGGCCAAAGCGAGCCTTCACAATAGCTGAACGCTAACACTGCATACTCGTTCCACTTCCAGAACCGGGCTACGGCGAGGCAGTTCTCCGGGGGAAAACGGCCCTTCGCGAAGGGCAGATCTGCCGAGCTCATTGCGGGAAAGCGAAAGCAAAGGACGCTTTTCTCCCTCTAACCGCTTTCGTCAGAGGAACGGGGAAAGTCACAGTGTTCTTTCTCTCCCTGAGATACACACAATCTGACGTTGCCTCTGAGCTCCGTTGCTGGCAAAGAACTGAAACGGACATACATTCCTGTGGGGAAACACAGGGCTTTGCTAGGATTTCTCTAGGCAGTGTGTTTTCCCTGGGCCTCACTGTAGCAACACTATCTCGCCAGGGCAACACTGCATGGGATTTCCTCTGCCAGGAGAGAGCTGCTGCTTTGTAGTTTGTGCTGGGAAACTTTGCTTTGGCAAGTGCCAATTGACCGCATTCAGGCAGAAAGAAAAGAGAATAGCAAGAGGCCTTTTCTCCCCGGCTGCTTTCCCAAGCCCTTCCAGCTCAAACTATGTCGTTGCTCCTCTGGAAGGATCCCTGCACCACGGCGTAGTTTTTCCGAAGAAGCCCTGCGTTTGCAAGAGCAAATGAGGAATTCGTGGCAGGAAAGAGGAAGGAAAGAAAGTTTCTCTCCCTCTGCCTGCTTTGCTCAGAGGACTGGATGAAGTCAGGGACTTCTCCCTTTCACTGAGAAACGTGCGGGCTGCTGTTGCCTGGGCGCTCTCTTCTTTGCAAAAGAGTCTGCAGTTCCACGCTTTGAACCGTGGAACGGCGCCGGGCTCTGCTAAGATTTCCCCCGGCGCTTCGTTTGCCCTGGGCCAAAGCGAGCCTTCACAATAGCTGAACGCTAACACTGCATACTCGTTCCACTTCCAGAACCGGGCTACGGCGAGGCAGTTCTCCGGGGGAAAACGGCCCTTCGCGAAGGGCAGATAGGCGAGCTCATTGCGGGAAAGCGAAAGCAAAGGACGCTTTTCTCCCTCTAACCGCTTTCGTCAGAGGAACGGGGGAAGTCACAGTGTTCTTTCTCTCACTGAGATACACACAATCTGACGTTGCCTCTGAGCTCCGTTGCTGGCAAAGAACTGAAACTGACATACATTCCTGTGGGGACACCCAGGGCTTTGCTAGGATTTCTCTAGGCAGTGTGTTTTCCCTGGGCCTCACTGTAGCAACTCTATCTCGCAAGGGCAGAACTGCATGGGATTTCCTCTGCCAGGAGAGAGCTGCTGCTTTGTAGTTTGTGCTGGGAAACCTTGCTTTGGCAAGTGCCAATTGACCGCATTCAGGCAGAAAGAAAAGAGAATAGCAAGAGGCCTTTTCTCCCCGGCTGCTCTGCCAAGCCCTTCCAGCTCAAACTATGTCGTTGCTCCTCTGGAAGGATCCCTGCACCGCGGCGTAGTTTTTCCGAAGAAGCCCTGCGTTTGCAAGAGCAAATGAGGAATTCGTGGCAGGAAAGAGGAAGGAAAGAAAGTTTCTCTCCCTCTGCCTGCTTTGCTCACAGGACTGGATGAAGTCAGGGACTTCTCCCTTTCACTGAGAAACGTACGGGCTGCTGTTGCCTGGGCGCTCTCTTCTTTGCAAAAGAGTCTGCAGTTCCACGCTTTGAACCGTGGAAAGGCGCCGGGCTCTGCTAAGATTTCCCCCGGCGCTTCGTTTGCCCTGGGCCAAAGCGAGCCTTCACAATAGCTGAACGCTAACACTGCATACTCGTTCCACTTCCAGAACCGGGCTACGGCGAGGCAGTTCTCCGGGGGAAAACGGCCCTTCGCGAAGGGCAGATCTGCCGAGCTCATTGCGGGAAAGCGAAAGCAAAGGACGCTTTTCTCCCTCTAACCGCTTTCGTCAGAGGAACGGGGAAAGTCACAGTGTTCTTTCTCTCCCTGAGATACACACAATCTGACGTTGCCTCTGAGCTCCGTTGCTGGCAAAGAACTGAAACGGACATACATTCCTGTGGGGAAACACAGGGCTTTGCTAGGATTTCTCTAGGCAGTGTGTTTTCCCTGGGCCTCACTGTAGCAACACTATCTCGCCAGGGCAACACTGCATGGGATTTCCTCTGCCAGGAGAGAGCTGCTGCTTTGTAGTTTGTGCTGGGAAACTTTGCTTTGGCAAGTGCCAATTGACCGCATTCAGGCAGAAAGAAAAGAGAATAGCAAGAGGCCTTTTCTCCCCGGCTGCTTTCCCAAGCCCTTCCAGCTCAAACTATGTCGTTGCTCCTCTGGAAGGATCCCTGCACCACGGCGTAGTTTTTCCGAAGAAGCCCTGCGTTTGCAAGAGCAAATGAGGAATTCGTGGCAGCAAAGAGGAAGGAAAGAAAGTTTCTCTCCCTCTGCCTGCTTTGCTCAGAGGACTGGATGAAGTCAGGGACTTCTCCCTTTCACTGAGAAACGTGCGGGCTGCTGTTGCCTGGGCGCTCTCTTCTTTGCAAAAGAGTCTGCAGTTCCACGCTTTGAACCGTGGAACGGCGCCGGGCTCTGCTAAGATTTCCCCCGGCGCTTCGTTTGCCCTGGGCCAAAGCGAGCCTTCACAATAGCTGAACGCTAACACTGCATACTCGTTCCACTTCCAGAACCGGGCTACGGCGAGGCAGTTCTCCGGGGGAAAACGGCCCTTCGCGAAGGGCAGATCTGCCGAGCTCATTGCGGGAAAGCGAAAGCAAAGGACGCTTTTCTCCCTCTAACCGCTTTCGTCAGAGGAACGGGGGAAGTCACAGTGTTCTTTCTCTCACTGAGATACACACAATCTGACGTTGCCTCTGAGCTCCGTTGCTGGCAAAGAACTGAAACTGACATACATTCCTGTGGGGACACCCAGGGCTTTGCTAGGATTTCTCTAGGCAGTGTGTTTTCCCTGGGCCTCACTGTAGCAACACTATCTCGCCAGGGCAACACTGCATGGCATATCCTCTGCCAGGATAGAGCTGCTGCTTTGTAGTTTGTGCTGGGAAACCTTGCTTTGGCAAGTGCCAATTGACCGCATTCAGGCAGAAAGAAAAGAGAATAGCAAGAGGCCTTTTCTCCCCGGCTGCTCTGCCAAGCCCTTCCAGCTCAAACTATGAAGTTGCTCCTCTGGAAGGATCCCTGCACCGCGGCGTAGTTTTTCCGAAGAAGCCCTGCGTTTGCAAGAGCAAATGAGGAATTCGTGGCAGGAAAGAGGAAGGAAAGAAAGTTTCTCTCCCTCTGCCTGCTTTGCTCAGAGGACTGGATGAAGTCAGGGACTTCTCCCTTTCACTGAGAAACGTGCGGGCTGCTGTTGCCTGGGCGCTCTCTTCTTTGCAAAAGAGTCTGCAGTTCCACGCTTTGAACCGTGGAAAGGCGCCGGGCTCTGCTAAGATTTCCACCGGCGCTTCGTTTGCCCTGGGCCAAAGCGAGCCTTCACAATAGCTGAACGCTAACACTGCATACTCGTTCCACTTCCAGAAGCGGCCTACGGCGAGGCAGTTCTCCGGGGGAAAACGGCCCTTCGCGAAGGGCAGATCTGCCGAGCTCATTGCGGGAAAGCGAAAGCAAAGGACGCTTTTCTCCCTCTAACCGCTTTCGTCAGAGGAACGGGGAAAGTCACAGTGTTCTTTCTCTCCCTGAGATACACACAATCTGACGTTGCCTCTGAGCTCCATTGCTGGTAAAGAACTGAAACGGACATACATTCCTGTGGGGAAACACAGGGCTTTGCTAGGATTTCTCTAGGCAGTGTGTTTTCCCTGGGCCTCACTGTAGCAACTCTATCTCGCAAGGGCAGAACTGCATGGGATTTCCTCTGCCAGGAGAGAGCTGCTGCTTTGTAGTTTGTGCTGGGAAACCTTGCCTTGGCAAGTGCGAATTGACCGCATTCAGGCAGAAAGAAAAGAGAATAGCAAGAGGCCTTTTCTCCCCGGCTGCTCTGCCAAGCCCTTCCAGCTCAAACTATGTCGTTGCTCCTCTGGAAGGATCCCTGCACCGCGGCGTAGTTTTTCCGAAGCAGCCCTGCGTTTGCAAGAGCAAATGAGGAATTCGTGGCAGGAAAGAGGAAGGAAAGAAAGTTTCTCTCCCTCTGCCTGCTTTGCTCAGAGGACTGGATGAAGTCAGGGAGTTCTCCCTTTCACTGAGAAACGTGCGGGCTGCTGTTGCCTGGGCGCTCTCTTCTTTGCAAAAGAGTCTGCAGTTCCACGCTTTGAACCGTGGAAAGGCGCCGGGCTCTGCTAAGATTTCCCCCAGCGCTTCGTTTGCCCTGGGCCAAAGCGAGCCTTCACAATAGCTGAACGCTAACACTGCATACTCGTTCCACTTCCAGAAGCGGGCTACGGCGAGGCAGTTCTCCGGGGGAAAACGGCCCTTCGCGAAGGGCAGATCTGCCGAGCTCATTGCGGGAAAGCGAAAGCAAAGGACGCTTTTCTCCCTCTAACCGCTTTCGTCAGAGGAACGGGGAAAGTCACAGTGTTCTTTCTCTCCCTGAGATACACACAATCTGACGTTGCCTCTGAGCTCCGTTGCTGGCAAAGAACTGAAACTGACATACATTCCTGTGGGGACACCCAGGGCTTTGCTAGGATTTCTCTAGGCAGTGTGTTTTCCCTGGGCCTCACTGTAGCAACACTATCTCGCCGGGGGAACACTGCATGGCATATCCTCTGCCAGGAGAGAGCTGCTGCTTTGTACTTTGTGCTGGGAAACCTTGCTTTGGCAAGTGCCAATTGACCGCATTCAGGCAGAAAGAAAAGAGAATAGCAAGAGGCCTTTTCTCCCCGGCTGCTCTGCCAAGCCCTTCCAGCTCAAACTATGAAGTTGCTCCTCTGGAAGGATCCCTGCACCGCGGCGTAGTTTTTCCGAAGAAGCCCTGCGTTTGCAAGAGCAAATGAGGAATTCGTGGCAGGAAAGAGGAAGGAAAGAAAGTTTCTCTCCCTCTGCCTGCTTTGCTCAGAGGACTGCATGAAGTCAGGGAGTTCTCCCTTTCACTGAGAAACGTGCGGGCTGCTGTTGCCTGGGCGCTCTCTTCTTTGCAAAAGAGTCTGCAGTTCCACGCTTTGAACCGTGGAAAGGCGCCGGGCTCTGCTAAGATTTCCCCCGGCGCTTCGTTTGCCCTGGGCCAAAGCGAGCCTTCACAATAGCTGAACGCTAACACTGCATACTCGTTCCACTTCCAGAAGCGGGCTACGGCGAGGCAGTTCTCCGGGGGAAAACGGCCCTTCGCGAAGGGCAGATCTGCCGAGCTCATTGCGGGAAAGCGAAAGCAAAGGACGCTTTTCTCCCTCTAACCGCTTTCGTCAGAGGAACGGGGGAAGTCACAGTGTTCTTTCTCTCACTGAGATACACACAATCTGACGTTGCCTCTGAGCTCCGTTGCTGGCAAAGAACTGAAACTGACATACATTCCTGTGGGGACACCCAGGGCTTTGCTAGGATTTCTCTAGGCAGTGTGTTTTCCCTGGGCCTCACTGTAGCAACACTATCTCGCCAGGGCAACACTGCATGGCATATCCTCTGCCAGGATAGAGCTGCTGCTTTGTAGTTTGTGCTGGGAAACCTTGCTTTGGCAAGTGCCAATTGACCGCATTCAGGCAGAAAGAAAAGAGAATAGCAAGAGGCCTTTTCTCCCCGGCTGCTCTGCCAAGCCCTTCCAGCTCAAACTATGAAGTTGCTCCTCTGGAAGGATCCCTGCACCGCGGCGTAGTTTTTCCGAAGAAGCCCTGCGTTTGCAAGAGCAAATGAGGAATTCGTGGCAGGAAAGAGGAAGGAAAGAAAGTTTCTCTCCCTCTGCCTGCTTTGCTCAGAGGACTGGATGAAGTCAGGGACTTCTCCCTTTCACTGAGAAACGTGCGGGCTGCTGTTGCCTGGGCGCTCTCTTCTTTGCAAAAGAGTCTGCAGTTCCACGCTTTGAACCGTGGAAAGGCGCCGGGCTCTGCTAAGATTTCCACCGGCGCTTCGTTTGCCCTGGGCCAAAGCGAGCCTTCACAATAGCTGAACGCTAACACTGCATACTCGTTCCACTTCCAGAAGCGGCCTACGGCGAGGCAGTTCTCCGGGGGAAAACGGCCCTTCGCGAAGGGCAGATCTGCCGAGCTCATTGCGGGAAAGCGAAAGCAAAGGACGCTTTTCTCCCTCTAACCGCTTTCGTCAGAGGAACGGGGAAAGTCACAGTGTTCTTTCTCTCCCTGAGATACACACAATCTGACGTTGCCTCTGAGCTCCATTGCTGGTAAAGAACTGAAACGGACATACATTCCTGTGGGGAAACACAGGGCTTTGCTAGGATTTCTCTAGGCAGTGTGTTTTCCCTGGGCCTCACTGTAGCAACTCTATCTCGCAAGGGCAGAACTGCATGGGATTTCCTCTGCCAGGAGAGAGCTGCTGCTTTGTAGTTTGTGCTGGGAAACCTTGCCTTGGCAAGTGCGAATTGACCGCATTCAGGCAGAAAGAAAAGAGAATAGCAAGAGGCCTTTTCTCCCCGGCTGCTCTGCCAAGCCCTTCCAGCTCAAACTATGTCGTTGCTCCTCTGGAAGGATCCCTGCACCGCGGCGTAGTTTTTCCGAAGCAGCCCTGCGTTTGCAAGAGCAAATGAGGAATTCGTGGCAGGAAAGAGGAAGGAAAGAAAGTTTCTCTCCCTCTGCCTGCTTTGCTCAGAGGACTGGATGAAGTCAGGGAGTTCTCCCTTTCACTGAGAAACGTGCGGGCTGCTGTTGCCTGGGCGCTCTCTTCTTTGCAAAAGAGTCTGCAGTTCCACGCTTTGAACCGTGGAAAGGCGCCGGGCTCTGCTAAGATTTCCCCCAGCGCTTCGTTTGCCCTGGGCCAAAGCGAGCCTTCACAATAGCTGAACGCTAACACTGCATACTCGTTCCACTTCCAGAAGCGGGCTACGGCGAGGCAGTTCTCCGGGGGAAAACGGCCCTTCGCGAAGGGCAGATCTGCCGAGCTCATTGCGGGAAAGCGAAAGCAAAGGACGCTTTTCTCCCTCTAACCGCTTTCGTCAGAGGAACGGGGAAAGTCACAGTGTTCTTTCTCTCCCTGAGATACACACAATCTGACGTTGCCTCTGAGCTCCGTTGCTGGCAAAGAACTGAAACTGACATACATTCCTGTGGGGACACCCAGGGCTTTGCTAGGATTTCTCTAGGCAGTGTGTTTTCCCTGGGCCTCACTGTAGCAACACTATCTCGCCGGGGGAACACTGCATGGCATATCCTCTGCCAGGAGAGAGCTGCTGCTTTGTACTTTGTGCTGGGAAACCTTGCTTTGGCAAGTGCCAATTGACCGCATTCAGGCAGAAAGAAAAGAGAATAGCAAGAGGCCTTTTCTCCCCGGCTGCTCTGCCAAGCCCTTCCAGCTCAAACTATGAAGTTGCTCCTCTGGAAGGATCCCTGCACCGCGGCGTAGTTTTTCCGAAGAAGCCCTGCGTTTGCAAGAGCAAATGAGGAATTCGTGGCAGGAAAGAGGAAGGAAAGAAAGTTTCTCTCCCTCTGCCTGCTTTGCTCAGAGGACTGCATGAAGTCAGGGAGTTCTCCCTTTCACTGAGAAACGTGCGGGCTGCTGTTGCCTGGGCGCTCTCTTCTTTGCAAAAGAGTCTGCAGTTCCACGCTTTGAACCGTGGAAAGGCGCCGGGCTCTGCTAAGATTTCCCCCGGCGCTTCGTTTGCCCTGGGCCAAAGCGAGCCTTCACAATAGCTGAACGCTAACACTGCATACTCGTTCCACTTCCAGAAGCGGGCTACGGCGAGGCAGTTCTCCGGGGGAAAACGGCCCTTCGCGAAGGGCAGATCTGCCGAGCTCATTGCGGGAAAGCGAAAGCAAAGGACGCTTTTCTCCCTCTAACCGCTTTCGTCAGAGGAACGGGGGAAGTCACAGTGTTCTTTCTCTCACTGAGATACACACAATCTGACGTTGCCTCTGAGCTCCGTTGCTGGCAAAGAACTGAAACTGACATACATTCCTGTGGGGACACCCAGGGCTTTGCTAGGATTTCTCTAGGCAGTGTGTTTTCCCTGGGCCTCACTGTAGCAACACTATCTCGCCAGGGCAACACTGCATGGCATATCCTCTGCCAGGATAGAGCTGCTGCTTTGTAGTTTGTGCTGGGAAACCTTGCTTTGGCAAGTGCCAATTGACCGCATTCAGGCAGAAAGAAAAGAGAATAGCAAGAGGCCTTTTCTCCCCGGCTGCTCTGCCAAGCCCTTCCAGCTCAAACTATGAAGTTGCTCCTCTGGAAGGATCCCTGCACCGCGGCGTAGTTTTTCCGAAGAAGCCCTGCGTTTGCAAGAGCAAATGAGGAATTCGTGGCAGGAAAGAGGAAGGAAAGAAAGTTTCTCTCCCTCTGCCTGCTTTGCTCACAGGACTGGATGAAGTCAGGGACTTCTCCCTTTCACTGAGAAACGTACGGGCTGCTGTTGCCTGGGCGCTCTCTTCTTTGCAAAAGAGTCTGCAGTTCCACGCTTTGAACCGTGGAACGGCGCCGGGCTCTGCTAAGATTTCCCCCGGCGCTTCGTTTGCCCTGGGCCAAAGCGAGCCTTCACAATAGCTGAACGCTAACACTGCATACTCGTTCCACTTCCAGAACCGGGCTACGGCGAGGCAGTTCTCCGGGGGAAAACGGCCCTTCGCGAAGGGCAGATCTGCCGAGCTCATTGCGGGAAAGCGAAAGCAAAGGACGCTTTTCTCCCTCTAACCGCTTTCGTCAGAGGAACGGGGAAAGTCACAGTGTTCTTTCTCTCCCTGAGATACACACAATCTGACGTTGCCTCTGAGCTCCGTTGCTGGCAAAGAACTGAAACGGACATACATTCCTGTGGGGAAACACAGGGCTTTGCTAGGATTTCTCTAGGCAGTGTGTTTTCCCTGGGCCTCACTGTAGCAACACTATCTCGCCAGGGCAACACTGCATGGGATTTCCTCTGCCAGGAGAGAGCTGCTGCTTTGTAGTTTGTGCTGGGAAACTTTGCTTTGGCAAGTGCCAATTGACCGCATTCAGGCAGAAAGAAAAGAGAATAGCAAGAGGCCTTTTCTCCCCGGCTGCTTTCCCAAGCCCTTCCAGCTCAAACTATGTCGTTGCTCCTCTGGAAGGATCCCTGCACCACGGCGTAGTTTTTCCGAAGAAGCCCTGCGTTTGCAAGAGCAAATGAGGAATTCGTGGCAGCAAAGATGAAGGAAAGAAAGTTTCTCTCCCTCTGCCTGCTTTGCTCAGAGGACTGGATGAAGTCAGGGACTTCTCCCTTTCACTGAGAAACGTGCGGGCTGCTGTTGCCTGGGCGCTCTCTTCTTTGCAAAAGAGTCTGCAGTTCCACGCTTTGAACCGTGGAACGGCGCCGGGCTCTGCTAAGATTTCCCCCGGCGCTTCGTTTGCCCTGGGCCAAAGCGAGCCTTCACAATAGCTGAACGCTAACACTGCATACTCGTTCCACTTCCAGAACCGGGCTACGGCGAGGCAGTTCTCCGGGGGAAAACGGCCCTTCGCGAAGGGCAGATAGGCGAGCTCATTGCGGGAAAGCGAAAGCAAAGGACGCTTTTCTCCCTCTAACCGCTTTCGTCAGAGGAACGGGGGAAGTCACAGTGTTCTTTCTCTCACTGAGATACACACACTCTGACGTTGCCTCTGAGCTCCGTTGCTGGCAAAGAACTGAAACTGACATACATTCCTGTGGGGACACCCAGGGCTTTGCTAGGATTTCTCTAGGCAGTGTGTTTTCCCTGGGCCTCACTGTAGCAACACTATCTCGCCAGGGCAACACTGCATGGCATATCCTCTGCCAGGATAGAGCTGCTGCTTTGTAGTTTGTGCTGGGAAACCTTGCTTTGGCAAGTGCCAATTGACCGCATTCAGGCAGAAAGAAAAGAGAATAGCAAGAGGCCTTTTCTCCCCGGCTGCTCTGCCAAGCCCTTCCAGCTCAAACTATGAAGTTGCTCCTCTGGAAGGATCCCTGCACCGCGGCGTAGTTTTTCCGAAGAAGCCCTGCGTTTGCAAGAGCAAATGAGGAATTCGTGGCAGGAAAGAGGAAGGAAAGAAAGTTTCTCTCCCTCTGCCTGCTTTGCTCACAGGACTGGATGAAGTCAGGGACTTCTCCCTTTCACTGAGAAACGTACGGGCTGCTGTTGCCTGGGCGCTCTCTTCTTTGCAAAAGAGTCTGCAGTTCCACGCTTTGAACCGTGGAAAGGCGCCGGGCTCTGCTAAGATTTCCCCCGGCGCTTCGTTTGCCCTGGGCCAAAGCGAGCCTTCACAATAGCTGAACGCTAACACTGCATACTCGTTCCACTTCCAGAAGCGGGCTACGGCGAGGCAGTTCTCCGGGGGAAAACGGCCCTTCGCGAAGGGCAGATCTGCCGAGCTCATTGCGGGAAAGCGAAAGCAAAGGACGCTTTTCTCCCTCTAACCGCTTTCGTCAGAGGAACGGGGAAAGTCACAGTGTTCTTTCTCTCCCTGAGATACACACAATCTGACGTTGCCTCTGAGCTCCGTTGCTGGCAAAGAACTGAAACTGACATACATTCCTGTGGGGACACCCAGGGCTTTGCTAGGATTTCTCTAGGCAGTGTGTTTTCCCTGGGCCTCACTGTAGCAACACTATCTCGCCAGGGCAACACTGCATGGCATATCCTCTGCCAGGATAGAGCTGCTGCTTTGTAGTTTGTGCTGGGAAACCTTGCTTTGGCAAGTGCGAATTGACCGCATTCAGGCAGAAAGAAAAGAGAATAGCAAGAGGCCTTTTCTCCCCGGCTGCTCTGCCAAGCCCTTCCAGCTCAAACTATGAAGTTGCTCCTCTGGAAGGATCCCTGCACCGCGGCGTAGTTTTTCCGAAGAAGCCCTGCGTTTGCAAGAGCAAATGAGGAATTCGTGGCAGGAAAGAGGAAGGAAAGAAAGTTTCTCTCCCTCTGCCTGCTTTGCTCACAGGACTGGATGAAGTCAGGGACTTCTCCCTTTCACTGAGAAACGTACGGGCTGCTGTTGCCTGGGCGCTCTCTTCTTTGCAAAAGAGTCTGCAGTTCCACGCTTTGAACCGTGGAACGGCGCCGGGCTCTGCTAAGATTTCCCCCGGCGCTTCGTTTGCCCTGGGCCAAAGCGAGCCTTCACAATAGCTGAACGCTAACACTGCATACTCGTTCCACTTCCAGAACCGGGCTACGGCGAGGCAGTTCTCCGGGGGAAAACGGCCCTTCGCGAAGGGCAGATCTGCCGAGCTCATTGCGGGAAAGCGAAAGCAAAGGACGCTTTTCTCCCTCTAACCGCTTTCGTCAGAGGAACGGGGGAAGTCACAGTGTTCTTTCTCTCACTGAGATACACACAATCTGACGTTGCCTCTGAGCTCCGTTGCTGGCAAAGAACTGAAACTGACATACATTCCTGTGGGGACACCCAGGGCTTTGCTAGGATTTCTCTAGGCAGTGTGTTTTCCCTGGGCCTCACTGTAGCAACACTATCTCGCCAGGGCAACACTGCATGGCATATCCTCTGCCAGGATAGAGCTGCTGCTTTGTAGTTTGTGCTGGGAAACCTTGCTTTGGCAAGTGCCAATTGACCGCATTCAGGCAGAAAGAAAAGAGAATAGCAAGAGGCCTTTTCTCCCCGGCTGCTCTGCCAAGCCCTTCCAGCTCAAACTATGAAGTTGCTCCTCTGGAAGGATCCCTGCACCGCGGCGTAGTTTTTCCGAAGAAGCCCTGCGTTTGCAAGAGCAAATGAGGAATTCGTGGCAGGAAAGAGGAAGGAAAGAAAGTTTCTCTCCCTCTGCCTGCTTTGCTCAGAGGACTGGATGAAGTCAGGGACTTCTCCCTTTCACTGAGAAACGTGCGGGCTGCTGTTGCCTGGGCGCTCTCTTCTTTGCAAAAGAGTCTGCAGTTCCACGCTTTGAACCGTGGAAAGGCGCCGGGCTCTGCTAAGATTTCCACCGGCGCTTCGTTTGCCCTGGGCCAAAGCGAGCCTTCACAATAGCTGAACGCTAACACTGCATACTCGTTCCACTTCCAGAAGCGGCCTACGGCGAGGCAGTTCTCCGGGGGAAAACGGCCCTTCGCGAAGGGCAGATCTGCCGAGCTCATTGCGGGAAAGCGAAAGCAAAGGACGCTTTTCTCCCTCTAACCGCTTTCGTCAGAGGAACGGGGAAAGTCACAGTGTTCTTTCTCTCCCTGAGATACACACAATCTGACGTTGCCTCTGAGCTCCATTGCTGGCAAAGAACTGAAACGGACATACATTCCTGTGGGGAAACACAGGGCTTTGCTAGGATTTCTCTAGGCAGTGTGTTTTCCCTGGGCCTCACTGTAGCAACTCTATCTCGCAAGGGCAGAACTGCATGGGATTTCCTCTGCCAGGAGAGAGCTGCTGCTTTGTAGTTTGTGCTGGGAAACCTTGCCTTGGCAAGTGCGAATTGACCGCATTCAGGCAGAAAGAAAAGAGAATAGCAAGAGGCCTTTTCTCCCCGGCTGCTCTGCCAAGCCCTTCCAGCTCAAACTATGTCGTTGCTCCTCTGGAAGGATCCCTGCACCACGGCGTAGTTTTTCCGAAGCAGCCCTGCGTTTGCAAGAGCAAATGAGGAATTCGTGGCAGGAAAGAGGAAGGAAAGAAAGTTTCTCTCCCTCTGCCTGCTTTGCTCAGAGGACTGGATGAAGTCAGGGAGTTCTCCCTTTCACTGAGAAACGTGCGGGCTGCTGTTGCCTGGGCGCTCTCTTCTTTGCAAAAGAGTCTGCAGTTCCACGCTTTGAACCGTGGAAAGGCGCCGGGCTCTGCTAAGATTTCCCCCAGCGCTTCGTTTGCCCTGGGCCAAAGCGAGCCTTCACAATAGCTGAACGCTAACACTGCATACTCGTTCCACTTCCAGAAGCGGGCTACGGCGAGGCAGTTCTCCGGGGGAAAACGGCCCTTCGCGAAGGGCAGATCTGCCGAGCTCATTGCGGGAAAGCGAAAGCAAAGGACGCTTTTCTCCCTCTAACCGCTTTCGTCAGAGGAACGGGGAAAGTCACAGTGTTCTTTCTCTCCCTGAGATACACACAATCTGACGTTGCCTCTGAGCTCCGTTGCTGGCAAAGAACTGAAACTGACATACATTCCTGTGGGGACACCCAGGGCTTTGCTAGGATTTCTCTAGGCAGTGTGTTTTCCCTGGGCCTCACTGTAGCAACACTATCTCGCCGGGGGAACACTGCATGGCATATCCTCTGCCAGGAGAGAGCTGCTGCTTTGTACTTTGTGCTGGGAAACCTTGCTTTGGCAAGTGCCAATTGACCGCATTCAGGCAGAAAGAAAAGAGAATAGCAAGAGGCCTTTTCTCCCCGGCTGCTCTGCCAAGCCCTTCCAGCTCAAACTATGTCGTTGCTCCTCTGGAAGGATCCCTGCACCGCGGCGTAGTTTTTCCGAAGAAGCCCTGCGTTTGCAAGAGCAAATGAGGAATTCGTGGCAGGAAAGAGGAAGGAAAGAAAGTTTCTCTCCCTCTGCCTGCTTTGCTCAGAGGACTGCATGAAGTCAGGGAGTTCTCCCTTTCACTGAGAAACGTGCGGGCTGCTGTTGCCTGGGCGCTCTCTTCTTTGCAAAAGAGTCTGCAGTTCCACGCTTTGAACCGTGGAAAGGCGCCGGGCTCTGCTAAGATTTCCCCCGGCGCTTCGTTTGCCCTGGGCCAAAGCGAGCCTTCACAATAGCTGAACGCTAACACTGCATACTCGTTCCACTTCCAGAACCGGGCTACGGCGAGGCAGTTCTCCGGGGGAAAACGGCCCTTCGCGAAGGGCAGATCTGCCGAGCTCATTGCGGGAAAGCGAAAGCAAAGGACGCTTTTCTCCCTCTAACCGCTTTCGTCAGAGGAACGGGGGAAGTCACAGTGTTCTTTCTCTCACTGAGATACACACAATCTGACGTTGCCTCTGAGCTCCGTTGCTGGCAAAGAACTGAAACTGACATACATTCCTGTGGGGACACCCAGGGCTTTGCTAGGATTTCTCTAGGCAGTGTGTTTTCCCTGGGCCTCACTGTAGCAACACTATCTCGCCAGGGCAACACTGCATGGCATATCCTCTGCCAGGATAGAGCTGCTGCTTTGTAGTTTGTGCTGGGAAACCTTGCTTTGGCAAGTGCGAATTGACCGCATTCAGGCAGAAAGAAAAGAGAATAGCAAGAGGCCTTTTCTCCCCGGCTGCTCTGCCAAGCCCTTCCAGCTCAAACTATGAAGTTGCTCCTCTGGAAGGATCCCTGCACCGCGGCGTAGTTTTTCCGAAGAAGCCCTGCGTTTGCAAGAGCAAATGAGGAATTCGTGGCAGGAAAGAGGAAGGAAAGAAAGTTTCTCTCCCTCTGCCTGCTTTGCTCACAGGACTGGATGAAGTCAGGGACTTCTCCCTTTCACTGAGAAACGTACGGGCTGCTGTTGCCTGGGCGCTCTCTTCTTTGCAAAAGAGTCTGCAGTTCCACGCTTTGAACCGTGGAAAGGCGCCGGGCTCTGCTAAGATTTCCCCCGGCGCTTCGTTTGCCCTGGGCCAAAGCGAGCCTTCACAATAGCTGAACGCTAACACGGCATACTCGTTCCACTTCCAGAACCGGGCTACGGCGAGGCAGTTCTCCGGGGGAAAACGGCCCTTCGCGAAGGGCAGATCTGCCGAGCTCATTGCGGGAAAGCGAAAGCAAAGGACGCTTTTCTCCCTCTAACCGCTTTCGTCAGAGGAACGGGGAAAGTCACAGTGTTCTTTCTCTCCCTGAGATACACACAATCTGACGTTGCCTCTGAGCTCCGTTGCTGGCAAAGAACTGAAACGGACATACATTCCTGTGGGGAAACACAGGGCTTTGCTAGGATTTCTCTAGGCAGTGTGTTTTCCCTGGGCCTCACTGTAGCAACACTATCTCGCCAGGGCAACACTGCATGGGATTTCCTCTGCCAGGAGAGAGCTGCTGCTTTGTAGTTTGTGCTGGGAAACTTTGCTTTGGCAAGTGCCAATTGACCGCATTCAGGCAGAAAGAAAAGAGAATAGCAAGAGGCCTTTTCTCCCCGGCTGCTTTCCCAAGCCCTTCCAGCTCAAACTATGTCGTTGCTCCTCTGGAAGGATCCCTGCACCACGGCGTAGTTTTTCCGAAGAAGCCCTGCGTTTGCAAGAGCAAATGAGGAATTCGTGGCAGCAAAGAGGAAGGAAAGAAAGTTTCTCTCCCTCTGCCTGCTTTGCTCAGAGGACTGGATGAAGTCAGGGACTTCTCCCTTTCACTGAGAAACGTGCGGGCTGCTGTTGCCTGGGCGCTCTCTTCTTTGCAAAAGAGTCTGCAGTTCCACGCTTTGAACCGTGGAAAGGCGCCGGGCTCTGCTAAGATTTCCACCGGCGCTTCGTTTGCCCTGGGCCAAAGCGAGCCTTCACAATAGCTGAACGCTAACACTGCATACTCGTTCCACTTCCAGAAGCGGGCTACGGCGAGGCAGTTCTCCGGGGGAAAACGGCCCTTCGCGAAGGGCAGATCTGCCGAGCTCATTGCGGGAAAGCGAAAGCAAAGGACGCTTTTCTCCCTCTAACCGCTTTCGTCAGAGGAACGGGGAAAGTCACAGTGTTCTTTCTCTCCCTGAGATACACACAATCTGACGTTGCCTCTGAGCTCCATTGCTGGCAAAGAACTGAAACGGACATACATTCCTGTGGGGAAACACAGGGCTTTGCTAGGATTTCTCTAGGCAGTGTGTTTTCCCTGGGCCTCACTGTAGCAACTCTATCTCGCAAGGGCAGAACTGCATGGGATTTCCTCTGCCAGGAGAGAGCTGCTGCTTTGTAGTTTGTGCTGGGAAACCTTGCCTTGGCAAGTGCGAATTGACCGCATTCAGGCAGAAAGAAAAGAGAATAGCAAGAGGCCTTTTCTCCCCGGCTGCTCTGCCAAGCCCTTCCAGCTCAAACTATGTCGTTGCTCCTCTGGAAGGATCCCTGCACCGCGGCGTAGTTTTTCCGAAGAAGCCCTGCGTTTGCAAGAGCAAATGAGGAATTCGTGGCAGGAAAGAGGAAGGAAAGAAAGTTTCTCTCCCTCTGCCTGCTTTGCTCAGAGGACTGCATGAAGTCAGGGAGTTCTCCCTTTCACTGAGAAACGTGCGGGCTGCTGTTGCCTGGGCGCTCTCTTCTTTGCAAAAGAGTCTGCAGTTCCACGCTTTGAACCGTGGAACGGCGCCGGGCTCTGCTAAGATTTCCCCCGGCGCTTCGTTTGCCCTGGGCCAAAGCGAGCCTTCACAATAGCTGAACGCTAACACTGCATACTCGTTCCACTTCCAGAACCGGGCTACGGCGAGGCAGTTCTCCGGGGGAAAACGGCCCTTCGCGAAGGGCAGATAGGCGAGCTCATTGCGGGAAAGCGAAAGCAAAGGACGCTTTTCTCCCTCTAACCGCTTTCGTCAGAGGAACGGGGGAAGTCACAGTGTTCTTTCTCTCACTGAGATACACACACTCTGACGTTGCCTCTGAGCTCCGTTGCTGGCAAAGAACTGAAACTGACATACATTCCTGTGGGGACACCCAGGGCTTTGCTAGGATTTCTCTAGGCAGTGTGTTTTCCCTGGGCCTCACTGTAGCAACACTATCTCGCCAGGGCAACACTGCATGGCATATCCTCTGCCAGGATAGAGCTGCTGCTTTGTAGTTTGTGCTGGGAAACCTTGCTTTGGCAAGTGCCAATTGACCGCATTCAGGCAGAAAGAAAAGAGAATAGCAAGAGGCCTTTTCTCCCCGGCTGCTCTGCCAAGCCCTTCCAGCTCAAACTATGAAGTTGCTCCTCTGGAAGGATCCCTGCACCGCGGCGTAGTTTTTCCGAAGAAGCCCTGCGTTTGCAAGAGCAAATGAGGAATTCGTGGCAGGAAAGAGGAAGGAAAGAAAGTTTCTCTCCCTCTGCCTGCTTTGCTCAGAGGACTGGATGAAGTCAGGGACTTCTCCCTTTCACTGAGAAACGTGCGGGCTGCTGTTGCCTGGGCGCTCTCTTCTTTGCAAAAGAGTCTGCAGTTCCACGCTTTGAACCGTGGAAAGGCGCCGGGCTCTGCTAAGATTTCCCCCGGCGCTTCGTTTGCCCTGGGCCAAAGCGAGCCTTCACAATAGCTGAACGCTAACACTGCATACTCGTTCCACTTCCAGAACCGGGCTACGGCGAGGCAGTTCTCCGGGGGAAAACGGCCCTTCGCGAAGGGCAGATCTGCCGAGCTCATTGCGGGAAAGCGAAAGCAAAGGACGCTTTTCTCCCTCTAACCGCTTTCGTCAGAGGAACGGGGAAAGTCACAGTGTTCTTTCTCTCCCTGGGATACACACAATCTGACGTTGCCTCTGAGCTCCATTGCTGGCAAAGAACTGAAACGGACATACATTCCTGTGGGGAAACACAGGGCTTTGCTAGGATTTCTCTAGGCAGTGTGTTTTCCCTGGGCCTCACTGTAGCAACTCTATCTCGCAAGGGCAGAACTGCATGGGATTTCCTCTGCCAGGAGAGAGCTGCTGCTTTGTAGTTTGTGCTGGGAAACCTTGCCTTGGCAAGTGCGAATTGACCGCATTCAGGCAGAAAGAAAAGAGAATAGCAAGAGGCCTTTTCTCCCCGGCTGCTCTGCCAAGCCCTTCCAGCTCAAACTATGTCGTTGCTCCTCTGGAAGGATCCCTGCACCACGGCGTAGTTTTTCCGAAGCAGCCCTGCGTTTGCAAGAGCAAATGAGGAATTCGTGGCAGGAAAGAGGAAGGAAAGAAAGTTTCTCTCCCTCTGCCTGCTTTGCTCAGAGGACTGGATGAAGTCAGGGACTTCTCCCTTTCACTGAGAAACGTGCGGGCTGCTGTTGCCTGGGCGCTCTCTTCTTTGCAAAAGAGTCTGCAGTTCCACGCTTTGAACCGTGGAAAGGCGCCGGGCTCTGCTAAGATTTCCCCCGGCGCTTCGTTTGCCCTGGGCCAAAGCGAGCATTCACAATAGCTGAACGCTAACACTGCATACTCGTTCCACTTCCAGAAGCGGGCTACGGCGAGGCAGTTCTCCGGGGGAAAACGGCCCTTCGCGAAGGGCAGATCTGCCGAGCTCATTGCGGGAAAGCGAAAGCAAAGGACGCTTTTCTCCCTCTAACCGCTTTCGTCAGAGGAACGGGGAAAGTCACAGTGTTCTTTCTCTCCCTGAGATACACACAATCTGACGTTGCCTCTGAGCTCCGTTGCTGGCAAAGAACTGAAACTGACATACATTCCTGTGGGGACACCCAGGGCTTTGCTAGGATTTCTCTAGGCAGTGTGTTTTCCCTGGGCCTCACTGTAGCAACACTATCTCGCCGGGGGAACACTGCATGGCATATCCTCTGCCAGGAGAGAGCTGCTGCTTTGTACTTTGTGCTGGGAAACCTTGCTTTGGCAAGTGCCAATTGACCGCATTCAGGCAGAAAGAAAAGAGAATAGCAAGAGGCCTTTTCTCCCCGGCTGCTCTGCCAAGCCCTTCCAGCTCAAACTATGTCGATGCTCCTCTGGAAGGATCCCTGCACCGCGGCGTAGTTTTTCCGAAGAAGCCCTGCGTTTGCAAGAGCAAATGAGGAATTCGTGGCAGGAAAGAGGAAGGAAAGAAAGTTTCTCTCCCTCTGCCTGCTTTGCTCAGAGGACTGCATGAAGTCAGGGAGTTCTCCCTTTCACTGAGAAACGTGCGGGCTGCTGTTGCCTGGGCGCTCTCTTCTTTGCAAAAGAGTCTGCAGTTCCACGCTTTGAACCGTGGAAAGGCGCCGGGCTCTGCTAAGATTTCCCCCGGCGCTTCGTTTGCCCTGGGCCAAAGCGAGCCTTCACAATAGCTGAACGCTAACACTGCATACTCGTTCCACTTCCAGAACCGGGCTACGGCGAGGCAGTTCTCCGGGGGAAAACGGCCCTTCGCGAAGGGCAGATCTGCCGAGCTCATTGCGGGAAAGCGAAAGCAAAGGACGCTTTTCTCCCTCTAACCGCTTTCGTCAGAGGAACGGGGGAAGTCACAGTGTTCTTTCTCTCACTGAGATACACACAATCTGACGTTGCCTCTGAGCTCCGTTGCTGGCAAAGAACTGAAACTGACATACATTCCTGTGGGGACACCCAGGGCTTTGCTAGGATTTCTCTAGGCAGTGTGTTTTCCCTGGGCCTCACTGTAGCAACACTATCTCGCCAGGGCAACACTGCATGGCATATCCTCTGCCAGGATAGAGCTGCTGCTTTGTAGTTTGTGCTGGGAAACCTTGCTTTGGCAAGTGCGAATTGACCGCATTCAGGCAGAAAGAAAAGAGAATAGCAAGAGGCCTTTACTCCCCGGCTGCTCTGCCAAGCCCTTCCAGCTCAAACTATGAAGTTGCTCCTCTGGAAGGATCCCTGCACCGCGGCGTAGTTTTTCCGAAGAAGCCCTGCGTTTGCAAGAGCAAATGAGGAATTCGTGGCAGGAAAGAGGAAGGAAAGAAAGTTTCTCTCCCTCTGCCTGCTTTGCTCACAGGACTGGATGAAGTCAGGGACTTCTCCCTTTCACTGAGAAACGTACGGGCTGCTGTTGCCTGGGCGCTCTCTTCTTTGCAAAAGAGTCTGCAGTTCCACGCTTTGAACCGTGGAAAGGCGCCGGGCTCTGCTAAGATTTCCCCCGGCGCTTCGTTTGCCCTGGGCCAAAGCGAGCCTTCACAATAGCTGAACGCTAACACTGCATACTCGTTCCACTTCCAGAACCGGGCTACGGCGAGGCAGTTCTCCGGGGGAAAACGGCCCTTCGCGAAGGGCAGATCTGCCGAGCTCATTGCGGGAAAGCGAAAGCAAAGGACGCTTTTCTCCCTCTAACCGCTTTCGTCAGAGGAACGGGGAAAGTCACAGTGTTCTTTCTCTCCCTGAGATACACACAATCTGACGTTGCCTCTGAGCTCCGTTGCTGGCAAAGAACTGAAACTGACATACATTCCTGTGGGGACACCCAGGGCTTTGCTAGGATTTCTCTAGGCAGTGTGTTTTCCCTGGGCCTCACTGTAGCAACACTATCTCGCCAGGGCAACACTGCATGGCATATCCTCTGCCAGGATAGAGCTGCTGCTTTGTAGTTTGTGCTGGGAAACCTTGCTTTGGCAAGTGCGAATTGACCGCATTCAGGCAGAAAGAAAAGAGAATAGCAAGAGGCCTTTTCTCCCCGGCTGCTCTGCCAAGCCCTTCCAGCTCAAACTATGAAGTTGCTCCTCTGGAAGGATCCCTGCACCGCGGCGTAGTTTTTCCGAAGAAGCCCTGCGTTTGCAAGAGCAAATGAGGAATTCGTGGCAGGAAAGAGGAAGGAAAGAAAGTTTCTCTCCCTCTGCCTGCTTTGCTCACAGGACTGGATGAAGTCAGGGACTTCTCCCTTTCACTGAGAAACGTACGGGCTGCTGTTGCCTGGGCGCTCTCTTCTTTGCAAAAGAGTCTGCAGTTCCACGCTTTGAACCGTGGAAAGGCGCCGGGCTCTGCTAAGATTTCCCCCGGCGCTTCGTTTGCCCTGGGCCAAAGCGAGCCTTCACAATAGCTGAACGCTAACACTGCATACTCGTTCCACTTCCAGAACCGGGCTACGGCGAGGCAGTTCTCCGGGGGAAAACGGCCCTTCGCGAAGGGCAGATCTGCCGAGCTCATTGCGGGAAAGCGAAAGCAAAGGACGCTTTTCTCCCTCTAACCGCTTTCGTCAGAGGAACGGGGAAAGTCACAGTGTTCTTTCTCTCCCTGAGATACACACAATCTGACGTTGCCTCTGAGCTCCGTTGCTGGCAAAGAACTGAAACGGACATACATTCCTGTGGGGAAACACAGGGCTTTGCTAGGATTTCTCTAGGCAGTGTGTTTTCCCTGGGCCTCACTGTAGCAACACTATCTCGCCAGGGCAACACTGCATGGGATTTCCTCTGCCAGGAGAGAGCTGCTGCTTTGTAGTTTGTGCTGGGAAACTTTGCTTTGGCAAGTGCCAATTGACCGCATTCAGGCAGAAAGAAAAGAGAATAGCAAGAGGCCTTTTCTCCCCGGCTGCTTTCCCAAGCCCTTCCAGCTCAAACTATGTCGTTGCTCCTCTGGAAGGATCCCTGCACCACGGCGTAGTTTTTCCGAAGAAGCCCTGCGTTTGCAAGAGCAAATGAGGAATTCGTGGCAGCAAAGAGGAAGGAAAGAAAGTTTCTCTCCCTCTGCCTGCTTTGCTCAGAGGACTGGATGAAGTCAGGGACTTCTCCCTTTCACTGAGAAACGTGCGGGCTGCTGTTGCCTGGGCGCTCTCTTCTTTGCAAAAGAGTCTGCAGTTCCACGCTTTGAACCGTGGAACGGCGCCGGGCTCTGCTAAGATTTCCCCCGGCGCTTCGTTTGCCCTGGGCCAAAGCGAGCCTTCACAATAGCTGAACGCTAACACTGCATACTCGTTCCACTTCCAGAACCGGGCTACGGCGAGGCAGTTCTCCGGGGGAAAACGGCCCTTCGCGAAGGGCAGATAGGCGAGCTCATTGCGGGAAAGCGAAAGCAAAGGACGCTTTTCTCCCTCTAACCGCTTTCGTCAGAGGAACGGGGGAAGTCACAGTGTTCTTTCTCTCACTGAGATACACACACTCTGACGTTGCCTCTGAGCTCCGTTGCTGGCAAAGAACTGAAACTGACATACATTCCTGTGGGGACACCCAGGGCTTTGCTAGGATTTCTCTAGGCAGTGTGTTTTCCCTGGGCCTCACTGTAGCAACACTATCTCGCCAGGGCAACACTGCATGGCATATCCTCTGCCAGGATAGAGCTGCTGCTTTGTAGTTTGTGCTGGGAAACCTTGCTTTGGCAAGTGCCAATTGACCGCATTCAGGCAGAAAGAAAAGAGAATAGCAAGAGGCCTTTTCTCCCCGGCTGCTCTGCCAAGCCCTTCCAGCTCAAACTATGAAGTTGCTCCTCTGGAAGGATCCCTGCACCGCGGCGTAGTTTTTCCGAAGAAGCCCTGCGTTTGCAAGAGCAAATGAGGAATTCGTGGCAGGAAAGAGGAAGGAAAGAAAGTTTCTCTCCCTCTGCCTGCTTTGCTCACAGGACTGGATGAAGTCAGGGACTTCTCCCTTTCACTGAGAAACGTACGGGCTGCTGTTGCCTGGGCGCTCTCTTCTTTGCAAAAGAGTCTGCAGTTCCACGCTTTGAACCGTGGAAAGGCGCCGGGCTCTGCTAAGATTTCCCCCGGCGCTTCGTTTGCCCTGGGCCAAAGCGAGCCTTCACAATAGCTGAACGCTAACACTGCATACTCGTTCCACTTCCAGAACCGGGCTACGGCGAGGCAGTTCTCCGGGGGAAAACGGCCCTTCGCGAAGGGCAGATCTGCCGAGCTCATTGCGGGAAAGCGAAAGCAAAGGACGCTTTTCTCCCTCTAACCGCTTTCGTCAGAGGAACGGGGAAAGTCACAGTGTTCTTTCTCTCCCTGAGATACACACAATCTGACGTTGCCTCTGAGCTCCGTTGCTGGCAAAGAACTGAAACGGACATACATTCCTGTGGGGAAACACAGGGCTTTGCTAGGATTTCTCTAGGCAGTGTGTTTTCCCTGGGCCTCACTGTAGCAACACTATCTCGCCAGGGCAACACTGCATGGGATTTCCTCTGCCAGGAGAGAGCTGCTGCTTTGTAGTTTGTGCTGGGAAACTTTGCTTTGGCAAGTGCCAATTGACCGCATTCAGGCAGAAAGAAAAGAGAATAGCAAGAGGCCTTTTCTCCCCGGCTGCTTTCCCAAGCCCTTCCAGCTCAAACTATGTCGTTGCTCCTCTGGAAGGATCCCTGCACCACGGCGTAGTTTTTCTGAAGAAGCCCTGCGTTTGCAAGAGCAAATGAGGAATTCGTGGCAGCAAAGAGGAAGGAAAGAAAGTTTCTCTCCCTCTGCCTGCTTTGCTCAGAGGACTGGATGAAGTCAGGGACTTCTCCCTTTCACTGAGAAACGTGCGGGCTGCTGTTGCCTGGGCGCTCTCTTCTTTGCAAAAGAGTCTGCAGTTCCACGCTTTGAACCGTGGAACGGCGCCGGGCTCTGCTAAGATTTCCCCCGGCGCTTCGTTTGCCCTGGGCCAAAGCGAGCCTTCACAATAGCTGAACGCTAACACTGCATACTCGTTCCACTTCCAGAACCGGGCTACGGCGAGGCAGTTCTCCGGGGGAAAACGGCCCTTCGCGAAGGGCAGATCTGCCGAGCTCATTGCGGGAAAGCGAAAGCAAAGGACGCTTTTCTCCCTCTAACCGCTTTCGTCAGAGGAACGGGGAAAGTCACAGTGTTCTTTCTCTCCCTGAGATACACACAATCTGACGTTGCCTCTGAGCTCCGTTGCTGGCAAAGAACTGAAACGGACATACATTCCTGTGGGGAAACCCAGGGCTTTGCTAGGATTTCTCTAGGCAGTGTGTTTTCCCTGGGCCTCACTGTAGCAACACTATCTCGCCAGGGCAACACTGCATGGGATTTCCTCTGCCAGGAGAGAGCTGCTGCTTTGTAGTTTGTGCTGGGAAACTTTGCTTTGGCAAGTGCCAATTGACCGCATTCAGGCAGAAAGAAAAGAGAATAGCAAGAGGCCTTTTCTCCCCGGCTGCTTTCCCAAGCCCTTCCAGCTCAAACTATGTCGTTGCTCCTCTGGAAGGATCCCTGCACCACGGCGTAGTTTTTCCGAAGAAGCCCTGCGTTTGCAAGAGCAAATGAGGAATTCGTGGCAGCAAAGAGGAAGGAAAGAAAGTTTCTCTCCCTCTGCCTGCTTTGCTCAGAGGACTGGATGAAGTCAGGGACTTCTCCCTTTCACTGAGAAACGTGCGGGCTGCTGTTGCCTGGGCGCTCTCTTCTTTGCAAAAGAGTCTGCAGTTCCACGCTTTGAACCGTGGAACGGCGCCGGGCTCTGCTAAGATTTCCCCCGGCGCTTCGTTTGCCCTGGGCCAAAGCGAGCCTTCACAATAGCTGAACGCTAACACTGCATACTCGTTCCACTTCCAGAAGCGGGCTACGGCGAGGCAGTTCTCCGGGGGAAAACGGCCCTTCGCGAAGGGCAGATCTGCCGAGCTCATTGCGGGAAAGCGAAAGCAAAGGACGCTTTTCTCCCTCTAACCGCTTTCGTCAGAGGAACGGGGAAAGTCACAGTGTTCTTTCTCTCCCTGAGATACACACAATCTGACGTTGCCTCTGAGCTCCGTTGCTGGCAAAGAACTGAAACTGACATACATTCCTGTGGGGACACCCAGGGCTTTGCTAGGATTTCTCTAGGCAGTGTGTTTTCCCTGGGCCTCACTGTAGCAACACTATCTCGCCAGGGCAACACTGCATGGCATATCCTCTGCCAGGATAGAGCTGCTGCTTTGTAGTTTGTGCTGGGAAACCTTGCTTTGGCAAGTGCCAATTGACCGCATTCAGGCAGAAAGAAAAGAGAATAGCAAGAGGCCTTTTCTCCCCGGCTGCTCTGCCAAGCCCTTCCAGCTCAAACTATGAAGTTGCTCCTCTGGAAGGATCCCTGCACCGCGGCGTAGTTTTTCCGAAGAAGCCCTGCGTTTGCAAGAGCAAATGAGGAATTCGTGGCAGGAAAGAGGAAGGAAAGAAAGTTTCTCTCCCTCTGCCTGCTTTGCTCACAGGACTGGATGAAGTCAGGGACTTCTCCCTTTCACTGAGAAACGTACGGGCTGCTGTTGCCTGGGCGCTCTCTTCTTTGCAAAAGAGTCTGCAGTTCCACGCTTTGAACCGTGGAACGGCGCCGGGCTCTGCTAAGATTTCCCCCGGCGCTTCGTTTGCCCTGGGCCAAAGCGAGCCTTCACAATAGCTGAACGCTAACACTGCATACTCGTTCCACTTCCAGAACCGGGCTACGGCGAGGCAGTTCTCCGGGGGAAAACGGCCCTTCGCGAAGGGCAGATCTGCCGAGCTCATTGCGGGAAAGCGAAAGCAAAGGACGCTTTTCTCCCTCTAACCGCTTTCGTCAGAGGAACGGGGAAAGTCACAGTGTTCTTTCTCTCCCTGAGATACACACAATCTGACGTTGCCTCTGAGCTCCGTTGCTGGCAAAGAACTGAAACGGACATACATTCCTGTGGGGAAACACAGGGCTTTGCTAGGATTTCTCTAGGCAGTGTGTTTTCCCTGGGCCTCACTGTAGCAACACTATCTCGCCAGGGCAACACTGCATGGGATTTCCTCTGCCAGGAGAGAGCTGCTGCTTTGTAGTTTGTGCTGGGAAACTTTGCTTTGGCAAGTGCCAATTGACCGCATTCAGGCAGAAAGAAAAGAGAATAGCAAGAGGCCTTTTCTCCCCGGCTGCTTTCCCAAGCCCTTCCAGCTCAAACTATGTCGTTGCTCCTCTGGAAGGATCCCTGCACCACGGCGTAGTTTTTCCGAAGAAGCCCTGCGTTTGCAAGAGCAAATGAGGAATTCGTGGCAGCAAAGAGGAAGGAAAGAAAGTTTCTCTCCCTCTGCCTGCTTTGCTCAGAGGACTGGATGAAGTCAGGGACTTCTCCCTTTCACTGAGAAACGTGCGGGCTGCTGTTGCCTGGGCGCTCTCTTCTTTGCAAAAGAGTCTGCAGTTCCACGCTTTGAACCGTGGAAAGGCGCCGGGCTCTGCTAAGATTTCCCCCGGCGCTTCGTTTGCCCTGGGCCAAAGCGAGCCTTCACAATAGCTGAACGCTAACACTGCATACTCGTTCCACTTCCAGAAGCGGGCTACGGCGAGGCAGTTCTCCGGGGGAAAACGGCCCTTCGCGAAGGGCAGATCTGCCGAGCTCATTGCGGGAAAGCGAAAGCAAAGGACGCTTTTCTCCCTCTAACCGCTTTCGTCAGAGGAACGGGGAAAGTCACAGTGTTCTTTCTCTCCCTGAGATACACACAATCTGACGTTGCCTCTGAGCTCCGTTGCTGGCAAAGAACTGAAACTGACATACATTCCTGTGGGGACACCCAGGGCTTTGCTAGGATTTCTCTAGGCAGTGTGTTTTCCCTGGGCCTCACTGTAGCAACACTATCTCGCCAGGGCAACACAGCATGGCATATCCTCTGCCAGGATAGAGCTGCTGCTTTGTAGTTTGTGCTGGGAAACCTTGCTTTGGCAAGTGCGAATTGACCGCATTCAGGCAGAAAGAAAAGAGAATAGCAAGAGGCCTTTTCTCCCCGGCTGCTCTGCCAAGCCCTTCCAGCTCAAACTATGAAGTTGCTCCTCTGGAAGGATCCCTGCACCGCGGCGTAGTTTTTCCGAAGAAGCCCTGCGTTTGCAAGAGCAAATGAGGAATTCGTGGCAGGAAAGAGGAAGGAAAGAAAGTTTCTCTCCCTCTGCCTGCTTTGCTCACAGGACTGGATGAAGTCAGGGACTTCTCCCTTTCACTGAGAAACGTACGGGCTGCTGTTGCCTGGGCGCTCTCTTCTTTGCAAAAGAGTCTGCAGTTCCACGCTTTGAACCGTGGAACGGCGCCGGGCTCTGCTAAGATTTCCCCCGGCGCTTCGTTTGCCCTGGGCCAAAGCGAGCCTTCACAATAGCTGAACGCTAACACTGCATACTCGTTCCACTTCCAGAACCGGGCTACGGCGAGGCAGTTCTCCGGGGGAAAACGGCCCTTCGCGAAGGGCAGATCTGCCGAGCTCATTGCGGGAAAGCGAAAGCAAAGGACGCTTTTCTCCCTCTAACCGCTTTCGTCAGAGGAACGGGGAAAGTCACAGTGTTCTTTCTCTCCCTGAGATACACACAATCTGACGTTGCCTCTGAGCTCCGTTGCTGGCAAAGAACTGAAACGGACATACATTCCTGTGGGGAAACCCAGGGCTTTGCTAGGATTTCTCTAGGCAGTGTGTTTTCCCTGGGCCTCACTGTAGCAACACTATCTCGCCAGGGCAACACTGCATGGGATTTCCTCTGCCAGGAGAGAGCTGCTGCTTTGTATTTTGTGCTGGGAAACTTTGCTTTGGCAAGTGCCAATTGACCGCATTCAGGCAGAAAGAAAAGAGAATAGCAAGAGGCCTTTTCTCCCCGGCTGCTTTCCCAAGCCCTTCCAGCTCAAACTATGTCGTTGCTCCTCTGGAAGGATCCCTGCACCACGGCGTAGTTTTTCTGAAGAAGCCCTGCGTTTGCAAGAGCAAATGAGGAATTCGTGGCAGCAAAGAGGAAGGAAAGAAAGTTTCTCTCCCTCTGCCTGCTTTGCTCAGAGGACTGGATGAAGTCAGGGACTTCTCCCTTTCACTGAGAAACGTGCGGGCTGCTGTTGCCTGGGCGCTCTCTTCTTTGCAAAAGAGTCTGCAGTTCCACGCTTTGAACCGTGGAACGGCGCCGGGCTCTGCTAAGATTTCCCCCGGCGCTTCGTTTGCCCTGGGCCAAAGCGAGCCTTCACAATAGCTGAACGCTAACACTGCATACTCGTTCCACTTCCAGAACCGGGCTACGGCGAGGCAGTTCTCCGGGGGAAAACGGCCCTTCGCGAAGGGCAGATCTGCCGAGCTCATTGCGGGAAAGCGAAAGCAAAGGACGCTTTTCTCCCTCTAACCGCTTTCGTCAGAGGAACGGGGAAAGTCACAGTGTTCTTTCTCTCCCTGAGATACACACAATCTGACGTTGCCTCTGAGCTCCGTTGCTGGCAAAGAACTGAAACGGACATACATTCCTGTGGGGAAACACAGGGCTTTGCTAGGATTTCTCTAGGCAGTGTGTTTTCCCTGGGCCTCACTGTAGCAACACTATCTCGCCAGGGCAACACTGCATGGGATTTCCTCTGCCAGGAGAGAGCTGCTGCTTTGTAGTTTGTGCTGGGAAACTTTGCTTTGGCAAGTGCCAATTGACCGCATTCAGGCAGAAAGAAAAGAGAATAGCAAGAGGCCTTTTCTCCCCGGCTGCTTTCCCAAGCCCTTCCAGCTCAAACTATGTCGTTGCTCCTCTGGAAGGATCCCTGCACCACGGCGTAGTTTTTCCGAAGAAGCCCTGCGTTTGCAAGAGCAAATGAGGAATTCGTGGCAGCAAAGAGGAAGGAAAGAAAGTTTCTCTCCCTCTGCCTGCTTTGCTCAGAGGACTGGATGAAGTCAGGGACTTCTCCCTTTCACTGAGAAACGTGCGGGCTGCTGTTGCCTGGGCGCTCTCTTCTTTGCAAAAGAGTCTGCAGTTCCACGCTTTGAACCGTGGAACGGCGCCGGGCTCTGCTAAGATTTCCCCCGGCGCTTCGTTTGCCCTGGGCCAAAGCGAGCCTTCACAATAGCTGAACGCTAACACTGCATACTCGTTCCACTTCCAGAACCGGGCTACGGCGAGGCAGTTCTCCGGGGGAAAACGGCCCTTCGCGAAGGGCAGATCTGCCGAGCTCATTGCGGGAAAGCGAAAGCAAAGGACGCTTTTCTCCCTCTAACCGCTTTCGTCAGAGGAACGGGGGAAGTCACAGTGTTCTTTCTCTCACTGAGATACACACAATCTGACGTTGCCTCTGAGCTCCGTTGCTGGCAAAGAACTGAAACTGACATACATTCCTGTGGGGACACCCAGGGCTTTGCTAGGATTTCTCTAGGCAGTGTGTTTTCCCTGGGCCTCACTGTAGCAACACTATCTCGCCAGGGCAACACTGCATGGCATATCCTCTGCCAGGATAGAGCTGCTGCTTTGTAGTTTGTGCTGGGAAACCTTGCTTTGGCAAGTGCGAATTGACCGCATTCAGGCAGAAAGAAAAGAGAATAGCAAGAGGCCTTTTCTCCCCGGCTGCTCTGCCAAGCCCTTCCAGCTCAAACTATGAAGTTGCTCCTCTGGAAGGATCCCTGCACCGCGGCGTAGTTTTTCCGAAGAAGCCCTGCGTTTGCAAGAGCAAATGAGGAATTCGTGGCAGGAAAGAGGAAGGAAAGAAAGTTTCTCTCCCTCTGCCTGCTTTGCTCAGAGGACTGGATGAAGTCAGGGAGTTCTCCCTTTCACTGAGAAACGTGCGGGCTGCTGTTGCCTGGGCGCTCTCTTCTTTGCAAAAGAGTCTGCAGTTCCACGCTTTGAACCGTGGAACGGCGCCGGGCTCTGCTAAGATTTCCCCCGGCGCTTCGTTTGCCCTGGGCCAAAGCGAGCCTTCACAATAGCTGAACGCTAACACTGCATACTCGTTCCACTTCCAGAACCGGGCTACGGCGAGGCAGTTCTCCGGGGGAAAATGGCCCTTCGCGAAGGGCAGATCTGCCGAGCTCATTGCGGGAAAGCGAAAGCAAAGGACCCTTTTCTCCCTCTAACCGCCTTCGTCAGAGGAACGGGGGAAGTCACAGTGTTCTTTCTCTCCCTGAGATACACACAATCTGACGTTGCCTCTGAGCTCCGTTGCTGGCAAAGAACTGAAACGGACATACATTCCTGTGGGGAAACACAGGGTTTCGCTAGGATTTCTCTAGGCAGTGTGTTTTCCCTGGGCTTCACTGTAGCAACACTATCTCGCCAGGGCAACACTGCATGGCACTTCCTCTGCCAGGAGAGAGCTGCTGCTTTGTAGTTTGTGCTGGGAAACCTTGCTTTGGCAAGTGCCAATTGACCGCATTCAGGCAGAAAGAAAAGAGAATAGCAAGAGGCCTTTCCTTCCCGGCTGCTTTCCCAAGCCCTTCCAGCTCAAACTATGTCGTTGCTCCTCTGGAAGGATCCCTGCACTGCGGCGTAGTTTTTCCGAAGAAGCCCTGCGTTTGCAAGAGCAAATGAGGAATTCGTTGCAGGAAAGAGGAAGGAAAGAAAGTTTCTCTCCCTCTGCCTGCTTTGCTCAGAGGACTGGATGAAGTCAGGGAGTTCTCCCTTTCACTGAGAAACGTGCGGGCTGCTGTTGCCTGGGCGCTCTCTTCTTTGCAAAAGAGTCTGCAGTTCCACGCTTTGAACCGTGGAAAGGCGCCGGGCTCTGCTAAGATTTCCCCCGGCGCTTCGTTTGCCCTGGGCCAAAGCGAGCCTTCACAATAGCTGAACGCTAACACTGCATACTCGTTCCACTTCCAGAACCGGGCTACGGCGAGGCAGTTCTCCGGGGGAAAACGGCCCTTCGCGAAGGGCAGATCTGCCGAGCTCATTGCGGGAAAGCGAAAGCAAAGGACGCTTTTCTCCCTCTAACCGCTTTCGTCAGAGGAACGGGGAAAGTCACAGTGTTCTTTCTCTCCCTGAGATACACACAATCTGACGTTGCCTCTGACCTCCATTGCTGGCAAAGAACTGAAACGGACATACATTCCTGTGGGGAAACACAGGGCTTTGCTAGGATTTCTCTAGGCAGAGTGTTTTCCCTGGGCCTCACTGTAGCAACACTATCTCGCCGGGGCAACACTGCATGGCATATCCTCTGCCAGGAGAGAGCTGCTGCTTTGTACTTTGTGCTGGGAAACCTTGCTTTGGCAAGTGCCAATTGACCGCATTCAGGCAGAAAGAAAAGAGAATAGCAAGAGGCCTTTTCTCCCCGGCTGCTCTGCCAAGCCCTTCCAGCTCAAACTATGTCGTTGCTCCTCTGGAAGGATCCCTGCACCGCGGCGTAGTTTTTCCGAAGAAGCCCTGCGTTTGCAAGAGCAAATGAGGAATTCGTGGCAGGAAAGAGGAAGGAAAGAAAGTTTCTCTCCCTCTGCCTGCTTTGCTCAGAGGACTGCATGAAGTCAGGGAGTTCTCCCTTTCACTGAGAAACGTGCGGGCTGCTGTTGCCTGGGCGCTCTCTTCTTTGCAAAAGAGTCTGCAGTTCCACGCTTTGAACCGTGGAAAGGCGCCGGGCTCTGCTAAGATTTCCCCCGGCGCTTCGTTTGCCCTGGGCCAAAGCGAGCCTTCACAATAGCTGAACGCTAACACTGCATACTCGTTCCACTTCCAGAACCGGGCTACGGCGAGGCAGTTCTCCGGGGGAAAACGGCCCTTCGCGAAGGGCAGATCTGCCGAGCTCATTGCGGGAAAGCGAAAGCAAAGGACGCTTTTCTCCCTCTAACCGCTTTCGTCAGAGGAACGGGGGAAGTCACAGTGTTCTTTCTCTCCCTGAGATACACACAATCTGACGTTGCCTCTGAGCTCCGTTGCTGGCAAAGAACTGAAAGTGACATACATTCCTGTGGGGAAACACAGGGCTTTGCTAGGATTTCTCTAGGCAGTGTGTTTTCCCTGGGCCTCACTGTAGCAACTCTATCTCGCAAGGGCAGAACTGCATGGGATTTCCTCTGCCAGGAGAGAGCTGCTGCTTTGTAGTTTGTGCTGGGAAACCTTGCCTTGGCAAGTGCGAATTGACCGCATTCAGGCAGAAAGAAAAGAGAATAGCAAGAGGCCTTTTCTCCCCGGCTGCTCTGCCAAGCCCTTCCAGCTCAAACTATGTCGTTGCTCCTCTGGAAGGATCCCTGCACCGCGGCGTAGTTTTTCCGAAGAAGCCCTGCGTTTGCAAGAGCAAATGAGGAATTCGTGGCAGGAAAGAGGAAGGAAAGAAAGTTTCTCTCCCTCTGCCTGCTTTGCTCAGAGGACTGCATGAAGTCAGGGACTTCTCCCTTTCACTGAGAAACGTGCGGGCTGCTGTTGCCTGGGCGCTCTCTTCTTTGCAAAAGAGTCTGCAGTTCCACGCTTTGAACCGTGGAACGGCGCCGGGCTCTGCTAAGATTTCCCCCAGCGCTTCGTTTGCCCTGGGCCAAAGCGAGCCTTCACAATAGCTGAACGCTAACACTGCATACTCGTTCCACTTCCAGAAGCGGGCTACGGCGAGGCAGTTCTCCGGGGGAAAACGGCCCTTCGCGAAGGGCAGATCTGCCGAGCTCATTGCGGGAAAGCGAAAGCAAAGGACGCTTTTCTCCTCTAACCGCTTTCGTCAGAGGAACGGGGAAAGTCACAGTGTTCTTTCTCTCCCTGAGATACACA
The DNA here is from genome assembly GCF_024166365.1 of Elephas maximus indicus. Lineage (NCBI taxonomy): Eukaryota > Metazoa > Chordata > Mammalia > Proboscidea > Elephantidae > Elephas > Elephas maximus. The sequence continues at coordinate 1,687,689 of NC_064822.1, forward strand.
CAATCTGACGTTGCCTCTGAGCTCCGTTGCTGGCAAAGAACTGAAACTGACATACATTCCTGTGGGGACACCCAGGGCTTTGCTAGGATTTCTCTAGGCAGTGTGTTTTCCCTGGGCCTCACTGTAGCAACACTATCTCGCCGGGGCAACACTGCATGGCATATCCTCTGCCAGGAGAGAGCTGCTGCTTTGTACTTTGTGCTGGGAAACCTTGCTTTGGCAAGTGCCAATTGACCGCATTCAGGCAGAAAGAAAAGAGAATAGCATGAGGCCTTTTCTCCCCGGCTGCTCTGCCAAGCCCTTCCAGCTCAAACTATGTCGTTGCTCCTCTGGAAGGATCCCTGCACCGCGGCGTAGTTTTTCCGAAGAAGCCCTGCGTTTGCAAGAGCAAATGAGGAATTCGTGGCAGGAAAGAGGAAGGAAAGAAAGTTTCTCTCCCTCTGCCTGCTTTGCTCAGAGGACTGGATGAAGTCAGGGAGTTCTCCCTTTCACTGAGAAACGTGCGGGCTGCTGTTGCCTGGGCGCTCTCTTCTTTGCAAAAGAGTCTGCAGTTCCACGCTTTGAACCGTGGAAAGGCGCCGGGCTCTGCTAAGATTTCCCCCGGCGCTTCGTTTGCCCTGGGCCAAAGCGAGCCTTCACAATAGCTGAACGCTAACACTGCATACTCGTTCCACTTCCAGAACCGGGCTACGGCGAGGCAGTTCTCTGGGGGAAAACGGCCCTTCGCGAAGGGCAGATCTGCCGAGCTCATTGCGGGAAAGCGAAAGCAAAGGACGCTTTTCTCCCTCTAACCGCTTTCGTCAGAGGAACGGGGAAAGTCACAGTGTTCTTTCTCTCCCTGAGATACACACAATCTGACGTTGCCTCTGACCTCCATTGCTGGCAAAGAACTGAAACGGACATACATTCCTGTGGGGAAACACAGGGCTTTGCTAGGATTTCTCTAGGCAGAGTGTTTTCCCTGGGCCTCACTGTAGCAACACTATCTCGCCGGGGCAACACTGCATGGCATATCCTCTGCCAGGAGAGAGCTGCTGCTTTGTACTTTGTGCTGGGAAACCTTGCTTTGGCAAGTGCCAATTGACCGCATTCAGGCAGAAAGAAAAGAGAATAGCAAGAGGCCTTTTCTCCCCGGCTGCTCTGCCAAGCCCTTCCAGCTCAAACTATGTCGTTGCTCCTCTGGAAGGATCCCTGCACCGCGGCGTAGTTTTTCCGAAGAAGCCCTGCGTTTGCACGAGGAAATGAGGAATTCGTGGCAGGAAAGAGGAAGGAAAGAAAGTTTCTCTCCCTCTGCCTGCTTTGCTCAGAGGACTGCATGAAGTCAGGGAGTTCTCCCTTTCACTGAGAAACGTGCGGGCTGCTGTTGCCTGGGCGCTCTCTTCTTTGCAAAAGAGTCTGCAGTTCCACGCTTTGAACCGTGGAAAGGCGCCGGGCTCTGCTAAGATTTCCCCCGGCGCTTCGTTTGCCCTGGGCCAAAGCGAGCCTTCACAATAGCTGAACGCTAACACTGCATACTCGTTCCACTTCCAGAACCGGGCTACGGCGAGGCAGTTCTCCGGGGGAAAACGGCCCTTCGCGAAGGGCAGATCTGCCGAGCTCATTGCGGGAAAGCGAAAGCAAAGGACGCTTTTCTCCCTCTAACCGCTTTCGTCAGAGGAACGGGGGAAGTCACAGTGTTCTTTCTCTCCCTGAGATACACACAATCTGACGTTGCCTCTGAGCTCCGTTGCTGGCAAAGAACTGAAAGTGACATACATTCCTGTGGGGAAACACAGGGCTTTGCTAGGATTTCTCTAGGCAGTGTGTTTTCCCTGGGCCTCACTGTAGCAACTCTATCTCGCAAGGGCAGAACTGCATGGGATTTCCTCTGCCAGGAGAGAGCTGCTGCTTTGTAGTTTGTGCTGGGAAACCTTGCCTTGGCAAGTGCGAATTGACCGCATTCAGGCAGAAAGAAAAGAGAATAGCAAGAGGCCTTTTCTCCCCGGCTGCTCTGCCAAGCCCTTCCAGCTCAAACTATGTCGTTGCTCCTCTGGAAGGATCCCTGCACCGCGGCGTAGTTTTTCCGAAGAAGCCCTGCGTTTGCAAGAGCAAATGAGGAATTCGTGGCAGGAAAGAGGAAGGAAAGAAAGTTTCTCTCCCTCTGCCTGCTTTGCTCAGAGGACTGCATGAAGTCAGGGACTTCTCCCTTTCACTGAGAAACGTGCGGGCTGCTGTTGCCTGGGCGCTCTCTTCTTTGCAAAAGAGTCTGCAGTTCCACGCTTTGAACCGTGGAACGGCGCCGGGCTCTGCTAAGATTTCCCCCAGCGCTTCGTTTGCCCTGGGCCAAAGCGAGCCTTCACAATAGCTGAACGCTAACACTGCATACTCGTTCCACTTCCAGAAGCGGGCTACGGCGAGGCAGTTCTCCGGGGGAAAACGGCCCTTCGCGAAGGGCAGATCTGCCGAGCTCATTGCGGGAAAGCGAAAGCAAAGGACGCTTTTCTCCTCTAACCGCTTTCGTCAGAGGAACGGGGAAAGTCACAGTGTTCTTTCTCTCCCTGAGATACACACAATCTGACGTTGCCTCTGAGCTCCGTTGCTGGCAAAGAACTGAAACTGACATACATTCCTGTGGGGACACCCAGGGCTTTGCTAGGATTTCTCTAGGCAGTGTGTTTTCCCTGGGCCTCACTGTAGCAACACTATCTCGCCGGGGCAACACTGCATGGCATATCCTCTGCCAGGAGAGAGCTGCTGCTTTGTACTTTGTGCTGGGAAACCTTGCTTTGGCAAGTGCCAATTGACCGCATTCAGGCAGAAAGAAAAGAGAATAGCATGAGGCCTTTTCTCCCCGGCTGCTCTGCCAAGCCCTTCCAGCTCAAACTATGTCGTTGCTCCTCTGGAAGGATCCCTGCACCGCGGCGTAGTTTTTCCGAAGAAGCCCTGCGTTTGCAAGAGCAAATGAGGAATTCGTGGCAGGAAAGAGGAAGGAAAGAAAGTTTCTCTCCCTCTGACTGCTTTGCTCAGAGGACTGCATGAAGTCAGGGAGTTCTTCCTTTCACTGAGAAACGTGCGGGCTGCTGTTGCCTGGGCGCTCTCTTCTTTGCAAAAGAGTCTGCAGTTCCACGCTTTGAACCGTGGAAAGGCGCCGGGCTCTGCTAAGAATTCCCCCGGCGCTTCGTTTGCCCTGGGCCAAAGCGAGCCTTCACAATAGCTGAACGCTAACACTGCATACTCGTTCCACTTCCAGAACCGGGCTACGGCGAGGCAGTTCTCCGGGGGAAAACGGCCCTTCGCGAAGGGCAGATCTGCCGAGCTCATTGCGGGAAAGCGAAAGCAAAGGACCCTTTTCTCCCTCTAACCGCCTTCGTCAGAGGAACGGGGGAAGTCACAGTGTTCTTTCTCTCCCTGAGATACACACAATCTGACGTTGCCTCTGAGCTCCGTTGCTGGCAAAGAACTGAAACGGACATACATTCCTGTGGGGAAACACAGGGTTTCGCTAGGATTTCTCTAGGCAGTGTGTTTTCCCTGGGCTTCACTGTAGCAACACTATCTCGCCAGGGCAACACTGCATGGCACTTCCTCTGCCAGGAGAGAGCTGCTGCTTTGTAGTTTGTGCTGGGAAACCTTGCTTTGGCAAGTGCCAATTGACCGCATTCAGGCAGAAAGAAAAGAGAATAGCAAGAGGCCTTTCCTTCCCGGCTGCTTTCCCAAGCCCTTCCAGCTCAAACTATGTCGTTGCTCCTCTGGAAGGATCCCTGCACTGCGGCGTAGTTTTTCCGAAGAAGCCCTGCGTTTGCAAGAGCAAATGAGGAATTCGTTGCAGGAAAGAGGAAGGAAAGAAAGTTTCTCTCCCTCTGCCTGCTTTGCTCAGAGGACTGGATGAAGTCAGGGAGTTCTCCCTTTCACTGAGAAACGTGCGGGCTGCTGTTGCCTGGGCGCTCTCTTCTTTGCAAAAGAGTCTGCAGTTCCACGCTTTGAACCGTGGAAAGGCGCCGGGCTCTGCTAAGATTTCCCCCGGCGCTTCGTTTGCCCTGGGCCAAAGCGAGCCTTCACAATAGCTGAACGCTAACACTGCATACTCGTTCCACTTCCAGAACCGGGCTACGGCGAGGCAGTTCTCCGGGGGAAAACGGCCCTTCGCGAAGGGCAGATCTGCCGAGCTCATTGCGGGAAAGCGAAAGCAAAGGACGCTTTTCTCCCTCTAACCGCTTTCGTCAGAGGAACGGGGAAAGTCACAGTGTTCTTTCTCTCCCTGAGATACACACAATCTGACGTTGCCTCTGACCTCCATTGCTGGCAAAGAACTGAAACGGACATACATTCCTGTGGGGAAACACAGGGCTTTGCTAGGATTTCTCTAGGCAGTGTGTTTTCCCTGGGCCTCACTGTAGCAACACTATCTCGCAAGGGCAGAACTGCATGGGATTTCCTCTGCCAGGAGAGAGCTGCTGCTTTGTAGTTTGTGCTGGGAAACCTTGCTTTGGCAAGTGCCAATTGACCGCATTCAGGCAGAAAGAAAAGAGAATAGCAAGAGGCCTTTTCTCCCCGGCTGCTTTCCCAAGCCCTTCCAGCTCAAAGTATGTCGTTGCTCCTCTGGAAGGATCCCTGCACCGCGGCGTAGTTTTTCCGAAGAAGCCCTGCGTTTGCAAGAGCAAATGAGGAATTCGTGGCAGGAAAGAGGAAGGAAAGAAAGTTTCTCTCCCTCTGCCTGCTTTGCTCAGAGGACTGCATGAAGTCAGGGAGTTCTCCCTTTCACTGAGAAACGTGCGGGCTGCTGTTGCCTGGGCGCTCTCTTCTTTGCAAAAGAGTCTGCAGTTCCACGCTTTGAACCGTGGAAAGGCGCCGGGCTCTGCTAAGATTTCCCCCGGCGCTTCGTTTGCCCTGGGCCAAAGCGAGCCTTCACAATAGCTGAACGCTAACACTGCATACTCGTTCCACTTCCAGAACCGGGCTACGGCGAGGCAGTTCTCCGGGGGAAAACGGCCCTTCGCGAAGGGCAGATCTGCCGAGCTCATTGCGGGAAAGCGAAAGCAAAGGACGCTTTTCTCCCTCTAACCGCTTTCGTCAGAGGAACGGGGGAAGTCACAGTGTTCTTTCTCTCACTGAGATACACACAATCTGACGTTGCCTCTGAGCTCCGTTGCTGGCAAAGAACTGAAACGGACATACATTCCTGTGGGGAAATCCAGGGCTTTGCTAGGATTTCTCTAGGCAGTGTGTTTTCCCTGGGCTTCACTGTAGCAACACTATCTCGCCAGGGCAACACTGCATGGCACTTCCTCTGCCAGGAGAGAGCTGCTGCTTTGTAGTTTGTGCTGGGAAACCTTGCTTTGGCAAGTGCCAATTGACCGCATTCAGGCAGAAAGAAAAGAGAATAGCAAGAGGCCTTTCCTTCCCGGCTGCTTTCCCAAGCCCTTCCAGCTCAAACTATGTCGTTGCTCCTCTGGAAGGATCCCTGCACTGCGGCGTAGTTTTTCCGAAGAAGCCCTGCGTTTGCAAGAGCAAATGAGGAATTCGTTGCAGGAAAGAGGAAGGAAAGAAAGTTTCTCTCCCTCTGCCTGCTTTGCTCAGAGGACTGGATGAAGTCAGGGAGTTCTCCCTTTCACTGAGAAACGTGCGGGCTGCTGTTGCCTGGGCGCTCTCTTCTTTGCAAAAGAGTCTGCAGTTCCACGCTTTGAACCGTGGAAAGGCGCCGGGCTCTGCTAAGATTTCCCCCGGCGCTTCGTTTGCCCTGGGCCAAAGCGAGCCTTCACAATAGCTGAACGCTAACACTGCATACTCGTTCCACTTCCAGAACCGGGCTACGGCGAGGCAGTTCTCCGGGGGAAAACGGCCCTTCGCGAAGGGCAGATCTGCCGAGCTCATTGCGGGAAAGCGAAAGCAAAGGACGCTTTTCTCCCTCTAACCGCTTTCGTCAGAGGAACGGGGAAAGTCACAGTGTTCTTTCTCTCCCTGAGATACACACAATCTGACGTTGCCTCTGACCTCCATTGCTGGCAAAGAACTGAAACGGACATACATTCCTGTGGGGAAACACAGGGCTTTGCTAGGATTTCTCTAGGCAGTGTGTTTTCCCTGGGCCTCACTGTAGCAACACTATCTCGCAAGGGCAGAACTGCATGGGATTTCCTCTGCCAGGAGAGAGCTGCTGCTTTGTAGTTTGTGCTGGGAAACCTTGCTTTGGCAAGTGCCAATTGACCGCATTCAGGCAGAAAGAAAAGAGAATAGCAAGAGGCCTTTTCTCCCCGGCTGCTTTCCCAAGCCCTTCCAGCTCAAAGTATGTCGTTGCTCCTCTGGAAGGATCCCTGCACCGCGGCGTAGTTTTTCCGAAGAAGCCCTGCGTTTGCAAGAGCAAATGAGGAATTCGTGGCAGGAAAGAGGAAGGAAAGAAAGTTTCTCTCCCTCTGCCTGCTTTGCTCAGAGGACTGCATGAAGTCAGGGAGTTCTCCCTTTCACTGAGAAACGTGCGGGCTGCTGTTGCCTGGGCGCTCTCTTCTTTGCAAAAGAGTCTGCAGTTCCACGCTTTGAACCGTGGAAAGGCGCCGGGCTCTGCTAAGATTTCCCCCAGCGCTTCGTTTGCCCTGGGCCAAAGCGAGCCTTCACAATAGCTGAACGCTAACACTGCATACTCGTTCCACTTCCAGAACCGGGCTACGGCGAGGCAGTTCTCCGGGGGAAAACGGCCCTTCGCGAAGGGCAGATCTGCCGAGCTCATTGCGGGAAAGCGAAAGCAAAGGACGCTTTTCTCCCTCTAACCGCTTTCGTCAGAGGAACGGGGGAAGTCACAGTGTTCTTTCTCTCACTGAGATACACACAATCTGACGTTGCCTCTGAGCTCCGTTGCTGGCAAAGAACTGAAACGGACATACATTCCTGTGGGGAAATCCAGGGCTTTGCTAGGATTTCTCTAGGCAGTGTGTTTTCCCTGGGCCTCACTGTAGCAACACTATCTCGCCAGGGCAACACTGCATGGGATTTCCTCTGCCAGGAGAGAGCTGCTGCTTTGTAGTTTGTGCTGGGAAACTTTGCTTTGGCAAGTGCCAATTGACCGCATTCAGGCAGAAAGAAAAGAGAATAGCAAGAGGCCTTTTCTCCCCGGCTGCTTTCCCAAGCCCTTCCAGCTCAAACTATGTCGTTGCTCCTCTGGAAGGATCCCTGCACCGCGGCGTAGTTTTTCCGAAGAAGCCCTGCGTTTGCAAGAGCAAATGAGGAATTCGTGGCAGGAAAGAGGAAGGAAAGAAAGTTTCTCTCCCTCTGCCTGCTTTGCTCAGAGGACTGGATGAAGTCAGGGACTTCTCCCTTCACTGAGAAACGTGCGGGCTGCTGTTGCCTGGGCGCTCTCTTCTTTGCAAAAGAGTCTGCAGTTCCACGCTTTGAACCGTGGAACGGCGCCGGGCTCTGCTAAGATTTCCCCCGGCGCTTCGTTTGCCCTGGGCCAAAGCGAGCCTTCACAATAGCTGAACGCTAACACTGCATACTCGTTCCACTTCCAGAACCGGGCTACGGCGAGGCAGTTCTCCGGGGGAAAACGGCCCTTCGCGAAGGGCAGATCTGCCGAGCTCATTGCGGGAAAGCGAAAGCAAAGGACGCTTTTCTCCCTCTAACCGCTTTCGTCAGAGGAACGGGGGAAGTCACAGTGTTCTTTCTCTCACTGAGATACACACAATCTGACGTTGCCTCTGAGCTCCGTTGCTGGCAAAGAACTGAAACTGACATACATTCCTGTGGGGACACCCAGGGCTTTGCTAGGATTTCTCTAGGCAGTGTGTTTTCCCTGGGCCTCACTGTAGCAACACTATCTCGCCAGGGCAACACTGCATGGCATATCCTCTGCCAGGATAGAGCTGCTGCTTTGTAGTTTGTGCTGGGAAACCTTGCTTTGGCAAGTGCGAATTGACCGCATTCAGGCAGAAAGAAAAGAGAATAGCAAGAGGCCTTTTCTCCCCGGCTGCTCTGCCAAGCCCTTCCAGCTCAAACTATGAAGTTGCTCCTCTGGAAGGATCCCTGCACCGCGGCGTAGTTTTTCCGAAGAAGCCCTGCGTTTGCAAGAGCAAATGAGGAATTCGTGGCAGGAAAGAGGAAGGAAAGAAAGTTTCTCTCCCTCTGCCTGCTTTGCTCACAGGACTGGATGAAGTCAGGGACTTCTCCCTTTCACTGAGAAACGTACGGGCTGCTGTTGCCTGGGCGCTCTCTTCTTTGCAAAAGAGTCTGCAGTTCCACGCTTTGAACCGTGGAAAGGCGCCGGGCTCTGCTAAGATTTCCCCCGGCGCTTCGTTTGCCCTGGGCCAAAGCGAGCCTTCACAATAGCTGAACGCTAACACTGCATACTCGTTCCACTTCCAGAACCGGGCTACGGCGAGGCAGTTCTCCGGGGGAAAACGGCCCTTCGCGAAGGGCAGATCTGCCGAGCTCATTGCGGGAAAGCGAAAGCAAAGGACGCTTTTCTCCCTCTAACCGCTTTCGTCAGAGGAACGGGGAAAGTCACAGTGTTCTTTCTCTCCCTGAGATACACACAATCTGACGTTGCCTCTGAGCTCCGTTGCTGGCAAAGAACTGAAACGGACATACATTCCTGTGGGGAAACACAGGGCTTTGCTAGGATTTCTCTAGGCAGTGTGTTTTCCCTGGGCCTCACTGTAGCAACACTATCTCGCCAGGGCAACACTGCATGGGATTTCCTCTGCCAGGAGAGAGCTGCTGCTTTGTAGTTTGTGCTGGGAAACTTTGCTTTGGCAAGTGCCAATTGACCGCATTCAGGCAGAAAGAAAAGAGAATAGCAAGAGGCCTTTTCTCCCCGGCTGCTTTCCCAAGCCCTTCCAGCTCAAACTATGTCGTTGCTCCTCTGGAAGGATCCCTGCACGGCGGCGTAGTTTTTCCGAAGAAGCCCTGCGTTTGCAAGAGCAAATGAGGAATTCGTGGCAGGAAAGAGGAAGGAAAGAAAGTTTCTCTCCCTCTGCCTGCTTTGCTCAGAGGACTGCATGAAGTCAGGGAGTTCTCCCTTTCACTGAGAAACGTGCGGGCTGCTGTTGCCTGGGCGCTCTCTTCTTTGCAAAAGAGTCTGCAGTTCCACGCTTTGAACCGTGGAAAGGCGCCGGGCTCTGCTAAGATTTCCCCCGGCGCTTCGTTTGCCCTGGGCCAAAGCGAGCCTTCACAATAGCTGAACGCTAACACTGCATACTCGTTCCACTTCCAGAAGCGGGCTACGGCGAGGCAGTTCTCCGGGGGAAAACGGCCCTTCGCGAAGGGCAGATCTGCCGAGCTCATTGCGGGAAAGCGAAAGCAAAGGACGCTTTTCTCCCTCTAACCGCTTTCGTCAGAGGAACGGGGGAAGTCACAGTGTTCTTTCTCTCCCTGAGATACACACAATCTGACGTTGCCTCTGAGCTCCGTTGCTGGCAAAGAACTGAAAGTGACATACATTCCTGTGGGGAAACACAGGGCTTTGCTAGGATTTCTCTAGGCAGTGTGTTTTCCCTGGGCCTCACTGTAGCAACTCTATCTCGCAAGGGCAGAACTGCATGGGATTTCCTCTGCCAGGAGAGAGCTGCTGCTTTGTAGTTTGTGCTGGGAAACCTTGCCTTGGCAAGTGCGAATTGACCGCATTCAGGCAGAAAGAAAAGAGAATAGCAAGAGGCCTTTTCTCCCCGGCTGCTCTGCCAAGCCCTTCCAGCTCAAACTATGTCGTTGCTCCTCTGGAAGGATCCCTGCACCGCGGCGTAGTTTTTCCGAAGAAGCCCTGCGTTTGCAAGAGCAAATGAGGAATTCGTGGCAGGAAAGAGGAAGGAAAGAAAGTTTCTCTCCCTCTGCCTGCTTTGCTCAGAGGACTGCATGAAGTCAGGGACTTCTCCCTTTCACTGAGAAACGTGCGGGCTGCTGTTGCCTGGGCGCTCTCTTCTTTGCAAAAGAGTCTGCAGTTCCACGCTTTGAACCGTGGAACGGCGCCGGGCTCTGCTAAGATTTCCCCCGGCGCTTCGTTTGCCCTGGGCCAAAGCGAGCCTTCACAATAGCTGAACGCTAACACTGCATACTCGTTCCACTTCCAGAACCGGGCTACGGCGAGGCAGTTCTCCGGGGGAAAACGGCCCTTCGCGAAGGGCAGATCTGCCGAGCTCATTGCGGGAAAGCGAAAGCAAAGGACGCTTTTCTCCCTCTAACCGCTTTCGTCAGAGGAACGGGGGAAGTCACAGTGTTCTTTCTCTCACTGAGATACACACAATCTGACGTTGCCTCTGAGCTCCGTTGCTGGCAAAGAACTGAAACTGACATACATTCCTGTGGGGACACCCAGGGCTTTGCTAGGATTTCTCAAGGCAGTGTGTTTTCCCTGGGCCTCACTGTAGCAACACTATCTCGCCAGGGCAACACTGCATGGCATATCCTCTGCCAGGATAGAGCTGCTGCTTTGTAGTTTGTGCTGGGAAACCTTGCTTTGGCAAGTGCCAATTGACCGCATTCAGGCAGAAAGAAAAGAGAATAGCAAGAGGCCTTTTCTCCCCGGCTGCTTTCCCAAGCCCTTCCAGCTCAAACTATGTCGTTGCTCCTCTGGAAGGATCCCTGCACCGCGGCGTAGTTTTTCCGAAGAAGCCCTGCGTTTGCAAGAGCAAATGAGGAATTCGTGGCAGGAAAGAGGAAGGAAAGAAAGTTTCTCTCCCTCTGCCTGCTTTGCTCAGAGGACTGGATGAAGTCAGGGACTTCTCCCTTTCACTGAGAAACGTGCGGGCTGCTGTTGCCTGGGCGCTCTCTTCTTTGCAAAAGAGTCTGCAGTTCCACGCTTTGAACCGTGGAACGGCGCCGGGCTCTGCTAAGATTTCCCCCGGCGCTTCGTTTGCCCTGGGCCAAAGCGAGCCTTCACAATAGCTGAACGCTAACACTGCATACTCGTTCCACTTCCAGAACCGGGCTACGGCGAGGCAGTTCTCCGGGGGAAAACGGCCCTTCGCGAAGGGCAGATCTGCCGAGCTCATTGCGGGAAAGCGAAAGCAAAGGACGCTTTTCTCCCTCTAACCGCTTTCGTCAGAGGAACGGGGAAAGTCACAGTGTTCTTTCTCTCCCTGAGATACACACAATCTGACGTTGCCTCTGAGCTCCGTTGCTGGCAAAGAACTGAAACGGACATACATTCCTGTGGGGAAACACAGGGCTTTGCTAGGATTTCTCTAGGCAGTGTGTTTTCCCTGGGCCTCACTGTAGCAACTCTATCTCGCAAGGGCAGAACTGCATGGGATTTCCTCTGCCAGGAGAGAGCTGCTGCTTTGTAGTTTGTGCTGGGAAACCTTGCCTTGGCAAGTGCGAATTGACCGCATTCAGGCAGAAAGAAAAGAGAATAGCAAGAGGCCTTTTCTCCCCGGCTGCTCTGCCAAGCCCTTCCAGCTCAAACTATGTCGTTGCTCCTCTGGAAGGATCCCTGCACCGCGGCGTAGTTTTTCCGAAGAAGCCCTGCGTTTGCAAGAGCAAATGAGGAATTCGTGGCAGGAAAGAGGAAGGAAAGAAAGTTTCTCTCCCTCTGCCTGCTTTGCTCAGAGGACTGCATGAAGTCAGGGAGTTCTCCCTTTCACTGAGAAACGTGCGGGCTGCTGTTGCCTGGGCGCTCTCTTCTTTGCAAAAGAGTCTGCAGTTCCACGCTTTGAACCGTGGAAAGGCGCCGGGCTCTGCTAAGATTTCCCCCAGCGCTTCGTTTGCCCTGGGCGAAAGCGAGCCTTCACAATAGCTGAATGCTAACAAGGCATACTCGTTCCACTTCCAGAACCGGGCTACGGCGAGGCAGTTCTCCGGGGGAAAACGGCCCTTCGCGAAGGGCAGATCTGCCGAGCTCATTGCGGGAAAGCGAAAGCAAAGGACGCTTTTCTCCTCTAACCGCTTTCGTCAGAGGAACGGGGAAAGTCACAGTGTTCTTTCTCTCCCTGAGATACACACAATCTGACGTTGCCTCTGAGCTCCGTTGCTGGCAAAGAACTGAAACTGACATACATTCCTGTGGGGACACCCAGGGCTTTGCTAGGATTTCTCTAGGCAGTGTGTTTTCCCTGGGCCTCACTGTAGCAACACTATCTCGCCGGGGCAACACTGCATGGCATATCCTCTGCCAGGAGAGAGCTGCTGCTTTGTAGTTTGTGCTGGGAAACCTTGCTTTGGCAAGTGCCAATTGACCGCATTCAGGCAGAAAGAAAAGAGAATAGCAAGAGGCCTTTTCTCCCCGGCTGCTCTGCCAAGCCCTTCCAGCTCAAACTATGTCGTTGCTCCTCTGGAAGGATCCCTGCACCGCGGCGTAGTTTTTCCGAAGAAGCCCTGCGTTTGCAAGAGCAAATGAGGAATTCGTGGCAGGAAAGAGGAAGGAAAGAAAGTTTCACTCCCTCTGCCTGCTTTGCTCAGAGGACTGCATGAAGTCAGGGAGTTCTCCCTTTCACTGAGAAACGTGCGGGCTGCTGTTGCCTGGGCGCTCTCTTCTTTGCAAAAGAGTCTGCAGTTCCACGCTTTGAACCGTGGAAAGGCGCCGGGCTCTGCTAAGATTTCCCCCAGCGCTTCGTTTGCCCTGGGCCAAAGCGAGCCTTCACAATAGCTGAACGCTAACAAGGCATACTCGTTCCACTTCCAGAACCGGGCTACGGCGAGGCAGTTCTCCGGGGGAAAACGGCCCTTCGCGAAGGGCAGATCTGCCGAGCTCATTGCGGGAAAGCGAAAGCAAAGGACGCTTTTCTCCCTCTAACCGCTTTCGTCAGAGGAACGGGGGAAGTCACGGTGTTCTTTCTCTCCCTGAGATACACACAATCTGACGTTGCCTCTGAGCTCCATTGCTGGCAAAGAACTGAAACGGACATACATTCCTGTGGGGAAACACAGGGCTTTGCTAGGATTTCTCTAGGCAGTGTGTTTTCCCTGGGCCTCACTGTAGCAACACTATCTCGCCAGGGCAACACTGCATGGCACTTCCTCTGCCAGGAGAGAGCTGCTGCTTTGTAGTTTGTGCTGGGAAACCTTGCTTTGGCAAGTGCCAATAGACCGCATTCAGGCAGAAAGAAAAGAGAATAGCAAGAGGCCTTTTCTCCCCGGCTGCTCTGCCAAGCCCTTCCAGCTCAAACTATGTCGTTGCTCCTCTGGAAGGATCCCTGCACCGCGGCGTAGTTTTTCCGAAGAAGCCCTGCGTTTGCAAGAGCAAATGAGGAATTCGTGGCAGGAAAGAGGAAGGAAAGAAAGTTTCTCTCCCTCTGCCTGCTTTGCTCAGAGGACCGGATGAAGTCAGGGAGTTCTCCCTTTCACTGAGAAACGTGCGGGCTGCTGTTGCCTGGGCGCTCTCTTCTTTGCAAAAGAGTCTGCAGTTCCACGCTTTGAACCGTGGAAAGGCGCCGGGCTCTGCTAAGAATTCCCCCGGCGCTTCGTTTGCCCTGGGCCAAAGCGAGCCTTCACAATAGCTGAACGCTAACACTGCATACTCGTTCCACTTCCAGAACCGGGCTACGGCGAGGCAGTTCTCCGGGGGAAAACGGCCCTTCGCGAAGGGCAGATCTGCCGAGCTCATTGCGGGAAAGCGAAAGCAAAGGACCCTTTTCTCCCTCTAACCGCCTTCGTCAGAGGAACGGGGGAAGTCACAGTGTTCTTTCTCTCCCTGAGATACACACAATCTGACGTTGCCTCTGAGCTCCGTTGCTGGCAAAGATCTGAAACGGACATACATTCCTGTGGGGAAACACAGGGTTTCGCTAGGATTTCTCTAGGCAGTGTGTTTTCCCTGGGCTTCACTGTAGCAACACTATCTCGCCAGGGCAACACTGCATGGCACTTCCTCTGCCAGGAGAGAGCTGCTGCTTTGTAGTTTGTGCTGGGAAACTTTGCTTTGGCAAGTGCCAATTGACCGCATTCAGGCAGAAAGAAAAGAGAATAGCAAGAGGCCTTTTCTCCCCGGCTGCTTTCCCAAGCCCTTCCAGCTCAAACTATGTCGTTGCTTCTCTGGAAGGATCCCTGCACTGCGGCGTAGTTTTTCCGAAGAAGCCCTGCGTTTGCAAGAGCAAATGAGGAATTCGTTGCAGGAAAGAGGAAGGAAAGAAAGTTTCTCTCCCTCTGCCTGCTTTGCTCAGAGGACTGCATGAAGTCAGGGAGTTCTCCCTTTCACTGAGAAACGTGCGGGCTGCTGTTGCCTGGGCGCTCTCTTCTTTGCAAAAGAGTCTGCAGTTCCACGCTTTGAACCGTGGAAAGGCGCCGGGCTCTGCTAAGATTTCCCCCGGCGCTTCGTTTGCCCTGGGCCAAAGCGAGCCTTCACAATAGCTGAACGCTAACACTGCATACTCGTTCCACTTCCAGAAGCGGGCTACGGCGAGGCAGTTCTCCGGGGGAAAACGGCCCTTCGCGAAGGGCAGATCTGCCGAGCTCATTGCGGGAAAGCGAAAGCAAAGGACGCTTTTCTCCCTCTAACCGCTTTCGTCAGAGGAACGGGGGAAGTCACAGTGTTCTTTCTCTCCCTGAGATACACACAATCTGACGTTGCCTCTGAGCTCCGTTGCTGGCAAAGAACTGAAACTGACATACATTCCTGTGGGGACACCCAGGGCTTTGCTAGGATTTCTCTAGGCAGTGTGTTTTCCCTGGGCCTCACTGTAGCAACACTATCTCGCCAGGGCAGAACTGCATGGGATTTCCTCTGCCAGGAGAGAGCTGCTGCTTTGTAGTTTGTGCTGGGAAACCTTGCTTTGGCAAGTGCCAATTGACCGCATTCAGGCAGAAAGAAAAGAGAATAGCAAGAGGCCTTTTCTCCCCGGCTGCTCTGCCAAGCCCTTCCAGCTCAAACTATGTCGTTGCTCCTCTGGAAGGATCCCTGTACCGCGGCGTAGTTTTTCCGAAGAAGCCCTGCGTTTGCAAGAGCAAATGAGGAATTCGTGGCAGGAAAGAGGAAGGAAAGAAAGTTTCTCTCCCTCTGCCTGCTTTGCTCAGAGGACTGCATGAAGTCAGGGAGTTCTCCCTTTCACTGAGAAACGTGCGGGCTGCTGTTGCCTGGGCGCTCTCTTCTTTGCAAAAGAGTCTGCAGTTCCACGCTTTGAACCGTGGAAAGGCGCCGGGCTCTGCTAAGATTTCCCCCGGCGCTTCGTTTGCCCTGGGCCAAAGCGAGCCTTCACAATAGCTGAACGCTAACACTGCATACTCGTTCCACTTCCAGAACGGCGAGGCAGTTCTCCGGGGGAAAACGGCCCTTCGCGAAGGGCAGATCTGCCGAGCTCATTGCGGGAAAGCGAAAGCAAAGGACGCTTTTCTCCCTCTAACCGCTTTCGTCAGAGGAACGGGGGAAGTCACAGTGTTCTTTCTCTCACTGAGATACACACAATCTGACGTTGCCTCTGAGCTCCGTTGCTGGCAAAGAACTGAAACGGACATACATTCCTGTGGGGAAACACAGGGCTTTGCTAGGATTTCTCTAGGCAGTGTGTTTTCCCTGGGCCTCACTGTAGCAACACTATCTCGCCAGAGCAACACTGCATGGGATTTCCTCTGCCAGGAGAGAGCTGCTGCTTTGTAGTTTGTGCTGGGAAAATTTACTTTGGCAAGTGCCAATTGACCGCATTCAGGCAGAAAGAAAAGAGAATAGCAAGAGGCCTTTTCTCCCCGGCTGCTTTCCCAAGCCCTTCCAGCTCAAACTATGTCGTTGCTCCTCTGGAAGGATCCCTGCACCGCGGCGTAGTTTTTCCGAAGAAGCCCTGCGTTTGCAAGAGCAAATGAGGAATTCGTGGCAGGAAAGAGGAAGGAAAGAAAGTTTCTCTCCCTCTGCCTGCTTTGCTCAGAGGACTGGATGAAGTCAGGGAGTTCTCCCTTTCACTGAGAAACGTGCGGGCTGCTGTTGCCTGGGCGCTCTCTTCTTTGCAAAAGAGTCTGCAGTTCCACGCTTTGAACCGTGGAAAGGCGCCGGGCTCTGCTAAGATTTCCCCCGGCGCTTCGTTTGCCCTGGGCCAAAGCGAGCCTTCACAATAGCTGAACGCTAACACTGCATACTCGTTCCACTTCCAGAACCGGGCTACGGCGAGGCAGTTCTCCGGGGGAAAACGGCCCTTCGCGAAGGGCAGATCTGCCGAGCTCATTGCGGGAAAGCGAAAGCAAAGGACGCTTTTCTCCCTCTAACCGCTTTCGTCAGAGGAACGGGGGAAGTCACAGTGTTCTTTCTCTCACTGAGATACACACAATCTGACGTTGCCTCTGAGCTCCGTTGCTGGCAAAGAACTGAAACGGACATACATTCCTGTGGGGAAACACAGGGCTTTGCTAGGATTTCTCTAGGCAGTGTGTTTTCCCTGGGCCTCACTGTAGCAACACTATCTCGCCAGAGCAACACTGCATGGGATTTCCTCTGCCAGGAGAGAGCTGCTGCTTTGTAGTTTGTGCTGGGAAAATTTACTTTGGCAAGTGCCAATTGACCGCATTCAGGCAGAAAGAAAAGAGAATAGCAAGAGGCCTTTTCTCCCCGGCTGCTTTCCCAAGCCCTTCCAGCTCAAACTATGTCGTTGCTCCTCTGGAAGGATCCCTGCACCGCGGCGTAGTTTTTCCGAAGAAGCCCTGCGTTTGCAAGAGCAAATGAGGAATTCGTGGCAGGAAAGAGGAAGGAAAGAAAGTTTCTCTCCCTCTGCCTGCTTTGCTCAGAGGACTGGATGAAGTCAGGGAGTTCTCCCTTTCACTGAGAAACGTGCGGGCTGCTGTTGCCTGGGCGCTCTCTTCTTTGCAAAAGAGTCTGCAGTTCCACGCTTTGAACCGTGGAACGGCGCCGGGCTCTGCTAAGATTTCCCCCGGCGCTTCGTTTGCCCTGGGCCAAAGCGAGCCTTCACAATAGCTGAACGCTAACACTGCATACTCGTTCCACTTCCAGAAGCGGGCTACGGCGAGGCAGTTCTCCGGGGGAAAACGGCCCTTCGCGAAGGGCAGATCTGCCGAGCTCATTGCGGGAAAGCGAAAGCAAAGGACGCTTTTCTCCCTCTAACCGCTTTCGTCAGAGGAACGGGGAAAGTCACAGTGTTCTTTCTCTCCCTGAGATACACACAATCTGACGTTGCCTCTGAGCTCCGTTGCTGGCAAAGAACTGAAACTGACATACATTCCTGTGGGGACACCCAGGGCTTTGCTAGGATTTCTCTAGGCAGTGTGTTTTCCCTGGGCCTCACTGTAGCAACACTATCTCGCCGGGGCAACACTGCATGGCATATCCTCTGCCAGGAGAGAGCTGCTGCTTTGTACTTTGTGCTGGGAAACCTTGCTTTGGCAAGTGCCAATTGACCGCATTCAGGCAGAAAGAAAAGAGAATAGCAAGAGGCCTTTTCTCCCCGGCTGCTCTGCCAAGCCCTTCCAGCTCAAACTATGTCGTTGCTCCTCTGGAAGGATCCCTGCACCGCGGCGTAGTTTTTCCGAAGAAGCCCTGCGTTTGCAAGAGCAAATGAGGAATTCGTGGCAGGAAAGAGGAAGGAAAGAAAGTTTCTCTCCCTCTGCCTGCTTTGCTCAGAGGACTGCATGAAGTCAGGGAGTTCTCCCTTTCACTGAGAAACGTGCGGGCTGCTGTTGCCTGGGCGCTCTCTTCTTTGCAAAAGAGTCTGCAGTTCCACGCTTTGAACCGTGGAAAGGCGCCGGGCTCTGCTAAGATTTCCCCCGGCGCTTCGTTTGCCCTGGGCCAAAGCGAGCCTTCACAATAGCTGAACGCTAACAAGGCATACTCGTTCCACTTCCAGAACCGGGCTACGGCGAGGCAGTTCTCCGGGGGAAAAAGGCCCTTCGCGAAGGGCAGATCTGCCGAGCTCATTGCGGGAAAGCAAAAGCAAAGGACGCTTTTCTCCCTCTAACCGCTTTCGTCAGAGGAACGGGGGAAGTCACGGTGTTCTTTCTCTCCCTGAGATACACACAATCTGACGTTGCCTCTGAGCTCCATTGCTGGCAAAGAACTGAAACGGACATACATTCCTGTGGGGAAACACAGGGCTTTGCTAGGATTTCTCTAGGCAGTGTGTTTTCCCTGGGCCTCACTGTAGCAACACTATCTCGCCAGGGCAACACTGCATGGCACTTCCTCTGCCAGGAGAGAGCTGCTGCTTTGTAGTTTGTGCTGGGAAACCTTGCTTTGGCAAGTGCCAATAGACCGCATTCAGGCAGAAAGAAAAGAGAATAGCAAGAGGCCTTTTCTCCCCGGCTGCTCTGCCAAGCCCTTCCAGCTCAAACTATGTCGTTGCTCCTCTGGAAGGATCCCTGCACCGCGGCGTAGTTTTTCCGAAGAAGCCCTGCGTTTGCAAGAGCAAATGAGGAATTCGTGGCAGGAAAGAGGAAGGAAAGAAAGTTTCTCTCCCTCTGACTGCTTTGCTCAGAGGACTGCATGAAGTCAGGGAGTTCTCCCTTTCACTGAGAAACGTGCGGGCTGCTGTTGCCTGGGCGCTCTCTTCTTTGCAAAAGAGTCTGCAGTTCCACGTTTTGAACCGTGGAAAGGCGCCGGGCTCTGCTAAGAATTCCCCCGGCGCTTCGTTTGCCCTGGGCCAAAGCGAGCCTTCACAATAGCTGAACGCTAACACTGCATACTCGTTCCACTTCCAGAACCGGGCTACGGCGAGGCAGTTCTCCGGGGGAAAACGGCCCTTCGCGAAGGGCAGATCTGCCGAGCTCATTGCGGGAAAGCGAAAGCAAAGGACGCTTTTCTCCCTCTAACCGCTTTCGTCAGAGGAACGGGGGAAGTCACAGTGTTCTTTCTCTCACTGAGATACACACAATCTGACGTTGCCTCTGAGCTCCGTTGCTGGCAAAGAACTGAAACGGACATACATTCCTGTGGGGAAACCCAGGGCTTTGCTAGGATTTCTCTAGGCAGTGTGTTTTCCCTGGGCCTCACTGTAGCAACACTATCTCGCCAGGGCAACACTGCATGGGATATCCTCTGCCAGGAGAGAGCTGGTGCTTTGTAGTTTGTGCTGGGAAACTTTGCTTTGGCAAGTGCCAATTGACCGCATTCAGGCAGAAAGAAAAGAGAATAGCAAGAGGCCTTTTCTCCCCGGCTGCTTTCCCAAGCCCTTCCAGCTCAAACTATGTCGTTGCTCCTCTGGAAGGATCCCTGCACCGCGGCGTAGTTTTTCCGAAGAAGCCCTGCGTTTGCAAGAGCAAATGAGGAATTCGTGGCAGGAAAGAGGAAGGAAAGAAAGTTTCTCTCCCTCTGCCTGCTTTGCTCAGAGGACTGGATGAAGTCAGGGACTTCTCCCTTTCACTGAGAAACGTGCGGGCTGCTGTTGCCTGGGCGCTCTCTTCTTTGCAAAAGAGTCTGCAGTTCCACGCTTTGAACCGTGGAACGGCGCCGGGCTCTGCTAAGATTTCCCCCGGCGCTTCGTTTGCCCTGGGCCAAAGCGAGCCTTCACAATAGCTGAACGCTAACACTGCATACTCGTTCCACTTCCAGAACCGGGCTACGGCGAGGCAGTTCTCCGGGGGAAAACGGCCCTTCGCGAAGGGCAGATCTGCCGAGCTCATTGCGGGAAAGCGAAAGCAAAGGACGCTTTTCTCCCTCTAACCGCTTTCGTCAGAGGAACGGGGGAAGTCACAGTGTTCTTTCTCTCACTGAGATACACACAATCTGACGTTGCCTCTGAGCTCCGTTGCTGGCAAAGAACTGAAACTGACATACATTCCTGTGGGGACACCCAGGGCTTTGCTAGGATTTCTCTAGGCAGTGTGTTTTCCCTGGGCCTCACTGTAGCAACACTATCTCGCCAGGGCAACACTGCATGGCATATCCTCTGCCAGGATAGAGCTGCTGCTTTGTAGTTTGTGCTGGGAAACCTTGCTTTGGCAAGTGCCAATTGACCGCATTCAGGCAGAAAGAAAAGAGAATAGCAAGAGGCCTTTTCTCCCCGGCTGCTCTGCCAAGCCCTTCCAGCTCAAACTATGTCGTTGCTCCTCTGGAAGGATCCCTGCACCGCGGCGTAGTTTTTCCGAAGAAGCCCTGCGTTTGCAAGAGCAAATGAGGAATTCGTGGCAGGAAAGAGGAAGGAAAGAAAGTTTCTCTCCCTCTGCCTGCTTTGCTCAGAGGACTGCATGAAGTCAGGGAGTTCTCCCTTTCACTGAGAAACGTGCGGGCTGCTGTTGCCTGGGCGCTCTCTTCTTTGCAAAAGAGTCTGCAGTTCCAGGCTTTGAACCGTGGAAAGGCGCCGGGCTCTGCTAAGATTTCCCCCGGCGCTTCGTTTGCCCTGGGCCAAAGCGAGCCTTCACAATAGCTGAACGCTAACACTGCATACTCGTTCCACTTCCAGAACCGGGCTACGGCGAGGCAGTTCTCCGGGGGAAAACGGCCCTTCGCGAAGGGCAGATCTGCCGAGCTCATTGCGGGAAAGCGAAAGCAAAGGACGCTTTTCTCCCTCTAACCGCTTTCGTCAGAGGAACGGGGGAAGTCACAGTGTTCTTTCTCTCCCTGAGAAACACACAATCTGACGTTGCCTCTGAGCTCCGTTGCTGGCAAAGAACTGAAAGTGACATACATTCCTGTGGGGAAACACAGGGCTTTGCTAGGATTTCTCTAGGCAGTGTGTTTTCCCTGGGCCTCACTGTAGCAACTCTATCTCGCAAGGGCAGAACTGCATGGGATTTCCTCTGCCAGGAGAGAGCTGCTGCTTTGTAGTTTGTGCTGGGAAACCTTGCCTTGGCAAGTGCGAATTGACCGCATTCAGGCAGAAAGAAAAGAGAATAGCAAGAGGCCTTTTCTCCCCGGCTGCTCTGCCAAGCCCTTCCAGCTCAAACTATGTCGTTGCTCCTCTGGAAGGATCCCTGCACCGCGGCGTAGTTTTTCCGAAGAAGCCCTGCGTTTGCAAGAGCAAATGAGGAATTCGTGGCAGGAAAGAGGAAGGAAAGAAAGTTTCTCTCCCTCTGCCTGCTTTGCTCAGAGGACTGGATGAAGTCAGGGACTTCTCCCTTTCACTGAGAAACGTGCGGGCTGCTGTTGCCTGGGCGCTCTCTTCTTTGCAAAAGAGTCTGCAGTTCCACGCTTTGAACCGTGGAAAGGCGCCGGGCTCTGCTAAGATTTCCCCCAGCGCTTCGTTTGCCCTGGGCCAAAGCGAGCCTTCACAATAGCTGAACGCTAACACTGCATACTCGTTCCACTTCCAGAAGCGGGCTACGGCGAGGCAGTTCTCCGGGGGAAAACGGCCCTTCGCGAAGGGCAGATCTGCCGAGCTCATTGCGGGAAAGCGAAAGCAAAGGACGCTTTTCTCCTCTAACCGCTTTCGTCAGAGGAACGGGGAAAGTCACAGTGTTCTTTCTCTCCCTGAGATACACACAATCTGACGTTGCCTCTGAGCTCCGTTGCTGGCAAAGAACTGAAACTGACATACATTCCTGTGGGGACACCCAGGGCTTTGCTAGGATTTCTCTAGGCAGTGTGTTTTCCCTGGGCCTCACTGTAGCAACACTATCTCGCCGGGGCAACACTGCATGGCATATCCTCTGCCAGGAGAGAGCTGCTGCTTTGTACTTTGTGCTGGGAAACCTTGCTTTGGCAAGTGCCAATTGACCGCATTCAGGCAGAAAGAAAAGAGAATAGCATGAGGCCTTTTCTCCCCGGCTGCTCTGCCAAGCCCTTCCAGCTCAAACTATGTCGTTGCTCCTCTGGAATTATCCCTGCACCGCGGCGTAGTTTTTCCGAAGAAGCCCTGCGTTTGCAAGAGCAAATGAGGAATTCGTGGCAGGAAAGAGGAAGGAAAGAAAGTTTCTCTCCCTCTGACTGCTTTGCTCAGAGGACTGCATGAAGTCAGGGAGTTCTTCCTTTCACTGAGAAACGTGCGGGCTGCTGTTGCCTGGGCGCTCTCTTCTTTGCAAAAGAGTCTGCAGTTCCACGCTTTGAACCGTGGAAAGGCGCCGGGCTCTGCTAAGAATTCCCCCGGCGCTTCGTTTGCCCTGGGCCAAAGCGAGCCTTCACAATAGCTGAACGCTAACACTGCATACTCGTTCCACTTCCAGAACCGGGCTACGGCGAGGCAGTTCTCCGGGGGAAAACGGCCCTTCGCGAAGGGCAGATCTGCCGAGCTCATTGCGGGAAAGCGAAAGCAAAGGACCCTTTTCTCCCTCTAACCGCCTTCGTCAGAGGAACGGGGGAAGTCACAGTGTTCTTTCTCTCCCTGAGATACACACAATCTGACGTTGCCTCTGAGCTCCGTTGCTGGCAAAGAACTGAAACGGACATACATTCCTGTGGGGAAACACAGGGTTTCGCTAGGATTTCTCTAGGCAGTGTGTTTTCCCTGGGCTTCACTGTAGCAACACTATCTCGCCAGGGCAACACTGCATGGCACTTCCTCTGCCAGGAGAGAGCTGCTGCTTTGTAGTTTGTGCTGGGAAACCTTGCTTTGGCAAGTGCCAATTGACCGCATTCAGGCAGAAAGAAAAGAGAATAGCAAGAGGCCTTTCCTTCCCGGCTGCTTTCCCAAGCCCTTCCAGCTCAAACTATGTCGTTGCTCCTCTGGAAGGATCCCTGCACTGCGGCGTAGTTTTTCCGAAGAAGCCCTGCGTTTGCAAGAGAAAATGAGGAATTCGTTGCAGGAAAGAGGAAGGAAAGAAAGTTTCTCTCCCTCTGCCTGCTTTGCTCAGAGGACTGGATGAAGTCAGGGAGTTCTCCCTTTCACTGAGAAACGTGCGGGCTGCTGTTGCCTGGGCGCTCTCTTCTTTGCAAAAGAGTCTGCAGTTCCACGCTTTGAACCGTGGAAAGGCGCCGGGCTCTGCTAAGATTTCCCCCGGCGCTTCGTTTGCCCTGGGCCAAAGCGAGCCTTCACAATAGCTGAACGCTAACACTGCATACTCGTTCCACTTCCAGAACCGGGCTACGGCGAGGCAGTTCTCCGGGGGAAAACGGCCCTTCGCGAAGGGCAGATCTGCCGAGCTCATTGCGGGAAAGCGAAAGCAAAGGACGCTTTTCTCCCTCTAACCGCTTTCGTCAGAGGAACGGGGAAAGTCACAGTGTTCTTTCTCTCCCTGAGATACACACAATCTGACGTTGCCTCTGACCTCCATTGCTGGCAAAGAACTGAAACGGACATACATTCCTGTGGGGAAACACAGGGCTTTGCTAGGATTTCTCTAGGCAGTGTGTTTTCCCTGGGCCTCACTGTAGCAACACTATCTCGCAAGGGCAGAACTGCATGGGATTTCCTCTGCCAGGAGAGAGCTGCTGCTTTGTAGTTTGTGCTGGGAAACCTTGCTTTGGCAAGTGCCAATTGACCGCATTCAGGCAGAAAGAAAAGAGAATAGCAAGAGGCCTTTTCTCCCCGGCTGCTTTCCCAAGCCCTTCCAGCTCAAAGTATGTCGTTGCTCCTCTGGAAGGATCCCTGCACCGCGGCGTAGTTTTTCCGAAGAAGCCCTGCGTTTGCAAGAGCAAATGAGGAATTCGTGGCAGGAAAGATGAAGGAAAGAAAGTTTCTCTCCCTCTGCCTGCTTTGCTCAGAGGACTGCATGAAGTCAGGGAGTTCTCCCTTTCACTGAGAAACGTGCGGGCTGCTGTTGCCTGGGCGCTCTCTTCTTTGCAAAAGAGTCTGCAGTTCCACGCTTTGAACCGTGGAAAGGCGCCGGGCTCTGCTAAGATTTCCCCCGGCGCTTCGTTTGCCCTGGGCCAAAGCGAGCCTTCACAATAGCTGAACGCTAACACTGCATACTCGTTCCACTTCCAGAACCGGGCTACGGCGAGGCAGTTCTCCGGGGGAAAACGGCCCTTCGCGAAGGGCAGATCTGCCGAGCTCATTGCGGGAAAGCGAAAGCAAAGGACGCTTTTCTCCCTCTAACCGCTTTCGTCAGAGGAACGGGGGAAGTCACAGTGTTCTTTCTCTCACTGAGATACACACAATCTGACGTTGCCTCTGAGCTCCGTTGCTGGCAAAGAACTGAAACTGACATACATTCCTGTGGGGAAACCCAGGGCTTTGCTAGGATTTCTCTAGGCAGTGTGTTTTCCCTGGGCCTCACTGTAGCAACACTATCTCGCCAGGGCAACACTGCATGGGATTTCCTCTGCCAGGAGAGAGCTGCTGCTTTGTAGTTTGTGCTGGGAAACTTTGCTTTGGCAAGTGCCAATTGACCGCATTCAGGCAGAAAGAAAAGAGAATAGCAAGAGGCCTTTTCTCCCCGGCTGCTTTCCCAAGCCCTTCCAGCTCAAACTATGTCGTTGCTCCTCTGGAAGGATCCCTGCACCGCGGCGTAGTTTTTCCGAAGAAGCCCTGCGTTTGCAAGAGCAAATGAGGAATTCGTGGCAGCAAAGAGGAAGGAAAGAAAGTTTCTCTCCCTCTGCCTGCTTTGCTCACAGGACTGGATGAAGTCAGGGACTTCTCCCTTTCACTGAGAAACGTACGGGCTGCTGTTGCCTGGGCGCTCTCTTCTTTGCAAAAGAGTCTGCAGTTCCACGCTTTGAACCGTGGAAAGGCGCCGGGCTCTGCTAAGATTTCCCCCGGCGCTTCGTTTGCCCTGGGCCAAAGCGAGCCTTCACAATAGCTGAACGCTAACACTGCATACTCGTTCCACTTCCAGAACCGGGCTACGGCGAGGCAGTTCTCCGGGGGAAAACGGCCCTTCGCGAAGGGCAGATCTGCCGAGCTCATTGCGGGAAAGCGAAAGCAAAGGACGCTTTTCTCCCTCTAACCGCTTTCGTCAGAGGAACGGGGAAAGTCACAGTGTTCTTTCTCTCCCTGAGATACACACAATCTGACGTTGCCTCTGAGCTCCGTTGCTGGCAAAGAACTGAAACGGACATACATTCCTGTGGGGAAACACAGGGCTTTGCTAGGATTTCTCTAGGCAGTGTGTTTTCCCTGGGCCTCACTGTAGCAACACTATCTCGCCAGGGCAACACTGCATGGGATTTCCTCTGCCAGGAGAGAGCTGCTGCTTTGTAGTTTGTGCTGGGAAACTTTGCTTTGGCAAGTGCCAATTGACCGCATTCAGGCAGAAAGAAAAGAGAATAGCAAGAGGCCTTTTCTCCCCGGCTGCTTTCCCAAGCCCTTCCAGCTCAAACTATGTCGTTGCTCCTCTGGAAGGATCCCTGCACCACGGCGTAGTTTTTCTGAAGAAGCCCTGCGTTTGCAAGAGCAAATGAGGAATTCGTGGCAGGAAAGAGGAAGGAAAGAAAGTTTCTCTCCCTCTGCCTGCTTTGCTCAGAGGACTGCATGAAGTCAGGGAGTTCTCCCTTTCACTGAGAAACGTGCGGGCTGCTGTTGCCTGGGCGCTCTCTTCTTTGCAAAAGAGTCTGCAGTTCCACGCTTTGAACCGTGGAAAGGCGCCGGGCTCTGCTAAGATTTCCCCCGGCGCTTCGTTTGCCCTGGGCCAAAGCGAGCCTTCACAATAGCTGAACGCTAACACTGCATACTCGTTCCACTTCCAGAACCGGGCTACGGCGAGGCAGTTCTCCGGGGGAAAACGGCCCTTCGCGAAGGGCAGATCTGCCGAGCTCATTGCGGGAAAGCAAAAGCAAAGGACGCTTTTCTCCCTCTAACCGCTTTCGTCAGAGGAACGGGGAAAGTCACAGTGTTCTTTCTCTCCCTGAGATACACACAATCTGACGTTGCCTCTGACCTCCATTGCTGGCAAAGAACTGAAACGGACATACATTCCTGTGGGGAAACACAGGGCTTTGCTAGGATTTCTCTAGGCAGTGTGTTTTCCCTGGGCCTCACTGTAGCAACACTATCTCGCAAGGGCAGAACTGCATGGGATTTCCTCTGCCAGGAGAGAGCTGCTGCTTTGTAGTTTGTGCTGGGAAACCTTGCTTTGGCAAGTGCCAATTGACCGCATTCAGGCAGAAAGAAAAGAGAATAGCAAGAGGCCTTTTCTCCCCGGCTGCTTTCCCAAGCCCTTCCAGCTCAAAGTATGTCGTTGCTCCTCTGGAAGGATCCCTGCACCGCGGCGTAGTTTTTCCGAAGAAGCCCTGCGTTTGCAAGAGCAAATGAGGAATTCGTGGCAGCAAAGAGGAAGGAAAGAAAGTTTCTCTCCCTCTGCCTGCTTTGCTCAGAGGACTGCATGAAGTCAGGGAGTTCTCCCTTTCACTGAGAAACGTGCGGGCTGCTGTTGCCTGGGCGCTCTCTTCTTTGCAAAAGAGTCTGCAGTTCCACGCTTTGAACCGTGGAAAGGCGCCGGGCTCTGCTAAGATTTCCCCCGGCGCTTCGTTTGCCCTGGGCCAAAGCGAGCCTTCACAATAGCTGAACGCTAACACTGCATACTCGTTCCACTTCCAGAACCGGGCTACGGCGAGGCAGTTCTCCGGGGGAAAACGGCCCTTCGCGAAGGGCAGATCTGCCGAGCTCATTGCGGGAAAGCGAAAGCAAAGGACGCTTTTCTCCCTCTAACCGCTTTCGTCAGAGGAACGGGGGAAGTCACAGTGTTCTTTCTCTCACTGAGATACACACAATCTGACGTTGCCTCTGAGCTCCGTTGCTGGCAAAGAACTGAAACGGACATACATTCCTGTGGGGAAACCCAGGGCTTTGCTAGGATTTCTCTAGGCAGTGTGTTTTCCCTGGGCCTCACTGTAGCAACACTATCTCGCCAGGGCAACACTGCATGGGATTTCCTCTGCCAGGAGAGAGCTGGTGCTTTGTAGTTTGTGCTGGGAAACTTTGCTTTGGCAAGTGCCAATTGACCGCATTCAGGCAGAAAGAAAAGAGAATAGCAAGAGGCCTTTTCTCCCCGGCTGCTTTCCCAAGCCCTTCCAGCTCAAACTATGTCGTTGCTCCTCTGGAAGGATCCCTGCACCGCGGCGTAGTTTTTCCGAAGAAGCCCTGCGTTTGCAAGAGCAAATGAGGAATTCGTGGCAGGAAAGAGGAAGGAAAGAAAGTTTCTCTCCCTCTGCCTGCTTTGCTCAGAGGACTGGATGAAGTCAGGGACTTCTCCCTTTCACTGAGAAACGTGCGGGCTGCTGTTGCCTGGGCGCTCTCTTCTTTGCAAAAGAGTCTGCAGTTCCACGCTTTGAACCGTGGAACGGCGCCGGGCTCTGCTAAGATTTCCCCCGGCGCTTCGTTTGCCCTGGGCCAAAGCGAGCCTTCACAATAGCTGAACGCTAACACTGCATACTCGTTCCACTTCCAGAACCGGGCTACGGCGAGGCAGTTCTCCGGGGGAAAACGGCCCTTCGCGAAGGGCAGATCTGCCGAGCTCATTGCGGGAAAGCGAAAGCAAAGGACGCTTTTCTCCCTCTAACCGCTTTCGTCAGAGGAACGGGGGAAGTCACAGTGTTCTTTCTCTCACTGAGATACACACAATCTGACGTTGCCTCTGAGCTCCGTTGCTGGCAAAGAACTGAAACTGACATACATTCCTGTGGGGACACCCAGGGCTTTGCTAGGATTTCTCTAGGCAGTGTGTTTTCCCTGGGCCTCACTGTAGCAACACTATCTCGCCAGGGCAACACTGCATGGCATATCCTCTGCCAGGATAGAGCTGCTGCTTTGTAGTTTGTGCTGGGAAACCTTGCTTTGGCAAGTGCCAATTGACCGCATTCAGGCAGAAAGAAAAGAGAATAGCAAGAGGCCTTTTCTCCCCGGCTGCTCTGCCAAGCCCTTCCAGCTCAAACTATGAAGTTGCTCCTCTGGAAGGATCCCTGCACCGCGGCGTAGTTTTTCCGAAGAAGCCCTGCGTTTGCAAGAGCAAATGAGGAATTCGTGGCAGGAAAGAGGAAGGAAAGAAAGTTTCTCTCCCTCTGCCTGCTTTGCTCACAGGACTGGATGAAGTCAGGGACTTCTCCCTTTCACTGAGAAACGTACGGGCTGCTGTTGCCTGGGCGCTCTCTTCTTTGCAAAAGAGTCTGCAGTTCCACGCTTTGAACCGTGGAAAGGCGCCGGGCTCTGCTAAGATTTCCCCCGGCGCTTCGTTTGCCCTGGGCCAAAGCGAGCCTTCACAATAGCTGAACGCTAACACTGCATACTCGTTCCACTTCCAGAACCGGGCTACGGCGAGGCAGTTCTCCGGGGGAAAACGGCCCTTCGCGAAGGGCAGATCTGCCGAGCTCATTGCGGGAAAGCGAAAGCAAAGGACGCTTTTCTCCCTCTAACCGCTTTCGTCAGAGGAACGGGGAAAGTCACAGTGTTCTTTCTCTCCCTGAGATACACACAATCTGACGTTGCCTCTGAGCTCCGTTGCTGGCAAAGAACTGAAACGGACATACATTCCTGTGGGGAAACACAGGGCTTTGCTAGGATTTCTCTAGGCAGTGTGTTTTCCCTGGGCCTCACTGTAGCAACACTATCTCGCCAGGGCAACACTGCATGGGATTTCCTCTGCCAGGAGAGAGCTGCTGCTTTGTAGTTTGTGCTGGGAAACTTTGCTTTGGCAAGTGCCAATTGACCGCATTCAGGCAGAAAGAAAAGAGAATAGCAAGAGGCCTTTTCTCCCCGGCTGCTTTCCCAAGCCCTTCCAGCTCAAACTATGTCGTTGCTCCTCTGGAAGGATACCTGCACCACGGCGTAGTTTTTCTGAAGAAGCCCTGCGTTTGCAAGAGCAAATGAGGAATTCGTGGCAGGAAAGAGGAAGGAAAGAAAGTTTCTCTCCCTCTGCCTGCTTTGCTCAGAGGACTGCATGAAGTCAGGGAGTTCTCCCTTTCACTGAGAAACGTGCGGGCTGCTGTTGCCTGGGCGCTCTCTTCTTTGCAAAAGAGTCTGCAGTTCCACGCTTTGAACCGTGGAAAGGCGCCGGGCTCTGCTAAGATTTCCCCCGGCGCTTCGTTTGCCCTGGGCCAAAGCGAGCCTTCACAATAGCTGAACGCTAACACTGCATACTCGTTCCACTTCCAGAACCGGGCTACGGCGAGGCAGTTCTCCGGGGGAAAACGGCCCTTCGCGAAGGGCAGATCTGCCGAGCTCATTGCGGGAAAGCGAAAGCAAAGGACGCTTTTCTCCCTCTAACCGCTTTCGTCAGAGGAACGGGGAAAGTCACAGTGTTCTTTCTCTCCCTGAGATACACACAATCTGACGTTGCCTCTGAGCTCCGTTGCTGGCAAAGAACTGAAAGTGACATACATTCCTGTGGGGAAACACAGGGCTTTGCTAGGATTTCTCTAGGCAGTGTGTTTTCCCTGGGCCTCACTGTAGCAACTCTATCTCGCAAGGGCAGAACTGCATGGGATTTCCTCTGCCAGGAGAGAGCTGCTGCTTTGTAGTTTGTGCTGGGAAACCTTGCCTTGGCAAGTGCGAATTGACCGCATTCAGGCAGAAAGAAAAGAGAATAGCAAGAGGCCTTTTCTCCCCGGCTGCTCTGCCAAGCCCTTCCAGCTCAAACTATGTCGTTGCTCCTCTGGAAGGATCCCTGCACCGCGGCGTAGTTTTTCCGAAGAAGCCCTGCGTTTGCAAGAGCAAATGAGGAATTCGTGGCAGGAAAGAGGAAGGAAAGAAAGTTTCTCTCCCTCTGCCTGCTTTGCTCAGAGGACTGCATGAAGTCAGGGACTTCTCCCTTTCACTGAGAAACGTGCGGGCTGCTGTTGCCTGGGCGCTCTCTTCTTTGCAAAAGAGTCTGCAGTTCCACGCTTTGAACCGTGGAACGGCGCCGGGCTCTGCTAAGATTTCCCCCGGCGCTTCGTTTGCCCTGGGCCAAAGCGAGCCTTCACAATAGCTGAACGCTAACACTGCATACTCGTTCCACTTCCAGAACCGGGCTACGGCGAGGCAGTTCTCCGGGGGAAAACGGCCCTTCGCGAAGGGCAGATCTGCCGAGCTCATTGCGGGAAAGCGAAAGCAAAGGACGCTTTTCTCCCTCTAACCGCTTTCGTCAGAGGAACGGGGGAAGTCACAGTGTTCTTTCTCTCACTGAGATACACACAATCTGACGTTGCCTCTGAGCTCCGTTGCTGGCAAAGAACTGAAACTGACATACATTCCTGTGGGGACACCCAGGGCTTTGCTAGGATTTCTCTAGGCAGTGTGTTTTCCCTGGGCCTCACTGTAGCAACACTATCTCGCCAGGGCAACACTGCATGGCATATCCTCTGCCAGGATAGAGCTGCTGCTTTGTAGTTTGTGCTGGGAAACCTTGCTTTGGCAAGTGCCAATTGACCGCATTCAGGCAGAAAGAAAAGAGAATAGCAAGAGGCCTTTTCTCCCCGGCTGCTCTGCCAAGCCCTTCCAGCTCAAACTATGAAGTTGCTCCTCTGGAAGGATCCCTGCACCGCGGCGTAGTTTTTCCGAAGAAGCCCTGCGTTTGCAAGAGCAAATGAGGAATTCGTGGCAGGAAAGAGGAAGGAAAGAAAGTTTCTCTCCCTCTGCCTGCTTTGCTCACAGGACTGGATGAAGTCAGGGACTTCTCCCTTTCACTGAGAAACGTACGGGCTGCTGTTGCCTGGGCGCTCTCTTCTTTGCAAAAGAGTCTGCAGTTCCACGCTTTGAACCGTGGAAAGGCGCCGGGCTCTGCTAAGATTTCCCCCGGCGCTTCGTTTGCCCTGGGCCAAAGCGAGCCTTCACAATAGCTGAACGCTAACACTGCATACTCGTTCCACTTCCAGAACCGGGCTACGGCGAGGCAGTTCTCCGGGGGAAAACGGCCCTTCGCGAAGGGCAGATCTGCCGAGCTCATTGCGGGAAAGCGAAAGCAAAGGACGCTTTTCTCCCTCTAACCGCTTTCGTCAGAGGAACGGGGGAAGTCACAGTGTTCTTTCTCTCCCTGAGATACACACAATCTGACGTTGCCTCTGAGCTCCGTTGCTGGCAAAGAACTGAAACGGACATACATTCCTGTGGGGAAACACAGGGCTTTGCTAGGATTTCTCTAGGCAGTGTGTTTTCCCTGGGCCTCACTGTAGCAACACTATCTCGCCAGGGCAACACTGCATGGGATTTCCTCTGCCAGGAGAGAGCTGCTGCTTTGTAGTTTGTGCTGGGAAACTTTGCTTTGGCAAGTGCCAATTGACCGCATTCAGGCAGAAAGAAAAGAGAATAGCAAGAGGCCTTTTCTCCCCGGCTGCTTTCCCAAGCCCTTCCAGCTCAAACTATGTCGTTGCTCCTCTGGAAGGATACCTGCACCACGGCGTAGTTTTTCTGAAGAAGCCCTGCGTTTGCAAGAGCAAATGAGGAATTCGTGGCAGGAAAGAGGAAGGAAAGAAAGGTTCTCTCCCTCTGCCTGCTTTGCTCAGAGGACTGCATGAAGTCAGGGAGTTCTCCCTTTCACTGAGAAACGTGCGGGCTGCTGTTGCCTGGGCGCTCTCTTCTTTGCAAAAGAGTCTGCAGTTCCACGCTTTGAACCGTGGAAAGGCGCCGGGCTCTGCTAAGATTTCCCCCGGCGCTTCGTTTGCCCTGGGCCAAAGCGAGCCTTCACAATAGCTGAACGCTAACACTGCATACTCGTTCCACTTCCAGAACCGGGCTACGGAGAGGCAGTTCTCCGGGGGAAAACGGCCCTTCGCGAAGGGCAGATCTGCCGAGCTCATTGCGGGAAAGCGAAAGCAAAGGACGCTTTTCTCCCTCTAACCGCTTTCGTCAGAGGAACGGGGGAAGTCACAGTGTTCTTTCTCTCCCTGAGATACACACAATCTGCCGTTGCCTCTGAGCTCCGTTGCTGGCAAAGAACTGAAAGTGACATACATTCCTGTGGGGAAACACAGGGCTTTGCTAGGATTTCTCTAGGCAGTGTGTTTTCCCTGGGCCTCACTGTAGCAACACTATCTCGCAAGGGCAGAACTGCATGGGATTTCCTCTGCCAGGAGAGAGCTGCTGCTTTGTAGTTTGTGCTGGGAAACCTTGCTTTGGCAAGTGCCAATTGACCGCATTCAGGCAGAAAGAAAAGAGAATAGCAAGAGGCCTTTTCTCCCCGGCTGCTCTGCCAAGCCCTTCCAGCTCAAACTATGTCGTTGCTCCTCTGGAAGGATCCCTGCACCGCGGCGTAGTTTTTCCGAAGAAGCCCTGCGTTTGCAAGAGCAAATGAGGAATTCGTGGCAGGAAAGAGGAAGGAAAGAAAGTTTCTCTCCCTCTGCCTGCTTTGCTCAGAGGACTGCATGAAGTCAGGGAGTTCTCCCTTTCACTGAGAAACGTGCGGGCTGCTGTTGCCTGGGCGCTCTCTTCTTTGCAAAAGAGTCTGCAGTTCCACGCTTTGAACCGTGGAAAGGCGCCGGGCTCTGCTAAGATTTCCCCCGGCGCTTCGTTTGCCCTGGGCCAAAGCGAGCCTTCACAATAGCTGAACGCTAACACTGCATACTCGTTCCACTTCCAGAACCGGGCTACGGCGAGGCAGTTCTCCGGGGGAAAACGGCCCTTCGCGAAGGGCAGATCTGCCGAGCTCATTGCGGGAAAGCGAAAGCAAAGGACGCTTTTCTCCCTCTAACCGCTTTCGTCAGAGGAACGGGGGAAGTCACAGTGTTCTTTCTCTCACTGAGATACACACAATCTGACGTTGCCTCTGAGCTCCGTTGCTGGCAAAGAACTGAAACGGACATACATTCCTGTGGGGAAACACAGGGCTTTGCTAGGATTTCTCTAGGCAGTGTGTTTTCCCTGGGCCTCACTGTAGCAACACTATCTCGCCAGGGCAACACTGCATGGGATTTCCTCTGCCAGGAGAGAGCTGCTGCTTTGTAGTTTGTGCTGGGAAACTTTGCTTTGGCAAGTGCCAATTGACCGCATTCAGGCAGAAAGAAAAGAGAATAGCAAGAGGCCTTTTCTCCCCGGCTGCTTTCCCAAGCCCTTCCAGCTCAAACTATGTCGTTGCTCCTCTGGAAGGATACCTGCACCACGGCGTAGTTTTTCTGAAGAAGCCCTGCGTTTGCAAGAGCAAATGAGGAATTCGTGGCAGGAAAGAGGAAGGAAAGAAAGGTTCTCTCCCTCTGCCTGCTTTGCTCAGAGGACTGCATGAAGTCAGGGAGTTCTCCCTTTCACTGAGAAACGTGCGGGCTGCTGTTGCCTGGGCGCTCTCTTCTTTGCAAAAGAGTCTGCAGTTCCACGCTTTGAACCGTGGAAAGGCGCCGGGCTCTGCTAAGATTTCCCCCGGCGCTTCGTTTGCCCTGGGCCAAAGCGAGCCTTCACAATAGCTGAACGCTAACACTGCATACTCGTTCCACTTCCAGAACCGGGCTACGGAGAGGCAGTTCTCCGGGGGAAAACGGCCCTTCACGAAGGGCAGATCTGCCGAGCTCATTGCGGGAAAGCGAAAGCAAAGGACGCTTTTCTCCCTCTAACCGCTTTCGTCAGAGGAACGGGGGAAGTCACAGTGTTCTTTCTCTCCCTGAGATACACACAATCTGCCGTTGCCTCTGAGCTCCGTTGCTGGCAAAGAACTGAAAGTGACATACATTCCTGTGGGGAAACACAGGGCTTTGCTAGGATTTCTCTAGGCAGTGTGTTTTCCCTGGGCCTCACTGTAGCAACACTATCTCGCAAGGGCAGAACTGCATGGGATTTCCTCTGCCAGGAGAGAGCTGCTGCTTTGTAGTTTGTGCTGGGAAACCTTGCTTTGGCAAGTGCCAATTGACCGCATTCAGGCAGAAAGAAAAGAGAATAGCAAGAGGCCTTTTCTCCCCGGCTGCTCTGCCAAGCCCTTCCAGCTCAAACTATGTCGTTGCTCCTCTGGAAGGATCCCTGCACCGCGGCGTAGTTTTTCCGAAGAAGCCCTGCGTTTGCAAGAGCAAATGAGGAATTCGTGGCAGGAAAGAGGAAGGAAAGAAAGTTTCTCTCCCTCTGCCTGCTTTGCTCAGAGGACTGCATGAAGTCAGGGAGTTCTCCCTTTCACTGAGAAACGTGCGGGCTGCTGTTGCCTGGGCGCTCTCTTCTTTGCAAAAGAGTCTGCAGTTCCACGCTTTGAACCGTGGAAAGGCGCCGGGCTCTGCTAAGATTTCCCCCGGCG
Organism: Elephas maximus indicus; assembly: GCF_024166365.1. NCBI lineage: Eukaryota > Metazoa > Chordata > Mammalia > Proboscidea > Elephantidae > Elephas > Elephas maximus. The sequence continues at coordinate 1,721,433 of NC_064822.1, forward strand.
CTTCGTTTGCCCTGGGCCAAAGCGAGCCTTCACAATAGCTGAACGCTAACACTGCATACTCGTTCCACTTCCAGAACCGGGCTACGGCGAGGCAGTTCTCCGGGGGAAAACGGCCCTTCGCGAAGGGCAGATCTGCCGAGCTCATTGCGGGAAAGCGAAAGCAAAGGACGCTTTTCTCCCTCTAACCGCTTTCGTCAGAGGAACGGGGGAAGTCACAGTGTTCTTTCTCTCACTGAGATACACACAATCTGACGTTGCCTCTGAGCTCCGTTGCTGGCAAAGAACTGAAACGGACATACATTCCTGTGGGGAAACACAGGGCTTTGCTAGGATTTCTCTAGGCAGTGTGTTTTCCCTGGGCCTCACTGTAGCAACACTATCTCGCCAGGGCAACACTGCATGGGATTTCCTCTTCCAGGAGAGAGCTGCTGCTTTGTAGTTTGTGCTGGGAAACTTTGCTTTGGCAAGTGCCAATTGACCGCATTCAGGCAGAAAGAAAAGAGAATAGCAAGAGGCCTTTTCTCCCCGGCTGCTTTCCCAAGCCCTTCCAGCTCAAACTATGTCGTTGCTCCTCTGGAAGGATCCCTGCACCGCGGCGTAGTTTTTCCGAAGAAGCCCTGCGTTTGCAAGAGCAAATGAGGAATTCGTGGCAGGAAAGAGGAAGGAAAGAAAGTTTCTCTCCCTCTGCCTGCTTTGCTCAGAGGACTGCATGAAGTCAGGGACTTCTCCCTTTCACTGGGAAACGTGCGGGCTGCTGTTGCCTGGGCGCTCTCTTCTTTGCAAAAGAGTCTGCAGTTCCACGCTTTGAACCGTGGAACGGCGCCGGGCTCTGCTAAGATTTCCCCCGGCGCTTCGTTTGCCCTGGGCCAAAGCGAGCCTTCACAATAGCTGAACGCTAACACTGCATACTCGTTCCACTTCCAGAACCGGGCTACGGCGAGGCAGTTCTCCGGGGGAAAACGGCCCTTCGCGAAGGGCAGATCTGCCGAGCTCATTGCGGGAAAGCGAAAGCAAAGGACGCTTTTCTCCCTCTAACCGCTTTCGTCAGAGGAACGGGGGAAGTCACAGTGTTCTTTCTCTCACTGAGATACACACAATCTGACGTTGCCTCTGAGCTCCGTTGCTGGCAAAGAACTGAAACTGACATACATTCCTGTGGGGACACCCAGGGCTTTGCTAGGATTTCTCTAGGCAGTGTGTTTTCCCTGGGCCTCACTGTAGCAACACTATCTCGCCAGGGCAACACTGCATGGCATATCCTCTGCCAGGATAGAGCTGCTGCTTTGTAGTTTGTGCTGGGAAACCTTGCTTTGGCAAGTGCCAATTGACCGCATTCAGGCAGAAAGAAAAGAGAATAGCAAGAGGCCTTTTCTCCCCGGCTGCTCTGCCAAGCCCTTCCAGCTCAAACTATGAAGTTGCTCCTCTGGAAGGATCCCTGCACCGCGGCGTAGTTTTTCCGAAGAAGCCCTGCGTTTGCAAGAGCAAATGAGGAATTCGTGGCAGGAAAGAGGAAGGAAAGAAAGTTTCTCTCCCTCTGCCTGCTTTGCTCACAGGACTGGATGAAGTCAGGGACTTCTCCCTTTCACTGAGAAACGTACGGGCTGCTGTTGCCTGGGCGCTCTCTTCTTTGCAAAAGAGTCTGCAGTTCCACGCTTTGAACCGTGGAAAGGCGCCGGGCTCTGCTAAGATTTCCCCCGGCGCTTCGTTTGCCCTGGGCCAAAGCGAGCCTTCACAATAGCTGAACGCTAACACTGCATACTCGTTCCACTTCCAGAACCGGGCTACGGCGAGGCAGTTCTCCGGGGGAAAACGGCCCTTCGCGAAGGGCAGATCTGCCGAGCTCATTGCGGGAAAGCGAAAGCAAAGGACGCTTTTCTCCCTCTAACCGCTTTCGTCAGAGGAACGGGGAAAGTCACAGTGTTCTTTCTCTCACTGAGATACACACAATCTGACGTTGCCTCTGAGCTCCGTTGCTGGCAAAGAACTGAAACGGACATACATTCCTGTGGGGAAACACAGGGTTTTGCTAGGATTTCTCTAGGCAGTGTGTTTTCCCTGGGCCTCACTGTAGCAACACTATCTCGCCAGGGCAACACTGCATGGGATTTCCTCTGCCAGGAGAGAGCTGCTGCTTTGTAGTTTGTGCTGGGAAACTTTGCTTTGGCAAGTGCCAATTGACCGCATTCAGGCAGAAAGAAAAGAGAATAGCAAGAGGCCTTTTCTCCCCGGCTGCTTTCCCAAGCCCTTCCAGCTCAAACTATGTCGTTGCTCCTCTGGAAGGATCCCTGCACCACGGCGTAGTTTTTCTGAAGAAGCCCTGCGTTTGCAAGAGCAAATGAGGAATTCGTGGCAGGAAAGAGGAAGGAAAGAAAGTTTCTCTCCCTCTGCCTGCTTTGCTCAGAGGACTGCATGAAGTCAGGGAGTTCTCCCTTTCACTGAGAAACGTGCGGGCTGCTGTTGCCTGGGCGCTCTCTTCTTTGCAAAAGAGTCTGCAGTTCCACGCTTTGAACCGTGGAAAGGCGCCGGGCTCTGCTAAGATTTCCCCCGGCGCTTCGTTTGCCCTGGGCCAAAGCGAGCCTTCACAATAGCTGAACGCTAACACTGCATACTCGTTCCACTTCCAGAACCGGGCTACGGCGAGGCAGTTCTCCGGGGGAAAACGGCCCTTCGCGAAGGGCAGATCTGCCGAGCTCATTGCGGGAAAGCGAAAGCAAAGGACGCTTTTCTCCCTCTAACCGCTTTCGTCAGAGGAACGGGGGAAGTCACAGTGTTCTTTCTCTCCCTGAGATACACACAATCTGACGTTGCCTCTGAGCTCCGTTGCTGGCAAAGAACTGAAAGTGACATACATTCCTGTGGGGAAACACAGGGCTTTGCTAGGATTTCTCTAGGCAGTGTGTTTTCCCTGGGCCTCACTGTAGCAACTCTATCTCGCAAGGGCAGAACTGCATGGGATTTCCTCTGCCAGGAGAGAGCTGCTGCTTTGTAGTTTGTGCTGGGAAACCTTGCCTTGGCAAGTGCGAATTGACCGCATTCAGGCAGAAAGAAAAGAGAATAGCAAGAGGCCTTTTCTCCCCGGCTGCTCTGCCAAGCCCTTCCAGCTCAAACTATGTCGTTGCTCCTCTGGAAGGATCCCTGCACCGCGGCGTAGTTTTTCCGAAGAAGCCCTGCGTTTGCAAGAGCAAATGAGGAATTCGTGGCAGGAAAGAGGAAGGAAAGAAAGTTTCTCTCCCTCTGCCTGCTTTGCTCAGAGGACTGCATGAAGTCAGGGACTTCTCCCTTTCACTGAGAAACGTGCGGGCTGCTGTTGCCTGGGCGCTCTCTTCTTTGCAAAAGAGTCTGCAGATCCACGCTTTGAACCGTGGAACGGCGCCGGGCTCTGCTAAGATTTCCCCCGGCGCTTCGTTTGCCCTGGGCCAAAGCGAGCCTTCACAATAGCTGAACGCTAACACTGCATACTCGTTCCACTTCCAGAACCGGGCTACGGCGAGGCAGTTCTCCGGGGGAAAACGGCCCTTCGCGAAGGGCAGATCTGCCGAGCTCATTGCGGGAAAGCGAAAGCAAAGGACGCTTTTCTCCCTCTAACCGCTTTCGTCAGAGGAACGGGGGAAGTCACAGTGTTCTTTCTCTCACTGAGATACACACAATCTGACGTTGCCTCTGAGCTCCGTTGCTGGCAAAGAACTGAAACTGACATACATTCCTGTGGGGACACCCAGGGCTTTGCTAGGATTTCTCTAGGCAGTGTGTTTTCCCTGGGCCTCACTGTAGCAACACTATCTCGCCAGGGCAACACTGCATGGCATATCCTCTGCCAGGATAGAGCTGCTGCTTTGTAGTTTGTGCTGGGAAACCTTGCTTTGGCAAGTGCCAATTGACCGCATTCAGGCAGAAAGAAAAGAGAATAGCAAGAGGCCTTTTCTCCCCGGCTGCTTTCCCAAGCCCTTCCAGCTCAAACTATGTCGTTGCTCCTCTGGAAGGATCCCTGCACCGCGGCGTAGTTTTTCCGAAGAAGCCCTGCGTTTGCAAGAGCAAATGAGGAATTCGTGGCAGGAAAGAGGAAGGAAAGAAAGTTTCTCTCCCTCTGCCTGCTTTGCTCAGAGGACTGCATGAAGTCAGGGACTTCTCCCTTTCACTGAGAAACGTGCGGGCTGCTGTTGCCTGGGCGCTCTCTTCTTTGCAAAAGAGTCTGCAGTTCCACGCTTTGAACCGTGGAAAGGCGCCGGGCTCTGCTAAGATTTCCCCCGGCGCTTCGTTTGCCCTGGGCCAAAGCGAGCCTTCACAATAGCTGAACGCTAACACTGCATACTCGTTCCACTTCCAGAACCGGGCTACGGCGAGGCAGTTCTCCGGGGGAAAACGGCCCTTCGCGAAGGGCAGATCTGCCGAGCTCATTGCGGGAAAGCGAAAGCAAAGGACGCTTTTCTCCCTCTAACCGCTTTCGTCAGAGGAACGGGGGAAGTCACAGTGTTCTTTCTCTCCCTGAGATACACACAATCTGACGTTGCCTCTGAGCTCCGTTGCTGGCAAAGAACTGAAAGTGACATACATTCCTGTGGGGAAACACAGGGCTTTGCTAGGATTTCTCTAGGCAGTGTGTTTTCCCTGGGCCTCACTGTAGCAACTCTATCTCGCAAGGGCAGAACTGCATGGGATTTCCTCTGCCAGGAGAGAGCTGCTGCTTTGTAGTTTGTGCTGGGAAACCTTGCCTTGGCAAGTGCGAATTGACCGCATTCAGGCAGAAAGAAAAGAGAATAGCAAGAGGCCTTTTCTCCCCGGCTGCTCTGCCAAGCCCTTCCAGCTCAAACTATGTCGTTGCTCCTCTGGAAGGATCCCTGCACCGCGGCGTAGTTTTTCCGAAGAAGCCCTGCGTTTGCAAGAGCAAATGAGGAATTCGTGGCAGGAAAGAGGAAGGAAAGAAAGTTTCTCTCCCTCTGCCTGCTTTGCTCAGAGGACTGCATGAAGTCAGGGACTTCTCCCTTTCACTGAGAAACGTGCGGGCTGCTGTTGCCTGGGCGCTCTCTTCTTTGCAAAAGAGTCTGCAGATCCACGCTTTGAACCGTGGAACGGCGCCGGGCTCTGCTAAGATTTCCCCCGGCGCTTCGTTTGCCCTGGGCCAAAGCGAGCCTTCACAATAGCTGAACGCTAACACTGCATACTCGTTCCACTTCCAGAACCGGGCTACGGCGAGGCAGTTCTCCGGGGGAAAACGGCCCTTCGCGAAGGGCAGATCTGCCGAGCTCATTGCGGGAAAGCGAAAGCAAAGGACGCTTTTCTCCCTCTAACCGCTTTCGTCAGAGGAACGGGGGAAGTCACAGTGTTCTTTCTCTCACTGAGATACACACAATCTGACGTTGCCTCTGAGCTCCGTTGCTGGCAAAGAACTGAAACTGACATACATTCCTGTGGGGACACCCAGGGCTTTGCTAGGATTTCTCTAGGCAGTGTGTTTTCCCTGGGCCTCACTGTAGCAACACTATCTCGCCAGGGCAACACTGCATGGCATATCCTCTGCCAGGATAGAGCTGCTGCTTTGTAGTTTGTGCTGGGAAACCTTGCTTTGGCAAGTGCCAATTGACCGCATTCAGGCAGAAAGAAAAGAGAATAGCAAGAGGCCTTTTCTCCCCGGCTGCTTTCCCAAGCCCTTCCAGCTCAAACTATGTCGTTGCTCCTCTGGAAGGATCCCTGCACCGCGGCGTAGTTTTTCCGAAGAAGCCCTGCGTTTGCAAGAGCAAATGAGGAATTCGTGGCAGGAAAGAGGAAGGAAAGAAAGTTTCTCTCCCTCTGCCTGCTTTGCTCAGAGGACTGCATGAAGTCAGGGAGTTCTCCCTTTCACTGAGAAACGTGCGGGCTGCTGTTGCCTGGGCGCTCTCTTCTTTGCAAAAGAGTCTGCAGTTCCACGCTTTGAACCGTGGAAAGGCGCCGGGCTCTGCTAAGATTTCCCCCGGCGCTTCGTTTGCCCTGGGCCAAAGCGAGCCTTCACAATAGCTGAACGCTAACACTGCATACTCGTTCCACTTCCAGAACCGGGCTACGGCGAGGCAGTTCTCCGGGGGAAAACGGCCCTTCGCGAAGGGCAGATCTGCCGAGCTCATTGCGGGAAAGCGAAAGCAAAGGACGCTTTTCTCCCTCTAACCGCTTTCGTCAGAGGAACGGGGGAAGTCACAGTGTTCTTTCTCTCCCTGAGATACACACAATCTGACGTTGCCTCTGAGCTCCGTTGCTGGCAAAGAACTGAAAGTGACATACATTCCTGTGGGGAAACACAGGGCTTTGCTAGGATTTCTCTAGGCAGTGTGTTTTCCCTGGGCCTCACTGTAGCAACTCTATCTCGCAAGGGCAGAACTGCATGGGATTTCCTCTGCCAGGAGAGAGCTGCTGCTTTGTAGTTTGTGCTGGGAAACCTTGCCTTGGCAAGTGCGAATTGACCGCATTCAGGCAGAAAGAAAAGAGAATAGCAAGAGGCCTTTTCTCCCCGGCTGCTCTGCCAAGCCCTTCCAGCTCAAACTATGTCGTTGCTCCTCTGGAAGGATCCCTGCACCGCGGCGTAGTTTTTCCGAAGAAGCCCTGCGTTTGCAAGAGCAAATGAGGAATTCGTGGCAGGAAAGAGGAAGGAAAGAAAGTTTCTCTCCCTCTGCCTGCTTTGCTCAGAGGACTGCATGAAGTCAGGGACTTCTCCCTTTCACTGAGAAACGTGCGGGCTGCTGTTGCCTGGGCGCTCTCTTCTTTGCAAAAGAGTCTGCAGATCCACGCTTTGAACCGTGGAACGGCGCCGGGCTCTGCTAAGATTTCCCCCGGCGCTTCGTTTGCCCTGGGCCAAAGCGAGCCTTCACAATAGCTGAACGCTAACACTGCATACTCGTTCCACTTCCAGAACCGGGCTACGGCGAGGCAGTTCTCCGGGGGAAAACGGCCCTTCGCGAAGGGCAGATCTGCCGAGCTCATTGCGGGAAAGCGAAAGCAAAGGACGCTTTTCTCCCTCTAACCGCTTTCGTCAGAGGAACGGGGGAAGTCACAGTGTTCTTTCTCTCACTGAGATACACACAATCTGACGTTGCCTCTGAGCTCCGTTGCTGGCAAAGAACTGAAACTGACATACATTCCTGTGGGGACACCCAGGGCTTTGCTAGGATTTCTCTAGGCAGTGTGTTTTCCCTGGGCCTCACTGTAGCAACACTATCTCGCCAGGGCAACACTGCATGGCATATCCTCTGCCAGGATAGAGCTGCTGCTTTGTAGTTTGTGCTGGGAAACCTTGCTTTGGCAAGTGCCAATTGACCGCATTCAGGCAGAAAGAAAAGAGAATAGCAAGAGGCCTTTTCTCCCCGGCTGCTCTGCCAAGCCCTTCCAGCTCAAACTATGTCGTTGCTCCTCTGGAAGGATCCCTGCACCGCGGCGTAGTTTTTCCGAAGAAGCCCTGCGTTTGCAAGAGCAAATGAGGAATTCGTGGCAGGAAAGAGGAAGGAAAGAAAGTTTCTCTCCCTCTGCCTGCTTTGCTCAGAGGACTGCATGAAGTCAGGGAGTTCTCCCTTTCACTGAGAAACGTGCGGGCTGCTGTTGCCTGGGCGCTCTCTTCTTTGCAAAAGAGTCTGCAGTTCCACGCTTTGAACCGTGGAAAGGCGCCGGGCTCTGCTAAGATTTCCCCCGGCGCTTCGTTTGCCCTGGGCCAAAGCGAGCCTTCACAATAGCTGAACGCTAACACTGCATACTCGTTCCACTTCCAGAACCGGGCTACGGCGAGGCAGTTCTCCGGGGGAAAACGGCCCTTCGCGAAGGGCAGATCTGCCGAGCTCATTGCGGGAAAGCGAAAGCAAAGGACGCTTTTCTCCCTCTAACCGCTTTCGTCAGAGGAACGGGGGAAGTCACAGTGTTCTTTCTCTCACTGAGATACACACAATCTGACGTTGCCTCTGAGCTCCGTTGCTGGCAAAGAACTGAAACGGACATACATTCCTGTGGGGAAACACAGGGCTTTGCTAGGATTTCTCTAGGCAGTGTGTTTTCCCTGGGCCTCACTGTAGCAACACTATCTCGCCAGGGCAACACTGCATGGGATTTCCTCTGCCAGGAGAGAGCTGCTGCTTTGTAGTTTGTGCTGGGAAACTTTGCTTTGGCAAGTGCCAATTGACCGCATTCAGGCAGAAAGAAAAGAGAATAGCAAGAGGCCTTTTCTCCCCGGCTGCTTTCCCAAGCCCTTCCAGCTCAAACTATGTCGTTGCTCCTCTGGAAGGATACCTGCACCACGGCGTAGTTTTTCTGAAGAAGCCCTGCGTTTGCAAGAGCAAATGAGGAATTCGTGGCAGGAAAGAGGAAGGAAAGAAAGGTTCTCTCCCTCTGCCTGCTTTGCTCAGAGGACTGCATGAAGTCAGGGACTTCTCCCTTTCACTGAGAAACGTGCGGGCTGCTGTTGCCTGGGCGCTCTCTTCTTTGCAAAAGAGTCTGCAGTTCCACGCTTTGAACCGTGGAAAGGCGCCGGGCTCTGCTAAGATTTCCCCCGGCGCTTCGTTTGCCCTGGGCCAAAGCGAGCCTTCACAATAGCTGAACGCTAACACTGCATACTCGTTCCACTTCCAGAACCGGGCTACGGAGAGGCAGTTCTCCGGGGGAAAACGGCCCTTCGCGAAGGGCAGATCTGCCGAGCTCATTGCGGGAAAGCGAAAGCAAAGGACGCTTTTCTCCCTCTAACCGCTTTCGTCAGAGGAACGGGGGAAGTCACAGTGTTCTTTCTCTCCCTGAGATACACACAATCTGCCGTTGCCTCTGAGCTCCGTTGCTGGCAAAGAACTGAAAGTGACATACATTCCTGTGGGGAAACACAGGGCTTTGCTAGGATTTCTCTAGGCAGTGTGTTTTCCCTGGGCCTCACTGTAGCAACACTATCTCGCAAGGGCAGAACTGCATGGGATTTCCTCTGCCAGGAGAGAGCTGCTGCTTTGTAGTTTGTGCTGGGAAACCTTGCTTTGGCAAGTGCCAATTGACCGCATTCAGGCAGAAAGAAAAGAGAATAGCAAGAGGCCTTTTCTCCCCGGCTGCTCTGCCAAGCCCTTCCAGCTCAAACTATGTCGTTGCTCCTCTGGAAGGATCCCTGCACCGCGGCGTAGTTTTTCCGAAGAAGCCCTGCGTTTGCAAGAGCAAATGAGGAATTCGTGGCAGGAAAGAGGAAGGAAAGAAAGTTTCTCTCCCTCTGCCTGCTTTGCTCAGAGGACTGCATGAAGTCAGGGAGTTCTCCCTTTCACTGAGAAACGTGCGGGCTGCTGTTGCCTGGGCGCTCTCTTCTTTGCAAAAGAGTCTGCAGTTCCACGCTTTGAACCGTGGAAAGGCGCCGGGCTCTGCTAAGATTTCCCCCGGCGCTTCGTTTGCCCTGGGCCAAAGCGAGCCTTCACAATAGCTGAACGCTAACACTGCATACTCGTTCCACTTCCAGAACCGGGCTACGGCGAGGCAGTTCTCCGGGGGAAAACGGCCCTTCGCGAAGGGCAGATCTGCCGAGCTCATTGCGGGAAAGCGAAAGCAAAGGACGCTTTTCTCCCTCTAACCGCTTTCGTCAGAGGAACGGGGGAAGTCACAGTGTTCTTTCTCTCACTGAGATACACACAATCTGACGTTGCCTCTGAGCTCCGTTGCTGGCAAAGAACTGAAACGGACATACATTCCTGTGGGGAAACACAGGGCTTTGCTAGGATTTCTCTAGGCAGTGTGTTTTCCCTGGGCCTCACTGTAGCAACACTATCTCGCCAGGGCAACACTGCATGGGATTTCCTCTGCCAGGAGAGAGCTGCTGCTTTGTAGTTTGTGCTGGGAAACTTTGCTTTGGCAAGTGCCAATTGACCGCATTCAGGCAGAAAGAAAAGAGAATAGCAAGAGGCCTTTTCTCCCCGGCTGCTTTCCCAAGCCCTTCCAGCTCAAACTATGTCGTTGCTCCTCTGGAAGGATCCCTGCACCGCGGCGTAGTTTTTCCGAAGAAGCCCTGCGTTTGCAAGAGCAAATGAGGAATTCGTGGCAGGAAAGAGGAAGGAAAGAAAGTTTCTCTCCCTCTGCCTGCTTTGCTCAGAGGACTGCATGAAGTCAGGGACTTCTCCCTTTCACTGGGAAACGTGCGGGCTGCTGTTGCCTGGGCGCTCTCTTCTTTGCAAAAGAGTCTGCAGTTCCACGCTTTGAACCGTGGAAAGGCGCCGGGCTCTGCTAAGATTTCCCCCGGCGCTTCGTTTGCCCTGGGCCAAAGCGAGCCTTCACAATAGCTGAACGCTAACACTGCATACTCGTTCCACTTCCAGAACCGGGCTACGGCGAGGCAGTTCTCCGGGGGAAAACGGCCCTTCGCGAAGGGCAGATCTGCCGAGCTCATTGCGGGAAAGCGAAAGCAAAGGACGCTTTTCTCCCTCTAACCGCTTTCGTCAGAGGAACGGGGGAAGTCACAGTGTTCTTTCTCTCACTGAGATACACACAATCTGACGTTGCCTCTGAGCTCCGTTGCTGGCAAAGAACTGAAACTGACATACATTCCTGTGGGGACACCCAGGGCTTTGCTAGGATTTCTCTAGGCAGTGTGTTTTCCCTGGGCCTCACTGTAGCAACACTATCTCGCCAGGGCAACACTGCATGGCATATCCTCTGCCAGGATAGAGCTGCTGCTTTGTAGTTTGTGCTGGGAAACCTTGCTTTGGCAAGTGCCAATTGACCGCATTCAGGCAGAAAGAAAAGAGAATAGCAAGAGGCCTTTTCTCCCCGGCTGCTCTGCCAAGCCCTTCCAGCTCAAACTATGAAGTTGCTCCTCTGGAAGGATCCCTGCACCGCGGCGTAGTTTTTCCGAAGAAGCCCTGCGTTTGCAAGAGCAAATGAGGAATTCGTGGCAGGAAAGAGGAAGGAAAGAAAGTTTCTCTCCCTCTGCCTGCTTTGCTCACAGGACTGGATGAAGTCAGGGACTTCTCCCTTTCACTGAGAAACGTACGGGCTGCTGTTGCCTGGGCGCTCTCTTCTTTGCAAAAGAGTCTGCAGTTCCACGCTTTGAACCGTGGAAAGGCGCCGGGCTCTGCTAAGATTTCCCCCGGCGCTTCGTTTGCCCTGGGCCAAAGCGAGCCTTCACAATAGCTGAACGCTAACACTGCATACTCGTTCCACTTCCAGAACCGGGCTACGGCGAGGCAGTTCTCCGGGGGAAAACGGCCCTTCGCGAAGGGCAGATCTGCCGAGCTCATTGCGGGAAAGCGAAAGCAAAGGACGCTTTTCTCCCTCTAACCGCTTTCGTCAGAGGAACGGGGAAAGTCACAGTGTTCTTTCTCTCACTGAGATACACACAATCTGACGTTGCCTCTGAGCTCCGTTGCTGGCAAAGAACTGAAACGGACATACATTCCTGTGGGGAAACACAGGGCTTTGCTAGGATTTCTCTAGGCAGTGTGTTTTCCCTGGGCCTCACTGTAGCAACACTATCTCGCCAGGGCAACACTGCATGGGATTTCCTCTGCCAGGAGAGAGCTGCTGCTTTGTAGTTTGTGCTGGGAAACTTTGCTTTGGCAAGTGCCAATTGACCGCATTCAGGCAGAAAGAAAAGAGAATAGCAAGAGGCCTTTTCTCCCCGGCTGCTTTCCCAAGCCCTTCCAGCTCAAACTATGTCGTTGCTCCTCTGGAAGGATCCCTGCACCACGGCGTAGTTTTTCTGAAGAAGCCCTGCGTTTGCAAGAGCAAATGAGGAATTCGTGGCAGGAAAGAGGAAGGAAAGAAAGTTTCTCTCCCTCTGCCTGCTTTGCTCAGAGGACTGCATGAAGTCAGGGAGTTCTCCCTTTCACTGAGAAACGTGCGGGCTGCTGTTGCCTGGGCGCTCTCTTCTTTGCAAAAGAGTCTGCAGTTCCACGCTTTGAACCGTGGAAAGGCGCCGGGCTCTGCTAAGATTTCCCCCGGCGCTTCGTTTGCCCTGGGCCAAAGCGAGCCTTCACAATAGCTGAACGCTAACACTGCATACTCGTTCCACTTCCAGAACCGGGCTACGGCGAGGCAGTTCTCCGGGGGAAAACGGCCCTTCGCGAAGGGCAGATCTGCCGAGCTCATTGCGGGAAAGCGAAAGCAAAGGACGCTTTTCTCCCTCTAACCGCTTTCGTCAGAGGAACGGGGGAAGTCACAGTGTTCTTTCTCTCCCTGAGATACACACAATCTGACGTTGCCTCTGAGCTCCGTTGCTGGCAAAGAACTGAAAGTGACATACATTCCTGTGGGGAAACACAGGGCTTTGCTAGGATTTCTCTAGGCAGTGTGTTTTCCCTGGGCCTCACTGTAGCAACTCTATCTCGCAAGGGCAGAACTGCATGGGATTTCCTCTGCCAGGAGAGAGCTGCTGCTTTGTAGTTTGTGCTGGGAAACCTTGCCTTGGCAAGTGCGAATTGACCGCATTCAGGCAGAAAGAAAAGAGAATAGCAAGAGGCCTTTTCTCCCCGGCTGCTCTGCCAAGCCCTTCCAGCTCAAACTATGTCGTTGCTCCTCTGGAAGGATCCCTGCACCGCGGCGTAGTTTTTCCGAAGAAGCCCTGCGTTTGCAAGAGCAAATGAGGAATTCGTGGCAGGAAAGAGGAAGGAAAGAAAGTTTCTCTCCCTCTGCCTGCTTTGCTCAGAGGACTGCATGAAGTCAGGGACTTCTCCCTTTCACTGAGAAACGTGCGGGCTGCTGTTGCCTGGGCGCTCTCTTCTTTGCAAAAGAGTCTGCAGATCCACGCTTTGAACCGTGGAACGGCGCCGGGCTCTGCTAAGATTTCCCCCGGCGCTTCGTTTGCCCTGGGCCAAAGCGAGCCTTCACAATAGCTGAACGCTAACACTGCATACTCGTTCCACTTCCAGAACCGGGCTACGGCGAGGCAGTTCTCCGGGGGAAAACGGCCCTTCGCGAAGGGCAGATCTGCCGAGCTCATTGCGGGAAAGCGAAAGCAAAGGACGCTTTTCTCCCTCTAACCGCTTTCGTCAGAGGAACGGGGGAAGTCACAGTGTTCTTTCTCTCACTGAGATACACACAATCTGACGTTGCCTCTGAGCTCCGTTGCTGGCAAAGAACTGAAACTGACATACATTCCTGTGGGGACACCCAGGGCTTTGCTAGGATTTCTCTAGGCAGTGTGTTTTCCCTGGGCCTCACTGTAGCAACACTATCTCGCCAGGGCAACACTGCATGGCATATCCTCTGCCAGGATAGAGCTGCTGCTTTGTAGTTTGTGCTGGGAAACCTTGCTTTGGCAAGTGCCAATTGACCGCATTCAGGCAGAAAGAAAAGAGAATAGCAAGAGGCCTTTTCTCCCCGGCTGCTTTCCCAAGCCCTTCCAGCTCAAACTATGTCGTTGCTCCTCTGGAAGGATCCCTGCACCGCGGCGTAGTTTTTCCGAAGAAGCCCTGCGTTTGCAAGAGCAAATGAGGAATTCGTGGCAGGAAAGAGGAAGGAAAGAAAGTTTCTCTCCCTCTGCCTGCTTTGCTCAGAGGACTGCATGAAGTCAGGGAGTTCTCCCTTTCACTGAGAAACGTGCGGGCTGCTGTTGCCTGGGCGCTCTCTTCTTTGCAAAAGAGTCTGCAGTTCCACGCTTTGAACCGTGGAAAGGCGCCGGGCTCTGCTAAGATTTCCCCCGGCGCTTCGTTTGCCCTGGGCCAAAGCGAGCCTTCACAATAGCTGAACGCTAACACTGCATACTCGTTCCACTTCCAGAACCGGGCTACGGCGAGGCAGTTCTCCGGGGGAAAACGGCCCTTCGCGAAGGGCAGATCTGCCGAGCTCATTGCGGGAAAGCGAAAGCAAAGGACGCTTTTCTCCCTCTAACCGCTTTCGTCAGAGGAACGGGGAAAGTCACAGTGTTCTTTCTCTCACTGAGATACACACAATCTGACGTTGCCTCTGAGCTCCGTTGCTGGCAAAGAACTGAAACGGACATACATTCCTGTGGGGAAACACAGGGCTTTGCTAGGATTTCTCTAGGCAGTGTGTTTTCCCTGGGCCTCACTGTAGCAACACTATCTCGCCAGGGCAACACTGCATGGGATTTCCTCTGCCAGGAGAGAGCTGCTGCTTTGTAGTTTGTGCTGGGAAACTTTGCTTTGGCAAGTGCCAATTGACCGCATTCAGGCAGAAAGAAAAGAGAATAGCAAGAGGCCTTTTCTCCCCGGCTGCTTTCCCAAGCCCTTCCAGCTCAAACTATGTCGTTGCTCCTCTGGAAGGATCCCTGCACCACGGCGTAGTTTTTCCGAAGAAGCCCTGCGTTTGCAAGAGCAAATGAGGAATTCGTGGCAGGAAAGAGGAAGGAAAGAAAGTTTCTCTCCCTCTGCCTGCTTTGCTCAGAGGACTGCATGAAGTCAGGGAGTTCTCCCTTTCACTGAGAAACGTGCGGGCTGCTGTTGCCTGGGCGCTCTCTTCTTTGCAAAAGAGTCTGCAGTTCCACGCTTTGAACCGTGGAAAGGCGCCGGGCTCTGCTAAGATTTCCCCCGGCGCTTCGTTTGCCCTGGGCCAAAGCGAGCCTTCACAATAGCTGAACGCTAACACTGCATACTCGTTCCACTTCCAGAACCGGGCTACGGCGAGGCAGTTCTCCGGGGGAAAACGGCCCTTCGCGAAGGGCAGATCTGCCGAGCTCATTGCGGGAAAGCGAAAGCAAAGGACGCTTTTCTCCCTCTAACCGCTTTCGTCAGAGGAACGGGGGAAGTCACAGTGTTCTTTCTCTCCCTGAGATACACACAATCTGACGTTGCCTCTGAGCTCCGTTGCTGGCAAAGAACTGAAAGTGACATACATTCCTGTGGGGAAACACAGGGCTTTGCTAGGATTTCTCTAGGCAGTGTGTTTTCCCTGGGCCTCACTGTAGCAACTCTATCTCGCAAGGGCAGAACTGCATGGGATTTCCTCTGCCAGGAGAGAGCTGCTGCTTTGTAGTTTGTGCTGGGAAACCTTGCCTTGGCAAGTGCGAATTGACCGCATTCAGGCAGAAAGAAAAGAGAATAGCAAGAGGCCTTTTCTCCCCGGCTGCTCTGCCAAGCCCTTCCAGCTCAAACTATGTCGTTGCTCCTCTGGAAGGATCCCTGCACCGCGGCGTAGTTTTTCCGAAGAAGCCCTGCGTTTGCAAGAGCAAATGAGGAATTCGTGGCAGGAAAGAGGAAGGAAAGAAAGTTTCTCTCCCTCTGCCTGCTTTGCTCAGAGGACTGCATGAAGTCAGGGACTTCTCCCTTTCACTGAGAAACGTGCGGGCTGCTGTTGCCTGGGCGCTCTCTTCTTTGCAAAAGAGTCTGCAGATCCACGCTTTGAACCGTGGAACGGCGCCGGGCTCTGCTAAGATTTCCCCCGGCGCTTCGTTTGCCCTGGGCCAAAGCGAGCCTTCACAATAGCTGAACGCTAACACTGCATACTCGTTCCACTTCCAGAACCGGGCTACGGCGAGGCAGTTCTCCGGGGGAAAACGGCCCTTCGCGAAGGGCAGATCTGCCGAGCTCATTGCGGGAAAGCGAAAGCAAAGGACGCTTTTCTCCCTCTAACCGCTTTCGTCAGAGGAACGGGGGAAGTCACAGTGTTCTTTCTCTCACTGAGATACACACAATCTGACGTTGCCTCTGAGCTCCGTTGCTGGCAAAGAACTGAAACTGACATACATTCCTGTGGGGACACCCAGGGCTTTGCTAGGATTTCTCTAGGCAGTGTGTTTTCCCTGGGCCTCACTGTAGCAACACTATCTCGCCAGGGCAACACTGCATGGCATATCCTCTGCCAGGATAGAGCTGCTGCTTTGTAGTTTGTGCTGGGAAACCTTGCTTTGGCAAGTGCCAATTGACCGCATTCAGGCAGAAAGAAAAGAGAATAGCAAGAGGCCTTTTCTCCCCGGCTGCTTTCCCAAGCCCTTCCAGCTCAAACTATGTCGTTGCTCCTCTGGAAGGATCCCTGCACCGCGGCGTAGTTTTTCCGAAGAAGCCCTGCGTTTGCAAGAGCAAATGAGGAATTCGTGGCAGGAAAGAGGAAGGAAAGAAAGTTTCTCTCCCTCTGCCTGCTTTGCTCAGAGGACTGCATGAAGTCAGGGAGTTCTCCCTTTCACTGAGAAACGTGCGGGCTGCTGTTGCCTGGGCGCTCTCTTCTTTGCAAAAGAGTCTGCAGTTCCACGCTTTGAACCGTGGAAAGGCGCCGGGCTCTGCTAAGATTTCCCCCGGCGCTTCGTTTGCCCTGGGCCAAAGCGAGCCTTCACAATAGCTGAACGCTAACACTGCATACTCGTTCCACTTCCAGAACCGGGCTACGGCGAGGCAGTTCTCCGGGGGAAAACGGCCCTTCGCGAAGGGCAGATCTGCCGAGCTCATTGCGGGAAAGCGAAAGCAAAGGACGCTTTTCTCCCTCTAACCGCTTTCGTCAGAGGAACGGGGGAAGTCACAGTGTTCTTTCTCTCCCTGAGATACACACAATCTGACGTTGCCTCTGAGCTCCGTTGCTGGCAAAGAACTGAAAGTGACATACATTCCTGTGGGGAAACACAGGGCTTTGCTAGGATTTCTCTAGGCAGTGTGTTTTCCCTGGGCCTCACTGTAGCAACTCTATCTCGCAAGGGCAGAACTGCATGGGATTTCCTCTGCCAGGAGAGAGCTGCTGCTTTGTAGTTTGTGCTGGGAAACCTTGCCTTGGCAAGTGCGAATTGACCGCATTCAGGCAGAAAGAAAAGAGAATAGCAAGAGGCCTTTTCTCCCCGGCTGCTCTGCCAAGCCCTTCCAGCTCAAACTATGTCGTTGCTCCTCTGGAAGGATCCCTGCACCGCGGCGTAGTTTTTCCGAAGAAGCCCTGCGTTTGCAAGAGCAAATGAGGAATTCGTGGCAGGAAAGAGGAAGGAAAGAAAGTTTCTCTCCCTCTGCCTGCTTTGCTCAGAGGACTGCATGAAGTCAGGGACTTCTCCCTTTCACTGAGAAACGTGCGGGCTGCTGTTGCCTGGGCGCTCTCTTCTTTGCAAAAGAGTCTGCAGATCCACGCTTTGAACCGTGGAACGGCGCCGGGCTCTGCTAAGATTTCCCCCGGCGCTTCGTTTGCCCTGGGCCAAAGCGAGCCTTCACAATAGCTGAACGCTAACACTGCATACTCGTTCCACTTCCAGAACCGGGCTACGGCGAGGCAGTTCTCCGGGGGAAAACGGCCCTTCGCGAAGGGCAGATCTGCCGAGCTCATTGCGGGAAAGCGAAAGCAAAGGACGCTTTTCTCCCTCTAACCGCTTTCGTCAGAGGAACGGGGGAAGTCACAGTGTTCTTTCTCTCACTGAGATACACACAATCTGACGTTGCCTCTGAGCTCCGTTGCTGGCAAAGAACTGAAACTGACATACATTCCTGTGGGGACACCCAGGGCTTTGCTAGGATTTCTCTAGGCAGTGTGTTTTCCCTGGGCCTCACTGTAGCAACACTATCTCGCCAGGGCAACACTGCATGGCATATCCTCTGCCAGGATAGAGCTGCTGCTTTGTAGTTTGTGCTGGGAAACCTTGCTTTGGCAAGTGCCAATTGACCGCATTCAGGCAGAAAGAAAAGAGAATAGCAAGAGGCCTTTTCTCCCCGGCTGCTTTCCCAAGCCCTTCCAGCTCAAACTATGTCGTTGCTCCTCTGGAAGGATCCCTGCACCGCGGCGTAGTTTTTCCGAAGAAGCCCTGCGTTTGCAAGAGCAAATGAGGAATTCGTGGCAGGAAAGAGGAAGGAAAGAAAGTTTCTCTCCCTCTGCCTGCTTTGCTCAGAGGACTGCATGAAGTCAGGGAGTTCTCCCTTTCACTGAGAAACGTGCGGGCTGCTGTTGCCTGGGCGCTCTCTTCTTTGCAAAAGAGTCTGCAGTTCCACGCTTTGAACCGTGGAAAGGCGCCGGGCTCTGCTAAGATTTCCCCCGGCGCTTCGTTTGCCCTGGGCCAAAGCGAGCCTTCACAATAGCTGAACGCTAACACTGCATACTCGTTCCACTTCCAGAACCGGGCTACGGCGAGGCAGTTCTCCGGGGGAAAACGGCCCTTCGCGAAGGGCAGATCTGCCGAGCTCATTGCGGGAAAGCGAAAGCAAAGGACGCTTTTCTCCCTCTAACCGCTTTCGTCAGAGGAACGGGGAAAGTCACAGTGTTCTTTCTCTCCCTGAGATACACACAATCTGACGTTGCCTCTGAGCTCCGTTGCTGGCAAAGAACTGAAACGGACATACATTCCTGTGGGGAAACACAGGGCTTTGCTAGGATTTCTCTAGGCAGTGTGTTTTCCCTGGGCCTCACTGTAGCAACACTATCTCGCCAGGGCAACACTGCATGGGATTTCCTCTGCCAGGAGAGAGCTGCTGCTTTGTAGTTTGTGCTGGGAAACTTTGCTTTGGCAAGTGCCAATTGACCGCATTCAGGCAGAAAGAAAAGAGAATAGCAAGAGGCCTTTTCTCCCCGGCTGCTCTGCCAAGCCCTTCCAGCTCAAACTATGTCGTTGCTCCTCTGGAAGGATCCCTGCACCGCGGCGTAGTTTTTCCGAAGAAGCCCTGCGTTTGCAAGAGCAAATGAGGAATTCGTGGCAGGAAAGAGGAAGGAAAGAAAGTTTCTCTCCCTCTGCCTGCTTTGCTCAGAGGACTGCATGAAGTCAGGGACTTCTCCCTTTCACTGGGAAACGTGCGGGCTGCTGTTGCCTGGGCGCTCTCTTCTTTGCAAAAGAGTCTGCAGTTCCACGCTTTGAACCGTGGAACGGCGCCGGGCTCTGCTAAGATTTCCCCCGGCGCTTCGTTTGCCCTGGGCCAAAGCGAGCCTTCACAATAGCTGAACGCTAACACTGCATACTCGTTCCACTTCCAGAACCGGGCTACGGCGAGGCAGTTCTCCGGGGGAAAACGGCCCTTCGCGAAGGGCAGATCTGCCGAGCTCATTGCGGGAAAGCGAAAGCAAAGGACGCTTTTCTCCCTCTAACCGCTTTCGTCAGAGGAACGGGGGAAGTCACAGTGTTCTTTCTCTCCCTGAGATACACACAATCTGACGTTGCCTCTGAGCTCCGTTGCTGGCAAAGAACTGAAACTGACATACATTCCTGTGGGGACACCCAGGGCTTTGCTAGGATTTCTCTAGGCAGTGTGTTTTCCCTGGGCCTCACTGTAGCAACACTATCTCGCCAGGGCAACACTGCATGGCATATCCTCTGCCAGGATAGAGCTGCTGCTTTGTAGTTTGTGCTGGGAAACCTTGCTTTGGCAAGTGCCAATTGACCGCATTCAGGCAGAAAGAAAAGAGAATAGCAAGAGGCCTTTTCTCCCCGGCTGCTCTGCCAAGCCCTTCCAGCTCAAACTATGAAGTTGCTCCTCTGGAAGGATCCCTGCACCGCGGCGTAGTTTTTCCGAAGAAGCCCTGCGTTTGCAAGAGCAAATGAGGAATTCGTGGCAGGAAAGAGGAAGGAAAGAAAGTTTCTCTCCCTCTGCCTGCTTTGCTCACAGGACTGGATGAAGTCAGGGACTTCTCCCTTTCACTGAGAAACGTACGGGCTGCTGTTGCCTGGGCGCTCTCTTCTTTGCAAAAGAGTCTGCAGTTCCACGCTTTGAACCGTGGAAAGGCGCCGGGCTCTGCTAAGATTTCCCCCGGCGCTTCGTTTGCCCTGGGCCAAAGCGAGCCTTCACAATAGCTGAACGCTAACACTGCATACTCGTTCCACTTCCAGAACCGGGCTACGGCGAGGCAGTTCTCCAGGGGAAAACTGCCCTTCGCGAAGGGCAGATCTGCCGAGCTCATTGCGGGAAAGCGAAAGCAAAGGACGCTTTTCTCCCTCTAACCGCTTTCGTCAGAGGAACGGGGAAAGTCACAGTGTTCTTTCTCTCCCTGAGATACACACAATCTGACGTTGCCTCTGAGCTCCGTTGCTGGCAAAGAACTGAAACGGACATACATTCCTGTGGGGAAACACAGGGCTTTGCTAGGATTTCTCTAGGCAGTGTGTTTTCCCTGGGCCTCACTGTAGCAACACTATCTCGCCAGGGCAACACTGCATGGGATTTCCTCTGCCAGGAGAGAGCTGCTGCTTTGTAGTTTGTGCTGGGAAACTTTGCTTTGGCAAGTGCCAATTGACCGCATTCAGGCAGAAAGAAAAGAGAATAGCAAGAGGCCTTTTCTCCCCGGCTGCTTTCCCAAGCCCTTCCAGCTCAAACTATGTCGTTGCTCCTCTGGAAGGATCCCTGCACCACGGCGTAGTTTTTCTGAAGAAGCCCTGCGTTTGCAAGAGCAAATGAGGAATTCGTGGCAGGAAAGAGGAAGGAAAGAAAGTTTCTCTCCCTCTGCCTGCTTTGCTCAGAGGACTGCATGAAGTCAGGGAGTTCTCCCTTTCACTGAGAAACGTGCGGGCTGCTGTTGCCTGGGCGCTCTCTTCTTTGCAAAAGAGTCTGCAGTTCCACGCTTTGAACCGTGGAAAGGCGCCGGGCTCTGCTAAGATTTCCCCCGGCGCTTCGTTTGCCCTGGGCCAAAGCGAGCCTTCACAATAGCTGAACGCTAACACTGCATACTCGTTCCACTTCCAGAACCGGGCTACGGCGAGGCAGTTCTCCGGGGGAAAACGGCCCTTCGCGAAGGGCAGATCTGCCGAGCTCATTGCGGGAAAGCGAAAGCAAAGGACGCTTTTCTCCCTCTAACCGCTTTCGTCAGAGGAACGGGGGAAGTCACAGTGTTCTTTCTCTCCCTGAGATACACACAATCTGACGTTGCCTCTGAGCTCCGTTGCTGGCAAAGAACTGAAAGTGACATACATTCCTGTGGGGAAACACAGGGCTTTGCTAGGATTTCTCTAGGCAGTGTGTTTTCCCTGGGCCTCACTGTAGCAACTCTATCTCGCAAGGGCAGAACTGCATGGGATTTCCTCTGCCAGGAGAGAGCTGCTGCTTTGTAGTTTGTGCTGGGAAACCTTGCCTTGGCAAGTGCGAATTGACCGCATTCAGGCAGAAAGAAAAGAGAATAGCAAGAGGCCTTTTCTCCCCGGCTGCTCTGCCAAGCCCTTCCAGCTCAAACTATGTCGTTGCTCCTCTGGAAGGATCCCTGCACCGCGGCGTAGTTTTTCCGAAGAAGCCCTGCGTTTGCAAGAGCAAATGAGGAATTCGTGGCAGGAAAGAGGAAGGAAAGAAAGTTTCTCTCCCTCTGCCTGCTTTGCTCAGAGGACTGCATGAAGTCAGGGACTTCTCCCTTTCACTGAGAAACGTGCGGGCTGCTGTTGCCTGGGCGCTCTCTTCTTTGCAAAAGAGTCTGCAGTTCCACGCTTTGAACCGTGGAACGGCGCCGGGCTCTGCTAAGATTTCCCCCGGCGCTTCGTTTGCCCTGGGCCAAAGCGAGCCTTCACAATAGCTGAACGCTAACACTGCATACTCGTTCCACTTCCAGAACCGGGCTACGGCGAGGCAGTTCTCCGGGGGAAAACGGCCCTTCGCGAAGGGCAGATCTGCCGAGCTCATTGCGGGAAAGCGAAAGCAAAGGACGCTTTTCTCCCTCTAACCGCTTTCGTCAGAGGAACGGGGGAAGTCACAGTGTTCTTTCTCTCACTGAGATACACACAATCTGACGTTGCCTCTGAGCTCCGTTGCTGGCAAAGAACTGAAACTGACATACATTCCTGTGGGGACACCCAGGGCTTTGCTAGGATTTCTCTAGGCAGTGTGTTTTCCCTGGGCCTCACTGTAGCAACACTATCTCGCCAGGGCAACACTGCATGGCATATCCTCTGCCAGGATAGAGCTGCTGCTTTGTAGTTTGTGCTGGGAAACCTTGCTTTGGCAAGTGCCAGTTGACCGCATTCAGGCAGAAAGAAAAGAGAATAGCAAGAGGCCTTTTCTCCCCGGCTGCTTTCCCAAGCCCTTCCAGCTCAAACTATGTCGTTGCTCCTCTGGAAGGATCCCTGCACCGCGGCGTAGTTTTTCCGAAGAAGCCCTGCGTTTGCAAGAGCAAATGAGGAATTCGTGGCAGGAAAGAGGAAGGAAAGAAAGTTTCTCTCCCTCTGCCTGCCTTGCTCAGAGGACTGGATGAAGTCAGGGACTTCTCCCTTTCACTGAGAAACGTGCGGGCTGCTGTTGCCTGGGCGCTCTCTTCTTTGCAAAAGAGTCTGCAGTTCCACGCTTTGAACCGTGGAAAGGCGCCGGGCTCTGCTAAGATTTCCCCCGGCGCTTCGTTTGCCCTGGGCCAAAGCGAGCCTTCACAATAGCTGAACGCTAACACTGCATACTCGTTCCACTTCCAGAACCGGGCTACGGCGAGGCAGTTCTCCGGGGGAAAACGGCCCTTCGCGAAGGGCAGATCTGCCGAGCTCATTGCGGGAAAGCGAAAGCAAAGGACGCTTTTCTCCCTCTAACCGCTTTCGTCAGAGGAACGGAGGAAGTGACAGTGTTCTTTCTCTCACTGAGATACACACAATCTGACGTTGCCTCTGAGCTCCGTTGCTGGCAAAGAACTGAAACGGACATACATTCCTGTGGGGACACCCAGGGCTTTGCTAGGATTTCTCTAGGCAGTGTGTTTTCCCTGGGCCTCACTGTAGCAACACTATCTCGCCAGGGCAACACTGCATGGCATATCCTCTGCCAGGATAGAGCTGCTGCTTTGTAGTTTGTGCTGGGAAACCTTGCTTTGGCAAGTGCCAATTGACCGCATTCAGGCAGAAAGAAAAGAGAATAGCAAGAGGCCTTTTCTCCCCGGCTGCTCTGCCAAGCCCTTCCAGCTCAAACTATGAAGTTGCTCCTCTGGAAGGATCCCTGCACCGCGGCGTAGTTTTTCCGAAGAAGCCCTGCGTTTGCAAGAGCAAATGAGGAATTCGTGGCAGGAAAGAGGAAGGAAAGAAAGTTTCTCTCCCTCTGCCTGCTTTGCTCACAGGACTGGATGAAGTCAGGGACTTCTCCCTTTCACTGAGAAACGTACGGGCTGCTGTTGCCTGGGCGCTCTCTTCTTTGCAAAAGAGTCTGCAGTTCCACGCTTTGAACCGTGGAAAGGCGCCGGGCTCTGCTAAGATTTCCCCCGGCGCTTCGTTTGCCCTGGGCCAAAGCGAGCCTTCACAATAGCTGAACGCTAACACTGCATACTCGTTCCACTTCCAGAACCGGGCTACGGCGAGGCAGTTCTCCGGGGGAAAACGGCCCTTCGCGAAGGGCAGATCTGCCGAGCTCATTGCGGGAAAGCGAAAGCAAAGGACGCTTTTCTCCCTCTAACCGCTTTCGTCAGAGGAACGGGGGAAGTCACAGTGTTCTTTCTCTCACTGAGATACACACAATCTGACGTTGCCTCTGAGCTCCGTTGCTGGCAAAGAACTGAAACTGACATACATTCCTGTGGGGACACCCAGGGCTTTGCTAGGATTTCTCTAGGCAGTGTGTTTTCCCTGGGCCTCACTGTAGCAACACTATCTCGCCAGGGCAACACTGCATGGGATTTCCTCTGCCAGGAGAGAGCTGCTGCTTTGTAGTTTGTGCTGGGAAACTTTGCTTTGGCAAGTGCCAATTGACCGCATTCAGGCAGAAAGAAAAGAGAATAGCAAGAGGCCTTTTCTCCCCGGCTGCTTTCCCAAGCCCTTCCAGCTCAAACTATGTCGTTGCTCCTCTGGAAGGATCCCTGCACCACGGCGTAGTTTTTCTGAAGAAGCCCTGCGTTTGCAAGAGCAAATGAGGAATTCGTGGCAGGAAAGAGGAAGGAAAGAAAGTTTCTCTCCCTCTGCCTGCTTTGCTCAGAGGACTGCATGAAGTCAGGGAGTTCTCCCTTTCACTGAGAAACGTGCGGGCTGCTGTTGCCTGGGCGCTCTCTTCTTTGCAAAAGAGTCTGCAGTTCCACGCTTTGAACCGTGGAAAGGCGCCGGGCTCTGCTAAGATTTCCCCCGGCGCTTCGTTTGCCCTGGGCCAAAGCGAGCCTTCACAATAGCTGAACGCTAACACTGCATACTCGTTCCACTTCCAGAACCGGGCTACGGCGAGGCAGTTCTCCGGGGGAAAACGGCCCTTCGCGAAGGGCAGATCTGCCGAGCTCATTGCGGGAAAGCGAAAGCAAAGGACGCTTTTCTCCCTCTAACCGCTTTCGTCAGAGGAACGGGGGAAGTCACAGTGTTCTTTCTCTCCCTGAGATACACACAATCTGACGTTGCCTCTGAGCTCCGTTGCTGGCAAAGAACTGAAAGTGACATACATTCCTGTGGGGAAACACAGGGCTTTGCTAGGATTTCTCTAGGCAGTGTGTTTTCCCTGGGCCTCACTGTAGCAACTCTATCTCGCAAGGGCAACACTGCATGGGATTTCCTCTGCCAGGAGAGAGCTGCTGCTTTGTAGTTTGTGCTGGGAAACCTTGCCTTGGCAAGTGCGAATTGACCGCATTCAGGCAGAAAGAAAAGAGAATAGCAAGAGGCCTTTTCTCCCCGGCTGCTCTGCCAAGCCCTTCCAGCTCAAACTATGTCGTTGCTCCTCTGGAAGGATCCCTGCACCGCGGCGTAGTTTTTCCGAAGAAGCCCTGCGTTTGCAAGAGCAAATGAGGAATTCGTGGCAGGAAAGAGGAAGGAAAGAAAGTTTCTCTCCCTCTGCCTGCTTTGCTCAGAGGACTGCATGAAGTCAGGGACTTCTCCCTTTCACTGAGAAACGTGCGGGCTGCTGTTGCCTGGGCGCTCTCTTCTTTGCAAAAGAGTCTGCAGTTCCACGCTTTGAACCGTGGAACGGCGCCGGGCTCTGCTAAGATTTCCCCCGGCGCTTCGTTTGCCCTGGGCCAAAGCGAGCCTTCACAATAGCTGAACGCTAACACTGCATACTCGTTCCACTTCCAGAACCGGGCTACGGCGAGGCAGTTCTCCGGGGGAAAACGGCCCTTCGCGAAGGGCAGATCTGCCGAGCTCATTGCGGGAAAGCGAAAGCAAAGGACGCTTTTCTCCCTCTAACCGCTTTCGTCAGAGGAACGGGGGAAGTCACAGTGTTCTTTCTCTCACTGAGATACACACAATCTGACGTTGCCTCTGAGCTCCGTTGCTGGCAAAGAACTGAAACTGACATACATTCCTGTGGGGACACCCAGGGCTTTGCTAGGATTTCTCTAGGCAGTGTGTTTTCCCTGGGCCTCACTGTAGCAACACTATCTCGCCAGGGCAACACTGCATGGCATATCCTCTGCCAGGATAGAGCTGCTGCTTTGTAGTTTGTGCTGGGAAACCTTGCTTTGGCAAGTGCCAGTTGACCGCATTCAGGCAGAAAGAAAAGAGAATAGCAAGAGGCCTTTTCTCCCCGGCTGCTTTCCCAAGCCCTTCCAGCTCAAACTATGTCGTTGCTCCTCTGGAAGGATCCCTGCACCGCGGCGTAGTTTTTCCGAAGAAGCCCTGCGTTTGCAAGAGCAAATGAGGAATTCGTGGCAGGAAAGAGGAAGGAAAGAAAGTTTCTCTCCCTCTGCCTGCCTTGCTCAGAGGACTGGATGAAGTCAGGGACTTCTCCCTTTCACTGAGAAACGTGCGGGCTGCTGTTGCCTGGGCGCTCTCTTCTTTGCAAAAGAGTCTGCAGTTCCACGCTTTGAACCGTGGAAAGGCGCCGGGCTCTGCTAAGATTTCCCCCGGCGCTTCGTTTGCCCTGGGCCAAAGCGAGCCTTCACAATAGCTGAACGCTAACACTGCATACTCGTTCCACTTCCAGAACCGGGCTACGGCGAGGCAGTTCTCCGGGGGAAAACGGCCCTTCGCGAAGGGCAGATCTGCCGAGCTCATTGCGGGAAAGCGAAAGCAAAGGACGCTTTTCTCCCTCTAACCGCTTTCGTCAGAGGAACGGAGGAAGTCACAGTGTTCTTTCTCTCACTGAGATACACACAATCTGACGTTGCCTCTGAGCTCCGTTGCTGGCAAAGAACTGAAACTGACATACATTCCTGTGGGGACACCCAGGGCTTTGCTAGGATTTCTCTAGGCAGTGTGTTTTCCCTGGGCCTCACTGTAGCAACACTATCTCGCCAGGGCAACACTGCATGGCATATCCTCTGCCAGGATAGAGCTGCTGCTTTGTAGTTTGTGCTGGGAAACCTTGCTTTGGCAAGTGCCAATTGACCGCATTCAGGCAGAAAGAAAAGAGAATAGCAAGAGGCCTTTTCTCCCCGGCTGCTCTGCCAAGCCCTTCCAGCTCAAACTATGAAGTTGCTCCTCTGGAAGGATCCCTGCACCGCGGCGTAGTTTTTCCGAAGAAGCCCTGCGTTTGCAAGAGCAAATGAGGAATTCGTGGCAGGAAAGAGGAAGGAAAGAAAGTTTCTCTCCCTCTGCCTGCTTTGCTCACAGGACTGGATGAAGTCAGGGACTTCTCCCTTTCACTGAGAAACGTACGGGCTGCTGTTGCCTGGGCGCTCTCTTCTTTGCAAAAGAGTCTGCAGTTCCACGCTTTGAACCGTGGAAAGGCGCCGGGCTCTGCTAAGATTTCCCCCGGCGCTTCGTTTGCCCTGGGCCAAAGCGAGCCTTCACAATAGCTGAACGCTAACACTGCATACTCGTTCCACTTCCAGAACCGGGCTACGGAGAGGCAGTTCTCCGGGGGAAAACGGCCCTTCGCGAAGGGCAGATCTGCCGAGCTCATTGCGGGAAAGCGAAAGCAAAGGACGCTTTTCTCCCTCTAACCGCTTTCGTCAGAGGAACGGGGAAAGTCACAGTGTTCTTTCTCTCCCTGAGATACACACAATCTGACGTTGCCTCTGAGCTCCGTTGCTGGCAAAGAACTGAAACGGACATACATTCCTGTGGGGAAACACAGGGCTTTGCTAGGATTTCTCTAGGCAGTGTGTTTTCCCTGGGCCTCACTGTAGCAACACTATCTCGCCAGGGCAACACTGCATGGGATTTCCTCTGCCAGGAGAGAGCTGCTGCTTTGTAGTTTGTGCTGGGAAACTTTGCTTTGGCAAGTGCCAATTGACCGCATTCAGGCAGAAAGAAAAGAGAATAGCAAGAGGCCTTTTCTCCCCGGCTGCTTTCCCAAGCCCTTCCAGCTCAAACTATGTCGTTGCTCCTCTGGAAGGATACCTGCACCACGGCGTAGTTTTTCTGAAGAAGCCCTGCGTTTGCAAGAGCAAATGAGGAATTCGTGGCAGGAAAGAGGAAGGAAAGAAAGTTTCTCTCCCTCTGCCTGCTTTGCTCAGAGGACTGCATGAAGTCAGGGAGTTCTCCCTTTCACTGAGAAACGTGCGGGCTGCTGTTGCCTGGGCGCTCTCTTCTTTGCAAAAGAGTCTGCAGTTCCACGCTTTGAACCGTGGAAAGGCGCCGGGCTCTGCTAAGATTTCCCCCGGCGCTTCGTTTGCCCTGGGCCAAAGCGAGCCTTCACAATAGCTGAACGCTAACACTGCATACTCGTTCCACTTCCAGAACCGGGCTACGGCGAGGCAGTTCTCCGGGGGAAAACGGCCCTTCGCGAAGGGCAGATCTGCCGAGCTCATTGCGGGAAAGCGAAAGCAAAGGACGCTTTTCTCCCTCTAACCGCTTTCGTCAGAGGAACGGGGGAAGTCACAGTGTTCTTTCTCTCCCTGAGATACACACAATCTGCCGTTGCCTCTGAGCTCCGTTGCTGGCAAAGAACTGAAAGTGACATACATTCCTGTGGGGAAACACAGGGCTTTGCTAGGATTTCTCTAGGCAGTGTGTTTTCCCTGGGCCTCACTGTAGCAACACTATCTCGCAAGGGCAGAACTGCATGGGATTTCCTCTGCCAGGAGAGAGCTGCTGCTTTGTAGTTTGTGCTGGGAAACCTTGCTTTGGCAAGTGCCAATTGACCGCATTCAGGCAGAAAGAAAAGAGAATAGCAAGAGGCCTTTTCTCCCCGGCTGCTCTGCCAAGCCCTTCCAGCTCAAACTATGTCGTTGCTCCTCTGGAAGGATCCCTGCACCGCGGCGTAGTTTTTCCGAAGAAGCCCTGCGTTTGCAAGAGCAAATGAGGAATTCGTGGCAGGAAAGAGGAAGGAAAGAAAGTTTCTCTCCCTCTGCCTGCTTTGCTCAGAGGACTGCATGAAGTCAGGGAGTTCTCCCTTTCACTGAGAAACGTGCGGGCTGCTGTTGCCTGGGCGCTCTCTTCTTTGCAAAAGAGTCTGCAGTTCCACGCTTTGAACCGTGGAAAGGCGCCGGGCTCTGCTAAGATTTCCCCCGGCGCTTCGTTTGCCCTGGGCCAAAGCGAGCCTTCACAATAGCTGAACGCTAACACTGCATACTCGTTCCACTTCCAGAACCGGGCTACGGCGAGGCAGTTCTCCGGGGGAAAACGGCCCTTCGCGAAGGGCAGATCTGCCGAGCTCATTGCGGGAAAGCGAAAGCAAAGGACGCTTTTCTCCCTCTAACCGCTTTCGTCAGAGGAACGGGGGAAGTCACAGTGTTCTTTCTCTCACTGAGATACACACAATCTGACGTTGCCTCTGAGCTCCGTTGCTGGCAAAGAACTGAAACGGACATACATTCCTGTGGGGAAACACAGGGCTTTGCTAGGATTTCTCTAGGCAGTGTGTTTTCCCTGGGCCTCACTGTAGCAACACTATCTCGCCAGGGCAACACTGCATGGGATTTCCTCTGCCAGGAGAGAGCTGCTGCTTTGTAGTTTGTGCTGGGAAACTTTGCTTTGGCAAGTGCCAATTGACCGCATTCAGGCAGAAAGAAAAGAGAATAGCAAGAGGCCTTTTCTCCCCGGCTGCTTTCCCAAGCCCTTCCAGCTCAAACTATGTCGTTGCTCCTCTGGAAGGATCCCTGCACCGCGGCGTAGTTTTTCCGAAGAAGCCCTGCGTTTGCAAGAGCAAATGAGGAATTCGTGGCAGGAAAGAGGAAGGAAAGAAAGTTTCTCTCCCTCTGCCTGCTTTGCTCAGAGGACTGCATGAAGTCAGGGACTTCTCCCTTTCACTGGGAAACGTGCGGGCTGCTGTTGCCTGGGCGCTCTCTTCTTTGCAAAAGAGTCTGCAGTTCCACGCTTTGAACCGTGGAACGGCGCCGGGCTCTGCTAAGATTTCCCCCGGCGCTTCGTTTGCCCTGGGCCAAAGCGAGCCTTCACAATAGCTGAACGCTAACACTGCATACTCGTTCCACTTCCAGAACCGGGCTACGGCGAGGCAGTTCTCCGGGGGAAAACGGCCCTTCGCGAAGGGCAGATCTGCCGAGCTCATTGCGGGAAAGCGAAAGCAAAGGACGCTTTTCTCCCTCTAACCGCTTTCGTCAGAGGAACGGGGGAAGTCACAGTGTTCTTTCTCTCCCTGAGATACACACAATCTGCCGTTGCCTCTGAGCTCCGTTGCTGGCAAAGAACTGAAAGTGACATACATTCCTGTGGGGAAACACAGGGCTTTGCTAGGATTTCTCTAGGCAGTGTGTTTTCCCTGGGCCTCACTGTAGCAACACTATCTCGCAAGGGCAGAACTGCATGGGATTTCCTCTGCCAGGAGAGAGCTGCTGCTTTGTAGTTTGTGCTGGGAAACCTTGCTTTGGCAAGTGCCAATTGACCGCATTCAGGCAGAAAGAAAAGAGAATAGCAAGAGGCCTTTTCTCCCCGGCTGCTCTGCCAAGCCCTTCCAGCTCAAACTATGTCGTTGCTCCTCTGGAAGGATCCCTGCACCGCGGCGTAGTTTTTCCGAAGAAGCCCTGCGTTTGCAAGAGCAAATGAGGAATTCGTGGCAGGAAAGAGGAAGGAAAGAAAGTTTCTCTCCCTCTGCCTGCTTTGCTCAGAGGACTGCATGAAGTCAGGGAGTTCTCCCTTTCACTGAGAAACGTGCGGGCTGCTGTTGCCTGGGCGCTCTCTTCTTTGCAAAAGAGTCTGCAGTTCCACGCTTTGAACCGTGGAAAGGCGCCGGGCTCTGCTAAGATTTCCCCCGGCGCTTCGTTTGCCCTGGGCCAAAGCGAGCCTTCACAATAGCTGAACGCTAACACTGCATACTCGTTCCACTTCCAGAACCGGGCTACGGCGAGGCAGTTCTCCGGGGGAAAACGGCCCTTCGCGAAGGGCAGATCTGCCGAGCTCATTGCGGGAAAGCGAAAGCAAAGGACGCTTTTCTCCCTCTAACCGCTTTCGTCAGAGGAACGGGGGAAGTCACAGTGTTCTTTCTCTCACTGAGATACACACAATCTGACGTTGCCTCTGAGCTCCGTTGCTGGCAAAGAACTGAAACGGACATACATTCCTGTGGGGAAACACAGGGCTTTGCTAGGATTTCTCTAGGCAGTGTGTTTTCCCTGGGCCTCACTGTAGCAACACTATCTCGCCAGGGCAACACTGCATGGGATTTCCTCTGCCAGGAGAGAGCTGCTGCTTTGTAGTTTGTGCTGGGAAACTTTGCTTTGGCAAGTGCCAATTGACCGCATTCAGGCAGAAAGAAAAGAGAATAGCAAGAGGCCTTTTCTCCCCGGCTGCTTTCCCAAGCCCTTCCAGCTCAAACTATGTCGTTGCTCCTCTGGAAGGATCCCTGCACCGCGGCGTAGTTTTTCCGAAGAAGCCCTGCGTTTGCAAGAGCAAATGAGGAATTCGTGGCAGGAAAGAGGAAGGAAAGAAAGTTTCTCTCCCTCTGCCTGCTTTGCTCAGAGGACTGCATGAAGTCAGGGACTTCTCCCTTTCACTGGGAAACGTGCGGGCTGCTGTTGCCTGGGCGCTCTCTTCTTTGCAAAAGAGTCTGCAGTTCCACGCTTTGAACCGTGGAACGGCGCCGGGCTCTGCTAAGATTTCCCCCGGCGCTTCGTTTGCCCTGGGCCAAAGCGAGCCTTCACAATAGCTGAACGCTAACACTGCATACTCGTTCCACTTCCAGAACCGGGCTACGGCGAGGCAGTTCTCCGGGGGAAAACGGCCCTTCGCGAAGGGCAGATCTGCCGAGCTCATTGCGGGAAAGCGAAAGCAAAGGACGCTTTTCTCCCTCTAACCGCTTTCGTCAGAGGAACGGGGGAAGTCACAGTGTTCTTTCTCTCACTGAGATACACACAATCTGACGTTGCCTCTGAGCTCCGTTGCTGGCAAAGAACTGAAACTGACATACATTCCTGTGGGGACACCCAGGGCTTTGCTAGGATTTCTCTAGGCAGTGTGTTTTCCCTGGGCCTCACTGTAGCAACACTATCTCGCCAGGGCAACACTGCATGGCATATCCTCTGCCAGGATAGAGCTGCTGCTTTGTAGTTTGTGCTGGGAAACCTTGCTTTGGCAAGTGCCAATTGACCGCATTCAGGCAGAAAGAAAAGAGAATAGCAAGAGGCCTTTTCTCCCCGGCTGCTCTGCCAAGCCCTTCCAGCTCAAACTATGAAGTTGCTCCTCTGGAAGGATCCCTGCACCGCGGCGTAGTTTTTCCGAAGAAGCCCTGCGTTTGCAAGAGCAAATGAGGAATTCGTGGCAGGAAAGAGGAAGGAAAGAAAGTTTCTCTCCCTCTGCCTGCTTTGCTCACAGGACTGGATGAAGTCAGGGACTTCTCCCTTTCACTGAGAAACGTACGGGCTGCTGTTGCCTGGGCGCTCTCTTCTTTGCAAAAGAGTCTGCAGTTCCACGCTTTGAACCGTGGAAAGGCGCCGGGCTCTGCTAAGATTTCCCCCGGCGCTTCGTTTGCCCTGGGCCAAAGCGAGCCTTCACAATAGCTGAACGCTAACACTGCATACTCGTTCCACTTCCAGAACCGGGCTACGGCGAGGCAGTTCTCCGGGGGAAAACGGCCCTTCGCGAAGGGCAGATCTGCCGAGCTCATTGCGGGAAAGCGAAAGCAAAGGACGCTTTTCTCCCTCTAACCGCTTTCGTCAGAGGAACGGGGAAAGTCACAGTGTTCTTTCTCTCACTGAGATACACACAATCTGACGTTGCCTCTGAGCTCCGTTGCTGGCAAAGAACTGAAACGGACATACATTCCTGTGGGGAAACACAGGGCTTTGCTAGGATTTCTCTAGGCAGTGTGTTTTCCCTGGGCCTCACTGTAGCAACACTATCTCGCCAGGGCAACACTGCATGGGATTTCCTCTGCCAGGAGAGAGCTGCTGCTTTGTAGTTTGTGCTGGGAAACTTTGCTTTGGCAAGTGCCAATTGACCGCATTCAGGCAGAAAGAAAAGAGAATAGCAAGAGGCCTTTTCTCCCCGGCTGCTTTCCCAAGCCCTTCCAGCTCAAACTATGTCGTTGCTCCTCTGGAAGGATCCCTGCACCACGGCGTAGTTTTTCCGAAGAAGCCCTGCGTTTGCAAGAGCAAATGAGGAATTCGTGGCAGGAAAGAGGAAGGAAAGAAAGTTTCTCTCCCTCTGCCTGCTTTGCTCAGAGGACTGCATGAAGTCAGGGAGTTCTCCCTTTCACTGAGAAACGTGCGGGCTGCTGTTGCCTGGGCGCTCTCTTCTTTGCAAAAGAGTCTGCAGTTCCACGCTTTGAACCGTGGAAAGGCGCCGGGCTCTGCTAAGATTTCCCCCGGCGCTTCGTTTGCCCTGGGCCAAAGCGAGCCTTCACAATAGCTGAACGCTAACACTGCATACTCGTTCCACTTCCAGAACCGGGCTACGGCGAGGCAGTTCTCCGGGGGAAAACGGCCCTTCGCGAAGGGCAGATCTGCCGAGCTCATTGCGGGAAAGCGAAAGCAAAGGACGCTTTT
Source organism: Elephas maximus indicus (assembly GCF_024166365.1). NCBI lineage: Eukaryota > Metazoa > Chordata > Mammalia > Proboscidea > Elephantidae > Elephas > Elephas maximus. The sequence goes on from NC_064822.1 coordinate 1,753,908, forward strand.
CTCCCTCTAACCGCTTTCGTCAGAGGAACGGGGGAAGTCACAGTGTTCTTTCTCTCCCTGAGATACACACAATCTGCCGTTGCCTCTGAGCTCCGTTGCTGGCAAAGAACTGAAAGTGACATACATTCCTGTGGGGAAACACAGGGCTTTGCTAGGATTTCTCTAGGCAGTGTGTTTTCCCTGGGCCTCACTGTAGCAACACTATCTCGCAAGGGCAGAACTGCATGGGATTTCCTCTGCCAGGAGAGAGCTGCTGCTTTGTAGTTTGTGCTGGGAAACCTTGCTTTGGCAAGTGCGAATTGACCGCATTCAGGCAGAAAGAAAAGAGAATAGCAAGAGGCCTTTTCTCCCCGGCTGCTCTGCCAAGCCCTTCCAGCTCAAACTATGTCGTTGCTCCTCTGGAAGGATCCCTGCACCGCGGCGTAGTTTTTCCGAAGAAGCCCTGCGTTTGCAAGAGCAAATGAGGAATTCGTGGCAGGAAAGAGGAAGGAAAGAAAGTTTCTCTCCCTCTGCCTGCTTTGCTCAGAGGACTGCATGAAGTCAGGGAGTTCTCCCTTTCACTGAGAAACGTGCGGGCTGCTGTTGCCTGGGCGCTCTCTTCTTTGCAAAAGAGTCTGCAGTTCCACGCTTTGAACCGTGGAAAGGCGCCGGGCTCTGCTAAGATTTCCCCCGGCGCTTCGTTTGCCCTGGGCCAAAGCGAGCCTTCACAATAGCTGAACGCTAACACTGCATACTCGTTCCACTTCCAGAACCGGGCTACGGCGAGGCAGTTCTCCGGGGGAAAACGGCCCTTCGCGAAGGGCAGATCTGCCGAGCTCATTGCGGGAAAGCGAAAGCAAAGGACGCTTTTCTCCCTCTAACCGCTTTCGTCAGAGGAACGGGGGAAGTCACAGTGTTCTTTCTCTCACTGAGATACACACAATCTGACGTTGCCTCTGAGCTCCGTTGCTGGCAAAGAACTGAAACGGACATACATTCCTGTGGGGAAACACAGGGCTTTGCTAGGATTTCTCTAGGCAGTGTGTTTTCCCTGGGCCTCACTGTAGCAACACTATCTCGCCAGGGCAACACTGCATGGGATTTCCTCTGCCAGGAGAGAGCTGCTGCTTTGTAGTTTGTGCTGGGAAACTTTGCTTTGGCAAGTGCCAATTGACCGCATTCAGGCAGAAAGAAAAGAGAATAGCAAGAGGCCTTTTCTCCCCGGCTGCTTTCCCAAGCCCTTCCAGCTCAAACTATGTCGTTGCTCCTCTGGAAGGATCCCTGCACCGCGGCGTAGTTTTTCCGAAGAAGCCCTGCGTTTGCAAGAGCAAATGAGGAATTCGTGGCAGGAAAGAGGAAGGAAAGAAAGTTTCTCTCCCTCTGCCTGCTTTGCTCAGAGGACTGCATGAAGTCAGGGACTTCTCCCTTTCACTGGGAAACGTGCGGGCTGCTGTTGCCTGGGCGCTCTCTTCTTTGCAAAAGAGTCTGCAGTTCCACGCTTTGAACCGTGGAACGGCGCCGGGCTCTGCTAAGATTTCCCCCGGCGCTTCGTTTGCCCTGGGCCAAAGCGAGCCTTCACAATAGCTGAACGCTAACACTGCATACTCGTTCCACTTCCAGAACCGGGCTACGGCGAGGCAGTTCTCCGGGGGAAAACGGCCCTTCGCGAAGGGCAGATCTGCCGAGCTCATTGCGGGAAAGCGAAAGCAAAGGACGCTTTTCTCCCTCTAACCGCTTTCGTCAGAGGAACGGGGGAAGTCACAGTGTTCTTTCTCTCACTGAGATACACACAATCTGACGTTGCCTCTGAGCTCCGTTGCTGGCAAAGAACTGAAACTGACATACATTCCTGTGGGGACACCCAGGGCTTTGCTAGGATTTCTCTAGGCAGTGTGTTTTCCCTGGGCCTCACTGTAGCAACACTATCTCGCCAGGGCAACACTGCATGGCATATCCTCTGCCAGGATAGAGCTGCTGCTTTGTAGTTTGTGCTGGGAAACCTTGCTTTGGCAAGTGCCAATTGACCGCATTCAGGCAGAAAGAAAAGAGAATAGCAAGAGGCCTTTTCTCCCCGGCTGCTCTGCCAAGCCCTTCCAGCTCAAACTATGAAGTTGCTCCTCTGGAAGGATCCCTGCACCGCGGCGTAGTTTTTCCGAAGAAGCCCTGCGTTTGCAAGAGCAAATGAGGAATTCGTGGCAGGAAAGAGGAAGGAAAGAAAGTTTCTCTCCCTCTGCCTGCTTTGCTCACAGGACTGGATGAAGTCAGGGACTTCTCCCTTTCACTGAGAAACGTACGGGCTGCTGTTGCCTGGGCGCTCTCTTCTTTGCAAAAGAGTCTGCAGTTCCACGCTTTGAACCGTGGAAAGGCGCCGGGCTCTGCTAAGATTTCCCCCGGCGCTTCGTTTGCCCTGGGCCAAAGCGAGCCTTCACAATAGCTGAACGCTAACACTGCATACTCGTTCCACTTCCAGAACCGGGCTACGGCGAGGCAGTTCTCCGGGGGAAAACGGCCCTTCGCGAAGGGCAGATCTGCCGAGCTCATTGCGGGAAAGCGAAAGCAAAGGACGCTTTTCTCCCTCTAACCGCTTTCGTCAGAGGAACGGGGAAAGTCACAGTGTTCTTTCTCTCACTGAGATACACACAATCTGACGTTGCCTCTGAGCTCCGTTGCTGGCAAAGAACTGAAACGGACATACATTCCTGTGGGGAAACACAGGGCTTTGCTAGGATTTCTCTAGGCAGTGTGTTTTCCCTGGGCCTCACTGTAGCAACACTATCTCGCCAGGGCAACACTGCATGGGATTTCCTCTGCCAGGAGAGAGCTGCTGCTTTGTAGTTTGTGCTGGGAAACTTTGCTTTGGCAAGTGCCAATTGACCGCATTCAGGCAGAAAGAAAAGAGAATAGCAAGAGGCCTTTTCTCCCCGGCTGCTTTCCCAAGCCCTTCCAGCTCAAACTATGTCGTTGCTCCTCTGGAAGGATCCCTGCACCACGGCGTAGTTTTTCTGAAGAAGCCCTGCGTTTGCAAGAGCAAATGAGGAATTCGTGGCAGGAAAGAGGAAGGAAAGAAAGTTTCTCTCCCTCTGCCTGCTTTGCTCAGAGGACTGCATGAAGTCAGGGAGTTCTCCCTTTCACTGAGAAACGTGCGGGCTGCTGTTGCCTGGGCGCTCTCTTCTTTGCAAAAGAGTCTGCAGTTCCACGCTTTGAACCGTGGAAAGGCGCCGGGCTCTGCTAAGATTTCCCCCGGCGCTTCGTTTGCCCTGGGCCAAAGCGAGCCTTCACAATAGCTGAACGCTAACACTGCATACTCGTTCCACTTCCAGAACCGGGCTACGGCGAGGCAGTTCTCCGGGGGAAAACGGCCCTTCGCGAAGGGCAGATCTGCCGAGCTCATTGCGGGAAAGCGAAAGCAAAGGACGCTTTTCTCCCTCTAACCGCTTTCGTCAGAGGAACGGGGGAAGTCACAGTGTTCTTTCTCTCCCTGAGATACACACAATCTGACGTTGCCTCTGAGCTCCGTTGCTGGCAAAGAACTGAAAGTGACATACATTCCTGTGGGGAAACACAGGGCTTTGCTAGGATTTCTCTAGGCAGTGTGTTTTCCCTGGGCCTCACTGTAGCAACTCTATCTCGCAAGGGCAGAACTGCATGGGATTTCCTCTGCCAGGAGAGAGCTGCTGCTTTGTAGTTTGTGCTGGGAAACCTTGCCTTGGCAAGTGCGAATTGACCGCATTCAGGCAGAAAGAAAAGAGAATAGCAAGAGGCCTTTTCTCCCCGGCTGCTCTGCCAAGCCCTTCCAGCTCAAACTATGTCGTTGCTCCTCTGGAAGGATCCCTGCACCGCGGCGTAGTTTTTCCGAAGAAGCCCTGCGTTTGCAAGAGCAAATGAGGAATTCGTGGCAGGAAAGAGGAAGGAAAGAAAGTTTCTCTCCCTCTGCCTGCTTTGCTCAGAGGACTGCATGAAGTCAGGGACTTCTCCCTTTCACTGAGAAACGTGCGGGCTGCTGTTGCCTGGGCGCTCTCTTCTTTGCAAAAGAGTCTGCAGATCCACGCTTTGAACCGTGGAACGGCGCCGGGCTCTGCTAAGATTTCCCCCGGCGCTTCGTTTGCCCTGGGCCAAAGCGAGCCTTCACAATAGCTGAACGCTAACACTGCATACTCGTTCCACTTCCAGAACCGGGCTACGGCGAGGCAGTTCTCCGGGGGAAAACGGCCCTTCGCGAAGGGCAGATCTGCCGAGCTCATTGCGGGAAAGCGAAAGCAAAGGACGCTTTTCTCCCTCTAACCGCTTTCGTCAGAGGAACGGGGGAAGTCACAGTGTTCTTTCTCTCACTGAGATACACACAATCTGACGTTGCCTCTGAGCTCCGTTGCTGGCAAAGAACTGAAACTGACATACATTCCTGTGGGGACACCCAGGGCTTTGCTAGGATTTCTCTAGGCAGTGTGTTTTCCCTGGGCCTCACTGTAGCAACACTATCTCGCCAGGGCAACACTGCATGGCATATCCTCTGCCAGGATAGAGCTGCTGCTTTGTAGTTTGTGCTGGGAAACCTTGCTTTGGCAAGTGCCAATTGACCGCATTCAGGCAGAAAGAAAAGAGAATAGCAAGAGGCCTTTTCTCCCCGGCTGCTTTCCCAAGCCCTTCCAGCTCAAACTATGTCGTTGCTCCTCTGGAAGGATCCCTGCACCGCGGCGTAGTTTTTCCGAAGAAGCCCTGCGTTTGCAAGAGCAAATGAGGAATTCGTGGCAGGAAAGAGGAAGGAAAGAAAGTTTCTCTCCCTCTGCCTGCTTTGCTCAGAGGACTGCATGAAGTCAGGGAGTTCTCCCTTTCACTGAGAAACGTGCGGGCTGCTGTTGCCTGGGCGCTCTCTTCTTTGCAAAAGAGTCTGCAGTTCCACGCTTTGAACCGTGGAAAGGCGCCGGGCTCTGCTAAGATTTCCCCCGGCGCTTCGTTTGCCCTGGGCCAAAGCGAGCCTTCACAATAGCTGAACGCTAACACTGCATACTCGTTCCACTTCCAGAACCGGGCTACGGCGAGGCAGTTCTCCGGGGGAAAACGGCCCTTCGCGAAGGGCAGATCTGCCGAGCTCATTGCGGGAAAGCGAAAGCAAAGGACGCTTTTCTCCCTCTAACCGCTTTCGTCAGAGGAACGGGGGAAGTCACAGTGTTCTTTCTCTCCCTGAGATACACACAATCTGACGTTGCCTCTGAGCTCCGTTGCTGGCAAAGAACTGAAAGTGACATACATTCCTGTGGGGAAACACAGGGCTTTGCTAGGATTTCTCTAGGCAGTGTGTTTTCCCTGGGCCTCACTGTAGCAACTCTATCTCGCAAGGGCAGAACTGCATGGGATTTCCTCTGCCAGGAGAGAGCTGCTGCTTTGTAGTTTGTGCTGGGAAACCTTGCCTTGGCAAGTGCGAATTGACCGCATTCAGGCAGAAAGAAAAGAGAATAGCAAGAGGCCTTTTCTCCCCGGCTGCTCTGCCAAGCCCTTCCAGCTCAAACTATGTCGTTGCTCCTCTGGAAGGATCCCTGCACCGCGGCGTAGTTTTTCCGAAGAAGCCCTGCGTTTGCAAGAGCAAATGAGGAATTCGTGGCAGGAAAGAGGAAGGAAAGAAAGTTTCTCTCCCTCTGCCTGCTTTGCTCAGAGGACTGCATGAAGTCAGGGACTTCTCCCTTTCACTGAGAAACGTGCGGGCTGCTGTTGCCTGGGCGCTCTCTTCTTTGCAAAAGAGTCTGCAGATCCACGCTTTGAACCGTGGAACGGCGCCGGGCTCTGCTAAGATTTCCCCCGGCGCTTCGTTTGCCCTGGGCCAAAGCGAGCCTTCACAATAGCTGAACGCTAACACTGCATACTCGTTCCACTTCCAGAACCGGGCTACGGCGAGGCAGTTCTCCGGGGGAAAACGGCCCTTCGCGAAGGGCAGATCTGCCGAGCTCATTGCGGGAAAGCGAAAGCAAAGGACGCTTTTCTCCCTCTAACCGCTTTCGTCAGAGGAACGGGGGAAGTCACAGTGTTCTTTCTCTCACTGAGATACACACAATCTGACGTTGCCTCTGAGCTCCGTTGCTGGCAAAGAACTGAAACTGACATACATTCCTGTGGGGACACCCAGGGCTTTGCTAGGATTTCTCTAGGCAGTGTGTTTTCCCTGGGCCTCACTGTAGCAACACTATCTCGCCAGGGCAACACTGCATGGCATATCCTCTGCCAGGATAGAGCTGCTGCTTTGTAGTTTGTGCTGGGAAACCTTGCTTTGGCAAGTGCCAATTGACCGCATTCAGGCAGAAAGAAAAGAGAATAGCAAGAGGCCTTTTCTCCCCGGCTGCTTTCCCAAGCCCTTCCAGCTCAAACTATGTCGTTGCTCCTCTGGAAGGATCCCTGCACCGCGGCGTAGTTTTTCCGAAGAAGCCCTGCGTTTGCAAGAGCAAATGAGGAATTCGTGGCAGGAAAGAGGAAGGAAAGAAAGTTTCTCTCCCTCTGCCTGCTTTGCTCAGAGGACTGCATGAAGTCAGGGAGTTCTCCCTTTCACTGAGAAACGTGCGGGCTGCTGTTGCCTGGGCGCTCTCTTCTTTGCAAAAGAGTCTGCAGTTCCACGCTTTGAACCGTGGAAAGGCGCCGGGCTCTGCTAAGATTTCCCCCGGCGCTTCGTTTGCCCTGGGCCAAAGCGAGCCTTCACAATAGCTGAACGCTAACACTGCATACTCGTTCCACTTCCAGAACCGGGCTACGGCGAGGCAGTTCTCCGGGGGAAAACGGCCCTTCGCGAAGGGCAGATCTGCCGAGCTCATTGCGGGAAAGCGAAAGCAAAGGACGCTTTTCTCCCTCTAACCGCTTTCGTCAGAGGAACGGGGGAAGTCACAGTGTTCTTTCTCTCCCTGAGATACACACAATCTGACGTTGCCTCTGAGCTCCGTTGCTGGCAAAGAACTGAAAGTGACATACATTCCTGTGGGGAAACACAGGGCTTTGCTAGGATTTCTCTAGGCAGTGTGTTTTCCCTGGGCCTCACTGTAGCAACTCTATCTCGCAAGGGCAGAACTGCATGGGATTTCCTCTGCCAGGAGAGAGCTGCTGCTTTGTAGTTTGTGCTGGGAAACCTTGCCTTGGCAAGTGCGAATTGACCGCATTCAGGCAGAAAGAAAAGAGAATAGCAAGAGGCCTTTTCTCCCCGGCTGCTCTGCCAAGCCCTTCCAGCTCAAACTATGTCGTTGCTCCTCTGGAAGGATCCCTGCACCGCGGCGTAGTTTTTCCGAAGAAGCCCTGCGTTTGCAAGAGCAAATGAGGAATTCGTGGCAGGAAAGAGGAAGGAAAGAAAGTTTCTCTCCCTCTGCCTGCTTTGCTCAGAGGACTGCATGAAGTCAGGGACTTCTCCCTTTCACTGAGAAACGTGCGGGCTGCTGTTGCCTGGGCGCTCTCTTCTTTGCAAAAGAGTCTGCAGATCCACGCTTTGAACCGTGGAACGGCGCCGGGCTCTGCTAAGATTTCCCCCGGCGCTTCGTTTGCCCTGGGCCAAAGCGAGCCTTCACAATAGCTGAACGCTAACACTGCATACTCGTTCCACTTCCAGAACCGGGCTACGGCGAGGCAGTTCTCCGGGGGAAAACGGCCCTTCGCGAAGGGCAGATCTGCCGAGCTCATTGCGGGAAAGCGAAAGCAAAGGACGCTTTTCTCCCTCTAACCGCTTTCGTCAGAGGAACGGGGAAAGTCACAGTGTTCTTTCTCTCACTGAGATACACACAATCTGACGTTGCCTCTGAGCTCCGTTGCTGGCAAAGAACTGAAACTGACATACATTCCTGTGGGGACACCCAGGGCTTTGCTAGGATTTCTCTAGGCAGTGTGTTTTCCCTGGGCCTCACTGTAGCAACACTATCTCGCCAGGGCAACACTGCATGGCATATCCTCTGCCAGGATAGAGCTGCTGCTTTGTAGTTTGTGCTGGGAAACCTTGCTTTGGCAAGTGCCAATTGACCGCATTCAGGCAGAAAGAAAAGAGAATAGCAAGAGGCCTTTTCTCCCCGGCTGCTTTCCCAAGCCCTTCCAGCTCAAACTATGTCGTTGCTCCTCTGGAAGGATCCCTGCACCGCGGCGTAGTTTTTCCGAAGAAGCCCTGCGTTTGCAAGAGCAAATGAGGAATTCGTGGCAGGAAAGAGGAAGGAAAGAAAGTTTCTCTCCCTCTGCCTGCTTTGCTCAGAGGACTGCATGAAGTCAGGGAGTTCTCCCTTTCACTGAGAAACGTGCGGGCTGCTGTTGCCTGGGCGCTCTCTTCTTTGCAAAAGAGTCTGCAGTTCCACGCTTTGAACCGTGGAAAGGCGCCGGGCTCTGCTAAGATTTCCCCCGGCGCTTCGTTTGCCCTGGGCCAAAGCGAGCCTTCACAATAGCTGAACGCTAACACTGCATACTCGTTCCACTTCCAGAACCGGGCTACGGCGAGGCAGTTCTCCGGGGGAAAACGGCCCTTCGCGAAGGGCAGATCTGCCGAGCTCATTGCGGGAAAGCGAAAGCAAAGGACGCTTTTCTCCCTCTAACCGCTTTCGTCAGAGGAACGGGGGAAGTCACAGTGTTCTTTCTCTCCCTGAGATACACACAATCTGACGTTGCCTCTGAGCTCCGTTGCTGGCAAAGAACTGAAAGTGACATACATTCCTGTGGGGAAACACAGGGCTTTGCTAGGATTTCTCTAGGCAGTGTGTTTTCCCTGGGCCTCACTGTAGCAACTCTATCTCGCAAGGGCAGAACTGCATGGGATTTCCTCTGCCAGGAGAGAGCTGCTGCTTTGTAGTTTGTGCTGGGAAACCTTGCCTTGGCAAGTGCGAATTGACCGCATTCAGGCAGAAAGAAAAGAGAATAGCAAGAGGCCTTTTCTCCCCGGCTGCTCTGCCAAGCCCTTCCAGCTCAAACTATGTCGTTGCTCCTCTGGAAGGATCCCTGCACCGCGGCGTAGTTTTTCCGAAGAAGCCCTGCGTTTGCAAGAGCAAATGAGGAATTCGTGGCAGGAAAGAGGAAGGAAAGAAAGTTTCTCTCCCTCTGCCTGCTTTGCTCAGAGGACTGCATGAAGTCAGGGACTTCTCCCTTTCACTGAGAAACGTGCGGGCTGCTGTTGCCTGGGCGCTCTCTTCTTTGCAAAAGAGTCTGCAGATCCACGCTTTGAACCGTGGAACGGCGCCGGGCTCTGCTAAGATTTCCCCCGGCGCTTCGTTTGCCCTGGGCCAAAGCGAGCCTTCACAATAGCTGAACGCTAACACTGCATACTCGTTCCACTTCCAGAACCGGGCTACGGCGAGGCAGTTCTCCGGGGGAAAACGGCCCTTCGCGAAGGGCAGATCTGCCGAGCTCATTGCGGGAAAGCGAAAGCAAAGGACGCTTTTCTCCCTCTAACCGCTTTCGTCAGAGGAACGGGGGAAGTCACAGTGTTCTTTCTCTCACTGAGATACACACAATCTGACGTTGCCTCTGAGCTCCGTTGCTGGCAAAGAACTGAAACTGACATACATTCCTGTGGGGACACCCAGGGCTTTGCTAGGATTTCTCTAGGCAGTGTGTTTTCCCTGGGCCTCACTGTAGCAACACTATCTCGCCAGGGCAACACTGCATGGCATATCCTCTGCCAGGATAGAGCTGCTGCTTTGTAGTTTGTGCTGGGAAACCTTGCTTTGGCAAGTGCCAATTGACCGCATTCAGGCAGAAAGAAAAGAGAATAGCAAGAGGCCTTTTCTCCCCGGCTGCTTTCCCAAGCCCTTCCAGCTCAAACTATGTCGTTGCTCCTCTGGAAGGATCCCTGCACCGCGGCGTAGTTTTTCCGAAGAAGCCCTGCGTTTGCAAGAGCAAATGAGGAATTCGTGGCAGGAAAGAGGAAGGAAAGAAAGTTTCTCTCCCTCTGCCTGCTTTGCTCAGAGGACTGCATGAAGTCAGGGAGTTCTCCCTTTCACTGAGAAACGTGCGGGCTGCTGTTGCCTGGGCGCTCTCTTCTTTGCAAAAGAGTCTGCAGTTCCACGCTTTGAACCGTGGAAAGGCGCCGGGCTCTGCTAAGATTTCCCCCGGCGCTTCGTTTGCCCTGGGCCAAAGCGAGCCTTCACAATAGCTGAACGCTAACACTGCATACTCGTTCCACTTCCAGAACCGGGCTACGGCGAGGCAGTTCTCCGGGGGAAAACGGCCCTTCGCGAAGGGCAGATCTGCCGAGCTCATTGCGGGAAAGCGAAAGCAAAGGACGCTTTTCTCCCTCTAACCGCTTTCGTCAGAGGAACGGGGGAAGTCACAGTGTTCTTTCTCTCCCTGAGATACACACAATCTGACGTTGCCTCTGAGCTCCGTTGCTGGCAAAGAACTGAAACTGACATACATTCCTGTGGGGACACCCAGGGCTTTGCTAGGATTTCTCTAGGCAGTGTGTTTTCCCTGGGCCTCACTGTAGCAACACTATCTCGCCAGGGCAACACTGCATGGCATATCCTCTGCCAGGATAGAGCTGCTGCTTTGTAGTTTGTGCTGGGAAACCTTGCTTTGGCAAGTGCCAATTGACCGCATTCAGGCAGAAAGAAAAGAGAATAGCAAGAGGCCTTTTCTCCCCGGCTGCTCTGCCAAGCCCTTCCAGCTCAAACTATGAAGTTGCTCCTCTGGAAGGATCCCTGCACCGCGGCGTAGTTTTTCCGAAGAAGCCCTGCGTTTGCAAGAGCAAATGAGGAATTCGTGGCAGGAAAGAGGAAGGAAAGAAAGTTTCTCTCCCTCTGCCTGCTTTGCTCACAGGACTGGATGAAGTCAGGGACTTCTCCCTTTCACTGAGAAACGTACGGGCTGCTGTTGCCTGGGCGCTCTCTTCTTTGCAAAAGAGTCTGCAGTTCCACGCTTTGAACCGTGGAAAGGCGCCGGGCTCTGCTAAGATTTCCCCCGGCGCTTCGTTTGCCCTGGGCCAAAGCGAGCCTTCACAATAGCTGAACGCTAACACTGCATACTCGTTCCACTTCCAGAACCGGGCTACGGCGAGGCAGTTCTCCAGGGGAAAACTGCCCTTCGCGAAGGGCAGATCTGCCGAGCTCATTGCGGGAAAGCGAAAGCAAAGGACGCTTTTCTCCCTCTAACCGCTTTCGTCAGAGGAACGGGGAAAGTCACAGTGTTCTTTCTCTCCCTGAGATACACACAATCTGACGTTGCCTCTGAGCTCCGTTGCTGGCAAAGAACTGAAACGGACATACATTCCTGTGGGGAAACACAGGGCTTTGCTAGGATTTCTCTAGGCAGTGTGTTTTCCCTGGGCCTCACTGTAGCAACACTATCTCGCCAGGGCAACACTGCATGGGATTTCCTCTGCCAGGAGAGAGCTGCTGCTTTGTAGTTTGTGCTGGGAAACTTTGCTTTGGCAAGTGCCAATTGACCGCATTCAGGCAGAAAGAAAAGAGAATAGCAAGAGGCCTTTTCTCCCCGGCTGCTTTCCCAAGCCCTTCCAGCTCAAACTATGTCGTTGCTCCTCTGGAAGGATCCCTGCACCACGGCGTAGTTTTTCTGAAGAAGCCCTGCGTTTGCAAGAGCAAATGAGGAATTCGTGGCAGGAAAGAGGAAGGAAAGAAAGTTTCTCTCCCTCTGCCTGCTTTGCTCAGAGGACTGCATGAAGTCAGGGAGTTCTCCCTTTCACTGAGAAACGTGCGGGCTGCTGTTGCCTGGGCGCTCTCTTCTTTGCAAAAGAGTCTGCAGTTCCACGCTTTGAACCGTGGAAAGGCGCCGGGCTCTGCTAAGATTTCCCCCGGCGCTTCGTTTGCCCTGGGCCAAAGCGAGCCTTCACAATAGCTGAACGCTAACACTGCATACTCGTTCCACTTCCAGAACCGGGCTACGGCGAGGCAGTTCTCCGGGGGAAAACGGCCCTTCGCGAAGGGCAGATCTGCCGAGCTCATTGCGGGAAAGCGAAAGCAAAGGACGCTTTTCTCCCTCTAACCGCTTTCGTCAGAGGAACGGGGGAAGTCACAGTGTTCTTTCTCTCCCTGAGATACACACAATCTGACGTTGCCTCTGAGCTCCGTTGCTGGCAAAGAACTGAAAGTGACATACATTCCTGTGGGGAAACACAGGGCTTTGCTAGGATTTCTCTAGGCAGTGTGTTTTCCCTGGGCCTCACTGTAGCAACTCTATCTCGCAAGGGCAGAACTGCATGGGATTTCCTCTGCCAGGAGAGAGCTGCTGCTTTGTAGTTTGTGCTGGGAAACCTTGCCTTGGCAAGTGCGAATTGACCGCATTCAGGCAGAAAGAAAAGAGAATAGCAAGAGGCCTTTTCTCCCCGGCTGCTCTGCCAAGCCCTTCCAGCTCAAACTATGTCGTTGCTCCTCTGGAAGGATCCCTGCACCGCGGCGTAGTTTTTCCGAAGAAGCCCTGCGTTTGCAAGAGCAAATGAGGAATTCGTGGCAGGAAAGAGGAAGGAAAGAAAGTTTCTCTCCCTCTGCCTGCTTTGCTCAGAGGACTGCATGAAGTCAGGGACTTCTCCCTTTCACTGAGAAACGTGCGGGCTGCTGTTGCCTGGGCGCTCTCTTCTTTGCAAAAGAGTCTGCAGTTCCACGCTTTGAACCGTGGAACGGCGCCGGGCTCTGCTAAGATTTCCCCCGGCGCTTCGTTTGCCCTGGGCCAAAGCGAGCCTTCACAATAGCTGAACGCTAACACTGCATACTCGTTCCACTTCCAGAACCGGGCTACGGCGAGGCAGTTCTCCGGGGGAAAACGGCCCTTCGCGAAGGGCAGATCTGCCGAGCTCATTGCAGGAAAGCGAAAGCAAAGGACGCTTTTCTCCCTCTAACCGCTTTCGTCAGAGGAACGGGGGAAGTCACAGTGTTCTTTCTCTCACTGAGATACACACAATCTGACGTTGCCTCTGAGCTCCGTTGCTGGCAAAGAACTGAAACTGACATACATTCCTGTGGGGACACCCAGGGCTTTGCTAGGATTTCTCTAGGCAGTGTGTTTTCCCTGGGCCTCACTGTAGCAACACTATCTCGCCAGGGCAACACTGCATGGCATATCCTCTGCCAGGATAGAGCTGCTGCTTTGTAGTTTGTGCTGGGAAACCTTGCTTTGGCAAGTGCCAGTTGACCGCATTCAGGCAGAAAGAAAAGAGAATAGCAAGAGGCCTTTTCTCCCCGGCTGCTTTCCCAAGCCCTTCCAGCTCAAACTATGTCGTTGCTCCTCTGGAAGGATCCCTGCACCGCGGCGTAGTTTTTCCGAAGAAGCCCTGCGTTTGCAAGAGCAAATGAGGAATTCGTGGCAGGAAAGAGGAAGGAAAGAAAGTTTCTCTCCCTCTGCCTGCCTTGCTCAGAGGACTGGATGAAGTCAGGGACTTCTCCCTTTCACTGAGAAACGTGCGGGCTGCTGTTGCCTGGGCGCTCTCTTCTTTGCAAAAGAGTCTGCAGTTCCACGCTTTGAACCGTGGAAAGGCGCCGGGCTCTGCTAAGATTTCCCCCGGCGCTTCGTTTGCCCTGGGCCAAAGCGAGCCTTCACAATAGCTGAACGCTAACACTGCATACTCGTTCCACTTCCAGAACCGGGCTACGGCGAGGCAGTTCTCCGGGGGAAAACGGCCCTTCGCGAAGGGCAGATCTGCCGAGCTCATTGCGGGAAAGCGAAAGCAAAGGACGCTTTTCTCCCTCTAACCGCTTTCGTCAGAGGAACGGAGGAAGTGACAGTGTTCTTTCTCTCACTGAGATACACACAATCTGACGTTGCCTCTGAGCTCCGTTGCTGGCAAAGAACTGAAACGGACATACATTCCTGTGGGGACACCCAGGGCTTTGCTAGGATTTCTCTAGGCAGTGTGTTTTCCCTGGGCCTCACTGTAGCAACACTATCTCGCCAGGGCAACACTGCATGGCATATCCTCTGCCAGGATAGAGCTGCTGCTTTGTAGTTTGTGCTGGGAAACCTTGCTTTGGCAAGTGCCAATTGACCGCATTCAGGCAGAAAGAAAAGAGAATAGCAAGAGGCCTTTTCTCCCCGGCTGCTCTGCCAAGCCCTTCCAGCTCAAACTATGAAGTTGCTCCTCTGGAAGGATCCCTGCACCGCGGCGTAGTTTTTCCGAAGAAGCCCTGCGTTTGCAAGAGCAAATGAGGAATTCGTGGCAGGAAAGAGGAAGGAAAGAAAGTTTCTCTCCCTCTGCCTGCTTTGCTCACAGGACTGGATGAAGTCAGGGACTTCTCCCTTTCACTGAGAAACGTACGGGCTGCTGTTGCCTGGGCGCTCTCTTCTTTGCAAAAGAGTCTGCAGTTCCACGCTTTGAACCGTGGAAAGGCGCCGGGCTCTGCTAAGATTTCCCCCGGCGCTTCGTTTGCCCTGGGCCAAAGCGAGCCTTCACAATAGCTGAACGCTAACACTGCATACTCGTTCCACTTCCAGAAGCGGGCTACGGCGAGGCAGTTCTCCGGGGGAAAACGGCCCTTCGCGAAGGGCAGATCTGCCGAGCTCATTGCGGGAAAGCGAAAGCAAAGGACGCTTTTCTCCCTCTAACCGCTTTCGTCAGAGGAACGGGGAAAGTCACAGTGTTCTTTCTCTCCCTGAGATACACACAATCTGACGTTGCCTCTGAGCTCCGTTGCTGGCAAAGAACTGAAACGGACATACATTCCTGTGGGGAAACACAGGGCTTTGCTAGGATTTCTCTAGGCAGTGTGTTTTCCCTGGGCCTCACTGTAGCAACACTATCTCGCCAGGGCAACACTGCATGGGATTTCCTCTGCCAGGAGAGAGCTGCTGCTTTGTAGTTTGTGCTGGGAAACTTTGCTTTGGCAAGTGCCAATTGACCGCATTCAGGCAGAAAGAAAAGAGAATAGCAAGAGGCCTTTTCTCCCCGGCTGCTTTCCCAAGCCCTTCCAGCTCAAACTATGTCGTTGCTCCTCTGGAAGGATACCTGCACCACGGCGTAGTTTTTCTGAAGAAGCCCTGCGTTTGCAAGAGCAAATGAGGAATTCGTGGCAGGAAAGAGGAAGGAAAGAAAGTTTCTCTCCCTCTGCCTGCTTTGCTCAGAGGACTGCATGAAGTCAGGGAGTTCTCCCTTTCACTGAGAAACGTGCGGGCTGCTGTTGCCTGGGCGCTCTCTTCTTTGCAAAAGAGTCTGCAGTTCCACGCTTTGAACCGTGGAAAGGCGCCGGGCTCTGCTAAGATTTCCCCCGGCGCTTCGTTTGCCCTGGGCCAAAGCGAGCCTTCACAATAGCTGAACGCTAACACTGCATACTCGTTCCACTTCCAGAACCGGGCTACGGCGAGGCAGTTCTCCGGGGGAAAACGGCCCTTCGCGAAGGGCAGATCTGCCGAGCTCATTGCGGGAAAGCGAAAGCAAAGGACGCTTTTCTCCCTCTAACCGCTTTCGTCAGAGGAACGGGGGAAGTCACAGTGTTCTTTCTCTCCCTGAGATACACACAATCTGACGTTGCCTCTGAGCTCCGTTGCTGGCAAAGAACTGAAAGTGACATACATTCCTGTGGGGAAACACAGGGCTTTGCTAGGATTTCTCTAGGCAGTGTGTTTTCCCTGGGCCTCACTGTAGCAACACTATCTCGCAAGGGCAGAACTGCATGGGATTTCCTCTGCCAGGAGAGAGCTGCTGCTTTGTAGTTTGTGCTGGGAAACCTTGCTTTGGCAAGTGCCAATTGACCGCATTCAGGCAGAAAGAAAAGAGAATAGCAAGAGGCCTTTTCTCCCCGGCTGCTCTGCCAAGCCCTTCCAGCTCAAACTATGTCGTTGCTCCTCTGGAAGGATCCCTGCACCGCGGCGTAGTTTTTCCAAAGAAGCCCTGCGTTTGCAAGAGCAAATGAGGAATTCGTGGCAGGAAAGAGGAAGGAAAGAAAGTTTCTCTCCCTCTGCCTGCTTTGCTCAGAGGACTGCATGAAGTCAGGGAGTTCTCCCTTTCACTGAGAAACGTGCGGGCTGCTGTTGCCTGGGCGCTCTCTTCTTTGCAAAAGAGTCTGCAGTTCCACGCTTTGAACCGTGGAAAGGCGCCGGGCTCTGCTAAGATTTCCCCCGGCGCTTCGTTTGCCCTGGGCCAAAGCGAGCCTTCACAATAGCTGAACGCTAACACTGCATACTCGTTCCACTTCCAGAACCGGGCTACGGCGAGGCAGTTCTCCGGGGGAAAACGGCCCTTCGCGAAGGGCAGATCTGCCGAGCTCATTGCGGGAAAGCGAAAGCAAAGGACGCTTTTCTCCCTCTAACCGCTTTCGTCAGAGGAACGGGGGAAGTCACAGTGTTCTTTCTCTCCCTGAGATACACACAATCTGACGTTGCCTCTGAGCTCCGTTGCTGGCAAAGAACTGAAACGGACATACATTCCTGTGGGGAAACACAGGGCTTTGCTAGGATTTCTCTAGGCAGTGTGTTTTCCCTGGGCCTCACTGTAGCAACACTATCTCGCCAGGGCAACACTGCATGGGATTTCCTCTGCCAGGAGAGAGCTGCTGCTTTGTAGTTTGTGCTGGGAAACTTTGCTTTGGCAAGTGCCAATTGACCGCATTCAGGCAGAAAGAAAAGAGAATAGCAAGAGGCCTTTTCTCCCCGGCTGCTTTCCCAAGCCCTTCCAGCTCAAACTATGTCGTTGCTCCTCTGGAAGGATCCCTGCACCGCGGCGTAGTTTTTCCGAAGAAGCCCTGCGTTTGCAAGAGCAAATGAGGAATTCGTGGCAGGAAAGAGGAAGGAAAGAAAGTTTCTCTCCCTCTGCCTGCTTTGCTCAGAGGACTGCATGAAGTCAGGGACTTCTCCCTTTCACTGGGAAACGTGCGGGCTGCTGTTGCCTGGGCGCTCTCTTCTTTGCAAAAGAGTCTGCAGTTCCACGCTTTGAACCGTGGAACGGCGCCGGGCTCTGCTAAGATTTCCCCCGGCGCTTCGTTTGCCCTGGGCCAAAGCGAGCCTTCACAATAGCTGAACGCTAACACTGCATACTCGTTCCACTTCCAGAACCGGGCTACGGCGAGGCAGTTCTCCGGGGGAAAACGGCCCTTCGCGAAGGGCAGATCTGCCGAGCTCATTGCGGGAAAGCGAAAGCAAAGGACGCTTTTCTCCCTCTAACCGCTTTCGTCAGAGGAACGGGGGAAGTCACAGTGTTCTTTCTCTCACTGAGATACACACAATCTGACGTTGCCTCTGAGCTCCGTTGCTGGCAAAGAACTGAAACTGACATACATTCCTGTGGGGACACCCAGGGCTTTGCTAGGATTTCTCTAGGCAGTGTGTTTTCCCTGGGCCTCACTGTAGCAACACTATCTCGCCAGGGCAACACTGCATGGCATATCCTCTGCCAGGATAGAGCTGCTGCTTTGTAGTTTGTGCTGGGAAACCTTGCTTTGGCAAGTGCCAGTTGACCGCATTCAGGCAGAAAGAAAAGAGAATAGCAAGAGGCCTTTTCTCCCCGGCTGCTTTCCCAAGCCCTTCCAGCTCAAACTATGTCGTTGCTCCTCTGGAAGGATCCCTGCACCGCGGCGTAGTTTTTCCGAAGAAGCCCTGCGTTTGCAAGAGCAAATGAGGAATTCGTGGCAGGAAAGAGGAAGGAAAGAAAGTTTCTCTCCCTCTGCCTGCCTTGCTCAGAGGACTGGATGAAGTCAGGGACTTCTCCCTTTCACTGAGAAACGTGCGGGCTGCTGTTGCCTGGGCGCTCTCTTCTTTGCAAAAGAGTCTGCAGTTCCACGCTTTGAACCGTGGAAAGGCGCCGGGCTCTGCTAAGATTTCCCCCGGCGCTTCGTTTGCCCTGGGCCAAAGCGAGCCTTCACAATAGCTGAACGCTAACACTGCATACTCGTTCCACTTCCAGAACCGGGCTACGGCGAGGCAGTTCTCCGGGGGAAAACGGCCCTTCGCGAAGGGCAGATCTGCCGAGCTCATTGCGGGAAAGCGAAAGCAAAGGACGCTTTTCTCCCTCTAACCGCTTTCGTCAGAGGAACGGAGGAAGTCACAGTGTTCTTTCTCTCACTGAGATACACACAATCTGACGTTGCCTCTGAGCTCCGTTGCTGGCAAAGAACTGAAACTGACATACATTCCTGTGGGGACACCCAGGGCTTTGCTAGGATTTCTCTAGGCAGTGTGTTTTCCCTGGGCCTCACTGTAGCAACACTATCTCGCCAGGGCAACACTGCATGGCATATCCTCTGCCAGGATAGAGCTGCTGCTTTGTAGTTTGTGCTGGGAAACCTTGCTTTGGCAAGTGCCAATTGACCGCATTCAGGCAGAAAGAAAAGAGAATAGCAAGAGGCCTTTTCTCCCCGGCTGCTCTGCCAAGCCCTTCCAGCTCAAACTATGAAGTTGCTCCTCTGGAAGGATCCCTGCACCGCGGCGTAGTTTTTCCGAAGAAGCCCTGCGTTTGCAAGAGCAAATGAGGAATTCGTGGCAGGAAAGAGGAAGGAAAGAAAGTTTCTCTCCCTCTGCCTGCTTTGCTCACAGGACTGGATGAAGTCAGGGACTTCTCCCTTTCACTGAGAAACGTACGGGCTGCTGTTGCCTGGGCGCTCTCTTCTTTGCAAAAGAGTCTGCAGTTCCACGCTTTGAACCGTGGAAAGGCGCCGGGCTCTGCTAAGATTTCCCCCGGCGCTTCGTTTGCCCTGGGCCAAAGCGAGCCTTCACAATAGCTGAACGCTAACACTGCATACTCGTTCCACTTCCAGAACCGGGCTACGGAGAGGCAGTTCTCCGGGGGAAAACGGCCCTTCGCGAAGGGCAGATCTGCCGAGCTCATTGCGGGAAAGCGAAAGCAAAGGACGCTTTTCTCCCTCTAACCGCTTTCGTCAGAGGAACGGGGAAAGTCACAGTGTTCTTTCTCTCCCTGAGATACACACAATCTGACGTTGCCTCTGAGCTCCGTTGCTGGCAAAGAACTGAAACGGACATACATTCCTGTGGGGAAACACAGGGCTTTGCTAGGATTTCTCTAGGCAGTGTGTTTTCCCTGGGCCTCACTGTAGCAACACTATCTCGCCAGGGCAACACTGCATGGGATTTCCTCTGCCAGGAGAGAGCTGCTGCTTTGTAGTTTGTGCTGGGAAACTTTGCTTTGGCAAGTGCCAATTGACCGCATTCAGGCAGAAAGAAAAGAGAATAGCAAGAGGCCTTTTCTCCCCGGCTGCTTTCCCAAGCCCTTCCAGCTCAAACTATGTCGTTGCTCCTCTGGAAGGATACCTGCACCACGGCGTAGTTTTTCTGAAGAAGCCCTGCGTTTGCAAGAGCAAATGAGGAATTCGTGGCAGGAAAGAGGAAGGAAAGAAAGTTTCTCTCCCTCTGCCTGCTTTGCTCAGAGGACTGCATGAAGTCAGGGAGTTCTCCCTTTCACTGAGAAACGTGCGGGCTGCTGTTGCCTGGGCGCTCTCTTCTTTGCAAAAGAGTCTGCAGTTCCACGCTTTGAACCGTGGAAAGGCGCCGGGCTCTGCTAAGATTTCCCCCGGCGCTTCGTTTGCCCTGGGCCAAAGCGAGCCTTCACAATAGCTGAACGCTAACACTGCATACTCGTTCCACTTCCAGAACCGGGCTACGGCGAGGCAGTTCTCCGGGGGAAAACGGCCCTTCGCGAAGGGCAGATCTGCCGAGCTCATTGCGGGAAAGCGAAAGCAAAGGACGCTTTTCTCCCTCTAACCGCTTTCGTCAGAGGAACGGGGGAAGTCACAGTGTTCTTTCTCTCCCTGAGATACACACAATCTGACGTTGCCTCTGAGCTCCGTTGCTGGCAAAGAACTGAAAGTGACATACATTCCTGTGGGGAAACACAGGGCTTTGCTAGGATTTCTCTAGGCAGTGTGTTTTCCCTGGGCCTCACTGTAGCAACACTATCTCGCAAGGGCAGAACTGCATGGGATTTCCTCTGCCAGGAGAGAGCTGCTGCTTTGTAGTTTGTGCTGGGAAACCTTGCTTTGGCAAGTGCCAATTGACCGCATTCAGGCAGAAAGAAAAGAGAATAGCAAGAGGCCTTTTCTCCCCGGCTGCTCTGCCAAGCCCTTCCAGCTCAAACTATGTCGTTGCTCCTCTGGAAGGATCCCTGCACCGCGGCGTAGTTTTTCCAAAGAAGCCCTGCGTTTGCAAGAGCAAATGAGGAATTCGTGGCAGGAAAGAGGAAGGAAAGAAAGTTTCTCTCCCTCTGCCTGCTTTGCTCAGAGGACTGCATGAAGTCAGGGAGTTCTCCCTTTCACTGAGAAACGTGCGGGCTGCTGTTGCCTGGGCGCTCTCTTCTTTGCAAAAGAGTCTGCAGTTCCACGCTTTGAACCGTGGAAAGGCGCCGGGCTCTGCTAAGATTTCCCCCGGCGCTTCGTTTGCCCTGGGCCAAAGCGAGCCTTCACAATAGCTGAACGCTAACACTGCATACTCGTTCCACTTCCAGAACCGGGCTACGGCGAGGCAGTTCTCCGGGGGAAAACGGCCCTTCGCGAAGGGCAGATCTGCCGAGCTCATTGCGGGAAAGCGAAAGCAAAGGACGCTTTTCTCCCTCTAACCGCTTTCGTCAGAGGAACGGGGGAAGTCACAGTGTTCTTTCTCTCCCTGAGATACACACAATCTGACGTTGCCTCTGAGCTCCGTTGCTGGTAAAGAACTGAAACGGACATACATTCCTGTGGGGAAACACAGGGCTTTGCTAGGATTTCTCTAGGCAGTGTGTTTTCCCTGGGCCTCACTGTAGCAACACTATCTCGCCAGGGCAACACTGCATGGGATTTCCTCTGCCAGGAGAGAGCTGCTGCTTTGTAGTTTGTGCTGGGAAACTTTGCTTTGGCAAGTGCCAATTGACCGCATTCAGGCAGAAAGAAAAGAGAATAGCAAGAGGCCTTTTCTCCCCGGCTGCTTTCCCAAGCCCTTCCAGCTCAAACTATGTCGTTGCTCCTCTGGAAGGATCCCTGCACCGCGGCGTAGTTTTTCCGAAGAAGCCCTGCGTTTGCAAGAGCAAATGAGGAATTCGTGGCAGGAAAGAGGAAGGAAAGAAAGTTTCTCTCCCTCTGCCTGCTTTGCTCAGAGGACTGCATGAAGTCAGGGACTTCTCCCTTTCACTGGGAAACGTGCGGGCTGCTGTTGCCTGGGCGCTCTCTTCTTTGCAAAAGAGTCTGCAGTTCCATGCTTTGAACCGTGGAACGGCGCCGGGCTCTGCTAAGATTTCCCCCGGCGCTTCGTTTGCCCTGGGCCAAAGCGAGCCTTCACAATAGCTGAACGCTAACACTGCATACTCGTTCCACTTCCAGAACCGGGCTACGGCGAGGCAGTTCTCCGGGGGAAAACGGCCCTTCGCGAAGGGCAGATCTGCCGAGCTCATTGCGGGAAAGCGAAAGCAAAGGACGCTTTTCTCCCTCTAACCGCTTTCGTCAGAGGAACGGGGGAAGTCACAGTGTTCTTTCTCTCACTGAGATACACACAATCTGACGTTGCCTCTGAGCTCCGTTGCTGGCAAAGAACTGAAACTGACATACATTCCTGTGGGGACACCCAGGGCTTTGCTAGGATTTCTCTAGGCAGTGTGTTTTCCCTGGGCCTCACTGTAGCAACACTATCTCGCCAGGGCAACACTGCATGGCATATCCTCTGCCAGGATAGAGCTGCTGCTTTGTAGTTTGTGCTGGGAAACCTTGCTTTGGCAAGTGCCAATTGACCGCATTCAGGCAGAAAGAAAAGAGAATAGCAAGAGGCCTTTTCTCCCCGGCTGCTCTGCCAAGCCCTTCCAGCTCAAACTATGAAGTTGCTCCTCTGGAAGGATCCCTGCACCGCGGCGTAGTTTTTCCGAAGAAGCCCTGCGTTTGCAAGAGCAAATGAGGAATTCGTGGCAGGAAAGAGGAAGGAAAGAAAGTTTCTCTCCCTCTGCCTGCTTTGCTCACAGGACTGGATGAAGTCAGGGACTTCTCCCTTTCACTGAGAAACGTACGGGCTGCTGTTGCCTGGGCGCTCTCTTCTTTGCAAAAGAGTCTGCAGTTCCACGCTTTGAACCGTGGAAAGGCGCCGGGCTCTGCTAAGATTTCCCCCGGCGCTTCGTTTGCCCTGGGCCAAAGCGAGCCTTCACAATAGCTGAACGCTAACACTGCATACTCGTTCCACTTCCAGAACCGGGCTACGGCGAGGCAGTTCTCCGGGGGAAAACGGCCCTTCGCGAAGGGCAGATAGGCGAGCTCATTGCGGGAAAGCGAAAGCAAAGGACGCTTTTCTCCCTCTAACCGCTTTCGTCAGAGGAACGGGGGAAGTCACAGTGTTCTTTCTCTCACTGAGATACACACAATCTGACGTTGCCTCTGAGCTCCGTTGCTGGCAAAGAACTGAAACTGACATACATTCCTGTGGGGACACCCAGGGCTTTGCTAGGATTTCTCTAGGCAGTGTGTTTTCCCTGGGCCTCACTGTAGCAACACTATCTCGCCAGGGCAACACTGCATGGCATATCCTCTGCCAGGATAGAGCTGCTGCTTTGTAGTTTGTGCTGGGAAACCTTGCTTTGGCAAGTGCCAATTGACCGCATTCAGGCAGAAAGAAAAGAGAATAGCAAGAGGCCTTTTCTCCCCGGCTGCTCTGCCAAGCCCTTCCAGCTCAAACTATGAAGTTGCTCCTCTGGAAGGATCCCTGCACCGCGGCGTAGTTTTTCCGAAGAAGCCCTGCGTTTGCAAGAGCAAATGAGGAATTCGTGGCAGGAAAGAGGAAGGAAAGAAAGTTTCTCTCCCTCTGCCTGCTTTGCTCACAGGACTGGATGAAGTCAGGGACTTCTCCCTTTCACTGAGAAACGTACGGGCTGCTGTTGCCTGGGCGCTCTCTTCTTTGCAAAAGAGTCTGCAGTTCCACGCTTTGAACCGTGGAAAGGCGCCGGGCTCTGCTAAGATTTCCCCCGGCGCTTCGTTTGCCCTGGGCCAAAGCGAGCCTTCACAATAGCTGAACGCTAACACTGCATACTCGTTCCACTTCCAGAACCGGGCTACGGCGAGGCAGTTCTCCGGGGGAAAACGGCCCTTCGCGAAGGGCAGATCTGCCGAGCTCATTGCGGGAAAGCGAAAGCAAAGGACGCTTTTCTCCCTCTAACCGCTTTCGTCAGAGGAACGGGGAAAGTCACAGTGTTCTTTCTCTCCCTGAGATACACACAATCTGACGTTGCCTCTGAGCTCCGTTGCTGGCAAAGAACTGAAACGGACATACATTCCTGTGGGGAAACACAGGGCTTTGCTAGGATTTCTCTAGGCAGTGTGTTTTCCCTGGGCCTCACTGTAGCAACACTATCTCGCCAGGGCAACACTGCATGGGATTTCCTCTGCCAGGAGAGAGCTGCTGCTTTGTAGTTTGTGCTGGGAAACTTTGCTTTGGCAAGTGCCAATTGACCGCATTCAGGCAGAAAGAAAAGAGAATAGCAAGAGGCCTTTTCTCCCCGGCTGCTTTCCCAAGCCCTTCCAGCTCAAACTATGTCGTTGCTCCTCTGGAAGGATCCCTGCACCGCGGCGTAGTTTTTCCGAAGAAGCCCTGCGTTTGCAAGAGCAAATGAGGAATTCGTGGCAGCAAAGAGGAAGGAAAGAAAGTTTCTCTCCCTCTGCCTGCTTTGCTCAGAGGACTGGATGAAGTCAGGGACTTCTCCCTTTCACTGAGAAACGTGCGGGCTGCTGTTGCCTGGGCGCTCTCTTCTTTGCAAAAGAGTCTGCAGTTCCACGCTTTGAACCGTGGAACGGCGCCGGGCTCTGCTAAGATTTCCCCCGGCGCTTCGTTTGCCCTGGGCCAAAGCGAGCCTTCACAATAGCTGAACGCTAACACTGCATACTCGTTCCACTTCCAGAACCGGGCTACGGCGAGGCAGTTCTCCGGGGGAAAACGGCCCTTCGCGAAGGGCAGATCTGCCGAGCTCATTGCGGGAAAGCGAAAGCAAAGGACGCTTTTCTCCCTCTAACCGCTTTCGTCAGAGGAACGGGGGAAGTCACAGTGTTCTTTCTCTCACTGAGATACACACAATCTGACGTTGCCTCTGAGCTCCGTTGCTGGCAAAGAACTGAAACTGACATACATTCCTGTGGGGACACCCAGGGCTTTGCTAGGATTTCTCTAGGCAGTGTGTTTTCCCTGGGCCTCACTGTAGCAACACTATCTCGCCAGGGCAACACTGCATGGCATATCCTCTGCCAGGATAGAGCTGCTGCTTTGTAGTTTGTGCTGGGAAACCTTGCTTTGGCAAGTGCCAATTGACCGCATTCAGGCAGAAAGAAAAGAGAATAGCAAGAGGCCTTTTCTCCCCGGCTGCTCTGCCAAGCCCTTCCAGCTCAAACTATGAAGTTGCTCCTCTGGAAGGATCCCTGCACCGCGGCGTAGTTTTTCCGAAGAAGCCCTGCGTTTGCAAGAGCAAATGAGGAATTCGTGGCAGGAAAGAGGAAGGAAAGAAAGTTTCTCTCCCTCTGCCTGCTTTGCTCACAGGACTGGATGAAGTCAGGGACTTCTCCCTTTCACTGAGAAACGTACGGGCTGCTGTTGCCTGGGCGCTCTCTTCTTTGCAAAAGAGTCTGCAGTTCCACGCTTTGAACCGTGGAAAGGCGCCGGGCTCTGCTAAGATTTCCCCCGGCGCTTCGTTTGCCCTGGGCCAAAGCGAGCCTTCACAATAGCTGAACGCTAACACTGCATACTCGTTCCACTTCCAGAACCGGGCTACGGCGAGGCAGTTCTCCGGGGGAAAACGGCCCTTCGCGAAGGGCAGATCTGCCGAGCTCATTGCGGGAAAGCGAAAGCAAAGGACGCTTTTCTCCCTCTAACCGCTTTCGTCAGAGGAACGGGGAAAGTCACAGTGTTCTTTCTCTCCCTGAGATACACACAATCTGACGTTGCCTCTGAGCTCCGTTGCTGGCAAAGAACTGAAACGGACATACATTCCTGTGGGGAAACACAGGGCTTTGCTAGGATTTCTCTAGGCAGTGTGTTTTCCCTGGGCCTCACTGTAGCAACACTATCTCGCCAGGGCAACACTGCATGGGATTTCCTCTGCCAGGAGAGAGCTGCTGCTTTGTAGTTTGTGCTGGGAAACTTTGCTTTGGCAAGGGTCAATTGACCGCATTCAGGCAGAAAGAAAAGAGAATAGCAAGAGGCCTTTTCTCCCCGGCTGCTTTCCCAAGCCCTTCCAGCTCAAACTATGTCGTTGCTCCTCTGGAAGGATCCCTGCACCACGGCGTAGTTTTTCTGAAGAAGCCCTGCGTTTGCAAGAGCAAATGAGGAATTCGTGGCAGCAAAGAGGAAGGAAAGAAAGTTTCTCTCCCTCTGCCTGCTTTGCTCAGAGGACTGGATGAAGTCAGGGACTTCTCCCTTTCACTGAGAAACGTGCGGGCTGCTGTTGCCTGGGCGCTCTCTTCTTTGCAAAAGAGTCTGCAGTTCCACGCTTTGAACCGTGGAACGGCGCCGGGCTCTGCTAAGATTTCCCCCGGCGCTTCGTTTGCCCTGGGCCAAAGCGAGCCTTCACAATAGCTGAACGCTAACACTGCATACTCGTTCCACTTCCAGAACCGGGCTACGGCGAGGCAGTTCTCCGGGGGAAAACGGCCCTTCGCGAAGGGCAGATCTGCCGAGCTCATTGCGGGAAAGCGAAAGCAAAGGACGCTTTTCTCCCTCTAACCGCTTTCGTCAGAGGAACGGGGAAAGTCACAGTGTTCTTTCTCTCCCTGAGATACACACAATCTGACGTTGCCTCTGAGCTCCGTTGCTGGCAAAGAACTGAAACGGACATACATTCCTGTGGGGAAACACAGGGCTTTGCTAGGATTTCTCTAGGCAGTGTGTTTTCCCTGGGCCTCACTGTAGCAACACTATCTCGCCAGGGCAACACTGCATGGGATTTCCTCTGCCAGGAGAGAGCTGCTGCTTTGTAGTTTGTGCTGGGAAACTTTGCTTTGGCAAGTGCCAATTGACCGCATTCAGGCAGAAAGAAAAGAGAATAGCAAGAGGCCTTTTCTCCCCGGCTGCTTTCCCAAGCCCTTCCAGCTCAAACTATGTCGTTGCTCCTCTGGAAGGATCCCTGCACCGCGGCGTAGTTTTTCCGAAGAAGCCCTGCGTTTGCAAGAGCAAATGAGGAATTCGTGGCAGGAAAGAGGAAGGAAAGAAAGTTTCTCTCCCTCTGCCTGCTTTGCTCAGAGGACTGGATGAAGTCAGGGACTTCTCCCTTTCACTGAGAAACGTGCGGGCTGCTTTTGCCTGGGCGCTCTCTTCTTTGCAAAAGAGTCTGCAGTTCCACGCTTTGAACCGTGGAAAGGCGCCGGGCTCTGCTAAGATTTCCCCCGGCGCTTCGTTTGCCCTGGGCCAAAGCGAGCCTTCACAATAGCTGAACGCTAACACTGCATACTCGTTCCACTTCCAGAACCGGGCTACGGCGAGGCAGTTCTCCGGGGGAAAACGGCCCTTCGCGAAGGGCAGATCTGCCGAGCTCATTGCGGGAAAGCGAAAGCAAAGGACGCTTTTCTCCCTCTAACCGCTTTCGTCAGAGGAACGGGGAAAGTCACAGTGTTCTTTCTCTCCCTGAGATACACACAATCTGACGTTGCCTCTGAGCTCCGTTGCTGGCAAAGAACTGAAACGGACATACATTCCTGTGGGGAAACACAGGGCTTTGCTAGGATTTCTCTAGGCAGTGTGTTTTCCCTGGGCCTCACTGTAGCAACACTATCTCGCCAGGGCAACACTGCATGGGATTTCCTCTGCCAGGAGAGAGCTGCTGCTTTGTAGTTTGTGCTGGGAAACTTTGCTTTGGCAAGTGCCAATTGACCGCATTCAGGCAGAAAGAAAAGAGAATAGCAAGAGGCCTTTTCTCCCCGGCTGCTTTCCCAAGCCCTTGCAGCTCAAACTATGTCGTTGCTCCTCTGGAAGGATACCTGCACCACGGCGTAGTTTTTCTGAAGAAGCCCTGCGTTTGCAAGAGCAAATGAGGAATTCGTGGCAGGAAAGAGGAAGGAAAGAAAGTTTCTCTCCCTCTGCCTGCTTTGCTCAGAGGACTGCATGAAGTCAGGGAGTTCTCCCTTTCACTGAGAAACGTGCGGGCTGCTGTTGCCTGGGCGCTCTCTTCTTTGCAAAAGAGTCTGCAGTTCCACGCTTTGAACCGTGGAAAGGCGCCGGGCTCTGCTAAGATTTCCCCCGGCGCTTCGTTTGCCCTGGGCCAAAGCGAGCCTTCACAATAGCTGAACGCTAACACTGCATACTCGTTCCACTTCCAGAACCGGGCTACGGCGAGGCAGTTCTCCGGGGGAAAACGGCCCTTCGCGAAGGGCAGATCTGCCGAGCTCATTGCGGGAAAGCGAAAGCAAAGGACGCTTTTCTCCCTCTAACCGCTTTCGTCAGAGGAACGGGGGAAGTCACAGTGTTCTTTATCTCCCTGAGATACACACAATCTGACGTTGCCTCTGAGCTCCGTTGCTGGCAAAGAACTGAAAGTGACATACATTCCTGTGGGGAAACACAGGGCTTTGCTAGGATTTCTCTAGGCAGTGTGTTTTCCCTGGGCCTCACTGTAGCAACACTATCTCGCAAGGGCAGAACTGCATGGGATTTCCTCTGCCAGGAGAGAGCTGCTGCTTTGTAGTTTGTGCTGGGAAACCTTGCTTTGGCAAGTGCCAATTGACCGCATTCAGGCAGAAAGAAAAGAGAATAGCAAGAGGCCTTTTCTCCCCGGCTGCTCTGCCAAGCCCTTCCAGCTCAAACTATGTCGTTGCTCCTCTGGAAGGATCCCTGCACCACGGCGTAGTTTTTCCGAAGAAGCCCTGCGTTTGCAAGAGCAAATGAGGAATTCGTGGCAGGAAAGAGGAAGGAAAGAAAGTTTCTCTCCCTCTGCCTGCTTTGCTCACAGGACTGGATGAAGTCAGGGACTTCTCCCTTTCACTGAGAAACGTACGGGCTGCTGTTGCCTGGGCGCTCTCTTCTTTGCAAAAGAGTCTGCAGTTCCACGCTTTGAACCGTGGAAAGGCGCCGGGCTCTGCTAAGATTTCCCCCGGCGCTTCGTTTGCCCTGGGCCAAAGCGAGCCTTCACAATAGCTGAACGCTAACACTGCATACTCGTTCCACTTCCAGAAGCGGGCTACGGCGAGGCAGTTCTCCGGGGGAAAACGGCCCTTCGCGAAGGGCAGATCTGCCGAGCTCATTGCGGGAAAGCGAAAGCAAAGGACGCTTTTCTCCCTCTAACCGCTTTCGTCAGAGGAACGGGGAAAGTCACAGTGTTCTTTCTCTCCCTGAGATACACACAATCTGACGTTGCCTCTGAGCTCCGTTGCTGGCAAAGAACTGAAACGGACATACATTCCTGTGGGGAAACACAGGGCTTTGCTAGGATTTCTCTAGGCAGTGTGTTTTCCCTGGGCCTCACTGTAGCAACACTATCTCGCCAGGGCAACACTGCATGGGATTTCCTCTGCCAGGAGAGAGCTGCTGCTTTGTAGTTTGTGCTGGGAAACTTTGCTTTGGCAAGTGCCAATTGACCGCATTCAGGCAGAAAGAAAAGAGA
Organism: Elephas maximus indicus; assembly: GCF_024166365.1. Taxonomy (NCBI): domain Eukaryota; kingdom Metazoa; phylum Chordata; class Mammalia; order Proboscidea; family Elephantidae; genus Elephas; species Elephas maximus. Next base: position 1,782,286 of record NC_064822.1, read on the forward strand.
ATAGCAAGAGGCCTTTTCTCCCCGGCTGCTTTCCCAAGCCCTTCCAGCTCAAACTATGTCGTTGCTCCTCTGGAAGGATCCCTGCACCACGGCGTAGTTTTTCTGAAGAAGCCCTGCGTTTGCAAGAGCAAATGAGGAATTCGTGGCAGGAAAGAGGAAGGAAAGAAAGTTTCTCTCCCTCTGCCTGCTTTGCTCAGAGGACTGCATGAAGTCAGGGAGTTCTCCCTTTCACTGAGAAACGTGCGGGCTGCTGTTGCCTGGGCGCTCTCTTCTTTGCAAAAGAGTCTGCAGTTCCACGCTTTGAACCGTGGAAAGGCGCCGGGCTCTGCTAAGATTTCCCCCGGCGCTTCGTTTGCCCTGGGCCAAAGCGAGCCTTCACAATAGCTGAACGCTAACACTGCATACTCGTTCCACTTCCAGAACCGGGCTACGGCGAGGCAGTTCTCCGGGGGAAAACGGCCCTTCGCGAAGGGCAGATCTGCCGAGCTCATTGCGGGAAAGCGAAAGCAAAGGACGCTTTTCTCCCTCTAACCGCTTTCGTCAGAGGAACGGGGAAAGTCACAGTGTTCTTTCTCTCCCTGAGATACACACAATCTGACGTTGCCTCTGAGCTCCGTTGCTGGCAAAGAACTGAAAGTGACATACATTCCTGTGGGGAAACACAGGGCTTTGCTAGGATTTCTCTAGGCAGTGTGTTTTCCCTGGGCCTCACTGTAGCAACTCTATCTCGCAAGGGCAGAACTGCATGGGATTTCCTCTGCCAGGAGAGAGCTGCTGCTTTGTAGTTTGTGCTGGGAAACCTTGCCTTGGCAAGTGCGAATTGACCGCATTCAGGCAGAAAGAAAAGAGAATAGCAAGAGGCCTTTTCTCCCCGGCTGCTCTGCCAAGCCCTTCCAGCTCAAACTATGTCGTTGCTCCTCTGGAAGGATCCCTGCACCGCGGCGTAGTTTTTCCGAAGAAGCCCTGCGTTTGCAAGAGCAAATGAGGAATTCGTGGCAGGAAAGAGGAAGGAAAGAAAGTTTCTCTCCCTCTGCCTGCTTTGCTCAGAGGACTGCATGAAGTCAGGGACTTCTCCCTTTCACTGAGAAACGTGCGGGCTGCTGTTGCCTGGGCGCTCTCTTCTTTGCAAAAGAGTCTGCAGTTCCACGCTTTGAACCGTGGAACGGCGCCGGGCTCTGCTAAGATTTCCCCCGGCGCTTCGTTTGCCCTGGGCCAAAGCGAGCCTTCACAATAGCTGAACGCTAACACTGCATACTCGTTCCACTTCCAGAACCGGGCTACGGCGAGGCAGTTCTCCGGGGGAAAACGGCCCTTCGCGAAGGGCAGATCTGCCGAGCTCATTGCGGGAAAGCGAAAGCAAAGGACGCTTTTCTCCCTCTAACCGCTTTCGTCAGAGGAACGGGGGAAGTCACAGTGTTCTTTCTCTCACTGAGATACACACAATCTGACGTTGCCTCTGAGCTCCGTTGCTGGCAAAGAACTGAAACTGACATACATTCCTGTGGGGACACCCAGGGCTTTGCTAGGATTTCTCTAGGCAGTGTGTTTTCCCTGGGCCTCACTGTAGCAACACTATCTCGCCAGGGCAACACTGCATGGCATATCCTCTGCCAGGATAGAGCTGCTGCTTTGTAGTTTGTGCTGGGAAACCTTGCTTTGGCAAGTGCCAATTGACCGCATTCAGGCAGAAAGAAAAGAGAATAGCAAGAGGCCTTTTCTCCCCGGCTGCTTTCCCAAGCCCTTCCAGCTCAAACTATGTCGTTGCTCCTCTGGAAGGATCCCTGCACCGCGGCGTAGTTTTTCCGAAGAAGCCCTGCGTTTGCAAGAGCAAATGAGGAATTCGTGGCAGGAAAGAGGAAGGAAAGAAAGTTTCTCTCCCTCTGCCTGCCTTGCTCAGAGGACTGGATGAAGTCAGGGACTTCTCCCTTTCACTGAGAAACGTGCGGGCTGCTGTTGCCTGGGCGCTCTCTTCTTTGCAAAAGAGTCTGCAGTTCCACGCTTTGAACCGTGGAAAGGCGCCGGGCTCTGCTAAGATTTCCCCCGGCGCTTCGTTTGCCCTGGGCCAAAGCGAGCCTTCACAATAGCTGAACGCTAACACTGCATACTCGTTCCACTTCCAGAACCGGGCTACGGCGAGGCAGTTCTCCGGGGGAAAACGGCCCTTCGCGAAGGGCAGATCTGCCGAGCTCATTGCGGGAAAGCGAAAGCAAAGGACGCTTTTCTCCCTCTAACCGCTTTCGTCAGAGGAACGGGGGAAGTCACAGTGTTCTTTCTCTCACTGAGATACACACAATCTGACGTTGCCTCTGAGCTCCGTTGCTGGCAAAGAACTGAAACTGACATACATTCCTGTGGGGACACCCAGGGCTTTGCTAGGATTTCTCTAGGCAGTGTGTTTTCCCTGGGCCTCACTGTAGCAACACTATCTCGCCAGGGCAACACTGCATGGCATATCCTCTGCCAGGAGAGAGCTGCTGCTTTGTAGTTTGTGCTGGGAAACCTTGCCTTGGCAAGTGCGAATTGACCGCATTCAGGCAGAAAGAAAAGAGAATAGCAAGAGGCCTTTTCTCCCCGGCTGCTCTGCCAAGCCCTTCCAGCTCAAACTATGTCGTTGCTCCTCTGGAAGGATCCCTGCACCGCGGCGTAGTTTTTCCGAAGAAGCCCTGCGTTTGCAAGAGCAAATGAGGAATTCGTGGCAGGAAAGAGGAAGGAAAGAAAGTTTCTCTCCCTCTGCCTGCTTTGCTCAGAGGACTGCATGAAGTCAGGGACTTCTCCCTTTCACTGAGAAACGTGCGGGCTGCTGTTGCCTGGGCGCTCTCTTCTTTGCAAAAGAGTCTGCAGTTCCACGCTTTGAACCGTGGAACGGCGCCGGGCTCTGCTAAGATTTCCCCCGGCGCTTCGTTTGCCCTGGGCCAAAGCGAGCCTTCACAATAGCTGAACGCTAACACTGCATACTCGTTCCACTTCCAGAACCGGGCTACGGCGAGGCAGTTCTCCGGGGGAAAACGGCCCTTCGCGAAGGGCAGATCTGCCGAGCTCATTGCGGGAAAGCGAAAGCAAAGGACGCTTTTCTCCCTCTAACCGCTTTCGTCAGAGGAACGGGGGAAGTCACAGTGTTCTTTCTCTCACTGAGATACACACAATCTGACGTTGCCTCTGAGCTCCGTTGCTGGCAAAGAACTGAAACTGACATACATTCCTGTGGGGACACCCAGGGCTTTGCTAGGATTTCTCTAGGCAGTGTGTTTTCCCTGGGCCTCACTGTAGCAACACTATCTCGCCAGGGCAACACTGCATGGCATATCCTCTGCCAGGATAGAGCTGCTGCTTTGTAGTTTGTGCTGGGAAACCTTGCTTTGGCAAGTGCCAATTGACCGCATTCAGGCAGAAAGAAAAGAGAATAGCAAGAGGCCTTTTCTCCCCGGCTGCTTTCCCAAGCCCTTCCAGCTCAAACTATGTCGTTGCTCCTCTGGAAGGATCCCTGCACCGCGGCGTAGTTTTTCCGAAGAAGCCCTGCGTTTGCAAGAGCAAATGAGGAATTCGTGGCAGGAAAGAGGAAGGAAAGAAAGTTTCTCTCCCTCTGCCTGCCTTGCTCAGAGGACTGGATGAAGTCAGGGACTTCTCCCTTTCACTGAGAAACGTGCGGGCTGCTGTTGCCTGGGCGCTCTCTTCTTTGCAAAAGAGTCTGCAGTTCCACGCTTTGAACCGTGGAAAGGCGCCGGGCTCTGCTAAGATTTCCCCCGGCGCTTCGTTTGCCCTGGGCCAAAGCGAGCCTTCACAATAGCTGAACGCTAACACTGCATACTCGTTCCACTTCCAGAACCGGGCTACGGCGAGGCAGTTCTCCGGGGGAAAACGGCCCTTCGCGAAGGGCAGATCTGCCGAGCTCATTGCGGGAAAGCGAAAGCAAAGGACGCTTTTCTCCCTCTAACCGCTTTCGTCAGAGGAACGGGGGAAGTCACAGTGTTCTTTCTCTCACTGAGATACACACAATCTGACGTTGCCTCTGAGCTCCGTTGCTGGCAAAGAACTGAAACTGACATACATTCCTGTGGGGACACCCAGGGCTTTGCTAGGATTTCTCTAGGCAGTGTGTTTTCCCTGGGCCTCACTGTAGCAACACTATCTCGCCAGGGCAACACTGCATGGCATATCCTCTGCCAGGATAGAGCTGCTGCTTTGTAGTTTGTGCTGGGAAACCTTGCTTTGGCAAGTGCCAATTGACCGCATTCAGGCAGAAAGAAAAGAGAATAGCAAGAGGCCTTTTCTCCCCGGCTGCTCTGCCAAGCCCTTCCAGCTCAAACTATGAAGTTGCTCCTCTGGAAGGATCCCTGCACCGCGGCGTAGTTTTTCCGAAGAAGCCCTGCGTTTGCAAGAGCAAATGAGGAATTCGTGGCAGGAAAGAGGAAGGAAAGAAAGTTTCTCTCCCTCTGCCTGCTTTGCTCACAGGACTGGATGAAGTCAGGGACTTCTCCCTTTCACTGAGAAACGTACGGGCTGCTGTTGCCTGGGCGCTCTCTTCTTTGCAAAAGAGTCTGCAGTTCCACGCTTTGAACCGTGGAAAGGCGCCGGGCTCTGCTAAGATTTCCCCCGGCGCTTCGTTTGCCCTGGGCCAAAGCGAGCCTTCACAATAGCTGAACGCTAACACTGCATACTCGTTCCACTTCCAGAAGCGGGCTACGGCGAGGCAGTTCTCCGGGGGAAAACGGCCCTTCGCGAAGGGCAGATCTGCCGAGCTCATTGCGGGAAAGCGAAAGCAAAGGACGCTTTTCTCCCTCTAACCGCTTTCGTCAGAGGAACGGGGAAAGTCACAGTGTTCTTTCTCTCCCTGAGATACACACAATCTGACGTTGCCTCTGAGCTCCGTTGCTGGCAAAGAACTGAAACGGACATACATTCCTGTGGGGAAACACAGGGCTTTGCTAGGATTTCTCTAGGCAGTGTGTTTTCCCTGGGCCTCACTGTAGCAACACTATCTCGCCAGGGCAACACTGCATGGGATTTCCTCTGCCAGGAGAGAGCTGCTGCTTTGTAGTTTGTGCTGGGAAACTTTGCTTTGGCAAGTGCCAATTGACCGCATTCAGGCAGAAAGAAAAGAGAATAGCAAGAGGCCTTTTCTCCCCGGCTGCTTTCCCAAGCCCTTCCAGCTCAAACTATGTCGTTGCTCCTCTGGAAGGATACCTGCACCACGGCGTAGTTTTTCTGAAGAAGCCCTGCGTTTGCAAGAGCAAATGAGGAATTCGTGGCAGGAAAGAGGAAGGAAAGAAAGTTTCTCTCCCTCTGCCTGCTTTGCTCAGAGGACTGCATGAAGTCAGGGAGTTCTCCCTTTCACTGAGAAACGTGCGGGCTGCTGTTGCCTGGGCGCTCTCTTCTTTGCAAAAGAGTCTGCAGTTCCACGCTTTGAACCGTGGAAAGGCGCCGGGCTCTGCTAAGATTTCCCCCGGCGCTTCGTTTGCCCTGGGCCAAAGCGAGCCTTCACAATAGCTGAACGCTAACACTGCATACTCGTTCCACTTCCAGAACCGGGCTACGGCGAGGCAGTTCTCCGGGGGAAAACGGCCCTTCACGAAGGGCAGATCTGCCGAGCTCATTGCGGGAAAGCGAAAGCAAAGGACGCTTTTCTCCCTCTAACCGCTTTCGTCAGAGGAACGGGGGAAGTCACAGTGTTCTTTCTCTCCCTGAGATACACACAATCTGACGTTGCCTCTGAGCTCCGTTGCTGGCAAAGAACTGAAAGTGACATACATTCCTGTGGGGAAACACAGGGCTTTGCTAGGATTTCTCTAGGCAGTGTGTTTTCCCTGGGCCTCACTGTAGCAACACTATCTCGCAAGGGCAGAACTGCATGGGATTTCCTCTGCCAGGAGAGAGCTGCTGCTTTGTAGTTTGTGCTGGGAAACCTTGCTTTGGCAAGTGCCAATTGACCGCATTCAGGCAGAAAGAAAAGAGAATAGCAAGAGGCCTTTTCTCCCCGGCTGCTCTGCCAAGCCCTTCCAGCTCAAACTATGTCGTTGCTCCTCTGGAAGGATCCCTGCACCGCGGCGTAGTTTTTCCAAAGAAGCCCTGCGTTTGCAAGAGCAAATGAGGAATTCGTGGCAGGAAAGAGGAAGGAAAGAAAGTTTCTCTCCCTCTGCCTGCTTTGCTCAGAGGACTGCATGAAGTCAGGGAGTTCTCCCTTTCACTGAGAAACGTGCGGGCTGCTGTTGCCTGGGCGCTCTCTTCTTTGCAAAAGAGTCTGCAGTTCCACGCTTTGAACCGTGGAAAGGCGCCGGGCTCTGCTAAGATTTCCCCCGGCGCTTCGTTTGCCCTGGGCCAAAGCGAGCCTTCACAATAGCTGAACGCTAACACTGCATACTCGTTCCACTTCCAGAACCGGGCTACGGCGAGGCAGTTCTCCGGGGGAAAACGGCCCTTCGCGAAGGGCAGATCTGCCGAGCTCATTGCGGGAAAGCGAAAGCAAAGGACGCTTTTCTCCCTCTAACCGCTTTCGTCAGAGGAACGGGGGAAGTCACAGTGTTCTTTCTCTCCCTGAGATACACACAATCTGACGTTGCCTCTGAGCTCCGTTGCTGGCAAAGAACTGAAACGGACATACATTCCTGTGGGGAAACACAGGGCTTTGCTAGGATTTCTCTAGGCAGTGTGTTTTCCCTGGGCCTCACTGTAGCAACACTATCTCGCCAGGGCAACACTGCATGGGATTTCCTCTGCCAGGAGAGAGCTGCTGCTTTGTAGTTTGTGCTGGGAAACTTTGCTTTGGCAAGTGCCAATTGACCGCATTCAGGCAGAAAGAAAAGAGAATAGCAAGAGGCCTTTTCTCCCCGGCTGCTTTCCCAAGCCCTTCCAGCTCAAACTATGTCGTTGCTCCTCTGGAAGGATCCCTGCACCGCGGCGTAGTTTTTCCGAAGAAGCCCTGCGTTTGCAAGAGCAAATGAGGAATTCGTGGCAGGAAAGAGGAAGGAAAGAAAGTTTCTCTCCCTCTGCCTGCTTTGCTCAGAGGACTGCATGAAGTCAGGGACTTCTCCCTTTCACTGGGAAACGTGCGGGCTGCTGTTGCCTGGGCGCTCTCTTCTTTGCAAAAGAGTCTGCAGTTCCACGCTTTGAACCGTGGAACGGCGCCGGGCTCTGCTAAGATTTCCCCCGGCGCTTCGTTTGCCCTGGGCCAAAGCGAGCCTTCACAATAGCTGAACGCTAACACTGCATACTCGTTCCACTTCCAGAACCGGGCTACGGCGAGGCAGTTCTCCGGGGGAAAACGGCCCTTCGCGAAGGGCAGATCTGCCGAGCTCATTGCGGGAAAGCGAAAGCAAAGGACGCTTTTCTCCCTCTAACCGCTTTCGTCAGAGGAACGGGGGAAGTCACAGTGTTCTTTCTCTCACTGAGATACACACAATCTGACGTTGCCTCTGAGCTCCGTTGCTGGCAAAGAACTGAAACTGACATACATTCCTGTGGGGACACCCAGGGCTTTGCTAGGATTTCTCTAGGCAGTGTGTTTTCCCTGGGCCTCACTGTAGCAACACTATCTCGCCAGGGCAACACTGCATGGCATATCCTCTGCCAGGATAGAGCTGCTGCTTTGTAGTTTGTGCTGGGAAACCTTGCTTTGGCAAGTGCCAATTGACCGCATTCAGGCAGAAAGAAAAGAGAATAGCAAGAGGCCTTTTCTCCCCGGCTGCTCTGCCAAGCCCTTCCAGCTCAAACTATGAAGTTGCTCCTCTGGAAGGATCCCTGCACCGCGGCGTAGTTTTTCCGAAGAAGCCCTGCGTTTGCAAGAGCAAATGAGGAATTCGTGGCAGCAAAGAGGAAGGAAAGAAAGTTTCTCTCCCTCTGCCTGCTTTGCTCAGAGGACTGGATGAAGTCAGGGACTTCTCCCTTTCACTGAGAAACGTGCGGGCTGCTGTTGCCTGGGCGCTCTCTTCTTTGCAAAAGAGTCTGCAGTTCCACGCTTTGAACCGTGGAACGGCGCCGGGCTCTGCTAAGATTTCCCCCGGCGCTTCGTTTGCCCTGGGCCAAAGCGAGCCTTCACAATAGCTGAACGCTAACACTGCATACTCGTTCCACTTCCAGAACCGGGCTACGGCGAGGCAGTTCTCCGGGGGAAAACGGCCCTTCGCGAAGGGCAGATCTGCCGAGCTCATTGCGGGAAAGCGAAAGCAAAGGACGCTTTTCTCCCTCTAACCGCTTTCGTCAGAGGAACGGGGGAAGTCACAGTGTTCTTTCTCTCACTGAGATACACACAATCTGACGTTGCCTCTGAGCTCCGTTGCTGGCAAAGAACTGAAACTGACATACATTCCTGTGGGGACACCCAGGGCTTTGCTAGGATTTCTCTAGGCAGTGTGTTTTCCCTGGGCCTCACTGTAGCAACACTATCTCGCCAGGGCAACACTGCATGGCATATCCTCTGCCAGGATAGAGCTGCTGCTTTGTAGTTTGTGCTGGGAAACCTTGCTTTGGCAAGTGCCAATTGACCGCATTCAGGCAGAAAGAAAAGAGAATAGCAAGAGGCCTTTTCTCCCCGGCTGCTCTGCCAAGCCCTTCCAGCTCAAACTATGAAGTTGCTCCTCTGGAAGGATCCCTGCACCGCGGCGTAGTTTTTCCGAAGAAGCCCTGCGTTTGCAAGAGCAAATGAGGAATTCGTGGCAGGAAAGAGGAAGGAAAGAAAGTTTCTCTCCCTCTGCCTGCTTTGCTCACAGGACTGGATGAAGTCAGGGACTTCTCCCTTTCACTGAGAAACGTACGGGCTGCTGTTGCCTGGGCGCTCTCTTCTTTGCAAAAGAGTCTGCAGTTCCACGCTTTGAACCGTGGAAAGGCGCCGGGCTCTGCTAAGATTTCCCCCGGCGCTTCGTTTGCCCTGGGCCAAAGCGAGCCTTCACAATAGCTGAACGCTAACACTGCATACTCGTTCCACTTCCAGAACCGGGCTACGGCGAGGCAGTTCTCCGGGGGAAAACGGCCCTTCGCGAAGGGCAGATCTGCCGAGCTCATTGCGGGAAAGCGAAAGCAAAGGACGCTTTTCTCCCTCTAACCGCTTTCGTCAGAGGAACGGGGAAAGTCACAGTGTCCTTTCTCTCCCTGAGATACACACAATCTGACGTTGCCTCTGAGCTCCGTTGCTGGCAAAGAACTGAAACGGACATACATTCCTGTGGGGAAACACAGGGCTTTGCTAGGATTTCTCTAGGCAGTGTGTTTTCCCTGGGCCTCACTGTAGCAACACTATCTCGCCAGGGCAACACTGCATGGGATTTCCTCTGCCAGGAGAGAGCTGCTGCTTTGTAGTTTGTGCTGGGAAACTTTGCTTTGGCAAGGGCCAATTGACCGCATTCAGGCAGAAAGAAAAGAGAATAGCAAGAGGCCTTTTCTCCCCGGCTGCTTTCCCAAGCCCTTCCAGCTCAAACTATGTCGTTGCTCCTCTGGAAGGATCCCTGCACCACGGCGTAGTTTTTCTGAAGAAGCCCTGCGTTTGCAAGAGCAAATGAGGAATTCGTGGCAGCAAAGAGGAAGGAAAGAAAGTTTCTCTCCCTCTGCCTGCTTTGCTCAGAGGACTGGATGAAGTCAGGGACTTCTCCCTTTCACTGAGAAACGTGCGGGCTGCTGTTGCCTGGGCGCTCTCTTCTTTGCAAAAGAGTCTGCAGTTCCACGCTTTGAACCGTGGAACGGCGCCGGGCTCTGCTAAGATTTCCCCCGGCGCTTCGTTTGCCCTGGGCCAAAGCGAGCCTTCACAATAGCTGAACGCTAACACTGCATACTCGTTCCACTTCCAGAACCGGGCTACGGCGAGGCAGTTCTCCGGGGGAAAACGGCCCTTCGCGAAGGGCAGATCTGCCGAGCTCATTGCGGGAAAGCGAAAGCAAAGGACGCTTTTCTCCCTCTAACCGCTTTCGTCAGAGGAACGGGGAAAGTCACAGTGTTCTTTCTCTCCCTGAGATACACACAATCTGACGTTGCCTCTGAGCTCCGTTGCTGGCAAAGAACTGAAACGGACATACATTCCTGTGGGGAAACACAGGGCTTTGCTAGGATTTCTCTAGGCAGTGTGTTTTCCCTGGGCCTCACTGTAGCAACACTATCTCGCCAGGGAAACACTGCATGGGATTTCCTGTGCCAGGAGAGAGCTGCTGCTTTGTAGTTTGTGCTGGGAAACTTTGCTTTGGCAAGTGCCAATTGACCGCATTCAGGCAGAAAGAAAAGAGAATAGCAAGAGGCCTTTTCTCCCCGGCTGCTTTCCCAAGCCCTTCCAGCTCAAACTATGTCGTTGCTCCTCTGGAAGGATCCCTGCACCGCGGCGTAGTTTTTCCGAAGAAGCCCTGCGTTTGCAAGAGCAAATGAGGAATTCGTGGCAGGAAAGAGGAAGGAAAGAAAGTTTCTCTCCCTCTGCCTGCTTTGCTCAGAGGACTGGATGAAGTCAGGGACTTCTCCCTTTCACTGAGAAACGTGCGGGCTGCTTTTGCCTGGGCGCTCTCTTCTTTGCAAAAGAGTCTGCAGTTCCACGCTTTGAACCGTGGAAAGGCGCCGGGCTCTGCTAAGATTTCCCCCGGCGCTTCGTTTGCCCTGGGCCAAAGCGAGCCTTCACAATAGCTGAACGCTAACACTGCATACTCGTTCCACTTCCAGAACCGGGCTACGGCGAGGCAGTTCTCCGGGGGAAAACGGCCCTTCGCGAAGGGCAGATCTGCCGAGCTCATTGCGGGAAAGCGAAAGCAAAGGACGCTTTTCTCCCTCTAACCGCTTTCGTCAGAGGAACGGGGAAAGTCACAGTGTTCTTTCTCTCCCTGAGATACACACAATCTGACGTTGCCTCTGAGCTCCGTTGCTGGCAAAGAACTGAAACGGACATACATTCCTGTGGGGAAACACAGGGCTTTGCTAGGATTTCTCTAGGCAGTGTGTTTTCCCTGGGCCTCACTGTAGCAACACTATCTCGCCAGGGCAACACTGCATGGGATTTCCTCTGCCAGGAGAGAGCTGCTGCTTTGTAGTTTGTGCTGGGAAACTTTGCTTTGGCAAGTGCCAATTGACCGCATTCAGGCAGAAAGAAAAGAGAATAGCAAGAGGCCTTTTCTCCCCGGCTGCTTTCCCAAGCCCTTGCAGCTCAAACTATGTCGTTGCTCCTCTGGAAGGATACCTGCACCACGGCGTAGTTTTTCTGAAGAAGCCCTGCGTTTGCAAGAGCAAATGAGGAATTCGTGGCAGGAAAGAGGAAGGAAAGAAAGTTTCTCTCCCTCTGCCTGCTTTGCTCAGAGGACTGCATGAAGTCAGGGAGTTCTCCCTTTCACTGAGAAACGTGCGGGCTGCTGTTGCCTGGGCGCTCTCTTCTTTGCAAAAGAGTCTGCAGTTCCACGCTTTGAACCGTGGAAAGGCGCCGGGCTCTGCTAAGATTTCCCCCGGCGCTTCGTTTGCCCTGGGCCAAAGCGAGCCTTCACAATAGCTGAACGCTAACACTGCATACTCGTTCCACTTCCAGAACCGGGCTACGGCGAGGCAGTTCTCCGGGGGAAAACGGCCCTTCGCGAAGGGCAGATCTGCCGAGCTCATTGCGGGAAAGCGAAAGCAAAGGACGCTTTTCTCCCTCTAACCGCTTTCGTCAGAGGAACGGGGGAAGTCACAGTGTTCTTTATCTCCCTGAGATACACACAATCTGACGTTGCCTCTGAGCTCCGTTGCTGGCAAAGAACTGAAAGTGACATACATTCCTGTGGGGAAACACAGGGCTTTGCTAGGATTTCTCTAGGCAGTGTGTTTTCCCTGGGCCTCACTGTAGCAACACTATCTCGCAAGGGCAGAACTGCATGGGATTTCCTCTGCCAGGAGAGAGCTGCTGCTTTGTAGTTTGTGCTGGGAAACCTTGCTTTGGCAAGTGCCAATTGACCGCATTCAGGCAGAAAGAAAAGAGAATAGCAAGAGGCCTTTTCTCCCCGGCTGCTCTGCCAAGCCCTTCCAGCTCAAACTATGTCGTTGCTCCTCTGGAAGGATCCCTGCACCGCGGCGTAGTTTTTCCGAAGAAGCCCTGCGTTTGCAAGAGCAAATGAGGAATTCGTGGCAGGAAAGAGGAAGGAAAGAAAGTTTCTCTCCCTCTGCCTGCTTTGCTCAGAGGACTGCATGAAGTCAGGGAGTTCTCCCTTTCACTGAGAAACGTGCGGGCTGCTGTTGCCTGGGCGCTCTCTTCTTTGCAAAAGAGTCTGCAGTTCCACGCTTTGAACCGTGGAAAGGCGCCGGGCTCTGCTAAGATTTCCCCCGGCGCTTCGTTTGCCCTGGGCCAAAGCGAGCCTTCACAATAGCTGAACGCTAACACTGCATACTCGTTCCACTTCCAGAACCGGGCTACGGCGAGGCAGTTCTCCGGGGGAAAACGGCCCTTCGCGAAGGGCAGATCTGCCGAGCTCATTGCGGGAAAGCGAAAGCAAAGGACGCTTTTCTCCCTCTAACCGCTTTCGTCAGAGGAACGGGGGAAGTCACAGTGTTCTTTCTCTCCCTGAGATACACACAATCTGACGTTGCCTCTGAGCTCCGTTGCTGGCAAAGAACTGAAACGGACATACATTCCTGTGGGGAAACACAGGGCTTTGCTAGGATTTCTCTAGGCAGTGTGTTTTCCCTGGGCCTCACTGTAGCAACACTATCTCGCCAGGGCAACACTGCATGGGATTTCCTCTGCCAGGAGAGAGCTGCTGCTTTGTAGTTTGTGCTGGGAAACTTTGCTTTGGCAAGTGCCAATTGACCGCATTCAGGCAGAAAGAAAAGAGAATAGCAAGAGGCCTTTTCTCCCCGGCTGCTTTCCCAAGCCCTTCCAGCTCAAACTATGTCGTTGCTCCTCTGGAAGGATCCCTGCACCGCGGCGTAGTTTTTCCGAAGAAGCCCTGCGTTTGCAAGAGCAAATGAGGAATTCGTGGCAGGAAAGAGGAAGGAAAGAAAGTTTCTCTCCCTCTGCCTGCTTTGCTCAGAGGACTGCATGAAGTCAGGGACTTCTCCCTTTCACTGGGAAACGTGCGGGCTGCTGTTGCCTGGGCGCTCTCTTCTTTGCAAAAGAGTCTGCAGTTCCACGCTTTGAACCGTGGAACGGCGCCGGGCTCTGCTAAGATTTCCCCCGGCGCTTCGTTTGCCCTGGGCCAAAGCGAGCCTTCACAATAGCTGAACGCTAACACTGCATACTCGTTCCACTTCCAGAACCGGGCTACGGCGAGGCAGTTCTCCGGGGGAAAACGGCCCTTCGCGAAGGGCAGATCTGCCGAGCTCATTGCGGGAAAGCGAAAGCAAAGGACGCTTTTCTCCCTCTAACCGCTTTCGTCAGAGGAACGGGGGAAGTCACAGTGTTCTTTCTCTCACTGAGATACACACAATCTGACGTTGCCTCTGAGCTCCGTTGCTGGCAAAGAACTGAAACTGACATACATTCCTGTGGGGACACCCAGGGCTTTGCTAGGATTTCTCTAGGCAGTGTGTTTTCCCTGGGCCTCACTGTAGCAACACTATCTCGCCAGGGCAACACTGCATGGCATATCCTCTGCCAGGATAGAGCTGCTGCTTTGTAGTTTGTGCTGGGAAACCTTGCTTTGGCAAGTGCCAATTGACCGCATTCAGGCAGAAAGAAAAGAGAATAGCAAGAGGCCTTTTCTCCCCGGCTGCTCTGCCAAGCCCTTCCAGCTCAAACTATGAAGTTGCTCCTCTGGAAGGATCCCTGCACCGCGGCGTAGTTTTTCCGAAGAAGCCCTGCGTTTGCAAGAGCAAATGAGGAATTCGTGGCAGCAAAGAGGAAGGAAAGAAAGTTTCTCTCCCTCTGCCTGCTTTGCTCAGAGGACTGGATGAAGTCAGGGACTTCTCCCTTTCACTGAGAAACGTGCGGGCTGCTGTTGCCTGGGCGCTCTCTTCTTTGCAAAAGAGTCTGCAGTTCCACGCTTTGAACCGTGGAACGGCGCCGGGCTCTGCTAAGATTTCCCCCGGCGCTTCGTTTGCCCTGGGCCAAAGCGAGCCTTCACAATAGCTGAACGCTAACACTGCATACTCGTTCCACTTCCAGAACCGGGCTACGGCGAGGCAGTTCTCCGGGGGAAAACGGCCCTTCGCGAAGGGCAGATCTGCCGAGCTCATTGCGGGAAAGCGAAAGCAAAGGACGCTTTTCTCCCTCTAACCGCTTTCGTCAGAGGAACGGGGGAAGTCACAGTGTTCTTTCTCTCACTGAGATACACACAATCTGACGTTGCCTCTGAGCTCCGTTGCTGGCAAAGAACTGAAACTGACATACATTCCTGTGGGGACACCCAGGGCTTTGCTAGGATTTCTCTAGGCAGTGTGTTTTCCCTGGGCCTCACTGTAGCAACACTATCTCGCCAGGGCAACACTGCATGGCATATCCTCTGCCAGGATAGAGCTGCTGCTTTGTAGTTTGTGCTGGGAAACCTTGCTTTGGCAAGTGCCAATTGACCGCATTCAGGCAGAAAGAAAAGAGAATAGCAAGAGGCCTTTTCTCCCCGGCTGCTCTGCCAAGCCCTTCCAGCTCAAACTATGAAGTTGCTCCTCTGGAAGGATCCCTGCACCGCGGCGTAGTTTTTCCGAAGAAGCCCTGCGTTTGCAAGAGCAAATGAGGAATTCGTGGCAGGAAAGAGGAAGGAAAGAAAGTTTCTCTCCCTCTGCCTGCTTTGCTCACAGGACTGGATGAAGTCAGGGACTTCTCCCTTTCACTGAGAAACGTACGGGCTGCTGTTGCCTGGGCGCTCTCTTCTTTGCAAAAGAGTCTGCAGTTCCACGCTTTGAACCGTGGAAAGGCGCCGGGCTCTGCTAAGATTTCCCCCGGCGCTTCGTTTGCCCTGGGCCAAAGCGAGCCTTCACAATAGCTGAACGCTAACACTGCATACTCGTTCCACTTCCAGAACCGGGCTACGGCGAGGCAGTTCTCCGGGGGAAAACGGCCCTTCGCGAAGGGCAGATCTGCCGAGCTCATTGCGGGAAAGCGAAAGCAAAGGACGCTTTTCTCCCTCTAACCGCTTTCGTCAGAGGAACGGGGAAAGTCACAGTGTCCTTTCTCTCCCTGAGATACACACAATCTGACGTTGCCTCTGAGCTCCGTTGCTGGCAAAGAACTGAAACGGACATACATTCCTGTGGGGAAACACAGGGCTTTGCTAGGATTTCTCTAGGCAGTGTGTTTTCCCTGGGCCTCACTGTAGCAACACTATCTCGCCAGGGCAACACTGCATGGGATTTCCTCTGCCAGGAGAGAGCTGCTGCTTTGTAGTTTGTGCTGGGAAACTTTGCTTTGGCAAGGGCCAATTGACCGCATTCAGGCAGAAAGAAAAGAGAATAGCAAGAGGCCTTTTCTCCCCGGCTGCTTTCCCAAGCCCTTCCAGCTCAAACTATGTCGTTGCTCCTCTGGAAGGATCCCTGCACCACGGCGTAGTTTTTCTGAAGAAGCCCTGCGTTTGCAAGAGCAAATGAGGAATTCGTGGCAGCAAAGAGGAAGGAAAGAAAGTTTCTCTCCCTCTGCCTGCTTTGCTCAGAGGACTGGATGAAGTCAGGGACTTCTCCCTTTCACTGAGAAACGTGCGGGCTGCTGTTGCCTGGGCGCTCTCTTCTTTGCAAAAGAGTCTGCAGTTCCACGCTTTGAACCGTGGAACGGCGCCGGGCTCTGCTAAGATTTCCCCCGGCGCTTCGTTTGCCCTGGGCCAAAGCGAGCCTTCACAATAGCTGAACGCTAACACTGCATACTCGTTCCACTTCCAGAACCGGGCTACGGCGAGGCAGTTCTCCGGGGGAAAACGGCCCTTCGCGAAGGGCAGATCTGCCGAGCTCATTGCGGGAAAGCGAAAGCAAAGGACGCTTTTCTCCCTCTAACCGCTTTCGTCAGAGGAACGGGGAAAGTCACAGTGTTCTTTCTCTCCCTGAGATACACACAATCTGACGTTGCCTCTGAGCTCCGTTGCTGGCAAAGAACTGAAACGGACATACATTCCTGTGGGGAAACACAGGGCTTTGCTAGGATTTCTCTAGGCAGTGTGTTTTCCCTGGGCCTCACTGTAGCAACACTATCTCGCCAGGGAAACACTGCATGGGATTTCCTGTGCCAGGAGAGAGCTGCTGCTTTGTAGTTTGTGCTGGGAAACTTTGCTTTGGCAAGTGCCAATTGACCGCATTCAGGCAGAAAGAAAAGAGAATAGCAAGAGGCCTTTTCTCCCCGGCTGCTTTCCCAAGCCCTTCCAGCTCAAACTATGTCGTTGCTCCTCTGGAAGGATCCCTGCACCGCGGCGTAGTTTTTCCGAAGAAGCCCTGCGTTTGCAAGAGCAAATGAGGAATTCGTGGCAGGAAAGAGGAAGGAAAGAAAGTTTCTCTCCCTCTGCCTGCTTTGCTCAGAGGACTGGATGAAGTCAGGGACTTCTCCCTTTCACTGAGAAACGTGCGGGCTGCTTTTGCCTGGGCGCTCTCTTCTTTGCAAAAGAGTCTGCAGTTCCACGCTTTGAACCGTGGAAAGGCGCCGGGCTCTGCTAAGATTTCCCCCGGCGCTTCGTTTGCCCTGGGCCAAAGCGAGCCTTCACAATAGCTGAACGCTAACACTGCATACTCGTTCCACTTCCAGAACCGGGCTACGGCGAGGCAGTTCTCCGGGGGAAAACGGCCCTTCGCGAAGGGCAGATCTGCCGAGCTCATTGCGGGAAAGCGAAAGCAAAGGACGCTTTTCTCCCTCTAACCTCTTTCGTCAGAGGAACGGGGAAAGTCACAGTGTTCTTTCTCTCCCTGAGATACACACAATCTGACGTTGCCTCTGAGCTCCGTTGCTGGCAAAGAACTGAAACGGACATACATTCCTGTGGGGAAACACAGGGCTTTGCTAGGATTTCTCTAGGCAGTGTGTTTTCCCTGGGCCTCACTGTAGCAACACTATCTCGCCAGGGCAACACTGCATGGGATTTCCTCTGCCAGGAGAGAGCTGCTGCTTTGTAGTTTGTGCTGGGAAACTTTGCTTTGGCAAGTGCCAATTGACCGCATTCAGGCAGAAAGAAAAGAGAATAGCAAGAGGCCTTTTCTCCCCGGCTGCTTTCCCAAGCCCTTGCAGCTCAAACTATGTCGTTGCTCCTCTGGAAGGATACCTGCACCACGGCGTAGTTTTTCTGAAGAAGCCCTGCGTTTGCAAGAGCAAATGAGGAATTCGTGGCAGGAAAGAGGAAGGAAAGAAAGTTTCTCTCCCTCTGCCTGCTTTGCTCAGAGGACTGCATGAAGTCAGGGAGTTCTCCCTTTCACTGAGAAACGTGCGGGCTGCTGTTGCCTGGGCGCTCTCTTCTTTGCAAAAGAGTCTGCAGTTCCACGCTTTGAACCGTGGAAAGGCGCCGGGCTCTGCTAAGATTTCCCCCGGCGCTTCGTTTGCCCTGGGCCAAAGCGAGCCTTCACAATAGCTGAACGCTAACACTGCATACTCGTTCCACTTCCAGAACCGGGCTACGGCGAGGCAGTTCTCCGGGGGAAAACGGCCCTTCGCGAAGGGCAGATCTGCCGAGCTCATTGCGGGAAAGCGAAAGCAAAGGACGCTTTTCTCCCTCTAACCGCTTTCGTCAGAGGAACGGGGGAAGTCACAGTGTTCTTTATCTCCCTGAGATACACACAATCTGACGTTGCCTCTGAGCTCCGTTGCTGGCAAAGAACTGAAAGTGACATACATTCCTGTGGGGAAACACAGGGCTTTGCTAGGATTTCTCTAGGCAGTGTGTTTTCCCTGGGCCTCACTGTAGCAACACTATCTCGCAAGGGCAGAACTGCATGGGATTTCCTCTGCCAGGAGAGAGCTGCTGCTTTGTAGTTTGTGCTGGGAAACCTTGCTTTGGCAAGTGCCAATTGACCGCATTCAGGCAGAAAGAAAAGAGAATAGCAAGAGGCCTTTTCTCCCCGGCTGCTCTGCCAAGCCCTTCCAGCTCAAACTATGTCGTTGCTCCTCTGGAAGGATCCCTGCACCGCGGCGTAGTTTTTCCGAAGAAGCCCTGCGTTTGCAAGAGCAAATGAGGAATTCGTGGCAGGAAAGAGGAAGGAAAGAAAGTTTCTCTCCCTCTGCCTGCTTTGCTCAGAGGACTGCATGAAGTCAGGGAGTTCTCCCTTTCACTGAGAAACGTGCGGGCTGCTGTTGCCTGGGCGCTCTCTTCTTTGCAAAAGAGTCTGCAGTTCCACGCTTTGAACCGTGGAAAGGCGCCGGGCTCTGCTAAGATTTCCCCCGGCGCTTCGTTTGCCCTGGGCCAAAGCGAGCCTTCACAATAGCTGAACGCTAACACTGCATACTCGTTCCACTTCCAGAACCGGGCTACGGCGAGGCAGTTCTCCGGGGGAAAACGGCCCTTCGCGAAGGGCAGATCTGCCGAGCTCATTGCGGGAAAGCGAAAGCAAAGGACGCTTTTCTCCCTCTAACCGCTTTCGTCAGAGGAACGGGGGAAGTCACAGTGTTCTTTCTCTCCCTGAGATACACACAATCTGACGTTGCCTCTGAGCTCCGTTGCTGGCAAAGAACTGAAACGGACATACATTCCTGTGGGGAAACACAGGGCTTTGCTAGGATTTCTCTAGGCAGTGTGTTTTCCCTGGGCCTCACTGTAGCAACACTATCTCGCCAGGGCAACACTGCATGGGATTTCCTCTGCCAGGAGAGAGCTGCTGCTTTGTAGTTTGTGCTGGGAAACTTTGCTTTGGCAAGTGCCAATTGACCGCATTCAGGCAGAAAGAAAAGAGAATAGCAAGAGGCCTTTTCTCCCCGGCTGCTTTCCCAAGCCCTTCCAGCTCAAACTATGTCGTTGCTCCTCTGGAAGGATCCCTGCACCGCGGCGTAGTTTTTCCGAAGAAGCCCTGCGTTTGCAAGAGCAAATGAGGAATTCGTGGCAGGAAAGAGGAAGGAAAGAAAGTTTCTCTCCCTCTGCCTGCTTTGCTCAGAGGACTGCATGAAGTCAGGGACTTCTCCCTTTCACTGGGAAACGTGCGGGCTGCTGTTGCCTGGGCGCTCTCTTCTTTGCAAAAGAGTCTGCAGTTCCACGCTTTGAACCGTGGAACGGCGCCGGGCTCTGCTAAGATTTCCCCCGGCGCTTCGTTTGCCCTGGGCCAAAGCGAGCCTTCACAATAGCTGAACGCTAACACTGCATACTCGTTCCACTTCCAGAACCGGGCTACGGCGAGGCAGTTCTCCGGGGGAAAACGGCCCTTCGCGAAGGGCAGATCTGCCGAGCTCATTGCGGGAAAGCGAAAGCAAAGGACGCTTTTCTCCCTCTAACCGCTTTCGTCAGAGGAACGGGGGAAGTCACAGTGTTCTTTCTCTCCCTGAGATACACACAATCTGACGTTGCCTCTGAGCTCCGTTGCTGGCAAAGAACTGAAACTGACATACATTCCTGTGGGGACACCCAGGGCTTTGCTAGGATTTCTCTAGGCAGTGTGTTTTCCCTGGGCCTCACTGTAGCAACACTATCTCGCCAGGGCAACACTGCATGGCATATCCTCTGCCAGGATAGAGCTGCTGCTTTGTAGTTTGTGCTGGGAAACCTTGCTTTGGCAAGTGCGAATTGACCGCATTCAGGCAGAAAGAAAAGAGAATAGCAAGAGGCCTTTTCTCCCCGGCTGCTCTGCCAAGCCCTTCCAGCTCAAACTATGAAGTTGCTCCTCTGGAAGGATCCCTGCACCGCGGCGTAGTTTTTCCGAAGAAGCCCTGCGTTTGCAAGAGCAAATGAGGAATTCGTGGCAGGAAAGAGGAAGGAAAGAAAGTTTCTCTCCCTCTGCCTGCTTTGCTCAC
This sequence comes from Elephas maximus indicus, assembly GCF_024166365.1. Lineage (NCBI taxonomy): Eukaryota > Metazoa > Chordata > Mammalia > Proboscidea > Elephantidae > Elephas > Elephas maximus. The sequence continues at coordinate 1,802,033 of NC_064822.1, forward strand.
AGGACTGGATGAAGTCAGGGACTTCTCCCTTTCACTGAGAAACGTACGGGCTGCTGTTGCCTGGGCGCTCTCTTCTTTGCAAAAGAGTCTGCAGTTCCACGCTTTGAACCGTGGAAAGGCGCCGGGCTCTGCTAAGATTTCCCCCGGCGCTTCGTTTGCCCTGGGCCAAAGCGAGCCTTCACAATAGCTGAACGCTAACACTGCATACTCGTTCCACTTCCAGAAGCGGGCTACGGCGAGGCAGTTCTCCGGGGGAAAACGGCCCTTCGCGAAGGGCAGATCTGCCGAGCTCATTGCGGGAAAGCGAAAGCAAAGGACGCTTTTCTCCCTCTAACCGCTTTCGTCAGAGGAACGGGGAAAGTCACAGTGTTCTTTCTCTCCCTGAGATACACACAATCTGACGTTGCCTCTGAGCTCCGTTGCTGGCAAAGAACTGAAACGGACATACATTCCTGTGGGGAAACACAGGGCTTTGCTAGGATTTCTCTAGGCAGTGTGTTTTCCCTGGGCCTCACTGTAGCAACACTATCTCGCCGGGGGAACACTGCATGGCATATCCTCTGCCAGGAGAGAGCTGCTGCTTTGTACTTTGTGCTGGGAAACCTTGCTTTGGCAAGTGCCAATTGACCGCATTCAGGCAGAAAGAAAAGAGAATAGCAAGAGGCCTTTTCTCCCCGGCTGCTCTGCCAAGCCCTTCCAGCTCAAACTATGTCGTTGCTCCTCTGGAAGGATCCCTGCACCGCGGCGTAGTTTTTCCGAAGAAGCCCTGCGTTTGCAAGAGCAAATGAGGAATTCGTGGCAGGAAAGAGGAAGGAAAGAAAGTTTCTCTCCCTCTGCCTGCTTTGCTCAGAGGACTGGATGAAGTCAGGGACTTCTCCCTTTCACTGAGAAACGTGCGGGCTGCTGTTGCCTGGGCGCTCTCTTCTTTGCAAAAGAGTCTGCAGTTCCACGCTTTGAACCGTGGAACGGCGCCGGGCTCTGCTAAGATTTCCCCCGGCGCTTCGTTTGCCCTGGGCCAAAGCGAGCCTTCACAATAGCTGAACGCTAACACTGCATACTCGTTCCACTTCCAGAACCGGGCTACGGCGAGGCAGTTCTCCGGGGGAAAACGGCCCTTCGCGAAGGGCAGATCTGCCGAGCTCATTGCGGGAAAGCGAAAGCAAAGGACGCTTTTCTCCCTCTAACCGCTTTCGTCAGAGGAACGGGGGAAGTCACAGTGTTCTTTCTCTCACTGAGATACACACAATCTGACGTTGCCTCTGAGCTCCGTTGCTGGCAAAGAACTGAAACTGACATACATTCCTGTGGGGACACCCAGGGCTTTGCTAGGATTTCTCTAGGCAGTGTGTTTTCCCTGGGCCTCACTGTAGCAACACTATCTCGCCAGGGCAACACTGCATGGCATATCCTCTGCCAGGATAGAGCTGCTGCTTTGTAGTTTGTGCTGGGAAACCTTGCTTTGGCAAGTGCGAATTGACCGCATTCAGGCAGAAAGAAAAGAGAATAGCAAGAGGCCTTTTCTCCCCGGCTGCTCTGCCAAACCCTTCCAGCTCAAACTATGAAGTTGCTCCTCTGGAAGGATCCCTGCACCGCGGCGTAGTTTTTCCGAAGAAGCCCTGCGTTTGCAAGAGCAAATGAGGAATTCGTGGCAGGAAAGAGGAAGGAAAGAAAGTTTCTCTCCCTCTGCCTGCTTTGCTCACAGGACTGGATGAAGTCAGGGACTTCTCCCTTTCACTGAGAAACGTACGGGCTGCTGTTGCCTGGGCGCTCTCTTCTTTGCAAAAGAGTCTGCAGTTCCACGCTTTGAACCGTGGAAAGGCGCCGGGCTCTGCTAAGATTTCCCCCGGCGCTTCGTTTGCCCTGGGCCAAAGCGAGCCTTCACAATAGCTGAACGCTAACACTGCATACTCGTTCCACTTCCAGAACCGGGCTACGGCGAGGCAGTTCTCCGGGGGAAAACGGCCCTTCGCGAAGGGCAGATCTGCCGAGCTCATTGCGGGAAAGCGAAAGCAAAGGACGCTTTTCTCCCTCTAACCGCTTTCGTCAGAGGAACGGGGAAAGTCACAGTGTTCTTTCTCTCCCTGAGATACACACAATCTGACGTTGCCTCTGAGCTCCGTTGCTGGCAAAGAACTGAAACTGACATACATTCCTGTGGGGACACCCAGGGCTTTGCTAGGATTTCTCTAGGCAGTGTGTTTTCCCTGGGCCTCACTGTAGCAACACTATCTCGCCAGGGCAACACTGCATGGCATATCCTCTGCCAGGATAGAGCTGCTGCTTTGTAGTTTGTGCTGGGAAACCTTGCTTTGGCAAGTGCCAATTGACAGCATTCAGGCAGAAAGAAAAGAGAATAGCAAGAGGCCTTTTCTCCCCGGCTGCTCTGCCAAGCCCTTCCAGCTCAAACTATGAAGTTGCTCCTCTGGAAGGATCCCTGCACCGCGGCGTAGTTTTTCCGAAGAAGCCCTGCGTTTGCAAGAGCAAATGAGGAATTCGTGGCAGGAAAGAGGAAGGAAAGAAAGTTTCTCTCCCTCTGCCTGCTTTGCTCACAGGACTGGATGAAGTCAGGGACTTCTCCCTTTCACTGAGAAACGTACGGGCTGCTGTTGCCTGGGCGCTCTCTTCTTTGCAAAAGAGTCTGCAGTTCCACGCTTTGAACCGTGGAACGGCGCCGGGCTCTGCTAACATTTCCCCCGGCGCTTCGTTTGCCCTGGGCCAAAGCGAGCCTTCACAATAGCTGAACGCTAACACTGCATACTCGTTCCACTTCCAGAACCGGGCTACGGCGAGGCAGTTCTCCGGGGGAAAACGGCCCTTCGCGAAGGGCAGATCTGCCGAGCTCATTGCGGGAAAGCGAAAGCAAAGGACGCTTTTCTCCCTCTAACCGCTTTCGTCAGAGGAACGGGGAAAGTCACAGTGTTCTTTCTCTCCCTGAGATACACACAATCTGACGTTGCCTCTGAGCTCCGTTGCTGGCAAAGAACTGAAACGGACATACATTCCTGTGGGGAAACACAGGGCTTTGCTAGGATTTCTCTAGGCAGTGTGTTTTCCCTGGGCCTCACTGTAGCAACACTATCTCGCCAGGGCAACACTGCATGGGATTTCCTCTGCCAGGAGAGAGCTGCTGCTTTGTAGTTTGTGCTGGGAAACTTTGCTTTGGCAAGTGCCAATTGACCGCATTCAGGCAGAAAGAAAAGAGAATAGCAAGAGGCCTTTTCTCCCCGGCTGCTTTCCCAAGCCCTTCCAGCTCAAACTATGTCGTTGCTCCTCTGGAAGGATCCCTGCACCACGGCGTAGTTTTTCCGAAGAAGCCCTGCGTTTGCAAGAGCAAATGAGGAATTCGTGGCAGCAAAGAGGAAGGAAAGAAAGTTTCTCTCCCTCTGCCTGCTTTGCTCAGAGGACTGGATGAAGTCAGGGACTTCTCCCTTTCACTGAGAAACGTACGGGCTGCTGTTGCCTGGGCGCTCTCTTCTTTGCAAAAGAGTCTGCAGTTCCACGCTTTGAACCGTGGAAAGGCGCCGGGCTCTGCTAAGATTTCCCCCGGCGCTTCGTTTGCCCTGGGCCAAAGCGAGCCTTCACAATAGCTGAACGCTAACACTGCATACTCGTTCCACTTCCAGAAGCGGGCTACGGCGAGGCAGTTCTCCGGGGGAAAACGGCCCTTCGCGAAGGGCAGATCTGCCGAGCTCATTGCGGGAAAGCGAAAGCAAAGGACGCTTTTCTCCCTCTAACCGCTTTCGTCAGAGGAACGGGGAAAGTCACAGTGTTCTTTCTCTCCCTGAGATACACACAATCTGACGTTGCCTCTGAGCTCCGTTGCTGGCAAAGAACTGAAACTGACATACATTCCTGTGGGGACACCCAGGGCTTTGCTAGGATTTCTCTAGGCAGTGTGTTTTCCCTGGGCCTCACTGTAGCAACACTATCTCGCCAGGGCAACACTGCATGGCATATCCTCTGCCAGGATAGAGCTGCTGCTTTGTAGTTTGTGCTGGGAAACCTTGCTTTGGCAAGTGCGAATTGACCGCATTCAGGCAGAAAGAAAAGAGAATAGCAAGAGGCCTTTTCTCCCCGGCTGCTCTGCCAAGCCCTTCCAGCTCAAACTATGAAGTTGCTCCTCTGGAAGGATCCCTGCACCGCGGCGTAGTTTTTCCGAAGAAGCCCTGCGTTTGCAAGAGCAAATGAGGAATTCGTGGCAGGAAAGAGGAAGGAAAGAAAGTTTCTCTCCCTCTGCCTGCTTTGCTCACAGGACTGGATGAAGTCAGGGACTTCTCCCTTTCACTGAGAAACGTACGGGCTGCTGTTGCCTGGGCGCTCTCTTCTTTGCAAAAGAGTCTGCAGTTCCACGCTTTGAACCGTGGAAAGGCGCCGGGCTCTGCTAAGATTTCCCCCGGCGCTTCGTTTGCCCTGGGCCAAAGCGAGCCTTCACAATAGCTGAACGCTAACACTGCATACTCGTTCCACTTCCAGAACCGGGCTACGGCGAGGCAGTTCTCCGGGGGAAAACGGCCCTTCGCGAAGGGCAGATCTGCCGAGCTCATTGCGGGAAAGCGAAAGCAAAGGACGCTTGTCTCCCTCTAACCGCTTTCGTCAGAGGAACGGGGAAAGTCACAGTGTTCTTTCTCTCCCTGAGATACACACAATCTGACGTTGCCTCTGAGCTCCGTTGCTGGCAAAGAACTGAAACGGACATACATTCCTGTGGGGAAACACAGGGCTTTGCTAGGATTTCTCTAGGCAGTGTGTTTTCCCTGGGCCTCACTGTAGCAACACTATCTCGCCAGGGCAACACTGCATGGGATTTCCTCTGCCAGGAGAGAGCTGCTGCTTTGTAGTTTGTGCTGGGAAACTTTGCTTTGGCAAGTGCCAATTGACCGCATTCAGGCAGAAAGAAAAGAGAATAGCAAGAGGCCTTTTCTCCCCGGCTGCTTTCCCAAGCCCTTCCAGCTCAAACTATGTCGTTGCTCCTCTGGAAGGATCCCTGCACCACGGCGTAGTTTTTCCGAAGAAGCCCTGCGTTTGCAAGAGCAAATGAGGAATTCGTGGCAGCAAAGAGGAAGGAAAGAAAGTTTCTCTCCCTCTGCCTGCTTTGCTCAGAGGACTGGATGAAGTCAGGGACTTCTCCCTTTCACTGAGAAACGTGCGGGCTGCTGTTGCCTGGGCGCTCTCTTCTTTGCAAAAGAGTCTGCAGTTCCACGCTTTGAACCGTGGAACGGCGCCGGGCTCTGCTAAGATTTCCCCCGGCGCTTCGTTTGCCCTGGGCCAAAGCGAGCCTTCACAATAGCTGAACGCTAACACTGCATACTCGTTCCACTTCCAGAACCGGGCTACGGCGAGGCAGTTCTCCGGGGGAAAACGGCCCTTCGCGAAGGGCAGATCTGCCGAGCTCATTGCGGGAAAGCGAAAGCAAAGGACGCTTTTCTCCCTCTAACCGCTTTCGTCAGAGGAACGGGGGAAGTCACAGTGTTCTTTCTCTCACTGAGATACACACAATCTGACGTTGCCTCTGAGCTCCGTTGCTGGCAAAGAACTGAAACTGACATACATTCCTGTGGGGACACCCAGGGCTTTGCTAGGATTTCTCTAGGCAGTGTGTTTTCCCTGGGCCTCACTGTAGCAACACTATCTCGCCAGGGCAACACTGCATGGCATATCCTCTGCCAGGATAGAGCTGCTGCTTTGTAGTTTGTGCTGGGAAACCTTGCTTTGGCAAGTGCCAATTGACCGCATTCAGGCAGAAAGAAAAGAGAATAGCAAGAGGCCTTTTCTCCCCGGCTGCTCTGCCAAGCCCTTCCAGCTCAAACTATGAAGTTGCTCCTCTGGAAGGATCCCTGCACCGCGGCGTAGTTTTTCCGAAGAAGCCCTGCGTTTGCAAGAGCAAATGAGGAATTCGTGGCAGGAAAGAGGAAGGAAAGAAAGTTTCTCTCCCTCTGCCTGCTTTGCTCAGAGGACTGGATGAAGTCAGGGACTTCTCCCTTTCACTGAGAAACGTGCGGGCTGCTGTTGCCTGGGCGCTCTCTTCTTTGCAAAAGAGTCTGCAGTTCCACGCTTTGAACCGTGGAAAGGCGCCGGGCTCTGCTAAGATTTCCACCGGCGCTTCGTTTGCCCTGGGCCAAAGCGAGCCTTCACAATAGCTGAACGCTAACACTGCATACTCGTTCCACTTCCAGAAGCGGCCTACGGCGAGGCAGTTCTCCGGGGGAAAACGGCCCTTCGCGAAGGGCAGATCTGCCGAGCTCATTGCGGGAAAGCGAAAGCAAAGGACGCTTGTCTCCCTCTAACCGCTTTCGTCAGAGGAACGGGGAAAGTCACAGTGTTCTTTCTCTCCCTGAGATACACACAATCTGACGTTGCCTCTGAGCTCCATTGCTGGCAAAGAACTGAAACGGACATACATTCCTGTGGGGAAACACAGGGCTTTGCTAGGATTTCTCTAGGCAGTGTGTTTTCCCTGGGCCTCACTGTAGCAACTCTATCTCGCAAGGGCAGAACTGCATGGGATTTCCTCTGCCAGGAGAGAGCTGCTGCTTTGTAGTTTGTGCTGGGAAACCTTGCCTTGGCAAGTGCGAATTGACCGCATTCAGGCAGAAAGAAAAGAGAATAGCAAGAGGCCTTTTCTCCCCGGCTGCTCTGCCAAGCCCTTCCAGCTCAAACTATGTCGTTGCTCCTCTGGAAGGATCCCTGCACCGCGGCGTAGTTTTTCCGAAGCAGCCCTGCGTTTGCAAGAGCAAATGAGGAATTCGTGGCAGGAAAGAGGAAGGAAAGAAAGTTTCTCTCCCTCTGCCTGCTTTGCTCAGAGGACTGGATGAAGTCAGGGAGTTCTCCCTTTCACTGAGAAACGTGCGGGCTGCTGTTGCCTGGGCGCTCTCTTCTTTGCAAAAGAGTCTGCAGTTCCACGCTTTGAACCGTGGAAAGGCGCCGGGCTCTGCTAAGATTTCCCCCAGCGCTTCGTTTGCCCTGGGCCAAAGCGAGCCTTCACAATAGCTGAACGCTAACACTGCATACTCGTTCCACTTCCAGAAGCGGGTTACGGCGAGGCAGTTCTCCGGGGGAAAACGGCCCTTCGCGAAGGGCAGATCTGCCGAGCTCATTGCGGGAAAGCGAAAGCAAAGGACGCTTTTCTCCCTCTAACCGCTTTCGTCAGAGGAACGGGGGAAGTCACAGTGTTCTTTCTCTCACTGAGATACACACAATCTGACGTTGCCTCTGAGCTCCGTTGCTGGCAAAGAACTGAAACTGACATACATTCCTGTGGGGACACCCAGGGCTTTGCTAGGATTTCTCTAGGCAGTGTGTTTTCCCTGGGCCTCACTGTAGCAACACTATCTCGCCAGGGCAACACTGCATGGCATATCCTCTGCCAGGATAGAGCTGCTGCTTTGTAGTTTGTGCTGGGAAACCTTGCTTTGGCAAGTGCCAATTGACCGCATTCAGGCAGAAAGAAAAGAGAATAGCAAGAGGCCTTTTCTCCCCGGCTGCTCTGCCAAGCCCTTCCAGCTCAAACTATGAAGTTGCTCCTCTGGAAGGATCCCTGCACCGCGGCGTAGTTTTTCCGAAGAAGCCCTGCGTTTGCAAGAGCAAATGAGGAATTCGTGGCAGGAAAGAGGAAGGAAAGAAAGTTTCTCTCCCTCTGCCTGCTTTGCTCACAGGACTGGATGAAGTCAGGGACTTCTCCCTTTCACTGAGAAACGTACGGGCTGCTGTTGCCTGGGCGCTCTCTTCTTTGCAAAAGAGTCTGCAGTTCCACGCTTTGAACCGTGGAACGGCGCCGGGCTCTGCTAAGATTTCCCCCGGCGCTTCGTTTGCCCTGGGCCAAAGCGAGCCTTCACAATAGCTGAACGCTAACACTGCATACTCGTTCCACTTCCAGAACCGGGCTACGGCGAGGCAGTTCTCCGGGGGAAAACGGCCCTTCGCGAAGGGCAGATCTGCCGAGCTCATTGCGGGAAAGCGAAAGCAAAGGACGCTTTTCTCCCTCTAACCGCTTTCGTCAGAGGAACGGGGAAAGTCACAGTGTTCTTTCTCTCCCTGAGATACACACAATCTGACGTTGCCTCTGAGCTCCGTTGCTGGCAAAGAACTGAAACGGACATACATTCCTGTGGGGAAACACAGGGCTTTGCTAGGATTTCTCTAGGCAGTGTGTTTTCCCTGGGCCTCACTGTAGCAACACTATCTCGCCAGGGCAACACTGCATGGGATTTCCTCTGCCAGGAGAGAGCTGCTGCTTTGTAGTTTGTGCTGGGAAACTTTGCTTTGGCAAGTGCCAATTGACCGCATTCAGGCAGAAAGAAAAGAGAATAGCAAGAGGCCTTTTCTCCCCGGCTGCTTTCCCAAGCCCTTCCAGCTCAAACTATGAAGTTGCTCCTCTGGAAGGATCCCTGCACCGCGGCGTAGTTTTTCCGAAGAAGCCCTGCGTTTGCAAGAGCAAATGAGGAATTCGTGGCAGGAAAGAGGAAGGAAAGAAAGTTTCTCTCCCTCTGCCTGCTTTGCTCACAGGACTGGATGAAGTCAGGGACTTCTCCCTTTCACTGAGAAACGTACGGGCTGCTGTTGCCTGGGCGCTCTCTTCTTTGCAAAAGAGTCTGCAGTTCCACGCTTTGAACCGTGGAACGGCGCCGGGCTCTGCTAAGATTTCCCCCGGCGCTTCGTTTGCCCTGGGCCAAAGCGAGCCTTCACAATAGCTGAACGCTAACACTGCATACTCGTTCCACTTCCAGAACCGGGCTACGGCGAGGCAGTTCTCCGGGGGAAAACGGCCCTTCGCGAAGGGCAGATCTGCCGAGCTCATTGCGGGAAAGCGAAAGCAAAGGACGCTTTTCTCCCTCTAACCGCTTTCGTCAGAGGAACGGGGGAAGTCACAGTGTTCTTTCTCTCACTGAGATACACACAATCTGACGTTGCCTCTGAGCTCCGTTGCTGGCAAAGAACTGAAACTGACATACATTCCTGTGGGGACACCCAGGGCTTTGCTAGGATTTCTCTAGGCAGTGTGTTTTCCCTGGGCCTCACTGTAGCAACACTATCTCGCCAGGGCAACACTGCATGGCATATCCTCTGCCAGGATAGAGCTGCTGCTTTGTAGTTTGTGCTGGGAAACCTTGCTTTGGCAAGTGCGAATTGACCGCATTCAGGCAGAAAGAAAAGAGAATAGCAAGAGGCCTTTTCTCCCCGGCTGCTCTGCCAAGCCCTTCCAGCTCAAACTATGAAGTTGCTCCTCTGGAAGGATCCCTGCACCGCGGCGTAGTTTTTCCGAAGAAGCCCTGCGTTTGCAAGAGCAAATGAGGAATTCGTGGCAGGAAAGAGGAAGGAAAGAAAGTTTCTCTCCCTCTGCCTGCTTTGCTCACAGGACTGGATGAAGTCAGGGACTTCTCCCTTTCACTGAGAAACGTACGGGCTGCTGTTGCCTGGGCGCTCTCTTCTTTGCAAAAGAGTCTGCAGTTCCACGCTTTGAACCGTGGAACGGCGCCGGGCTCTGCTAAGATTTCCCCCGGCGCTTCGTTTGCCCTGGGCCAAAGCGAGCCTTCACAATAGCTGAACGCTAACACTGCATACTCGTTCCACTTCCAGAACCGGGCTACGGCGAGGCAGTTCTCCGGGGGAAAACGGCCCTTCGCGAAGGGCAGATCTGCCGAGCTCATTGCGGGAAAGCGAAAGCAAAGGACGCTTTTCTCCCTCTAACCGCTTTCGTCAGAGGAACGGGGGAAGTCACAGTGTTCTTTCTCTCACTGAGATACACACAATCTGACGTTGCCTCTGAGCTCCGTTGCTGGCAAAGAACTGAAACTGACATACATTCCTGTGGGGACACCCAGGGCTTTGCTAGGATTTCTCTAGGCAGTGTGTTTTCCCTGGGCCTCACTGTAGCAACACTATCTCGCCAGGGCAACACTGCATGGGATTTCCTCTGCCAGGAGAGAGCTGCTGCTTTGTAGTTTGTGCTGGGAAACCTTGCTTTGGCAAGTGCCAATTGACCGCATTCAGGCAGAAAGAAAAGAGAATAGCAAGAGGCCTTTTCTCCCCGGCTGCTCTGCCAAGCCCTTCCAGCTCAAACTATGAAGTTGCTCCTCTGGAAGGATCCCTGCACCGCGGCGTAGTTTTTCCGAAGAAGCCCTGCGTTTGCAAGAGCAAATGAGGAATTCGTGGCAGGAAAGAGGAAGGAAAGAAAGTTTCTCTCCCTCTGCCTGCTTTGCTCAGAGGACTGGATGAAGTCAGGGACTTCTCCCTTTCACTGAGAAACGTGCGGGCTGCTGTTGCCTGGGCGCTCTCTTCTTTGCAAAAGAGTCTGCAGTTCCACGCTTTGAACCGTGGAAAGGCGCCGGGCTCTGCTAAGATTTCCACCGGCGCTTCGTTTGCCCTGGGCCAAAGCGAGCCTTCACAATAGCTGAACGCTAACACTGCATACTCGTTCCACTTCCAGAAGCGGCCTACGGCGAGGCAGTTCTCCGGGGGAAAACGGCCCTTCGCGAAGGGCAGATCTGCCGAGCTCATTGCGGGAAAGCGAAAGCAAAGGACGCTTTTCTCCCTCTAACCGCTTTCGTCAGAGGAACGGGGAAAGTCACAGTGTTCTTTCTCTCCCTGAGATACACACAATCTGACGTTGCCTCTGAGCTCCATTGCTGGCAAAGAACTGAAACGGACATACATTCCTGTGGGGAAACACAGGGCTTTGCTAGGATTTCTCTAGGCAGTGTGTTTTCCCTGGGCCTCACTGTAGCAACTCTATCTCGCAAGGGCAGAACTGCATGGGATTTCCTCTGCCAGGAGAGAGCTGCTGCTTTGTAGTTTGTGCTGGGAAACCTTGCCTTGGCAAGTGCGAATTGACCGCATTCAGGCAGAAAGAAAAGAGAATAGCAAGAGGCCTTTTCTCCCCGGCTGCTCTGCCAAGCCCTTCCAGCTCAAACTATGTCGTTGCTCCTCTGGAAGGATCCCTGCACCACGGCGTAGTTTTTCCGAAGCAGCCCTGCGTTTGCAAGAGCAAATGAGGAATTCGTGGCAGGAAAGAGGAAGGAAAGAAAGTTTCTCTCCCTCTGCCTGCTTTGCTCAGAGGACTGGATGAAGTCAGGGAGTTCTCCCTTTCACTGAGAAACGTGCGGGCTGCTGTTGCCTGGGCGCTCTCTTCTTTGCAAAAGAGTCTGCAGTTCCACGCTTTGAACCGTGGAAAGGCGCCGGGCTCTGCTAAGATTTCCCCCGGCGCTTCGTTTGCCCTGGGCCAAAGCGAGCCTTCACAATAGCTGAACGCTAACACTGCATACTCGTTCCACTTCCAGAAGCGGGCTACGGCGAGGCAGTTCTCCGGGGGAAAACGGCCCTTCGCGAAGGGCAGATCTGCCGAGCTCATTGCGGGAAAGCGAAAGCAAAGGACGCTTTTCTCCCTCTAACCGCTTTCGTCAGAGGAACGGGGAAAGTCACAGTGTTCTTTCTCTCCCTGAGATACACACAATCTGACGTTGCCTCTGAGCTCCGTTGCTGGCAAAGAACTGAAACTGACATACATTCCTGTGGGGACACCCAGGGCTTTGCTAGGATTTCTCTAGGCAGTGTGTTTTCCCTGGGCCTCACTGTAGCAACACTATCTCGCCGGGGGAACACTGCATGGCATATCCTCTGCCAGGAGAGAGCTGCTGCTTTGTACTTTGTGCTGGGAAACCTTGCTTTGGCAAGTGCCAATTGACCGCATTCAGGCAGAAAGAAAAGAGAATAGCAAGAGGCCTTTTCTCCCCGGCTGCTCTGCCAAGCCCTTCCAGCTCAAACTATGTCGTTGCTCCTCTGGAAGGATCCCTGCACCGCGGCGTAGTTTTTCCGAAGAAGCCCTGCGTTTGCAAGAGCAAATGAGGAATTCGTGGCAGGAAAGAGGAAGGAAAGAAAGTTTCTCTCCCTCTGCCTGCTTTGCTCAGAGGACTGCATGAAGTCAGGGAGTTCTCCCTTTCACTGAGAAACGTGCGGGCTGCTGTTGCCTGGGCGCTCTCTTCTTTGCAAAAGAGTCTGCAGTTCCACGCTTTGAACCGTGGAAAGGCGCCGGGCTCTGCTAAGATTTCCCCCGGCGCTTCGTTTGCCCTGGGCCAAAGCGAGCCTTCACAATAGCTGAACGCTAACACTGCATACTCGTTCCACTTCCAGAAGCGGCCTACGGCGAGGCAGTTCTCCGGGGGAAAACGGCCCTTCGCGAAGGGCAGATCTGCCGAGCTCATTGCGGGAAAGCGAAAGCAAAGGACGCTTTTCTCCCTCTAACCGCTTTCGTCAGAGGAACGGGGGAAGTCACAGTGTTCTTTCTCTCACTGAGATACACACAATCTGACGTTGCCTCTGAGCTCCGTTGCTGGCAAAGAACTGAAACTGACATACATTCCTGTGGGGACACCCAGGGCTTTGCTAGGATTTCTCTAGGCAGTGTGTTTTCCCTGGGCCTCACTGTAGCAACACTATCTCGCCAGGGCAACACTGCATGGCATATCCTCTGCCAGGATAGAGCTGCTGCTTTGTACTTTGTGCTGGGAAACCTTGCTTTGGCAAGTGCCAATTGACCGCATTCAGGCAGAAAGAAAAGAGAATAGCAAGAGGCCTTTTCTCCCCGGCTGCTCTGCCAAGCCCTTCCAGCTCAAACTATGAAGTTGCTCCTCTGGAAGGATCCCTGCACCGCGGCGTAGTTTTTCCGAAGAAGCCCTGCGTTTGCAAGAGCAAATGAGGAATTCGTGGCAGGAAAGAGGAAGGAAAGAAAGTTTCTCTCCCTCTGCCTGCTTTGCTCACAGGACTGGATGAAGTCAGGGACTTCTCCCTTTCACTGAGAAACGTACGGGCTGCTGTTGCCTGGGCGCTCTCTTCTTTGCAAAAGAGTCTGCAGTTCCACGCTTTGAACCGTGGAACGGCGCCGGGCTCTGCTAAGATTTCCCCCGGCGCTTCGTTTGCCCTGGGCCAAAGCGAGCCTTCACAATAGCTGAACGCTAACACTGCATACTCGTTCCACTTCCAGAACCGGGCTACGGCGAGGCAGTTCTCCGGGGGAAAACGGCCCTTCGCGAAGGGCAGATCTGCCGAGCTCATTGCGGGAAAGCGAAAGCAAAGGACGCTTTTCTCCCTCTAACCGCTTTCGTCAGAGGAACGGGGAAAGTCACAGTGTTCTTTCTCTCCCTGAGATACACACAATCTGACGTTGCCTCTGAGCTCCGTTGCTGGCAAAGAACTGAAACGGACATACATTCCTGTGGGGAAACACAGGGCTTTGCTAGGATTTCTCTAGGCAGTGTGTTTTCCCTGGGCCTCACTGTAGCAACACTATCTCGCCAGGGCAACACTGCATGGGATTTCCTCTGCCAGGAGAGAGCTGCTGCTTTGTAGTTTGTGCTGGGAAACTTTGCTTTGGCAAGTGCCAATTGACCGCATTCAGGCAGAAAGAAAAGAGAATAGCAAGAGGCCTTTTCTCCCCGGCTGCTTTCCCAAGCCCTTCCAGCTCAAACTATGTCGTTGCTCCTCTGGAAGGATCCCTGCACCACGGCGTAGTTTTTCCGAAGAAGCCCTGCGTTTGCAAGAGCAAATGAGGAATTCGTGGCAGCAAAGAGGAAGGAAAGAAAGTTTCTCTCCCTCTGCCTGCTTTGCTCAGAGGACTGGATGAAGTCAGGGACTTCTCCCTTTCACTGAGAAACGTGCGGGCTGCTGTTGCCTGGGCGCTCTCTTCTTTGCAAAAGAGTCTGCAGTTCCACGCTTTGAACCGTGGAACGGCGCCGGGCTCTGCTAAGATTTCCCCCGGCGCTTCGTTTGCCCTGGGCCAAAGCGAGCCTTCACAATAGCTGAACGCTAACACTGCATACTCGTTCCACTTCCAGAACCGGGCTACGGCGAGGCAGTTCTCCGGGGGAAAACGGCCCTTCGCGAAGGGCAGATAGGCGAGCTCATTGCGGGAAAGCGAAAGCAAAGGACGCTTTTCTCCCTCTAACCGCTTTCGTCAGAGGAACGGGGGAAGTCACAGTGTTCTTTCTCTCACTGAGATACACACACTCTGACGTTGCCTCTGAGCTCCGTTGCTGGCAAAGAACTGAAACTGACATACATTCCTGTGGGGACACCCAGGGCTTTGCTAGGATTTCTCTAGGCAGTGTGTTTTCCCTGGGCCTCACTGTAGCAACACTATCTCGCCAGGGCAACACTGCATGGCATATCCTCTGCCAGGATAGAGCTGCTGCTTTGTAGTTTGTGCTGGGAAACCTTGCTTTGGCAAGTGCCAATTGACCGCATTCAGGCAGAAAGAAAAGAGAATAGCAAGAGGCCTTTTCTCCCCGGCTGCTCTGCCAAGCCCTTCCAGCTCAAACTATGAAGTTGCTCCTCTGGAAGGATCCCTGCACCGCGGCGTAGTTTTTCCGAAGAAGCCCTGCGTTTGCAAGAGCAAATGAGGAATTCGTGGCAGGAAAGAGGAAGGAAAGAAAGTTTCTCTCCCTCTGCCTGCTTTGCTCACAGGACTGGATGAAGTCAGGGACTTCTCCCTTTCACTGAGAAACTTACGGGCTGCTGTTGCCTGGGCGCTCTCTTCTTTGCAAAAGAGTCTGCAGTTCCACGCTTTGAACCGTGGAAAGGCGCCGGGCTCTGCTAAGATTTCCCCCGGCGCTTCGTTTGCCCTGGGCCAAAGCGAGCCTTCACAATAGCTGAACGCTAACACTGCATACTCGTTCCACTTCCAGAAGCGGGCTACGGCGAGGCAGTTCTCCGGGGGAAAACGGCCCTTCGCGAAGGGCAGATCTGCCGAGCTCATTGCGGGAAAGCGAAAGCAAAGGACGCTTTTCTCCCTCTAACCGCTTTCGTCAGAGGAACGGGGGAAGTCACAGTGTTCTTTCTCTCACTGAGATACACACAATCTGACGTTGCCTCTGAGCTCCGTTGCTGGCAAAGAACTGAAACTGACATACATTCCTGTGGGGACACCCAGGGCTTTGCTAGGATTTCTCTAGGCAGTGTGTTTTCCCTGGGCCTCACTGTAGCAACACTATCTCGCCAGGGCAACACTGCATGGCATATCCTCTGCCAGGATAGAGCTGCTGCTTTGTAGTTTGTGCTGGGAAACCTTGCTTTGGCAAGTGCGAATTGACCGCATTCAGGCAGAAAGAAAAGAGAATAGCAAGAGGCCTTTTCTCCCCGGCTGCTCTGCCAAGCCCTTCCAGCTCAAACTATGAAGTTGCTCCTCTGGAAGGATCCCTGCACCGCGGCGTAGTTTTTCCGAAGAAGCCCTGCGTTTGCAAGAGCAAATGAGGAATTCGTGGCAGGAAAGAGGAAGGAAAGAAAGTTTCTCTCCCTCTGCCTGCTTTGCTCACAGGACTGGATGAAGTCAGGGACTTCTCCCTTTCACTGAGAAACGTACGGGCTGCTGTTGCCTGGGCGCTCTCTTCTTTGCAAAAGAGTCTGCAGTTCCACGCTTTGAACCGTGGAACGGCGCCGGGCTCTGCTAAGATTTCCCCCGGCGCTTCGTTTGCCCTGGGCCAAAGCGAGCCTTCACAATAGCTGAACGCTAACACTGCATACTCGTTCCACTTCCAGAACCGGGCTACGGCGAGGCAGTTCTCCGGGGGAAAACGGCCCTTCGCGAAGGGCAGATCTGCCGAGCTCATTGCGGGAAAGCGAAAGCAAAGGACGCTTTTCTCCCTCTAACCGCTTTCGTCAGAGGAACGGGGAAAGTCACAGTGTTCTTTCTCTCCCTGAGATACACACAATCTGACGTTGCCTCTGAGCTCCGTTGCTGGCAAAGAACTGAAACGGACATACATTCCTGTGGGGAAACACAGGGCTTTGCTAGGATTTCTCTAGGCAGTGTGTTTTCCCTGGGCCTCACTGTAGCAACACTATCTCGCCAGGGCAACACTGCATGGGATTTCCTCTGCCAGGAGAGAGCTGCTGCTTTGTAGTTTGTGCTGGGAAACTTTGCTTTGGCAAGTGCCAATTGACCGCATTCAGGCAGAAAGAAAAGAGAATAGCAAGAGGCCTTTTCTCCCCGGCTGCTTTCCCAAGCCCTTCCAGCTCAAACTATGTCGTTGCTCCTCTGGAAGGATCCCTGCACCACGGCGTAGTTTTTCCGAAGAAGCCCTGCGTTTGCAAGAGCAAATGAGGAATTCGTGGCAGCAAAGAGGAAGGAAAGAAAGTTTCTCTCCCTCTGCCTGCTTTGCTCAGAGGACTGGATGAAGTCAGGGACTTCTCCCTTTCACTGAGAAACGTGCGGGCTGCTGTTGCCTGGGCGCTCTCTTCTTTGCAAAAGAGTCTGCAGTTCCACGCTTTGAACCGTGGAACGGCGCCGGGCTCTGCTAAGATTTCCCCCGGCGCTTCGTTTGCCCTGGGCCAAAGCGAGCCTTCACAATAGCTGAACGCTAACACTGCATACTCGTTCCACTTCCAGAACCGGGCTACGGCGAGGCAGTTCTCCGGGGGAAAACGGCCCTTCGCGAAGGGCAGATAGGCGAGCTCATTGCGGGAAAGCGAAAGCAAAGGACGCTTTTCTCCCTCTAACCGCTTTCGTCAGAGGAACGGGGGAAGTCACAGTGTTCTTTCTCTCACTGAGATACACACACTCTGACGTTGCCTCTGAGCTCCGTTGCTGGCAAAGAACTGAAACTGACATACATTCCTGTGGGGACACCCAGGGCTTTGCTAGGATTTCTCTAGGCAGTGTGTTTTCCCTGGGCCTCACTGTAGCAACACTATCTCGCCAGGGCAACACTGCATGGCATATCCTCTGCCAGGATAGAGCTGCTGCTTTGTAGTTTGTGCTGGGAAACCTTGCTTTGGCAAGTGCCAATTGACCGCATTCAGGCAGAAAGAAAAGAGAATAGCAAGAGGCCTTTTCTCCCCGGCTGCTCTGCCAAGCCCTTCCAGCTCAAACTATGAAGTTGCTCCTCTGGAAGGATCCCTGCACCGCGGCGTAGTTTTTCCGAAGAAGCCCTGCGTTTGCAAGAGCAAATGAGGAATTCGTGGCAGGAAAGAGGAAGGAAAGAAAGTTTCTCTCCCTCTGCCTGCTTTGCTCACAGGACTGGATGAAGTCAGGGACTTCTCCCTTTCACTGAGAAACGTACGGGCTGCTGTTGCCTGGGCGCTCTCTTCTTTGCAAAAGAGTCTGCAGTTCCACGCTTTGAACCGTGGAAAGGCGCCGGGCTCTGCTAAGATTTCCCCCGGCGCTTCGTTTGCCCTGGGCCAAAGCGAGCCTTCACAATAGCTGAACGCTAACACTGCATACTCGTTCCACTTCCAGAAGCGGGCTACGGCGAGGCAGTTCTCCGGGGGAAAACGGCCCTTCGCGAAGGGCAGATCTGCCGAGCTCATTGCGGGAAAGCGAAAGCAAAGGACGCTTTTCTCCCTCTAACCGCTTTCGTCAGAGGAACGGGGAAAGTCACAGTGTTCTTTCTCTCCCTGAGATACACACAATCTGACGTTGCCTCTGAGCTCCGTTGCTGGCAAAGAACTGAAACTGACATACATTCCTGTGGGGACACCCAGGGCTTTGCTAGGATTTCTCTAGGCAGTGTGTTTTCCCTGGGCCTCACTGTAGCAACACTATCTCGCCAGGGCAACACTGCATGGCATATCCTCTGCCAGGATAGAGCTGCTGCTTTGTAGTTTGTGCTGGGAAACCTTGCTTTGGCAAGTGCGAATTGACCGCATTCAGGCAGAAAGAAAAGAGAATAGCAAGAGGCCTTTTCTCCCCGGCTGCTCTGCCAAGCCCTTCCAGCTCAAACTATGAAGTTGCTCCTCTGGAAGGATCCCTGCACCGCGGCGTAGTTTTTCCGAAGAAGCCCTGCGTTTGCAAGAGCAAATGAGGAATTCGTGGCAGGAAAGAGGAAGGAAAGAAAGTTTCTCTCCCTCTGCCTGCTTTGCTCACAGGACTGGATGAAGTCAGGGACTTCTCCCTTTCACTGAGAAACGTACGGGCTGCTGTTGCCTGGGCGCTCTCTTCTTTGCAAAAGAGTCTGCAGTTCCACGCTTTGAACCGTGGAACGGCGCCGGGCTCTGCTAAGATTTCCCCCGGCGCTTCGTTTGCCCTGGGCCAAAGCGAGCCTTCACAATAGCTGAACGCTAACACTGCATACTCGTTCCACTTCCAGAACCGGGCTACGGCGAGGCAGTTCTCCGGGGGAAAACGGCCCTTCGCGAAGGGCAGATCTGCCGAGCTCATTGCGGGAAAGCGAAAGCAAAGGACGCTTTTCTCCCTCTAACCGCTTTCGTCAGAGGAACGGGGGAAGTCACAGTGTTCTTTCTCTCACTGAGATACACACAATCTGACGTTGCCTCTGAGCTCCGTTGCTGGCAAAGAACTGAAACTGACATACATTCCTGTGGGGACACCCAGGGCTTTGCTAGGATTTCTCTAGGCAGTGTGTTTTCCCTGGGCCTCACTGTAGCAACACTATCTCGCCAGGGCAACACTGCATGGCATATCCTCTGCCAGGATAGAGCTGCTGCTTTGTAGTTTGTGCTGGGAAACCTTGCTTTGGCAAGTGCCAATTGACCGCATTCAGGCAGAAAGAAAAGAGAATAGCAAGAGGCCTTTTCTCCCCGGCTGCTCTGCCAAGCCCTTCCAGCTCAAACTATGAAGTTGCTCCTCTGGAAGGATCCCTGCACCGCGGCGTAGTTTTTCCGAAGAAGCCCTGCGTTTGCAAGAGCAAATGAGGAATTCGTGGCAGGAAAGAGGAAGGAAAGAAAGTTTCTCTCCCTCTGCCTGCTTTGCTCAGAGGACTGGATGAAGTCAGGGACTTCTCCCTTTCACTGAGAAACGTGCGGGCTGCTGTTGCCTGGGCGCTCTCTTCTTTGCAAAAGAGTCTGCAGTTCCACGCTTTGAACCGTGGAAAGGCGCCGGGCTCTGCTAAGATTTCCACCGGCGCTTCGTTTGCCCTGGGCCAAAGCGAGCCTTCACAATAGCTGAACGCTAACACTGCATACTCGTTCCACTTCCAGAAGCGGCCTACGGCGAGGCAGTTCTCCGGGGGAAAACGGCCCTTCGCGAAGGGCAGATCTGCCGAGCTCATTGCGGGAAAGCGAAAGCAAAGGACGCTTTTCTCCCTCTAACCGCTTTCGTCAGAGGAACGGGGAAAGTCACAGTGTTCTTTCTCTCCCTGAGATACACACAATCTGACGTTGCCTCTGAGCTCCATTGCTGGCAAAGAACTGAAACGGACATACATTCCTGTGGGGAAACACAGGGCTTTGCTAGGATTTCTCTAGGCAGTGTGTTTTCCCTGGGCCTCACTGTAGCAACTCTATCTCGCAAGGGCAGAACTGCATGGGATTTCCTCTGCCAGGAGAGAGCTGCTGCTTTGTAGTTTGTGCTGGGAAACCTTGCCTTGGCAAGTGCGAATTGACCGCATTCAGGCAGAAAGAAAAGAGAATAGCAAGAGGCCTTTTCTCCCCGGCTGCTCTGCCAAGCCCTTCCAGCTCAAACTATGTCGTTGCTCCTCTGGAAGGATCCCTGCACCACGGCGTAGTTTTTCCGAAGCAGCCCTGCGTTTGCAAGAGCAAATGAGGAATTCGTGGCAGGAAAGAGGAAGGAAAGAAAGTTTCTCTCCCTCTGCCTGCTTTGCTCAGAGGACTGGATGAAGTCAGGGAGTTCTCCCTTTCACTGAGAAACGTGCGGGCTGCTGTTGCCTGGGCGCTCTCTTCTTTGCAAAAGAGTCTGCAGTTCCACGCTTTGAACCGTGGAAAGGCGCCGGGCTCTGCTAAGATTTCCCCCGGCGCTTCGTTTGCCCTGGGCCAAAGCGAGCCTTCACAATAGCTGAACGCTAACACTGCATACTCGTTCCACTTCCAGAAGCGGGCTACGGCGAGGCAGTTCTCCGGGGGAAAACGGCCCTTCGCGAAGGGCAGATCTGCCGAGCTCATTGCGGGAAAGCGAAAGCAAAGGACGCTTTTCTCCCTCTAACCGCTTTCGTCAGAGGAACGGGGAAAGTCACAGTGTTCTTTCTCTCCCTGAGATACACACAATCTGACGTTGCCTCTGAGCTCCGTTGCTGGCAAAGAACTGAAACTGACATACATTCCTGTGGGGACACCCAGGGCTTTGCTAGGATTTCTCTAGGCAGTGTGTTTTCCCTGGGCCTCACTGTAGCAACACTATCTCGCCGGGGGAACACTGCATGGCATATCCTCTGCCAGGAGAGAGCTGCTGCTTTGTACTTTGTGCTGGGAAACCTTGCTTTGGCAAGTGCCAATTGACCGCATTCAGGCAGAAAGAAAAGAGAATAGCAAGAGGCCTTTTCTCCCCGGCTGCTCTGCCAAGCCCTTCCAGCTCAAACTATGTCGTTGCTCCTCTGGAAGGATCCCTGCACCGCGGCGTAGTTTTTCCGAAGAAGCCCTGCGTTTGCAAGAGCAAATGAGGAATTCGTGGCAGGAAAGAGGAAGGAAAGAAAGTTTCTCTCCCTCTGCCTGCTTTGCTCAGAGGACTGCATGAAGTCAGGGAGTTCTCCCTTTCACTGAGAAACGTGCGGGCTGCTGTTGCCTGGGCGCTCTCTTCTTTGCAAAAGAGTCTGCAGTTCCACGCTTTGAACCGTGGAAAGGCGCCGGGCTCTGCTAAGATTTCCCCCGGCGCTTCGTTTGCCCTGGGCCAAAGCGAGCCTTCACAATAGCTGAACGCTAACACTGCATACTCGTTCCACTTCCAGAAGCGGCCTACGGCGAGGCAGTTCTCCGGGGGAAAACGGCCCTTCGCGAAGGGCAGATCTGCCGAGCTCATTGCGGGAAAGCGAAAGCAAAGGACGCTTTTCTCCCTCTAACCGCTTTCGTCAGAGGAACGGGGGAAGTCACAGTGTTCTTTCTCTCACTGAGATACACACAATCTGACGTTGCCTCTGAGCTCCGTTGCTGGCAAAGAACTGAAACTGACATACATTCCTGTGGGGACACCCAGGGCTTTGCTAGGATTTCTCTAGGCAGTGTGTTTTCCCTGGGCCTCACTGTAGCAACACTATCTCGCCAGGGCAACACTGCATGGCATATCCTCTGCCAGGATAGAGCTGCTGCTTTGTAGTTTGTGCTGGGAAACCTTGCTTTGGCAAGTGCCAATTGACCGCATTCAGGCAGAAAGAAAAGAGAATAGCAAGAGGCCTTTTCTCCCCGGCTGCTCTGCCAAGCCCTTCCAGCTCAAACTATGAAGTTGCTCCTCTGGAAGGATCCCTGCACCGCGGCGTAGTTTTTCCGAAGAAGCCCTGCGTTTGCAAGAGCAAATGAGGAATTCGTGGCAGGAAAGAGGAAGGAAAGAAAGTTTCTCTCCCTCTGCCTGCTTTGCTCACAGGACTGGATGAAGTCAGGGACTTCTCCCTTTCACTGAGAAACGTACGGGCTGCTGTTGCCTGGGCGCTCTCTTCTTTGCAAAAGAGTCTGCAGTTCCACGCTTTGAACCGTGGAAAGGCGCCGGGCTCTGCTAAGATTTCCCCCGGCGCTTCGTTTGCCCTGGGCCAAAGCGAGCCTTCACAATAGCTGAACGCTAACACTGCATACTCGTTCCACTTCCAGAACCGGGCTACGGCGAGGCAGTTCTCCGGGGGAAAACGGCCCTTCGCGAAGGGCAGATCTGCCGAGCTCATTGCGGGAAAGCGAAAGCAAAGGACGCTTTTCTCCCTCTAACCGCTTTCGTCAGAGGAACGGGGAAAGTCACAGTGTTCTTTCTCTCCCTGAGATACACACAATCTGACGTTGCCTCTGAGCTCCGTTGCTGGCAAAGAACTGAAACTGACATACATTCCTGTGGGGACACCCAGGGCTTTGCTAGGATTTCTCTAGGCAGTGTGTTTTCCCTGGGCCTCACTGTAGCAACACTATCTCGCCAGGGCAACACTGCATGGCATATCCTCTGCCAGGATAGAGCTGCTGCTTTGTAGTTTGTGCTGGGAAACCTTGCTTTGGCAAGTGCGAATTGACCGCATTCAGGCAGAAAGAAAAGAGAATAGCAAGAGGCCTTTTCTCCCCGGCTGCTCTGCCAAGCCCTTCCAGCTCAAACTATGAAGTTGCTCCTCTGGAAGGATCCCTGCACCGCGGCGTAGTTTTTCCGAAGAAGCCCTGCGTTTGCAAGAGCAAATGAGGAATTCGTGGCAGGAAAGAGGAAGGAAAGAAAGTTTCTCTCCCTCTGCCTGCTTTGCTCACAGGACTGGATGAAGTCAGGGACTTCTCCCTTTCACTGAGAAACGTACGGGCTGCTGTTGCCTGGGCGCTCTCTTCTTTGCAAAAGAGTCTGCAGTTCCACGCTTTGAACCGTGGAAAGGCGCCGGGCTCTGCTAAGATTTCCCCCGGCGCTTCGTTTGCCCTGGGCCAAAGCGAGCCTTCACAATAGCTGAACGCTAACACTGCATACTCGTTCCACTTCCAGAACCGGGCTACGGCGAGGCAGTTCTCCGGGGGAAAACGGCCCTTCGCGAAGGGCAGATCTGCCGAGCTCATTGCGGGAAAGCGAAAGCAAAGGACGCTTTTCTCCCTCTAACCGCTTTCGTCAGAGGAACGGGGAAAGTCACAGTGTTCTTTCTCTCCCTGAGATACACACAATCTGACGTTGCCTCTGAGCTCCGTTGCTGGCAAAGAACTGAAACGGACATACATTCCTGTGGGGAAACACAGGGCTTTGCTAGGATTTCTCTAGGCAGTGTGTTTTCCCTGGGCCTCACTGTAGCAACACTATCTCGCCAGGGCAACACTGCATGGGATTTCCTCTGCCAGGAGAGAGCTGCTGCTTTGTAGTTTGTGCTGGGAAACTTTGCTTTGGCAAGTGCCAATTGACCGCATTCAGGCAGAAAGAAAAGAGAATAGCAAGAGGCCTTTTCTCCCCGGCTGCTTTCCCAAGCCCTTCCAGCTCAAACTATGTCGTTGCTCCTCTGGAAGGATCCCTGCACCACGGCGTAGTTTTTCTGAAGAAGCCCTGCGTTTGCAAGAGCAAATGAGGAATTCGTGGCAGCAAAGAGGAAGGAAAGAAAGTTTCTCTCCCTCTGCCTGCTTTGCTCAGAGGACTGGATGAAGTCAGGGACTTCTCCCTTTCACTGAGAAACGTGCGGGCTGCTGTTGCCTGGGCGCTCTCTTCTTTGCAAAAGAGTCTGCAGTTCCACGCTTTGAACCGTGGAACGGCGCCGGGCTCTGCTAAGATTTCCCCCGGCGCTTCGTTTGCCCTGGGCCAAAGCGAGCCTTCACAATAGCTGAACGCTAACACTGCATACTCGTTCCACTTCCAGAACCGGGCTACGGCGAGGCAGTTCTCCGGGGGAAAACGGCCCTTCGCGAAGGGCAGATAGGCGAGCTCATTGCGGGAAAGCGAAAGCAAAGGACGCTTTTCTCCCTCTAACCGCTTTCGTCAGAGGAACGGGGGAAGTCACAGTGTTCTTTCTCTCACTGAGATACACACACTCTGACGTTGCCTCTGAGCTCCGTTGCTGGCAAAGAACTGAAACTGACATACATTCCTGTGGGGACACCCAGGGCTTTGCTAGGATTTCTCTAGGCAGTGTGTTTTCCCTGGGCCTCACTGTAGCAACACTATCTCGCCAGGGCAACACTGCATGGCATATCCTCTGCCAGGATAGAGCTGCTGCTTTGTAGTTTGTGCTGGGAAACCTTGCTTTGGCAAGTGCCAATTGACCGCATTCAGGCAGAAAGAAAAGAGAATAGCAAGAGGCCTTTTCTCCCCGGCTGCTCTGCCAAGCCCTTCCAGCTCAAACTATGAAGTTGCTCCTCTGGAAGGATCCCTGCACCGCGGCGTAGTTTTTCCGAAGAAGCCCTGCGTTTGCAAGAGCAAATGAGGAATTCGTGGCAGGAAAGAGGAAGGAAAGAAAGTTTCTCTCCCTCTGCCTGCTTTGCTCACAGGACTGGATGAAGTCAGGGACTTCTCCCTTTCACTGAGAAACGTACGGGCTGCTGTTGCCTGGGCGCTCTCTTCTTTGCAAAAGAGTCTGCAGTTCCACGCTTTGAACCGTGGAAAGGCGCCGGGCTCTGCTAAGATTTCCCCCGGCGCTTCGTTTGCCCTGGGCCAAAGCGAGCCTTCACAATAGCTGAACGCTAACACTGCATACTCGTTCCACTTCCAGAACCGGGCTACGGCGAGGCAGTTCTCCGGGGGAAAACGGCCCTTCGCGAAGGGCAGATCTGCCGAGCTCATTGCGGGAAAGCGAAAGCAAAGGACGCTTTTCTCCCTCTAACCGCTTTCGTCAGAGGAACGGGGAAAGTCACAGTGTTCTTTCTCTCCCTGAGATACACACAATCTGACGTTGCCTCTGAGCTCCGTTGCTGGCAAAGAACTGAAACGGACATACATTCCTGTGGGGAAACACAGGGCTTTGCTAGGATTTCTCTAGGCAGTGTGTTTTCCCTGGGCCTCACTGTAGCAACACTATCTCGCCAGGGCAACACTGCATGGGATTTCCTCTGCCAGGAGAGAGCTGCTGCTTTGTAGTTTGTGCTGGGAAACTTTGCTTTGGCAAGTGCCAATTGACCGCATTCAGGCAGAAAGAAAAGAGAATAGCAAGAGGCCTTTTCTCCCCGGCTGCTTTCCCAAGCCCTTCCAGCTCAAACTATGTCGTTGCTCCTCTGGAAGGATCCCTGCACCACGGCGTAGTTTTTCTGAAGAAGCCCTGCGTTTGCAAGAGCAAATGAGGAATTCGTGGCAGCAAAGAGGAAGGAAAGAAAGTTTCTCTCCCTCTGCCTGCTTTGCTCAGAGGACTGGATGAAGTCAGGGACTTCTCCCTTTCACTGAGAAACGTGCGGGCTGCTGTTGCCTGGGCGCTCTCTTCTTTGCAAAAGAGTCTGCAGTTCCACGCTTTGAACCGTGGAACGGCGCCGGGCTCTGCTAAGATTTCCCCCGGCGCTTCGTTTGCCCTGGGCCAAAGCGAGCCTTCACAATAGCTGAACGCTAACACTGCATACTCGTTCCACTTCCAGAACCGGGCTACGGCGAGGCAGTTCTCCGGGGGAAAACGGCCCTTCGCGAAGGGCAGATCTGCCGAGCTCATTGCGGGAAAGCGAAAGCAAAGGACGCTTTTCTCCCTCTAACCGCTTTCGTCAGAGGAACGGGGAAAGTCACAGTGTTCTTTCTCTCCCTGAGATACACACAATCTGACGTTGCCTCTGAGCTCCGTTGCTGGCAAAGAACTGAAACGGACATACATTCCTGTGGGGAAACCCAGGGCTTTGCTAGGATTTCTCTAGGCAGTGTGTTTTCCCTGGGCCTCACTGTAGCAACACTATCTCGCCAGGGCAACACTGCATGGGATTTCCTCTGCCAGGAGAGAGCTGCTGCTTTGTAGTTTGTGCTGGGAAACTTTGCTTTGGCAAGTGCCAATTGACCGCATTCAGGCAGAAAGAAAAGAGAATAGCAAGAGGCCTTTTCTCCCCGGCTGCTTTCCCAAGCCCTTCCAGCTCAAACTATGTCGTTGCTCCTCTGGAAGGATCCCTGCACCACGGCGTAGTTTTTCCGAAGAAGCCCTGCGTTTGCAAGAGCAAATGAGGAATTCGTGGCAGCAAAGAGGAAGGAAAGAAAGTTTCTCTCCCTCTGCCTGCTTTGCTCAGAGGACTGGATGAAGTCAGGGACTTCTCCCTTTCACTGAGAAACGTGCGGGCTGCTGTTGCCTGGGCGCTCTCTTCTTTGCAAAAGAGTCTGCAGTTCCACGCTTTGAACCGTGGAACGGCGCCGGGCTCTGCTAAGATTTCCCCCGGCGCTTCGTTTGCCCTGGGCCAAAGCGAGCCTTCACAATAGCTGAACGCTAACACTGCATACTCGTTCCACTTCCAGAACCGGGCTACGGCGAGGCAGTTCTCCGGGGAAAAACGGCCCTTCGCGAAGGGCAGATAGGCGAGCTCATTGCGGGAAAGCGAAAGCAAAGGACGCTTTTCTCCCTCTAACCGCTTTCGTCAGAGGAACGGGGGAAGTCACAGTGTTCTTTCTCTCCCTGAGATACACACAATCTGACGTTGCCTCTGAGCTCCGTTGCTGGCAAAGAACTGAAACTGACATACATTCCTGTGGGGACACCCAGGGCTTTGCTAGGATTTCTCTAGGCAGTGTGTTTTCCCTGGGCCTCACTGTAGCAACACTATCTCGCCAGGGCAACACTGCATGGCATATCCTCTGCCAGGATAGAGCTGCTGCTTTGTAGTTTGTGCTGGGAAACCTTGCTTTGGCAAGTGCCAATTGACCGCATTCAGGCAGAAAGAAAAGAGAATAGCAAGAGGCCTTTTCTCCCCGGCTGCTCTGCCAAGCCCTTCCAGCTCAAACTATGAAGTTGCTCCTCTGGAAGGATCCCTGCACCGCGGCGTAGTTTTTCCGAAGAAGCCCTGCGTTTGCAAGAGCAAATGAGGAATTCGTGGCAGGAAAGAGGAAGGAAAGAAAGTTTCTCTCCCTCTGCCTGCTTTGCTCAGAGGACTGGATGAAGTCAGGGACTTCTCCCTTTCACTGAGAAACGTGCGGGCTGCTGTTGCCTGGGCGCTCTCTTCTTTGCAAAAGAGTCTGCAGTTCCACGCTTTGAACCGTGGAAAGGCGCCGGGCTCTGCTAAGATTTCCCCCGGCGCTTCGTTTGCCCTGGGCCAAAGCGAGCCTTCACAATAGCTGAACGCTAACACTGCATACTCGTTCCACTTCCAGAACCGGGCTACGGCGAGGCAGTTCTCCGGGGGAAAACGGCCCTTCGCGAAGGGCAGATCTGCCGAGCTCATTGCGGGAAAGCGAAAGCAAAGGACGCTTTTCTCCCTCTAACCGCTTTCGTCAGAGGAACGGGGGAAGTCACAGTGTTCTTTCTCTCACTGAGATACACACACTCTGACGTTGCCTCTGAGCTCCGTTGCTGGCAAAGAACTGAAACTGACATACATTCCTGTGGGGACACCCAGGGCTTTGCTAGGATTTCTCTAGGCAGTGTGTTTTCCCTGGGCCTCACTGTAGCAACACTATCTCGCCAGGGCAACACTGCATGGCATATCCTCTGCCAGGATAGAGCTGCTGCTTTGTAGTTTGTGCTGGGAAACCTTGCTTTGGCAAGTGCCAATTGACCGCATTCAGGCAGAAAGAAAAGAGAATAGCAAGAGGCCTTTTCTCCCCGGCTGCTCTGCCAAGCCCTTCCAGCTCAAACTATGAAGTTGCTCCTCTGGAAGGATCCCTGCACCGCGGCGTAGTTTTTCCGAAGAAGCCCTGCGTTTGCAAGAGCAAATGAGGAATTCGTGGCAGGAAAGAGGAAGGAAAGAAAGTTTCTCTCCCTCTGCCTGCTTTGCTCACAGGACTGGATGAAGTCAGGGACTTCTCCCTTTCACTGAGAAACGTACGGGCTGCTGTTGCCTGGGCGCTCTCTTCTTTGCAAAAGAGTCTGCAGTTCCACGCTTTGAACCGTGGAAAGGCGCCGGGCTCTGCTAAGATTTCCCCCGGCGCTTCGTTTGCCCTGGGCCAAAGCGAGCCTTCACAATAGCTGAACGCTAACACTGCATACTCGTTCCACTTCCAGAACCGGGCTACGGCGAGGCAGTTCTCCGGGGGAAAACGGCCCTTCGCGAAGGGCAGATCTGCCGAGCTCATTGCGGGAAAGCGAAAGCAAAGGACGCTTTTCTCCCTCTAACCGCTTTCGTCAGAGGAACGGGGAAAGTCACAGTGTTCTTTCTCTCCCTGAGATACACACAATCTGACGTTGCCTCTGAGCTCCGTTGCTGGCAAAGAACTGAAACTGACATACATTCCTGTGGGGACACCCAGGGCTTTGCTAGGATTTCTCTAGGCAGTGTGTTTTCCCTGGGCCTCACTGTAGCAACACTATCTCGCCAGGGCAACACTGCATGGCATATCCTCTGCCAGGATAGAGCTGCTGCTTTGTAGTTTGTGCTGGGAAACCTTGCTTTGGCAAGTGCCAATTGACCGCATTCAGGCAGAAAGAAAAGAGAATAGCAAGAGGCCTTTTCTCCCCGGCTGCTCTGCCAAGCCCTTCCAGCTCAAACTATGAAGTTGCTCCTCTGGAAGGATCCCTGCACCGCGGCGTAGTTTTTCCGAAGAAGCCCTGCGTTTGCAAGAGCAAATGAGGAATTCGTGGCAGGAAAGAGGAAGGAAAGAAAGTTTCTCTCCCTCTGCCTGCTTTGCTCACAGGACTGGATGAAGTCAGGGACTTCTCCCTTTCACTGAGAAACGTACGGGCTGCTGTTGCCTGGGCGCTCTCTTCTTTGCAAAAGAGTCTGCAGTTCCACGCTTTGAACCGTGGAACGGCGCCGGGCTCTGCTAACATTTCCCCCGGCGCTTCGTTTGCCCTGGGCCAAAGCGAGCCTTCACAATAGCTGAACGCTAACACTGCATACTCGTTCCACTTCCAGAACCGGGCTACGGCGAGGCAGTTCTCCGGGGGAAAACGGCCCTTCGCGAAGGGCAGATCTGCCGAGCTCATTGCGGGAAAGCGAAAGCAAAGGACGCTTTTCTCCCTCTAACCGCTTTCGTCAGAGGAACGGGGAAAGTCACAGTGTTCTTTCTCTCCCTGAGATACACACAATCTGACGTTGCCTCTGAGCTCCGTTGCTGGCAAAGAACTGAAACGGACATACATTCCTGTGGGGAAACACAGGGCTTTGCTAGGATTTCTCTAGGCAGTGTGTTTTCCCTGGGCCTCACTGTAGCAACACTATCTCGCCAGGGCAACACTGCATGGGATTTCCTCTGCCAGGAGAGAGCTGCTGCTTTGTAGTTTGTGCTGGGAAACTTTGCTTTGGCAAGTGCCAATTGACCGCATTCAGGCAGAAAGAAAAGAGAATAGCAAGAGGCCTTTTCTCCCCGGCTGCTTTCCCAAGCCCTTCCAGCTCAAACTATGTCGTTGCTCCTCTGGAAGGATCCCTGCACCACGGCGTAGTTTTTCCGAAGAAGCCCTGCGTTTGCAAGAGCAAATGAGGAATTCGTGGCAGCAAAGAGGAAGGAAAGAAAGTTTCTCTCCCTCTGCCTGCTTTGCTCAGAGGACTGGATGAAGTCAGGGACTTCTCCCTTTCACTGAGAAACGTGCGGGCTGCTGTTGCCTGGGCGCTCTCTTCTTTGCAAAAGAGTCTGCAGTTCCACGCTTTGAACCGTGGAAAGGCGCCGGGCTCTGCTAAGATTTCCCCCGGCGCTTCGTTTGCCCTGGGCCAAAGCGAGCCTTCACAATAGCTGAACGCTAACACTGCATACTCGTTCCACTTCCAGAAGCGGGCTACGGCGAGGCAGTTCTCCGGGGGAAAACGGCCCTTCGCGAAGGGCAGATCTGCCGAGCTCATTGCGGGAAAGCGAAAGCAAAGGACGCTTTTCTCCCTCTAACCGCTTTCGTCAGAGGAACGGGGAAAGTCACAGTGTTCTTTCTCTCCCTGAGATACACACAATCTGACGTTGCCTCTGAGCTCCGTTGCTGGCAAAGAACTGAAACTGACATACATTCCTGTGGGGACACCCAGGGCTTTGCTAGGATTTCTCTAGGCAGTGTGTTTTCCCTGGGCCTCACTGTAGCAACACTATCTCGCCAGGGCAACACAGCATGG
This sequence comes from Elephas maximus indicus, assembly GCF_024166365.1. Classification (NCBI taxonomy): domain Eukaryota; kingdom Metazoa; phylum Chordata; class Mammalia; order Proboscidea; family Elephantidae; genus Elephas; species Elephas maximus. The sequence continues at coordinate 1,831,481 of NC_064822.1, forward strand.
CATATCCTCTGCCAGGATAGAGCTGCTGCTTTGTAGTTTGTGCTGGGAAACCTTGCTTTGGCAAGTGCGAATTGACCGCATTCAGGCAGAAAGAAAAGAGAATAGCAAGAGGCCTTTTCTCCCCGGCTGCTCTGCCAAGCCCTTCCAGCTCAAACTATGAAGTTGCTCCTCTGGAAGGATCCCTGCACCGCGGCGTAGTTTTTCCGAAGAAGCCCTGCGTTTGCAAGAGCAAATGAGGAATTCGTGGCAGGAAAGAGGAAGGAAAGAAAGTTTCTCTCCCTCTGCCTGCTTTGCTCACAGGACTGGATGAAGTCAGGGACTTCTCCCTTTCACTGAGAAACGTACGGGCTGCTGTTGCCTGGGCGCTCTCTTCTTTGCAAAAGAGTCTGCAGTTCCACGCTTTGAACCGTGGAACGGCGCCGGGCTCTGCTAAGATTTCCCCCGGCGCTTCGTTTGCCCTGGGCCAAAGCGAGCCTTCACAATAGCTGAACGCTAACACTGCATACTCGTTCCACTTCCAGAACCGGGCTACGGCGAGGCAGTTCTCCGGGGGAAAACGGCCCTTCGCGAAGGGCAGATCTGCCGAGCTCATTGCGGGAAAGCGAAAGCAAAGGACGCTTTTCTCCCTCTAACCGCTTTCGTCAGAGGAACGGGGAAAGTCACAGTGTTCTTTCTCTCCCTGAGATACACACAATCTGACGTTGCCTCTGAGCTCCGTTGCTGGCAAAGAACTGAAACGGACATACATTCCTGTGGGGAAACCCAGGGCTTTGCTAGGATTTCTCTAGGCAGTGTGTTTTCCCTGGGCCTCACTGTAGCAACACTATCTCGCCAGGGCAACACTGCATGGGATTTCCTCTGCCAGGAGAGAGCTGCTGCTTTGTAGTTTGTGCTGGGAAACTTTGCTTTGGCAAGTGCCAATTGACCGCATTCAGGCAGAAAGAAAAGAGAATAGCAAGAGGCCTTTTCTCCCCGGCTGCTTTCCCAAGCCCTTCCAGCTCAAACTATGTCGTTGCTCCTCTGGAAGGATCCCTGCACCACGGCGTAGTTTTTCTGAAGAAGCCCTGCGTTTGCAAGAGCAAATGAGGAATTCGTGGCAGCAAAGAGGAAGGAAAGAAAGTTTCTCTCCCTCTGCCTGCTTTGCTCAGAGGACTGGATGAAGTCAGGGACTTCTCCCTTTCACTGAGAAACGTGCGGGCTGCTGTTGCCTGGGCGCTCTCTTCTTTGCAAAAGAGTCTGCAGTTCCACGCTTTGAACCGTGGATCGGCGCCGGGCTCTGCTAAGATTTCCCCCGGCGCTTCGTTTGCCCTGGGCCAAAGCGAGCCTTCACAATAGCTGAACGCTAACACTGCATACTCGTTCCACTTCCAGAACCGGGCTACGGCGAGGCAGTTCTCCGGGGGAAAACGGCCCTTCGCGAAGGGCAGATCTGCCGAGCTCATTGCGGGAAAGCGAAAGCAAAGGACGCTTTTCTCCCTCTAACCGCTTTCGTCAGAGGAACGGGGAAAGTCACAGTGTTCTTTCTCTCCCTGAGATACACACAATCTGACGTTGCCTCTGAGCTCCGTTGCTGGCAAAGAACTGAAACGGACATACATTCCTGTGGGGAAACACAGGGCTTTGCTAGGATTTCTCTAGGCAGTGTGTTTTCCCTGGGCCTCACTGTAGCAACACTATCTCGCCAGGGCAACACTGCATGGGATTTCCTCTGCCAGGAGAGAGCTGCTGCTTTGTAGTTTGTGCTGGGAAACTTTGCTTTGGCAAGTGCCAATTGACCGCATTCAGGCAGAAAGAAAAGAGAATAGCAAGAGGCCTTTTCTCCCCGGCTGCTTTCCCAAGCCCTTCCAGCTCAAACTATGTCGTTGCTCCTCTGGAAGGATCCCTGCACCACGGCGTAGTTTTTCCGAAGAAGCCCTGCGTTTGCAAGAGCAAATGAGGAATTCGTGGCAGCAAAGAGGAAGGAAAGAAAGTTTCTCTCCCTCTGCCTGCTTTGCTCACAGGACTGGATGAAGTCAGGGACTTCTCCCTTTCACTGAGAAACGTGCGGGCTGCTGTTGCCTGGGCGCTCTCTTCTTTGCAAAAGAGTCTGCAGTTCCACGCTTTGAACCGTGGAACGGCGCCGGGCTCTGCTAAGATTTCCCCCGGCGCTTCGTTTGCCCTGGGCCAAAGCGAGCCTTCACAATAGCTGAACGCTAACACTGCATACTCGTTCCACTTCCAGAAGCGGGCTACGGCGAGGCAGTTCTCCGGGGGAAAACGGCCCTTCGCGAAGGGCAGATCTGCCGAGCTCATTGCGGGAAAGCGAAAGCAAAGGACGCTTTTCTCCCTCTAACCGCTTTCGTCAGAGGAACGGGGGAAGTCACAGTGTTCTTTCTCTCACTGAGATACACACAATCTGACGTTGCCTCTGAGCTCCGTTGCTGGCAAAGAACTGAAACTGACATACATTCCTGTGGGGACACCCAGGGCTTTGCTAGGATTTCTCTAGGCAGTGTGTTTTCCCTGGGCCTCACTGTAGCAACACTATCTCGCCAGGGCAACACTGCATGGCATATCCTCTGCCAGGATAGAGCTGCTGCTTTGTAGTTTGTGCTGGGAAACCTTGCTTTGGCAAGTGCCAATTGACCGCAT